>NC_138982.1:70066636-70792116 GCF_964341445.2 Mesoplodon mirus | reverse complement strand
CCATGAAGCTGTAGAACTCATGGCAGCTTATTCAAGGCCAGTGGGAGACACTCTGATTTGTTCACCCTCTTCAAAGGGCTCAACTGATTAGGTCAGGCCCACCCAGGATCATATCCTCTCAATTAACTCAAAGTCAGCTGATTAAGGACCTTAATTATATCTGGAAAATTTCCTTCATCTTTGCCATGTAATGTAACATAATCATGGGAGAGACTATCCTATCCCTTTTGCCATATTCTATTAGTTAGAAGCAAATTATAGGTCCCGCCCCACTCAGGGGGAGGAGGTTATAGCAGGGTTTGGGTCACTGGAAGTCATTCTAGAATTCTGCCTACTAGAGCTTTTTTTTTTTTTAATTATGGGTAATGGCAAAAACCAATAAATATTTGTAATTTGGAGATATTAAAATGTTGAATACAAAGAAGAAACGTATAGAACTTTAAAATCTCAAAGTTTAATGGAAATGACACATATTTTGAAGATGGGAAAATGGTTTTCTGTGCTTATCCTGGCTTACACTTACTGCCTTAGGCAGAAGAAATATCCAAGTATCTAAACTTTAGATCATATTATATGAACCTAAAAGGAATAATCAAATAAGGAGTTTGAAGGACATTTAATTACATAATTGGCTTAACTTGAGAACCATTTTACAAAGTGTTAGCCTCACTTGTATTAGGAGAGGATAAATGTAATTACATTTCCATAAGTAAGTTATATGGTTTTCCTCAGTGTTCATCAATTTGACTTTTCCTTGTAGGTTTTTTTTTCTTTTAATACTTTTGACAGATTATTTTTCATCAGAAGTACATAATCTTTCCTTAGGACAGGTAGTTCAGGTATCTTTTAAAGTTGTTTTCTTACAATGTACAATAACATGTCTACGGAAGTTTCTAGATCCCTACTCTCCCCTTTCTGGCTTCATACCATCTGTAGCTCCTTTTCCCATATGCCTCACACAGCTGTTCTGGAGTTAATGCAAATGCCAGGTGGATCTGAAATGTACTCAGGATCTTGCCACTTTTAGGTCCTGCTTCTTGGGGAAAACTGCCCCATTGGTATTTAATGAAAAACAGCATGACATGGTGAATTTATCTCTTTTTCCTGACATTGGCAATGACAGTGCAATGCCCATTGTATACAACTGGTGTGAGGTCGGCTTGCAAATCCCTACAGATATGTGGTTACTTCCCTACTTTCCCTCTCTTTTGCTTGGGCAACTGCCACATTGATGCACTGGAGCCACTCTTCTGCATTCTTCTCATCCTTGGCCTTGAAAACATAGCTTTTATTGTCTGTGAAGATTTCGAAAGCCCGAGGGAGAGAGCGGTCCCTGCGTTTCTTGGCCACAACTTTCACACTCTGTACTTTGCTGAGTTCTATTGGTGAGTCATCAGGATCATCTTTCTGAAATGCATGGGAAGGAAAGAACATGAGCTAGTTTTCATAGTATGGAAAGATCTCTGGCTCCTGGAGAATTTTCTAAGAGGATCAGAATCCTTTCACTTCATGTGGCTTAAGACCTTTGTTATTTTGGGTGCTAAAGCCTCAAAGAGTCATTAGAGCAAATGAAGGAGTGAGCAACTGGCTTTTTGTTGTACTATCTAGGGTTGAAACAAAATAGACAATTTATAGAAAATTATTATATATTGGGAAAAATGCTTGATTCATATTTCTTTGACTTTATGTCATTTTCTACTGATATTAACACTGTATTAATAGAGCAAAATGCAGCAGTACAATTTGGGGTAATATTAACTCAGAATTTGAGATAATTTTACAGGCTTGAAATTTAATTTTCTTTTGTGTTACCTCTGAGAAAGAGGTATTAATCGAACAAACAGGGTTCCAATGTTTAAGTAGATGAAACTGTTTTTGAAACTCTCTTGAGCTTTGGAAGCATGATTTGTCCACAAACATTAAGGGAAGGAATATTTAATGATGTTACATTTTCTTTGCATTAAAGCAGATGCTTAAGGATCTCTCTAACACCAGAGTCATCATGATGGGCTAGCATGAATACTTTTAAGGAGTCAGATACTTCTTTAAAGCAATTTCAGGTCTTTAACATCCCTGAGCCCATTCTGTCTACTGGAGAATGTACCTGTGTTTGAGAATCTTGCCAACCCTCCTTTCCCATCTCCCTTTCACAATCACCCTTCTCTCACTTTGCAGTGGAAAGGTATCTTTTTCACTCGTCCTAAACTTTCTGTGGTGTATTGTCCACCTTGGAAAAATCTCAGGAGCATCAAACAAAAAGGATAATTCAAAATACTGATGTCAGCAGAATAGAGAGTCCAGAAATAAACCCATCTATGGTTAATTAATCTTGAACAAAGGAGGCAAGAATATACAATGGGAAAAAGACAGTCTCTTCAGAAAGTGGTGTTGGAAAAGTTGGACAGCTGCATGTAAGTCAATGAAGTTAGAACACACCCTCATACCACACACAAAAATAAACTCAAAATGGAGTAAAGACTTAAACATAAGACATGACACCATAGACCTCTTAGAAGAGACCATAGGCAAAACATTCTCTGACATAAATAGTACCAATGTTTTCTTAGGTCAGTCTCCCAAGGCAATAGAAGTAAAAACAAAGTAAACAAATGAAACCTAACCAAACTTACAAGCTTTTGCAGAGCAAAAGAAACCATAAACAAAACGAAAAGACAAACTACAGAATGGGATAAAATATTTGCAAATGATGCGGCTGACAAGGGCTTAATTTCCAAAATATGCATACAGCATATACAACTCAGCAACAAAAAAACAAACAACCCAATGGAAAAATGGGTGGAAGACCTAAATAGACATTTCTCCAAAGAAAAAATACAGATGGCCAATAGACATATGAAAAGATGCTCAACATCGCTAATTATTAGAGAAATGCAAATCAAAACTGTATTAAGGTACCACTTCACACCAGTCGGAATGGCCATCATTAAAAAGTCTACAAATAACAAAATGCTGGAGAGGGTGTGGAGAAAAGGGAACCCTCCTACACTGTTGGTGGGAATGTAAGTTGGTGCAGCCACTGTGGAAACAGTATGGATGTTCCTCAGAAAACTAAAAATAGAATTACCATATGATTCAGCAATCCCACTCCTAGGCATATATCTGGACAAAACTGTAATTCATAAAGATACATGCACCCCTATGTTCATAGCAGCACTATTCACAATAACCAAGACATGGAAACAATCTAAATGTCCATCAACAGATGAATGGATAAGGAAGATGTGGTACATATATACAATGGACTATTACTCAGCCACAACTACCAAGCCCACGTGCCACAACTACTGAAGCCTGCATGCCTAGAGCCCATGCTCTGCAACAAGAGAAGCCACTGCAATGAGAAGCCCACACACCACAACAAAGAGTAGGCCCCGCTCACCGCAACTAGAGAAAGCCTGTGCACAGCAACGAAGGCCCAATGCAGCCAAAAAAAAAAAAAAAAAATTAATAATAACACTATAGTCTTTTAGTTCTTACTTTAAAATGCACATTTTCCTCATTTACAAGAAAATCCCTTTATGATGTGGCTGAAGCTTCAGCTGGACTGCTGACCACTGCATGGTTACTGTCTCCCTGGGGATGAGAGGGATTTTGCTGTGGTCTTCATGCTATATTATATTATTTCCTAATATTTGAGCCAAATGTTCTGTCATATTTCTGGAATGTCAAACCATTATTTCCTGATAAATATGTCAAATAAGTTAGCCAATTATATAATAGCTTACTCTCTAAACTTTATTAAAAAGCTCTGAATCAAGAAGTATAAAGGTCATTATTTGAGTTCAGGAAAAACATTCTTAGGCACTAACTCTACTTTGTTAATGCATAAGAGGGATCTGAAAAATCACTACATCTTAACTTCATTCTGATTTCTTTAATAAAGACAGGGAATTCAAATGGTCATTTTAAACACTTTAAAAATGCTTCAGTGTGAACCTATGCTAAAAAAATGTTTCCTTAAACCGCCAATAACTTTCCAAATTGAACACACCATTATACTTCCCATTTAAAAAGACCTTCAGCCCATCTGTATATTTTATAAAACATACAGATGAAGAAAGTAACATGAGTTCAAAATAGGTGTCATCAAAATGTTCTTTTTCATTCAAAAGTTAATGTGAAGTCTTATTAACTAAAAGAGCGTTGATCAGAATTCGTCATAATTCAGATACACCATACTTGATTCCTGTTGAGTAGTAAGTACAAATAAATTTTGTAATGAGCACTCCAAAGATATAATGCATGTGCTCTTAGTGAAATGTAATTTTTAAGTAATTTAACACTCATTAATTAATTCAGACACAGTTTGGTTTGCCACTGACCCTGTATTTTAAGTGTACATGGGAAGCTGGACAGTGTGCTCATTTAAGAACATGCTTTGGTGTCACACTGCCTGAGCCTAACTCCAGTTTTACCCTTTCTCACCTTACTGGCTCTAACCTTGGACAAGCCCATCAGTCTCTTTGTGCCTCAGTTTCTCCATCTATAAAATGGCAATAACAATAGTGCTGACCTCAAAGGATTGTTCTGAATATAGATAGAGGCAATCCAGTGTGGCATGTGATAAGCTCTGATAAGTTATTATCTCTCAAAGTTCTCTGATATCTCTCTGATAAGTTATTATATCTCAAAATGGTCAAGAAGTAGGTCAAAATTTCATGCTCCCTGATCTGTAATGAGTAGAGTTTAATGATAAATAAAACTGATTTGAAAAGAAAGGGATAACTTTGCATTGCTGATTGCAATAGAATATTATTTCACAAGTTTCCCACTGAAAATTCAGAATATGAATATTTACTAAGCATCCTACTTCAGATTGAAAATTATATTAAATGAATATTTATTAGTTCTTTCAGAATTCTATTCTATTCATTAACTGAATATTAAATGAATGAAAGATAGTAATATTTTTCCCTAATCAGAATTGAATTTGGTTGACTATAAAAAGTACTTAAAATAAATCAGCCTTTTTTTCTTCCTCCCTGCCTACTGTCTCCTTCGTCAGGTCCCCACCCCCAAATATAACCTTCAATCCTAAAAGAAGTCAGAGTCAATGTCATAAGCCACGCATTTATTTAGGTGATCCACAAGGAAACAGAAGGTACAGTATTCAAGTCAAGATCCCCGGGTACACCTTCTGTGGTTTGTCTTCTAAAACTTAAGTTAACCAAAAAACCCTCCCGTAATAAACTGAAGAGGTACAGTGAACCAACTAACATAGGAATGAACAGAATAGACAGTCAAAGGGGCATGTATAATAAAATGACACTGTAAAATGGAGAAGGAAAAAATTATTGGCCTTTAAACTCAAGACAAAATGCCTAGCTGGCAGAGATCAAGATCTTAAAAATGCAAATGTAAAAGATGGTAGGGGTACTTACAGACTTTCCTTTTTGAAACAGAAGTTGATTTCCAGCCAGTGTAAAATAGCGGGTTTTCCACCTTTTGATGAACTTCCATCTGACTTGCTTCTCTTTAAGTTTTCCTTCTATGAGAGGCTGGCCATCTTGGTTTACAACTGTTGAAGGTAACAGAACGATCAAGCCATTTATTTTCCACTATTTATTTGGCAAGTGATCAAAAGTCAGAATTGTACAGTGAACCAGACCCAGTAAGTACATTTGGATAGTGGGCTAACAAATTATGAATTTGGTTAACCTTCCCCCTTTGTCCTAAAAGAATGCACAATTTAGATATGATAATGGGAAAGTGTTGAAAGCCCTCATCGAGATTTGCAAAAGGAACATAGTTCACGAAAAGAGCATTTGGTTAGCAGTTTTTTAAGGTTCATCCAGACATTCAGCTTTCTGTGCTTCCTAACTCCTTTGTTTCATGGTATTCTGTTCACGTGAACTGCTTAGAAATAGAGCTTTATAAATAATCATAAACCAAGTATATTTAGCTATTTGGCAGCAAAAGTCAACATAGTGCTCCAAAAGATGTGTTTTTCTGAATCCTTAACAGCTGCAAAGGCAAACTTACCTAACTCTTTTGAACATGATTTTTCCACTCTGGAACACACACACTCTATCTCCACTGTCCATATTTAAATCTTCACCTAGTTAAAAACTGATTGTTTCATGTTTCAACTCAAACGTTGCTTCCTCTGGGAGACCTTGCTCAAACCCAGACTCGAGTGACTTTGTCTTCTATACGTTCTCAAAGCAACTGGCGTGTTTCTTTTCTATCATATATCATAATTTGTAGATGATTATTGGTATTTACCTTATTAATGTCTTTCTTTCCCATTCAACTGAAAGCTTCATGAGGGCAGGGTTTTGCTTTGTTCAATATTGTTACATCAGGCATCTAACCTAGTATGGAGTCTATAAATTTTTGTTGAATGAGTGAATGAATGGATTCATTTTACATTGAAGTAGAGTGTGTATGATTACACATAACCATAGAATTAGAAGACCGGTTACAATGTCAGAAGTTTAAATGTTGAACTGAAGAATTCCATTTGTTTTACCAACTACATAAGATTCACTCTTCAAATTTCAAATTCATATGAAAGCATCTGATTTCTGGGGAGTATGACAATATTTATTTATATACATTAATGTTCAATTTTCTTTTTTTTTCTTTTCTTTTTTTTTTTGCGGTATGCAGGCCTCTCACTGTTGTGGCCTCGCCCGTTGCGGAGCACAGGCTCCAGACGCACAGGCTCAGCGGCCATGGCTCACGGGCCCAGCCACTCCGCGGCATGTGGGATCCTCCCGGACCAGGGCACGAACCCGTGTCCCCTGCATCGGCAGGCGGACTCTCAACCACTGCGCCACCAGGGAAGCCCTAATGTTCAATTTTCATAGCACCTTGAAAGTAATGAAATTTGTTCATCACTATGAAATTTGGACAGTACCTCTTTAACCATATGAACACAACCTATCCTTCCCATCTACCATTTCTCTTATCTAATGTAGGTAAAAAAAATTACCTCAGATGGGATTTGTCCACCTTAACAGCACTGTTGGGTTAAGAATAATGCAATGTATAGTTTTTATAAACAAAGTTCTATTAAAGTTAATCTAGCTTTTTTCCCTTCTTGTCTGATGACTAGTCAATTGGATGTTCCATTGTCAATCTCAAATTAAGGCTAATAACTGAAACAACATATGAAATATACTGTTAGATAGTGATAGGGTTATGATGAAGATAGAATAGAGAGTGAGTGACTTGGGGGTTGGTGCACATGCATTTAAGTGGTCAGGAAAGAGCTTGCATATTTGAGGTGGCATTTAATCTGAGGCTTCAGTGATGAGAAGTGTCCCCCATTTTCTGCAATGCTCCACGGTGGCTAGTACTAGGTATAGCAGAGGGTATGGAAAGCAGTCACTCAAGAAATCATTGACAACCAATGTCAAGAAAATTATCTCAGTGTTCTGCTTTGCTTTACTAGGAATCATCTGATTTAGAGCTTTCTTAAAGCTAGTATGCTCTTTTCAAATTTAAATTTTCCATAAACACAGTGCTTGCTTCCTTTGTGCAGCAGGTAAAGCACTTAGGACACCATGTCTTCCCACATGCTATTGGTCCTAGAGGGCAGGGACAGCCTGCTTGCCATGTGCTCACAGTGTCGGCCTGGGCTAAGGGTTCCATGAATATCTGCTAACACGTGCTGTTGAGTCATGAAGAGTGCAGTAGCCTGTCTGGGAGGAGGAAGGGAAGGTCCAACGGAGGTCCAAGAGGAGAAAACAAATCAACAAGTAACTAAGTAACAACAAGGAAAAACCCAAGCCAAAAATAGGATTAATTTTTTTCTAAAACACCCATTTCCTATGCTTTCAAATTAGAAAAAAATGCTGATCTAATTGTAATGTTGAAGGATTTTTGAATAACAATTCAGAAGAGTTAGATTCGAGTCCTCTTAACCACTGATTTCTGCTCAGCAAAGAGGAAATAATAATCGCTCCCACCTGCTTTACAAGGATGTTGAGAGATCAAAAATCAAAATAAAGAAATTTATGTGAGGACACTAGGTAAGTAGCAAAGAACTACTACCCCTGCCCCCCTCTTTTATTAAAGAACTTACTTCACCTTTTGTAACCACATTGCTGTCTCGCCATTTTTAATGGCAAGATGATTTAATATAATGCAATGTCATTTAATAACAGAACATTTTTCCAGTCTTTCTCCCATATTTACTCAAAGAAACATTTGAAATAGTCATGATATCTGAGCTGATTTGAAATCACGATTGGTTTAGGTAATATTTAAGCACATGTGTCCTTCTAGATCTGACATAGGGAATTAGCTATAAGAACTTCTCCTCAACATAGATCCCAATCTCAAGGCAGGTCCACATGTTTCACTTTAAGTGTATGTGATGGAAATCACACTTGGCAAAAGAGTTGAAGGAATTGTTTGAGACACGGGGTGGCTGGGATATCATACCCACATACCCACATCCAGAGAAAATGATAGGCTTACTGGAGAACAAAAGGATGAAGGATGATGGAGAAATGCTGCTAAGTGAAGACTTTTCACTGTAGCCCAGTGAAAGTGGATCCCAGGGGAAAAGTCCATGGAAAGGATTTTAGGAAGGAAATGTTAGCAGCACTTTAAACTAGCTGCATGTTAGGGCCTTAATTTAGGCATCAGAGTCAGCTTCAGATAATATGTAAAAGCCAGGCTATTTGTAGCTGTAGGATTAATTTAAAAATAGTTTCAAAAGGCCAAAAAAAAAAAAGACTTAAATTTTTTTCCAGTGGCTATCCCAGGTCCTAAGAATTTTTTTTTTTTTATAATTATGTCTGGCTTATACGTGACTGGCCATGTGTCCTTTTAATAGGCCTATTGCCCATAGCATGTCCTGGTAAGCAATAATTCTCATGATATTGCAGTTTCTTCATGGTCAAAACAGGGAACTAATTCTTTCTAAGGATGATCATATTCCACTTGAAAAATAACATGTGGAATCAGACTATGAGGGAATGATTGTATGTCTAAAACTATCTTGTTTGCACATAATGCATAAAGGATATTTAAATATTTTCTCTCTTGCCAATTAACACATTATTTCATTCAAAGCACCACAATTTGCTAAGACATTCTTTACCAACCAGGATCTGTTCCTTTTTTAAATTATCAGTTGGCTGAAAAAACTATGGAATATTAAATTGAATTCTCTAGTGCAACTGGAACCCAAACTATTACCATGTTTATCAACTTAAAAGTCTTTTAGAATGCTAATACAAATGGTCATATATTAATTGTATTCCTTTTGTGCACCAAGAGTTGAAAATATTTACGTTGGTAAATTTGAAGGTGTTAGTCTTACTCAACACAAAGTTGGTGAATAATATCAGACCAGATAACTTAAAGCAAGAAAGAATATTCCTCTGTTGATCTACCAACCATATCCAGTCATCTCACACATAATTTTGAGCACAGATAAGCTGTAAGGCACTGTGTTTGGATCTGAGGGGGTCATAAAGCCCACCTCAGAGAGAGCTTGAGTTTATCATCTTGTGGGGAGATAAAGCATTTTACAAATTTGACAACTCAGTGTAGAGTTTGGCAAGTGCCCCTGCAGAAGTAAAAGCCAAGCATTACAGAACTCAAAGAAAGGAAATGCTACTTCCAGCTGGGAGAGGGTGACATGGGGGCTGGGTCCCCGCTGAAGAAGGGAGAAAGGAACTTCTAGGAGGAGTACAGAAAAGGCCTGAGGTAACAAGTGGGACATGTGAGGGAAAGTGCATGAAAAGAAAAAAACTTAAAGAAGCTGGAAGAATCAATGAACTCAGAAGCAAGTTCACTTCTTCTGCAAGTAAAGCAGTCACTTTGGTCAAAGTCATGAGCTGAAGGTGGGGGATCGGCAGGCGTTTCAAGATTTTTTGGTGTAAGATCCAGGAAAAAGATTGGGTATCAAATAGTCATGGGGAGGCCATATTGGACTTCATTTGAAAGTTCTTCTGAAATCCCATTAGAAAGGATCTTGCTTTTCTTAAGGACCAAGGAGGGGCCTAGAGCCTGTGAAGGTCCAGCCAGCACAGACATGAAGCCTCACAGACCCCAGATGGGATCTGCTATGGATCAGGCATGGTTGCAGCAGGAAACAGGGGGCACCTCAAGCTGGGCAACTGAGGGCAGTTAATAAAGGGACTATTGGGGCTTCCCTGGTGGCACAGTGGTTGAGAGTCCGCCTGTCGATGCAGGGGACACGGGTTCGTGCCCGGGTCCGGGAAGATCCCACATACTGCGGAGCGGCTAGGCCCGTGAGCCATGGCCGCTGAGCCTGCGCATCCGGAGCCTGTGCTCCGCAACAGGAGAGGCCACAACAGTGAGAGGCCCGCGTACCGCAAAAAAATAAAAAATAAAAAAAAATAAAGGGACTATTTACACAGATGTGGGCAAGGTGTAGGAAAAGCACCTTAGTAATCTGAGGCCAGGAGCCAGGAGGAGGCATAACACCCCTCTCTGGCTGAAGAGGAAAGCGAAGAGAACAGTTAGGACCCAGAAGGAGACCTGTATACAAGAGCGCTGCCTGACTGGAGTTGTGGCTGTGGATTGAGGACACAGTCAACCTGCGGTGACCAAGCAGGGAGGGAGTCGGGAATAAATAAGCAGACCTCACACTGCTCCCTCCCTCTGATCTCCTGCCAGAATGTAACTGAAAGCCAGAAGTAAGGAGAATGGAACACCCTGGAGAGGCACCTATTCTAAACTGGGTGTAGGAAGCAGAAAAGCTTCCTGGAGAATATGTGTCTGAGCTGAATTCTGAACGACAAGTAGCAGTGATGAAGGTGAAGTGAAGAAGGATATTCTGAAAAAAAAAAAAAGCCCAAAACATATCCAAAGGGCTGAGGCTGACAGAGTGGGCATGAAATGCATTCTTTGTGATGGAACCTGGTGGGGCTTGGCAAACAAGAGATGAGATGTGAGATTCAAGAAGAGACTCATCCTGAAGATCCCTGGACATCGTGCCAAGTGGAAGCTAATACTTTGTAACATAACATCCTAAAAAATAATAATTTCTGTAGTCATATAACCCCTTTATCTCAAGAGCAGAAGAGCTCAATAATTCAAGGTCTCTACCTTGTTTTAAGATCTGTTGCAATTGTGAATATGTTTTTAGCCAATTATAATTTAGTTAAACATAGTGTGTTGGACGCCATGTTTACTCCTTACTATAATAAATCATACAGGGTTGTACCAAAGACTTTCTCTGGCCTAGGCCTAGGGTTGATGAGGTAAGGGCAGTGACTTTGGAGTCAGACCTCAGCTGAAGTCCAGAATCTGTTACTTTAATAGCTGACTTGTCTTGTACAAGTTGTTTAACTTCACTGAGCTTCAATTTCCTCTTCTCCAAAGATGTCATGCTTAACAACAGGGCCACTGTGAATGGCTGTGCAGGCTGTTCACTGCACAAGAACACTCAGCCAAGGGGTAAGTAGGGGCTGAAATTCAGCCCAAATTTTGCTGTTTAAGTCTACACCCCCAAGTGGACATCATCCACCATAAATAAAGGCACAAAAATGCTGTAAAGGTTAACAGTAGCCTTGCTTAACTAAGTCCTGGTACATAATAAGGGGTCAACAAATAGTAGCTACTATCATCATGATCATGACCATGATCATGAACATGAAATCATCATCATCTCTTACTGTGATGATGAACAGGTGGTTTTTATAAATACCATATCCTAATGACTTTAGGATAAAACCCATCTCCCTCCCTCCAATTAAGAATGTAATGAAACCTATACTGTATTAAAGTGTTAGGAACAGTGAGAGAATTCAGAGTAAGACAGGAAACCCTTTTAAAGTTCAAGGACTGCAGGCTTTGAACCTGAGGTGTCACAAGCAATTCAAAGAGTCCCAAAGGGAGGTGAACTCTTCTGTTGTTGAGTAACAGATCCACTTGTTCACAAAGACTGCCATATTCAAGCTAATCCAGTAGTGGATTGGGCTGCACTGGGAGCCTTTTCCACATCATTGGTGGTCACTCCCTTTTATTCCAGAGTTCCTGCTTATTCTTATGACAGTACGTGGTGACACGTCCCCCACCATTAACTACTATTCACATTGTACCGACTTCTATCCATACCCAGAGGTTCCTTATATGTATGCTTTCTGGCTTATGCAACTTTCGTCTTGAAAATATTGCATTGTACAAGAATAATTAAGACGGTTGTGTATTTAATTTGTGATGTTCGAATTCTTAGATATTTTTTCTTGATTGTTAAAGACAAATACCTTCAAAAGAAGGCATATTCTGGAAGAAAAAACGTAAATCTCAAATACTTAGTTTTAAAATAAGAACTGAGAAAAAGCATGTCTTTTAAAAAAATTTCCCTTGAAATGACTGCTTCTGGGAATTACAACTCCTGTACAGTCTGTGGGGAATTATTTTTTATGTATTGAGAGTCTCAAATTTACTTCAATTCCCTTCTATGGTTTTACTGATTTTCTTGTATGTGTGCCAGTTCTAATAAAGCCAACTCTAATTACAGAGGATATGCTTAAAGAGGGATAGAATCATTAAATGAGGAGGTCATAGGAGCCACATTTAGTAGGCTGAGCATCTGTGGTTTCTGAAATCACTGAGGATTGTAACAAATGGCATGTTTCGTATGAATATCCAGGCAGTGTTTTAGAAGCCCATATTTCCTTACAGTAGTAAATAAACGAGGAGGTATCATCCAGCGTCCATTTTGTAATATCCTACAAGATGCGTGGGGTCCAAAAAAGGACAAACTCATTTTGACAGCAGCCCTTTGAGGGCACTTTCACATGTGCCGAATGGCTTCCTTTCTCAGTAATTTCATACCCATCAAAATGTAGTCTGCTTTCTAGGCTTCTCTATTAATCACTGAAATATTGTTCTAAAAAAAGCCTCAGAACTACTCTTTTATAAGCTTGTAGAGCAGTGTTTCCCAAACTGTGTTCTGAGGGCCACCTACATCAGAATTACCTGCTGGCTTCTTAAAATGCACACTACAGGGAACCACCCCAAACCTACTGAAGCAAAATTCTGGGGTAGGGTGAGGGACCCTGCATTTTTTTTTTTTTTTTTTTGGACCCTGCATTTTTAACAGGATCCCCAGGTTATTCTAACATAGCTCAGGAACTTCTAGGAAACGATAGTAGCCTCATGGTAGGTCGTACAATATCCAAAATAGTAAAACTGCAAAACCAATAGTGGGAAGAAAATTGTTATGACCGTTCCATAAAATTAAACAATAGGATAGCAATATAAGATCATATGCATGTCCTTGGCTTAAGTTAATAGAGTTATAGAAGAAAATGTTCAGAATCAGTGTTTGTGGAATTTGGCTTACTTATGGTTTCATCAGTGAAAGAAAAATTCTAAGGCCACTTGCCAAGAAGGTAACCTGCCCAGTAAGTTCTGAGCAGTAAGTATGGTCACCTTTGTGCCCTTATGGGAACCTATCAAAGAAGACTGGCCCAGACTTGCCCAGTAACAACTGACAGGGACCAATGGGAAAAGATCAGGGGTGGTAGAAATGAATGGAGAGAATGGCTCCATCTTATTCTTGAACTTTGAATAAAAAAGGGTCCCATACACACTTCCCATGTTGGTCCCATGCTGTCATCTCATTAATATGATGTCATGGATAGGTATTGCTGGCAACACCTGACCATAGGATTTTAGACAGTTTAAAACGTTGAGTGCTTTCCCGCACGGCCTTGACATTGTACAGCTTTCCTTGTATGGAAAAAAATAGATCTGACACACTTGTACCAGCTCTGTGATAAGGAGGGTCACCTTGTTTGGGCTGTACAAGTTGCACACTTTAGCCACTGTCCCACCTGCATGCACGTACATTCTTGGTGTTTAAGAGCATTCTAAGGTGTGTCTACACTGCTTTTATGAAATTACTTAACACAATTTCCATCTGTTGTGGTTCAACACTTGGTCTCAAACCTTTTGGCAATAAATAGAAGTTTTACAATGTCTGCATGGAAGCTTTATCTATAACGTATACACCATAAAACTGTGTGTATTTGACATACATACATACACACACAATAACTACTCTCTGTTAAATAAAATGATCTCTCATAGTACTTTTGAGAAGAGCTTATTTAAGAAAATACTGTTTATACAAAGAATACATTTGGCACAAAAGATACACTGCAAATGTCATCATATGAATACCTTGTTTCTCTTACAATGAATTATTGTGAATTCATTAATTTGTTTTTTGTCACCACTTGCCTAAGAAAATTTTTACTAAAAATTTTTTGAGAAAATACAAAATTGGTCATTCATTTATTTGGCAGATATTTATTGAGTATCTATTGTGTGCTAGGGGCTGAGGATAGATGGATGAGGGGGACTCCCTCCATAGAACTTCTTTACTGCAGGGAGTAGACATTAAGCAGATAATCACATGCAAAAGCCAATCAAACGAAAGAATAACAACAACAAAAAATAAGATGACAGGTATATCAAGTATTATAGGGAGAACTCTGAAGTACTTTGAGGACCTTAGCATAAATCAGGAGGTTATAGAAAGGCAATGAATCTGAGTTGTAATGGGAAAGCTAAGATCTACATTAACTAGGTGATGAGGGGAGAAAGGGCGCTCCTAGCAGAAGAACAGCAGGTACAAAAGCATAGTGGCAGGAAGAAGTGAGGTGAGTATAAGAAACTGAAAGGAGTTCTTTCTGGGCAGAGCGGAGAGGAGCAGATGGCACTGGGGACAAGATGAGGCTGGAAAGGCTGGGAGAGAGCGTTGCATGTGAAGCTCTCAGGCACATGATATGGAGTTTGGTCTTTAAGCTAAGAGCTGTGGGAAGCCATTGTAAGGTTTTATGCAGAGAGTTGTCCCATCAGATTTGTGCCTCGAAGAGGTCATTCTGGCTGCAATGTGGGAGGGAGGTTGGAAGGTCCAAGTAGCACAGTCAGGAGGCTATTGCCATTATTTTAGGTAAGAGGTGATGGTAGTTTGCTTTAGGGCAATGGAGAGAGGTGGACAGAGTTGAGCACAGTTGAGAAGGTAAATCCACAATACTGGGTGATAGATTAGATAGGGGTAGGAGAGAGGGCAGTGGGTCTCTGGCTGATGCATCAGAATGAGTGATGTTGTATTTACTGAAATGGGGAATGCTGGAAGAAAATCAAGTGTTGTTTGTTTTTTTGTGTGTGGGGGGTAGGGGACAAGGGTGGGACACTTATGAGTTTTAATTTAAATGAACTGAGTTTGAGATGCCTTTGAAGTACCAAGCAGGTGATGGGAGAAGTCAATCAGAGGAGGGGCCTGGACTGCAGACACACATTTGGGAGTTTTGTCATAAAAGAGGTTACTGAAGCCGCAGAAGCAGTGGAGATTGACAGGGGAGAGAGTTACAGTGAGGGGAAGAGAGGTGCTCTGACAATGAATAGGTGGATAGAGGAAGGTGGGCCTGGAATGGAGGCTGAGAAGGAGTGTCTAGAGTAGGAGGGAGACCCAAGGAGTGCTGTCTCAGAAGGCAAAGGGAGAAATGTTTGAGGAAGGAGGAATTGGCCAACAGAATTGAATGCTGCTTAAGGCAAGTGTCACAAGGACTGAACATACCCCGTGCCTGGGACCTGCGTGGCCTTAAATGACCACAGAGATAATGGGCTTAGAGGCCAGATTAGAGAGGGTTGAGTCAGGAGGAGAAGGAGGCAAGGAAATTCAGAGTGAGCAGTGACAGGACTCTTTTGGCTTTAAAGAGGAGGTGAGAGAGAGGCGGTAGGTAAAGGGAGAGGAGACGTTCAGCCAGTTGAAGGTGTTTAAAAGCCCATGGGAGTTAAAGTTGGAGGGAGAAATGGAATAAAAGAGAAAGGGTACTCTACGCTGTGGAGTTTCTGAGAAGGTGGAAGGGATGACATCCAAGGCAAGATATGAGGTATGTGATGACTTCATTCTCAGTGGCCGCTAAACGCACTTACATGTCTTTTACATAGGGGAGCTTGTGGCTGAAAAATAAATTTTATTCCTAATGTATTTGTATAGGTAGATAAAAAATTAAGATTACTCTGAAAAGTGATGACTAGAGCTCTTTTAAAAGATATTAAGTTCTTTATTTTAAAAAACTACATAAAAATTCTTATGTCACTTCAAATCTGTAAATTGATAGAGACTGATTTATTCACTCTAGTCTGCCTTTCTAAAGCATGCTTCTCCTCCTCCATGTGTTGTCTTGATTCAGCTTATTCTCTGAGTGGAAGAGGACACATTTCAATGCCTGATGATTTGTTTGTGGGTAACCACAGAGTGATTCACGCTTTGCTGCAAGTAAACTTTCAGCCTATCAAGATAAGATTGTTGTTGACCCAATATGGAAAGGAAGAAGGATTAGGATAGTGACGCTGGTTGAGAAATGGAAATTAACCCCTTGAAGGGTATTAGGCTACTGATCTTAGCTTATTTCTCATAGAGGCTCACAGGTTATTAGCAAGCTGACTATGAACTCTGTGTGTATGTATGTATTGAAACCGTTTAGTAAAATATTAAAATTGGGTAACCATACAGTGTTGAAACTTTGTACATAGCAACATTTTCTTCTTATAAAAGCTTACTTTGCAAAAGCTGCTATTTCAAGGTTTCAGTTTAGTAAGTTATTTTTTTTAATTTTGAGAACGAATTAGATTTTAAAGTTGCATTTCAAAACAAACCCTATTTCTTCTATCATCATCCTATCACTTTACATGATCCATGAATTACTCCATCATCCATCTATATGCCAAATACTTGTTAAACACTACCATGTGCCAGGTACTGGGTAGGGCATACAAAGAAGAATAATGGATGGTTTTTCCACCTCTAGTTTACTGTCTAGTGGGAGAGATTGATGGCAGGGTGCTGTGTACTCTACAGAAGGTGTGGGCAGAGAACGGAAAGGACAGAGAGGAGAGAGTTTATTCTGTTGGGGTGGTGTGTCCATGTATGCCAGTGTGTATGCTCGTGTGTGTGTGTGTGTGTGTTTGTATGTGTGTGTGTGAGAGAGAGAGAGACAGAGAGAGAATGTGAGTGTGGGAAGGCTTAACAGAGAGGCATAGAACAGGGAGATGGGAAGAAGGGAAAGGGAAAAAGATTTCAGGATAAGGATAATAACTTATCTGAGTTGATGAGCACATATTTATTTTGTCATTAACTAATTCAAAGTATCTTTGAACAACAGTCTGGGGTTCAGTTTCATGAACTGAGTCATTAACAATATATACGTGTGAAAATGTGAAGTTATCCTGCCCAACCACTGTCTTGTTTTTGGCACTCCAACCACATTTAACATGGAAGACAACATGCTCACACACTGTGGTAAGAGGGAAGGCATCATAAGACAAACCCAGTCACTGCATAAATCCAAAGTGGGTTTTCTTTTGTCACCCTTAAAGTTCTGTGAAAGTTGGCACTAAAATTAAATGGAAAAGTTTCATATTAATGGACCCACAGGCTATTTATGTCTTATGAGTTTGGTCCTTAGAGGTCATTTAGCCCATTTTCTTTTTTTTTTTTTTTCGCCGCACGGCATGCAGGATCCCACTTCCCTGACCAGTGATCGAACCCGTGCCCCCTGCAGTGGAAGCACGGAGTCTTAACCACTGGACCACCAGGGAAGTCCCTAGCCCATTTTCATGTTGGTGTCTGGAGCGGAAAGCCATCTAGCCCACGCTGAAGGTGTCCAGCAAAGGAGAGCCACACTGCTGTTACCAGTTTCTACTGTCTGAAGAATATCTCCTGACAGAGGTCTTTCTTATCCTGATAGCATTTTGAAACCATCTCTATTTGCCCATGTGATATAATGGACAGCATGTTCTTATAGCACAAATGTTTGAAATCAAGTTCTAAAGAGGAATCATGATAGGTGGTTGAAGTCTGTATGAAAAAATGTCTTTCATTCTCTTTTATAACCCAAGGAGACCTCCTACAGACGATCACATTCAATACCTAAATATCCAGTGACTAAGAGAGTGATCACACTGGCGAGTGCTCAGATCTCCAGAGGGAGACACAAGTGCCAAAACCAAGACATCTCTGAGTTGTTTTCTGTAGGGTGTAAGAACAAAGGCATCCCATGTGCCTCAAGAAACAAGAGTGAAAGTCACAATTTAGTTCCTCCTCTTCCTTTAAAAAAAAAATGTGACTGAATAGACAGCCAGATGTGTTCCAGGACGGTCCAGCTGATTAATTCTTACTGTTAACATGCACTAGCAGTTCCAGGACACAAGGATGACTGATAAAGGGATTTGTTTGGTTTTCCAGAAATAGATTCTGTTCTGTTTGATCTATTTGCTCAACCTCTATTCTCTCATTCATGTAGGGTAATGGGATTGGCAATAAACACCAACAAGCAAGTCTCTGAGGATTCTTGAGTTACTTCAGTGACTTTCTAACCTTCTACTCTGTACTTTTATAAAATGATTATCAGAAACTGAATCAGCAATTGGAGGGATTGGAAATAGCTTCTACGTAACCATTTCCTACATGTAATCATTTCCCACACATTATCATACCAAAACCCCTGCTCATCTTTGAGGAGATTAAGTCATCAGAGAGGTATCAATAGACCACTCCTTGGTCTTTCCAATACAATATAACATTATGAAATAATTGTTCTTGTAATTTTCAATATTCCATGTGCTTAACTTGGATTTGCCCTAGAGATTGAAATTTCAGGTTCAGGAATTAACCTGGATTAAAATTCTAGTTGTACCACTTAGTAGCTGTGTGACCTTGGAAAATGTACTTAACCTCTCTCTGTGTTCCAGTTTCTTGATCTGTAAAATGGACTCAATAATGGTGAGAAAAATGCATGTAAGACTTAGCACATAGTTAGTATGATAAATGCCAGCAATTATAATTTTAAGACCTTTACACTATGCTAGCATTTACTTTCCTCTGACTTCACACCCAACTGGAAAAAAATATATATTTTTCTGAATACCAAATAGTAAACTTCTGTGTATTTCTGTGTGTTGATGATAGAGTTGATGGGAAGACGACTGGGAGTTGGTGGGGTGATGTGACTTTTACCCGAGGAGGGGAATGTCCTTAAAGTGACCATGGAAGCCAGTTGATTTGGTGTCAATTTCTGGAGTCCCACAGTTTAGTTTACACATTATTAAGAAGGATTTATATTTCAGGATGACTTTCCTGATGTCTAACTGAAATTTTCTAATGGCCTCATTAGAACATATTGGAACAACAAATATTTGAGAACATTGTACCATTTGCCAATACCTTAAAAAAAAACCCAAATGCAATTTCTTCAGCCTTTTGTCCTAGATACCAGTCCTATCTCTTTAGACCCCTCCTCCCTGAGGCTGACAAGGTATCTGGGCCTTGCAGGAGCGCTAACCAAACCAGAGCAGTAACAGGACCTGGGCACAGTACATCAGGAGCAAAGACAGGGAAGCAGACCCTGATGTATATACGGTGACTTCTCTCAAAGAGGAAAGAAGCACCAACCTCCATTTACCAGACTCAGAATGCAATGGGTATGGTATAGTGATGTACTTGATATTATTAACACATAATCACAATTGTGAAATATTTTAATATTCAAGATGTATTTGACTTTTCCATTTCTAAGTATTATTCATTCATTGACTCACTCAACAGGTATTTATTGCATGCTAAAAATATACAAGGAAGTATGTTAGATTTTTCCATGTATGTCTCCTGGCCCTAACTGGATTATGAATCCTTTCAGAGCAGAGATATTGTACCTTATTCATATTTTATCCCAAGGCTCAGCCTGGAGAAGACATTCAACCAACACAACAAACGTGCATTTCATAAATGAAAAATGGGACACAAGTACTATGCTAGCTGTGCATAACCAAATAACAAAATATTTATTCCTTGGAAAAAATATATATATATTTTTCCAATATTTATGTCTTGATCACCTTTAAACTTACAATTTAAGCATAACATGAATGCAAGTATCATCCCTATGAATAATATATGTGTCAGCAGTATTATGTTAGACCTTTCACTTAAATATATAATTTATATGCTATATAAAAATAAGAAAATTAGATCAACAGCCTATATAAACTTTTCAGGGAGTCAAGAGTTTTTGGTGAAAATCATAATTTAAAATAGGATTTCTCTCAGATTCAAATCCCCTTTCATGGAGCAAAAGGAAATGAGCAAAGAAACCTAAGCACACTAAGTTTTCGGCACCAAACATTTTGATTCAATATGTTCTGCTATAAAATATTTGGCCTTGTTTGAATTTTTATTGTTCTCAGTCTATATTTAACTGTGAGAAACACAAATAAGAACGAGTGAATGTGCAAAATGTTCTTTTCAAGTGCATGGCAGTGAATTTGAGAAAACATATATTAAAGGAACACTTTGTGGTTTTAACTTGCAGGCCCTTTCCTGAGCCTCCCCTGGCCAGATACAATTCAATGTTTATTGAACTAAGGTAAGGACTCAGCTTACTTGGAATGAAATTCTTAAGGGCCCCTCAGAGCCACCTCAGATAGCACCTTACTTCACCATGATCTCAAATAAGGTTTCTTTTATGCTTTGTCTTTTTCACAGGTGAAATAAGGTCTAATTAGAAAGTTTCATAATGGAGACATTCAGTTCCTCAATTCCTTCTTTGCTCAAATTGACTTTTTAAAAATTGGGGTGTTCATTCTGGCATCAGCTCAAACTTGATCTGTAATCAGCCAGCAATCTGTGCCTCACGAAGGCTGCTATCCTTAATGCCAGCTTCTTCCACCCATACCATCTCTGTGGGGTAAGACATTTTAGTTGGTGCCTCTCCGAGAGCCCCTCACATTTCCATCTGGCCAAATAAACACATTTTTTTCCCGATTCAGTCTCAACTTCTTGGCTGAGCAAGAGGATAGACTTGCCACAATGGATGATCTTTAAGATGCACAAAATCCTCCAAGTCAAGGAATGGGTACAGGTGGTATAATCAACGGCTCTCTAGAGGATGGTTCTACAAAGTGGTTTGTATTCAACAGTGTTTTAATACCGTTCTCTTGGTCTAAACTGCAGTTCCTGAGCAGTGTCAGTGTTGAGAACTCTATGCCTTCTAAGACGGCACATTGGTGATAAAATATTCTGTTCCCAAGGACAGCATAACTTTGTGAAGATTAGACTTTTTATCAACCTATTTCCACTGGTCAGACTGGGGCAAGCGTAACTGGGAGGGAGCATGGAGAATTGGTTAAGAGCGCGGGCTCTGGAGTCAGGTTGAGTTCAAATCCAGACGCTGTTAACTTATTACCTGTGTGACCTCAGGCAGTTTTCAAATCCCTCTGTGCCTCAGTTGTCCCATCAGTAAAATGGAGATAATATTAGTACTAGTCTTATGAGATTATTGTGAAGATTAATGAGATACTGACATGTTTAACATAGAGCTTGGCTCAGATTCACCAACAATGATTATTTTTTAGGCAAGGTCAGTAGACCAAGTTCCTTGGGCAGCAGAAAGGAAGGGAAGGGTAAATAACCAGCTATGAAGCTATTTCTCAAATAATTCCCTACTCTTTAAATGTCTCACTTTTCACCCAGTTCAATCATCAAGCAAAAATGTAAGGGAGGACTATGAGATGAGGAGGTCTGTGCAACCATTCACTCATTTAGTGTGGTCTCATTTCCTTGGGGTTCTTGACAGGATGCTTGTTTTTCTCTAACCCTCAGGGTCATCGGGGTTGAAATGAAGAATGTTTTCAGGGCAAAATGGCCAGTACCACTTTCTTGATAGCCATATAATTGTAGGCATTGTTTCTCTTGCTCATTTCTCATTTATGTTTCTCTCCCTTTCAACATCCTCCCTTTTTCTCACTCCCACTTTGGTGAGATACCTTTCTCAGCATGAAGCAGAGGCAGTCAGGCACACCTCTGTGCATTATGCCAACTTAGGATGTTTATGCAATAAGAAAGCCAACCAGAACGGTGGGGATCATGCATCCCTGTAAATCCCAGGGGCACAAGTGATTCTTAGCAGCCAGGGGAGGGAGGTTCTTACCAGTTGCTTTCTCAGGGTTGTTGCACATGAAGCATTGCCACGCTCCTGCTGCTTCGCTGAAGCCAAACACGTCAAAGAACCTCACTTCTTCCAGATGCAGCTGTACCTGGTCCAGATCCTGTTTCAGGAACACAAAGCACAAAGAACATAAGTGGGTCTGCCTGCCGCATAGCATTCTGAGAGGGGGAAAAGGGGATATGGAAGCAGGACGTCCAGGGCTCAAATTCACTGCCAGGGACAAGGAGAGGGCATTGAGCAAACCTCTCTTGGCCCATTTTGGAGCACAGCAGCCAGCTCAAACTCTTCCAGGGCAGTGCTCTTAAATGCGGAAGGCAGGGAGCATGGGCCCCAGGGCTGGGCGTCAGGTTGTGGGGAAGTGAAGTGGCCCAGAATTTTCTTACATCTAACAGCAGCTCCAGAATTTCTAAAAAGTTGGGGTATCCAAGTGGCAGTGTGGTTGAAAGGAATGCTTCTGGGGGACTTCTCTTTTATTTACACTTTACATAACATTGAGGATCAATTATCCATACCAAAAAATTATCTTTATTAGGTTGGCTTCACAGGGGGCTGATAGAAAATGTGTGAGAGGGTTTAATCCCTCAGCCCTTGGCTCCAGCCCTGTTTTAGTTTCATGCTTATCTTAAAAGTGGATGCAAATTTTGCATGCTAGTCCATTATATGGCTGCATTGGTTTTAATGGAAAATAATGCCTTAAATTACTTATCAGTAAATTAATTAACTTTTCCCCTCTAAATGGTTGAGTAGAATTGACACACCAAGAAGACTGCCCCTGTTTTATGTGCCCTGTGGCAACCTGCCAATGTGTTCCTGTTTAAGAGGCAGAGGAGGGAGGTTCCATTACACTGTAAATGGATGGAAAACTATTAGCTTAACCAAATTAAATAGCTCTACTATCCTCCTGAGGCTTTCCTATTATGTAAATGACTTATAGCCTCTGCTACAGGGTGGTCAGAATTGCACTCGTAAAAAGTTGCTTTCCTAGCACAGATTTAATGTCTTTTCTAGCCTTGCACGTGCCCAGATGATTTATCTGTTTGTCGTCTATTGAGCTGTGATTTTATTTCCTTTCCTCTGGTCCACACACTCACCTTCTACCCATAGTAACAGCTCTTAGTATGCCCAGGAGCCAAGGGATGGAGGCATTGTTAGCCCTGCTTACAGTGGATCTAAAATAGAGAATGATCAGTGGCTACCCAGATCCTACCTCAAAGTTCCCTGGGTCTGCCTTTCTTGACACAGGTGAGAAGTATGCTAAACTCTAAGCTCCTTGAGAGCAGAAACAATATCTACTGTGTTCACAAGTTATAACCCCAGAATCTAGTCCAACATCAAGAATGGATGAATATCATTGGTTTGCAGGACCAGTGCAAAGTTTTCCAATGAACTATACGAACAGTATTATGAAAATTTAAAGTGAATTCTTTTTTAGAAACATTTACACTCACTGGAACAAAAACCCAGTGAAGGCAGGGACTTTGTTTTATTGGCTGCTCTAATGTCAGCATTAAAAATAAGCAAGCATTAAATAAATATCTGTGGGATAAAGAAAGGCATAAACTGGGACTAGAAATGAATACTTTTTAGCATCCTTTATTAAGACTGTTATGGCTTGTGTTCTGGGATTGGACATTTTGGAGGCTCAAAATGCTGAATACAGTTTTTTGAGCTGCTAACATTTAATACCATCTTTTAGGCATTCCAATAGGCACTGTTTATAAAGAAATGTTGTTTTAGCAAAAGTGATTTTGAATGTGTTCAATGAAAAAAAAGGAGATGTTTTAAAAAAGCATGTTTCCAAGATAAAGACTGAAGAAGCACCTGGGAGTTTGGTAGGTTTCAAAGGATGAAATCCATATTAAAATTTATGGGGAAAAAGCAGATGTTCATAAATATCACTTTCAAAACTGCTAAGTCTCTGAAGTCTACACTTGGCCATTGGCATGCAGATCACTTCTCTATTTCCCACACAATTAAGGATCAATTTATTATTCACCACAAACACTGCTAGCAAACAAAGTACTTAAAATAATACTTAAGGGTTCCTTTATTTTTCCTGTTCTGAGACCAGAAGTGTCCCAGGTTGTTGCTTATAATCCACATTTGTCTTGGCAAAAAGTTACTTTAAAAGTTTAAGACAGATGGCAAGCGAGATCCCAGTGTTCAAGTTCTCAAGTCAAAAGCAGACTTACTTCTCCAGAGGATTTAGGTGTCGTGCAAAGGGGACTGAGTGAGGAAGTAGATGGTAATTCTATGAACTGTTGAAGTTGGCAGTAACTTTGAATAGAGAGACAAATGAGACATAGGTAGTTCCAAACACTGGTGGAAAATCAAAGCAAAATAAATCACAAAACAAGCAAACACAAACCATCAACTCATGATACCTAAATTTTTGGAATTTTGACTTCTTCAATGTGCTTGAGGTCATTATTTCTCTCTTCTACTCATCTTCTTTACCCTCCTGGGTCCTGTAGCTTCTCTAGGCCTTGCCCAGGAATTGCTATATGGCTTTTTTTTTTTTTTTTAAGGCAAGGGAACTGAAATTGATTTGATTAGAGAATTACAAACTTCCTTTAAGACAACTAGACTCCAGAAAAGTAATAAAAATAATTTAGATCTAAGTAGGGTCACTCATTGAGTATTTCCGTTCAATGGCATTGTGGTGGACAGACCCTAGGGTGACCTTTTAATAATTCCCATCTCCTGGTGTTCATCCTTTTGTATAATCCCTTTCTCTTAAGTGTGGGAGGGACCTGAGACTTGCTTTTAACCAAGAATATGGCAAAGGTGATAGGATATTAATCTCGTGATTGTATTATTATGTATGTCCTCCCTCCACCCCCAACACACACACACACACACACAAAACCCATCTTGCCAGCAGATGCATAGGGAAACTCTCCTGCTGGCCTTGAAGAAGCAAGCTGCCACACTGTAAACTGCCTATGAAGAGGGCCACATGGCTAGGAACTGTGGGTGGCCTCTAGGACCTAGACGCAGCCTTCAGCCAATAAGAGATCCAGCCCTTCAGTCCTACAACAACCCCTCCACCTTGCCAAATTTCTACCAGCACCCTGAGCAAGTCTGAAAGCTGACCCTTTCCATTCGAACCTCCAAATGAGAATACAGCTCAGCCAAGACCTTGACTGCAGCCTTGTGAGACTCTGAGCAGAGAACCCGGCTAGGTCACAAGCAAATTCCTGACTCAAGGAAACTGTGAGATAACAAATACATGCTGTTTTAAGCTGCTAGGTTTGCAGTGATTTGTTATGCAGTTTTAGGCATCAATACTGAGATTGCGCTCTGAAGGAGAAGAGAAGGTGACACTGCTGGCCAATTTTCAATGAAAATGATGCTTCTACTTAGAGGGGTCACATTCTTTCAAGTACACACCAAATCAGGCCTCAATAAAACCCAAAGAATATTGAAGTCCGTATTATTTCTGTTGACTTAAAGAAAAAAGATACATAATCATAGTAAGCATGCACTAAGAAGGATTTTCCTGATAAACACCATCTAATTCAAAGGGGTAAAGGCCCTTGGAGGGGGAAAATGGTGTTTTTAAAACAGCTGATTAAGTAAATGTTTGTCCAGTTTTAGAAAAAAAATCATTAATGGGAGTAGGAATTTGGAAAAATATATAAAAAGTCTCTTGCAAAGCCTAAGGGAAAGATATGCCAGGCAGCTTGGAAAGACGAGAGGATATTTACAGCATTGTTTTGATGACAATGACAGCATGAGTCAATGCTATCGATTCTGTAAAAGTCCAAAGTGGATCTTATAACATGGTCTATGTACTGTGAGAAGGTATTGGGAAACAATTTTCCAGAAATCAGTGAAAGGATACATCTGGAAGAACTTTGGTTTCTGGCACATTTAAATTCTGTTCTAACTCTATTGTTGCACAGATACGAAATGTAGGATTGCCTCACACGCTCGATGTGCCTATGGTTAATAGGATCAACTCTCGGCACATACTTCAAGCATGTTTTAAGAAATGTAAACAGGAGTTATTTTTTAAACATCTTCAATATTTTCACATAATAGTAATGCTTTACATCTTTATGGTTATTTCTAGTGCACATGTTCTAACTGTATGGAGTTCAGGGTGTGAAATAAACTTATTGAGGGAAGAAAATTAATGATTCTTCTCTATATTGTTCATCTTTATGTTACTCATGTTGTCCTACATTGTGTAGGCATATTGTCTTGTAAGAAACACTGTATGTTGAATGAATAAACTAGCAAAAGAGACACTAAAGAATATTTATGCTCTAATTTTAAAAATTTATTTCAATTTCTGAGAAATATCACTGTTGAGTTCAATTCATATCACTTAGAATTAAGAGCACCTGGTGTCAGGAACCAAAGACAAATAGATGAAGGAGACACAGTCTTGTATTCCAAGATATGAGAAGGCAATCCACTGGGTCCACAGTATTTCTCACAGAAGGAAACTAGAACACACCTTTATTTGTGTTTGGCTGTGGTTATTATTAACCTTCTTCTGATGTGTCTTTTTTGGCTCTCAACTGGATTAAAGCTCCTTAACAATTTCTATATTATTTTGTAGCTTATTTCTATATTATTATATTTCTATATTATTTTGTAGCTTCTGAAATTAATTAGCATAGCACTCTGCCCATAGGAGTTGTTCAATGAATTTTCTAAATTTTTGCTAATTGAGCCACATTTATACCAGCAGTGGCATTTAGGTTTTCAATTTTCATGTCTATTCAGTTATGACTATTAAGCTCTTTTAGAACATATTTACTTTAAAAAAATACCTGTGTCTCTATGTATATTACAGGAATTCATTTTAGTTAACTTCATAAAACAAGTTTTTAGAATAAAATGTAGTAATTGAAGAAGAATGTTTGCCTGAATCCATCAATATAGCATGTTGACTGCTTGTTTTTAAGACCCTCAGCTTTTCCAGATCTCCAGTTCTCAGGAGGTATTGGCATCAGGAATCCTGGGGAAATTTGTTACAAACATCATATACAGGTCTGCCTCTGGAAGCCTAACCCAGTAAATCCATGTTTGGGCCTGGTAATCTGCATTTCTAAACAAGCTCCCCAAGTTGTTCTGGCATGCACTGACAGGGAAATTAATTCTACACCCTTGGGAACAGAGGTGGGGATGGCTGATCTGTCTCCATTAATTGGTATTTGAGGAATTTGTCAATCCTCATGTGCATATGTTCATACTTTTCCACAATAGTTTGGTTTCATATGACAAAATACATAATCTGGTTGCAAGAGCAAAAATTCCACTCTTGATAATCAGAGATGTTTTTATTCCAAATTTTGCAATACAGAAGGAAGAGTTGAGGCATGAATACTGAACTTGTTGGGACTTATCTGAAACTTGGCAGGAGGCTGGGATGTGTGAGGAGGGAGGTGGACAACAGCTGGGAGACAGATTCTGAGCAGAGGTGGCAAGAGTGCTGACCTGGAAGAACTCACAGTGTGCTCCAGTATTCAACATGGATGTCGTACGTGTGTTACATTCCATCGTCTCTCCTTTTTCCATCCCAGATTAGGAAAAGAACCCTAAGTACACATGAGTATTTGAGGTCAAAGTGGCAAGCTTTTTACTATCACTACAGATCATGAAATAGACTTGACCGTCTTCCTATCTTTTGAATCCCAGTGTGTTGAGAAGAACTGAATTGCTTCCTGGCAAGTCATGACAATTCTATGGTTCTGGCTTCAAGTGGCTGGAAGAAAGCACCCATGTTTGATTTATTTCAGAGAGATGTTTTGAAGAATTCTTTCATTCAAGAACCAATAAATATGATAGAATATTTGATTTGATTCAAAAAGCCAAATTTTCACACTCACCTAAGGACCCAAAAAAGTGATATTTTTGATTACAGAATGTTGGCAGTAAGCATGACAAGAGTTTAAATAAAGTAGTTTATGGAAAAGTTAATATAAGCATATGCATTGAGTCAAAATAAAGGTGGCAAATTGGGTGAAGCTTCATAAATGTTTGATAAGCCCATAATTAATTTCTTGAAGGATCCAATTTGTTTTATTTTTTTCCCCAGTGGTTAATTTAATTTTATTTATTTATTTATTTATTTATTTATTTATTTATTTATTTATTTATTTTTTTGCGGTACGCGGGCCTCTCACTGTTGTGGCCTCTCCCGCTGCGGAGCACAGGCTCCGGACGCGCAGGCTCAGCGGCCATGGCTCACGGGCCCAGCCGCTCCGCGGCATATGGGATCCTCCCAGACCGGGGCACGAACCCGTATCCCCTGCATCGGCAGGCGGACTCTCAACCACTGCGCCACCAGGGAGGCCCTAATTTTATTTTTTAAAATTAATTTGTCTTGCAGTATAGTTGATTTACGATGTTGTGTTAGTTTTTGCTGTATCAATTTCTTTTAAATTTTAGCCCATTAAAACCAGCAAAGTATTTTTTATCAGAGTGGAAACAAGGCCAAAAGACTACCAATGTTCAAATGTCATGAAAATGTTGGCATTTCTACAGGGTGTCAGCAGTAAATGTAATCACCAGAACTACTGGCAATGAAAGCCTGCATTCCCATGGGATCTCCTTTCATATTGGAAAACAAAGAATTGCAGTGATTTTTTTTTCTAATCAGTGGTTGCCACCTGCATTTAACAACTATGTATTGAGCACCTAGTACTAGTATGTATTACTATGTGTACTAGACCATAGAGGGTGCTGACGTGGAAAAAGCTCATTGGAGAGGCTTTCTTTTTCTTCATTTGGAATCTGTTAGTGAGATAATCATACTCCTCAGCCCTGTAGGTTATTTTGTTGGGGGTGAGGTCCTTCTCTTGCTGTCTTAATTTTCTTCCTTTATCCCTGATACTGCTCTCATTCTCAGACTCTCCTCCCATCTCCCCTTTATATAAGTTCTCACTCTTTGGGGTTTGATATGTCTTTGAACAGATATGTATTCCTGAAAAATATGTAGCAATGTTTAGGGTATTGGTCATTTTCACAAATACGTTATATCATAGACCACATTCTATTTCTCGCTTGTTTCACTCAAGATCTCTACATGGTTTTGTATGTGTATTTAGTTTGTTGCCTCTACTGCTGCAATGTGATTTACTCGTGCATTTCACCACCCACCACATTTTTATCCAACCATTCTCCTAAGTATGGGCATCAAAGGTGCCTCCCCCTTTGCACCTAGACGGACCATGCAACAATGAATATTCTCATCATACATGTCCCCTTGTGGACATGAGCAAGAATTCTTCTGGGATAATCATTCAGGAGTGAAATTGCTGGATCATAGGGTATGTATAAGAATATAGAGAAAATATTTTTATGGTTTTGCACAGTTTGGGCTTTCTGAGCAAATTTTACTGAAACTTGGGACCTGGGCTGAAAGAAAAAGCTTTAGAAGTTAATTCATAACTAATCAGAAAGGGAGAGACCATCTAGAAGATTTATCTTCCCAGAAGTATGTGTTCACATTTCAAGGTGGGGATGAGACCCAGGATTTGGAGACATCCCTGGGTTATCAAGCTGGAGACATTAGTCTTGTCCTTTCCATGGAGCGATTTATCTGCATCCAAAAGGTAAGAGTAAGAACCCAGCATCCTTCCCAAGGAGCAAAGATTTTTCTCCCCCTCTTTCAGATGAGTGGGGGCGTTGTCCCTCCCCTACGTAAATATCCAGATTCATATTTTCATGGTTCCTTACCTATAATACAGACCTTGGTATGTGTAGGATGACATGTGGTTCTCATTGTGTGGCCTGAGGGTAAATAACTGAGGCAAAGGGGAAGCGGTGAGGTTGTCTGCTGTAAATAATAATAATCTGCCCTGCTCCAGAAACCTTGTTTGCATGACACATTAAAACATTTAACATTATGCATATCTTTAACTTCTCTAGGTTCTGACAAATTGCTTTTCAGGATGGCTGTCCAATTTACATTCCCACCAGCACCGCATGAAGAATTCCTTTTCCACATCACAATAAGGGCCTTTCTAGACTCTGAAGTTTCTCGAGGAATTTCCATCCAACAACCCTTTCTAATGCCTGAAATAGGCCATGCTTTTGGTGACCACAGTCACCGTGGTTTGATTGCATCAGGGGCTGGCAACAGTCTCCAGTGACTTCTAAAACCGCTGCTTCTTAAACTGTGGGGAAAATCAACCACAGTTCTGTAGAAAACACTGTATTTTTCTCTACCTTTATTGCCTTTTGCTGTCATCAGAAGCATTCCAGATTCTGGGCATCAGATGACCCTTTTTGGGTACAATTATTTTAATACACTAGTGCATATCAACATTTGGCCAGGGTCTAGTTTTATTTTAAGAATGATCATTTTGTTGACTTGTTTACTACTTGGAGTAGTGATCAAGGGGATAAAACTGACTCTTATCATGGACTTAAGGAGAAGGCATTGTTTCCCACAGTGCTAAGCACTGGTGAAGCAGTAGAGATCAAGGCAGATGGGATAAGATGAACTACTCCTCAGTAGAGAAAGGGATAAAGCAAACTCTGGTCTATTTACCCAATGGAAAATTCCACAGATGGTAAAATGAATGAGCTAGATCTACATGTATGAACAGACATATTTTTAAAACACAGAAAGCATATTACAAAAGATGTATGCAATACGGTAACACATATGTAAAATTTTAAAACAATGGTACAAAACATTCACGGAAATAATACACACCGACCTCAGGAGAGTGTTTGCAACAGTTTCCTTCTTTTTGTAAAGGAAAATATTTGAAGTAAATATGGAAGAAATGTAAACACCTCTTCTATCTTGTGGGAATGGATGTCATCTTTCTGCAATTTCCTAAATTTGTCAGTTATTTCATAATAAAAAAAAATAAAAGTGAGGCAGAGAACACAGTTCAGTGAAGCAAAGAGACTGGCAGGGGTTAGAATCTGTGAGGAACAAAGGTTCTACATGTGGGGAGGATTCCTTGGTGCCCTTCAAATCCCTTGTAGAGGGATCTCCTCATTTTGCCTGTGTGAGGCTGGCCTCAGTGGTGAAGGTCGATAAAGGACCATTTATTTCTCCTGATTTTTGCATTTATTCTTGTTGCGTGGCTCCATATGAAAGCTTCTTTTAATCTAGCTCTTCAAACTCAGAGACAAAGACATGAAATGCAAAGTGTTTGAAATATGTTCTACTGTTTTGTTTTAGAAAACAAACCAAACCTAAAGAACGCTGGCACCCAGTTCTACGGTAGGGAAGTGTTACAGAATGGGTTAGATGACACAAGTGATACTTAGAAATAAGGTTCTTCTCTGCACAGTGGGATGGTATAAAGAATGTAGGTTTGGGAGCCAGAAGATCTGAGTTTGAGCCCTGCTACTGTCATTCACTAGCAGTTCTTGGGAAATATCTTAATTTCTCGGTGCTTTCAATGTACTTCTCAATCTGCACAATGACTGTGATCCCTAAGCTGCCTCCTTCAGAGAGCTGTTGCCACAAATCAATTCATGGATAACTATGCTACTTTGTAAACTGTAGAGAAGTAATACAAAGTAGTGATAATTCTGATGATATGAACAAAGTAAGATAAGACGCTCCTTTTTTTTTTTTTTCTTTTTGCGGTATGCGGGCCTCTCACTGTTGTGGCCTCTCCCGTTGCGGAGCACAGGCTCCGGACGCGCAGGCCCAGCGGCCACGGCTCACGGGCCCAGCCGCTCCGCGGCATATGGGATCCTCCCAGACCGGGGCACGAACCCGCATCCCCTGCATCGGCAGGCGGACTCTCAACCACTGCGCCACCAGGGAGGCCCAGACGCTCCTTTTTATGTGTATAAAATATACAGTGTTTTTGTCTCAGCTAGATAAATATATGTAAATCTTTCTGAAATGAATGACTTGTTTCAGAAACACTGATATCAGGCGCCTGAGAAACATATTTCATTTTCTAAAGGCAAGTAACATATTTATCTGCCTGTTTTCGTTAGTTTGTTGTCAAACCTACGAATATTGGGTATAATGAGATGCAAACATAGAAGGATGTAATGCAACGTGAACATTTGAAAGGGTGGTAATGACGTGTGCATGTCTGATGGGGCCACAATGAGATGAGCAAATAGAAAGGCACATAGAAATGTGCCTGGGCAGTGGGGTAATGAGATGCATAAATGGTTGGATGTAATGATAAAGGCATTTGTGGGGGACGTAATATGATTTATAAATGGAAGCATTAAATAGGGAGGGTGGAAAGGGCAGGTTGTGATAAGCAGCAGAGTGAAAGAATGCAGTGCTGTGTATGAATGGAGAGCTAATAATATGTGCATGATGAGGGTGTAATGAGATCCAACTGGAATGGCATAATGAGGTTCACAGATGGAGGGATGTAATGAGCTGTGCAGAAAGGAGGGAATAATGACAAGCATAAAAGGAAGGATTTAATACTATGAATAAAGAAATGGGTGTAAGAAGATGTGAGGACTGAAAGGAGGAGCAGAAAAAAAAGGGGACCTTGGTGAAGGGATGGGAAATAACAAGGTGGCAAATGGAGCACTCTAATGAGATGCTGAGATTAAAGGGTGCAGTGAGGTGTGCCCACTTAGAGAATAATTACACACACACATAGGGTTATAATGAGGTATCTGAGCCCTGCTCAGACACAGACCATAGCACTCAGTTCCTACAAAAGGAGTGAAAATGGAAAAAATTCAAAGCAGGGCCATAAATATATCTAAATTGTTACAAATCCCAAAAGAGAAAACTAAACAGGTGATTTAACCACAGTCTGGAAGTTTATGAAGTAATGGTTTTACAGGTGCTGTTTATGGGGCACTTACTCTGTGCCAGTGCTCTGCTGGGTGCTTAACTAACTAAATGCATCATCTCATTTTCCCTTCCTAGCAACCCTATGAGGCGAGTGGGTTTCAGTGAGGTTAACCAACTTGAGCAGATTCCCAGAGCATGTTGCTTCCACCTTGCTTGAAAAGAGGTGCTGTTTTTGTCTACTAGCTCAGTGCCCAGTGTCTGTAGGCATTCATACAATATCCATGATAGCATCAAGGGAAAAAGAAAAAGATTGTACTCATGCACTGCTTATTTAAGAAAAGAACCTAAACCACTATTGAATTAGAACAGACATTTCAGAGGGACTGCATACCTCTGTTCCCCCAGGAATAGAGGTATTTCGTTAAATATTTTCTGAAAGGTTTTTCTTTTTCTTTTTTTAATTTCCTTGACTGATGCAGAACATCTGGCTGACTGTGAAGGAATGTTCACTACAGTAGTAAAACTGACATGCTTCATTATAAGACAGTCTGGCTTGTGAAACATGAAGGAAACACAATACGTGTGATCAGCCAGGATTTAAAATAAACCAAGAAAATATTTATGCCGATTTTAATTTCTTTAAAAAAGCTTATGTATAACATAAGCACAGTATATGTGAGCGGTGGTTAGGGGGATATTAATAGTGTGGATTAATTAGCCAAGTAAAAGGGTAATAATTTTCTAGCTTTAAAATAGTGAATGGAACTGTCACTTAGGTTTAATGTGTTTACAAAATCATGTGCAATCACTTAATATATGAGTTGTAGGTATGGAATTGTTTAAATGAGGGGCTCAATTAGATTATTATAATGTATAGCTGTTAAGGGGAAAAAAGAGTGAATCCAAATGAAAGTAGAGACAGAACTTAGGGAGGCAAAGTTTAGAATCTGGCTGGACTTCCAAACTCAGTGGTCCTAAGACATCAATAAAAGTCATGCTTATAAAAGTTCCAGAGGACGTGTCAGTCCTCAACGAGTCTGTTCATCTTCAAGCCTCTCCTCTTATGTTCATCGCGGTAATCCCAGATGAACTATTATGTGGCTATGGTGAAAGAATGCAAGTCCACTGATACTAGATAAACTGTGATAAAAATTCATCTTATGCTTACGCTAATGCTCAAGCATTGAGTATTACCAATACATAAGCATTGGGAAATGCTTCCCAGCATCGCAAGCCTTATGCACAGAGCATGGTGTAAACGAGGCCGTAGTCACATTTAGCCTCATCTGGCCTCTCAGCCGTTGTCTGTCTGCCTTCACTTTGGTGAGGAGCTCATGGATGAGCTTCTGCCCTTGTTTCCCAGGGGAACGGTAGAACACAGGTTGGTGCTGGGAGAAGCAGAGGGGTCTTGTGAAGAGAAGCTCAGCACAAATCCATTGTCTTCATTCAGAAAATAACTTTGCTTTTTTCTGGGCTCTGATGACCATCTTTCTGTTTCTCAAGTGCAGTCTCCTAGGTGTAGACTCTTCCTCTTCAGCATTTTAAATCTTTTCCTTGGTCTACATCTTTACCCTCTATCTTCTCAAACATAGATCTCCCCTACCTTGAAACTTTTCACCATTTCGTTACCACTCAACCAAAAGACAAAAGCCCAAGCCTGGATGAACTCCATTTTAGCCCCTGAACAGCTGATCACTGCTGGAGAAAATCATCTGTCTGTTTTAGTTTAAATCTGTTATCTCAGAACCTAAATGGATGTTCCTTGTTGCCAGACAGTCCTGCCATCTTTCTCTAGCAAATTCATGGTTCCTTTATGTGAGAATTTCCTTTCAAACTTTCTCTTTCCTCAAACCTCCTACATTCCATCCCTCCTTCCTTGACTCCACTTTCAGCTGATGGCCTCACCTCTTATTTCATTGAAAAAGATGAAAAGCCATAAAAAAGAACTCACTCATCTTCTCACCACCAAATCCACTAATTGACCTGGCCTGTGTGGAGTCCTTTTTCCTCTCACCTGCTCATCATTCTCGCCCTCTCTATTGCTTTATCCCAACAACTTATAAAGGTGATCTGGGGGCTTCCATTTTCAACCATCTCCATACTTCCTCCATCACCAACCCATTCAGCACCATACTTTTAAAATGGCTCCCTACATGTTCTATGTCTCCTTCCTCATTCTTTCTTTCTCAGTTCTCCACCGACTCCTGTTTGAACCCTGCTCTTAAAGCTCCATTAAAACTGCTCTAAGTTGCCAAATTGGATGGATGCTTATCTGTACTTACCTTCCTTGATCTGGTTGCCAAATCCCATCCAATTCCCTTTTCTTTCTTTCTTGGACTCTCTTGAGATATGTGACCTCTACACTTTCTGGTTTTCTTTTGTCTCTCAGCTGTTCTCTGGCCTCAATCCTGAACAGGGTCCTTTCCCTCTCTGTGCTCTCTTCCCAGACGGCTTTAATCTTCCTATGGCTTTCATCATCTCTGTGCCAACGATGCCCTCATTTATATTTCTGGCCTAAACCATTTCCCGTTTGCCCACTAGATAATTCCACTGGAACACCTCACAGGCATTTTAAATTTAAGATGTTCGAAAGTCTCCCTCACCTTTACACCCCACTCATTTATCTCCAAAATTTATATTGAATGTGTCGTTTATTTCTATCCTTCCAGGACCATCCCAGTTTTAACTACTCTTTTTCTCTCATCTGGATTAGCAATAGTTTCCTTTGTGATCTCCACGATTCTACTTTTGCCCCTTTCTGATCTAGTCTCCACACAGCAGACTGAGTGATCTTTCGAAGACAAGCTGGGTAATGTCTGCTGCTCAAAACTCTTGGGTGGCTTCCCACATACTGCAATAAAATCTCCTTGCCATGGCTTAAGAGGCCAGTGGTAAATTCCCCCAGACCAACTCTCAACCCCTTAATCTTCACTCTCCCTTGGTTCACTGGGCTCCACCCTGACCCTTACACTCCTTCCAACACTGTGGAAGGGGAGTGAATTGACTCCTGCATATGCATGACCATTCACTGGGATGTAGGAAGAGGAAAATGGAATTTCCACATTCTTTTTCATCTCCTCCTTTACCATTTCTATTTTTGAATATGTTTTCTAATGGAAATAATGAGTATAATACAGGTATGTAATTTATAAGTAAATAAATATAAACATGGAGGGTGCTCACTCTAAAATTTTTTTCTGATTGGATGTGTGATTTAAATTTGGAGAAGAATGCTCTAATATGCCAAGGTTTTGACTTTCTTTCTAAATTCTTCTTTTGTTTTTTGTTTGTGTGTGTGTGTGTGTCTGTGTGTTTAATCTCAAAGCCTTTATGCAAATAGGCTCCTTTGCCAGGAAAACTTGGCCACCAGCTCAGAGAAGACTTCCCTGACCATCTATCAAATGCCCTCGTCCTTCATCTCTTTCTTCAGGCATTTTATGCTTGTACAGCATCTGTCAGTGTGGAATTGTGTATTTATTTACGTGTACATTACTTGTCTCCATGGGGCAGGGCGTGGTTGTTTAGGTTCAGTCTCTGCACAGTGCTTGGCACAGAGCAGGCATTTGTAAAAAATATTTTTAACTGAATGAATGAACTTGAGTCATATTTACCATGACTTCACTGAGATCTTTTGTCTCTTCCATGTTACTGCTCATGTCATTTCTCCGTACGTGGAACCACTTCCCTCTTTCTTTTAGAAGCCCAGACCTTGTATTTCAATGTCTACCATTCCCCCAACTTTGCCTCTGCATCCACACTCCGCCCTCAATCTGCCCTCCCAACCCCCTTGCCTGCGGTTTCCTATCATGACTTGCATTCCCATGGAATTTACCCCATAATCACTTCTTTGGATGGATGCTTATTCACACCTTCTTTTTTTTTTTTTTTTTTTTTTTTTTGCTGTACGCGGGCCTCTCACTGCTGTGGCCTCTCCCGTTGCGGAGCACAGGCTCCGGACACACAGGCTCCGCGGCCATGGCTCACGGGCCCAGCCGCTCCGCGGCATGTGGGATCTTCCGGGATCGGGGCACGAACCCGTGTCCCCTGCATCGGCAGGCGGACTCTCAACCACTGCGCCACCAGGGAAGCCCCTCACACCTTCTTTTTATCTCTTTACCTCACCTTTGCTTCTTAGATAAGCCTATCAGGTTTTCCTGGTTCTGAGCTCATAGCCTGAAAGCCTAAGAGCCCTCAACCCCATCTAGGCTTCTGAAATCTCGAACCTAATTTCCATCTACCCTGTTATTATCTAGCTTGCTCCGAAAGGGAGATTCAACACAGCTAACCTCTCTCAGACACCTGGGTTCACACTGTTCTCCTTTGAGGCTGGCCTACCAACACTTGTCACTTATATCACACATGTACACTTGAATTTCCAGTAAGATTTTGAAGTTACATTCTATATATAATAAGCCCACTACTTATTTACTTATTATGTATTTATTTATTCAAGCACTATGTTAACATGGTAACTCAAAACACTAAATCTAAGCCTTTGGGAGCATCAGAAGGTCTCTTTTTGTTCTACCAAGAATTGGAGCTTTAGTTTTATTTATACTTTGACACTACAGCCAGTTACCCTGGGAACTGTCAAGTGTGTTCGTAGCAATGTGGACTGAAAACAAATCTCCAAGTGTTAGCCACATGGGGTACATTTTATTTCAGCAGTAAATTTAATTTTTTTTGGTTTCGTTTCCATAATGGGCATAGCTGCGAGAACTCATTTCTATGGCATATGGAATTTCTCCATGCTTTGGGAACTGGAACATGTGTGTCAATAAAAGAGACCCCTCTCTCACATTCCAGCCCGTCAGCAATCTCTGCATCAGCTTTGTCAACTGTCTGGTCCTCTGATAATCAGAGCACTGCTCCCTCTGAAGGGCTGGGTGCACGTGCCCTGGAATGGAATTATTAATAGTATCTCTAGTTACTCCACAGAGGCCATTCTCCTCATTTCTTAAATAAATCAATGGATTTTCTGCCCTTTTTCTAAAATCCTTATTTTACAGTGAAAATTGGTTATCTTAAGATGGAATTTTCTTTTTTTATTATGTATTTTTAAAATTCATTCCTCTATCTTCAGCATCTAGAAGACTACCTGGCAATTGTAAGCACTCTAATTATTTACTGGAAACATAAATGAACATCTCCTCCTTCCTTAAGATGTTAAAGACCAATATCTTTTTTTTTTTTTCGGTACGCGGGCCTCTCACTGTTGTGGCCTCTCCCGTTGTGGAGCACAGGCTCCAGACGCGCAGGCTCAGCGGCCATGGCTCACAGGCCCAGCCGCTCCGCGGCATGTGGGATCTTCCCAGACCAGGGCACGAACCCGCGTCCCCTGCCATCGGCAGGCGGACTCTCAACCACTGCGCCACCAGGGAAGCCCCAAGACCAATATCTTTGACATTGCCAAGACGATGCTGCATCACTCATCTCTGCTTAGTAAAATAAAATTTTCCTTATTTAAATATACTGCTCATTTACTTACATTTACTTACAAAAAGCAATATAAGTAAAAGTGGTACTTCTGTAATAATATTTTTCCCTTGGTTGTAAAAGAAATAGATACTTAGAGAAAATTTAGAAGATAGCTAATCCCATCAACCAGAGCTAATCACTGCTAACATTTTGGTATATTTCCTTTTGGCTGTCTTAATGGGCAAATCTCCAAATAATCTTCTTTATATAAATAATTTTGCATCCCACAATGTGGTATCTGACGTAAGCATTGTTTCATGTCATTAAACATTTTTCATAAACATGATTTTTCATGGTTTCTTAATATTCTTCCCTATAGATGGATGTCTATATATATGTATTACTTTAATTTTCCCATCTTTAGACATATATATTATGTACATTATTATGATATATCACATATTGCAAATTATTTTATATTAATAATCTAAATTATATATTAGAAAATATTATACTATATTATGTTATAATGTGTATATATATATTTTTAATAGATCTTTACTGGAGTATAATTGCTTCACAATACTGTGTTAGCTTCTGTTGCACAACAAAGCAAATCAGCCATATGCATACACATGTCCCCATAACCCCTCTCTCTTGAGTCTCCCTCCCATTGTCCCTATCCCACCCCTCTAGGTCCTTGCAAAGCACGGAGCTGATCTCCCTGTGCTATGCTGCTGTTTCCCACCAGCCAACTATTTTACATTCGGTAGTGTATATATATATATATATATATATTTTTTTTTTTTTTTTTTTTTTTTTTTTTTTTGCATTACGCGGGCCTCTCAGTGTTGTGGCCTCTCCCGTTGCGGAGCACAGGCTCTGGACGCGCAGGCCCAGCGGCCATGGCTCACGGGCCCAGCCGCTCCGCGGCATGTGGGATCCTCCCGGACAGGGGCACGAACCCGCGTCCCCTGCATCGGCAGGCGGACTCTCAACCACTGCGCCACCAGGGAGGCCCTCGGTAGTGTATATATTTTGATGCTACTCTCACTTCACCCCAGCTTCCCCCTCTCACCCCAAGCATATGTATATAACATTTTCATTTTCCCACCTTTAGACATTTAGGCTGTTAACAGATTACTCCACAGTATTTTTTTGGTGTGTGTACCTTAAGTTCTATAACATTTCAGATTATTTCTTTAGAACAGATTCTTAGAAGTAGAATCACTGTGTTAAAGGATATGAATATTTTTAAGACTCTTGACCTGCATTGCTAAATTACGTATTTAGAAATGTTGAAATAATTTACACTCTGACTAGAAATGTGTGAAAGTGTCTAAACTCCCTTACTCTAGCCAGCACTGATTATTGCCTTTTAAAAAATGGATTAAAAAGGTACTGTTATTTTAATTTCAATTTTTTAATCTTGACTACTAATGAGGCTGAATACTTTTTCTGCACTCAAAGTCTCCTTTGAATTATTTGCTCATGTCTTTGGCCCACTGATTATTGATTTGCACAAACCCACAGTATCTTAAGGATATTAAACTTGTCTTTCATACTTGTTACACATATTTTCAAGTTACTAAATAGATTTTGTTTTTATAAATTTTATATTTTTTGTAGTTAAATATATTAATCCTCTACTCTTAGACATTACTTACAGGTTTAATCAGAAAAAAAAAAGAAAAATAAATAAAGAAAGGAAGGAAGGAAGGAAGGAAGGAAGGAAGGAAGAAAGAAAGAAAGAAAGAAAGAAAGAAAGAAAGAAAAAGAAGGAAAGAAAGAAAAGCATGTACAAAGGGTAATGTAACAAATACCCATGACCCTGCAGGCCAAATTTAACAAATGCTAATATTTTGCTTCTGATTTTTTAAAAACAAAATTATAGATGAAATTGAGATCTCCTTAATTTTCTTCCCAGTAACATTTCCCTCCTTCCTTTCCCCAGTTCCTCATTATTCAGAGGCAATGCCATCATGAGTTTGGTGTGATTCTAAATATGCTGATGTATTTTTATCATAAGTATATGTACCCATAAATGATGCATAATACTGCTCAGTGTGTTTCAAAAATTTATGCAAGCTATCATACTATTCATATAATAATTTTGCAACTTGCTTATTAAAAATCAATATTATGTTTTTAAGATTTATTCCATGTTACTACACATAGGTCTAATTAATTCACTTTCAGTGCCTGTGTAGCATGACTATATCACGACATTTTTCTGTGTCCTTCTAATGATGAACATTTGCATTGTTCCTAATTTTTTGGTGCAAACAATGCTCAGGTAACATCTGTATATGTCTTCTGGTGCAAGTATGTGAGAGTTTCACCTAGAAATGTAATTGCAAGATAGTAGGGTACATGAATTTATAATATAACCAGCTATTGCCAGATTGCCCTTTTAAAAAGGTTGTAAAGGAAAATTTGTCTTAAACCTTGTCTAGGACAGAACATTTTTATATGTTATAATATAAAACCTCCTTGTGGAAAGAAATGAGCATTTCTTACTTAAATGTTCAGAAAGAAAGAAAGAAAGAAAGAAAGAAAGAAAGAAAAAGAAAGAAAGGAAGAAAGAAAGGAGGGAGGGAGGGATGGAGGGAGGGAAAGGAAGGAAGGAAGGAAGGAAGGGAAGAAAGAAAGAATATGTGAGGTGATGGATATGTTAATTAACTAGATAGGGGGAATCCTTTGTGGGGAAATGCTTAAGGGTTTTTTTCTGATAAGTTGTAAATGTAATTAAGTAACACTTCTGGAAAGTTACTCACCCACCCTGACTGCAAGCTAGCTATCATTTATGAATCTAATTACTGACTACATATATATTTTTTTCTTAAGTACTTTTTTCTTTTTTAAGGAGATAAACCTGTTTTAGTGTCATATGTCATGTATGAACATACTTATATTTTCACATCTTTGCCAAAACTTGTATTGCCGCAATTTTTTATTCTTGCCAGTCTGATCATTGTAAATGGTATTTCATCTTTAACATTTTAAATCAATTATTTCAATGATTTTTAGTGAGTTTAAACATCCTTTCTTAGGTGTTTTGGCCACTTGAGTTTTTGTTCAGTGAATTTTCTGTTCATGTTCTTTGCCCAGTTTTCTCTTGGGTTGTTTGTCTCTTCCTTGTTGATGTGTAGGAGAGTTTTGTGTGTTACAAATATTTTATTTATTTATTTATTTATTTATTTATTTTAATTTTAAAATTTTATTTAATTTATTTTTTTATACAGTAAGTTCTTATTAGTCATCAATTTTATACACATCAGTATATACATGTCAAGCCCAATCGCCCAATTCATCCCACCACCACTCCCCCACAGCTTTCCCCCCTTGGGGTCCATATATTTGTTCTCTACATCTGTGTCTCAACTTCTGCCATGCAAACCAGTTCATCTGTACCATTTTTCTAAGTTCCACATACATGCGTTAATATACGATATTTGTTTTTCTCTTTCTGACTTACTTCACTCTGTATAACAGTCGCTAGATCTATCCACGTCTCTACATAACGACCCAATGTTGTTCCTTTTGATGGCTGAGAAATATTCCATTGTATATATGTACCATATCTTCTTTATCCATTCATCTGTCGATGGGCATTTAGGTTGCTTCCACATCCTGGCTATTGTAAACAGTGCTGCAATGAACATTGGGGTGCATGGGTCTTTTTTTTTTTTTTTTTTTTTCTGTATGCGGGCCTCTCACTGCTGTGGCCTCTCCTGTTGCAGAGCACAGGCTCTGGACGCGCAAGCCCAGCAGCCATGGCTCACGAGCCCAGCCACTTGGCGGCATGTGGGATCCTCCCGGACCAGGGCACGAACCTGTGTCCCCTGCATCGGCAGGCGGACTCTCAACCACTGCGCCACCAGGGAAGCCCGCATGGGTCTTTTTGAATTATGGTTTTCTCTGGGTATATGCCCAGTAGTGGTACTGCTGGATCATATGGTAATTCTATTTTTAGCTCTTTAAGGAACCTCCATACTGTTCTCCATAGTGGCTGTATCAACTTACATTCCCACCAACAGTGCAAGAGGGTTCCCTTTTCTCCACACCCTCTCCAGCATTTGTTGTTTGTAGATTTTCTGATGATGCCCATTCTAACTGGTGTGAGGTGATACCTCATTGTAGTTTTGATTTGAATTTCTCTAATGATTAGTGATGTTGAGCAGCTTTTCATGTGCTTCTTGGCCATCTGTAGGTCTTCTTTGGAGAAATGTCTATTTAGGTCTTCTGCCCATTTTTGGATTGGGTTGTTTGGTTTTTAATATTGAGCTGCATGAGCTGTTTATATATTTTGGACATTAATCCTTTGTCTGTTGATTCGTTTGCAAATATTTTCTCCCATTCTGAGGGTTGTATTTTCGTCTTGTTTATGGTCTCCTTTGCTGTGCAAAAGCGTTTAAGTTTCATTAGGTCCAATTTGTTTATTTTTGTTTTTATTTTTATTACTCTAGGAGGTGGGTCAAAAAAGATCTTGTGATTTATGTCAAAGAGTGTTCTTCTTATGTTTTCTTCTAAGAGTTTTATAGTGTCTGGTCTTACATTTAGGTCTCTAATCCATTTTCAGTTTATTTTTGTGTATGGTGTTAGGGAGTGTTCTAATTTCATTCTTTTAAATGTAGCTGTCCAGTTTTCCCAGCACAACTTACTGAAGAGACTGTCTTTTCTCCATGGTATATCCTTGCCTCCTTTGTCATAGATAAATTGACCATAGGTACGTGGGTTTATCTCTGGGCTTTCTATCTTGTTCCATTGATCTGTTTCTGTTTTTGTGCCAGTACCATATTGTCTTGATTACTGTAGCTTTGTAGTATAGTCTGAAGTCAGGGAGTCTGATTCCTCCAGCTCCGTAGTTTTCCCTCAAGACTACTTTGGCTACTCGGGGTCTTTTGTGTCTCCATACAATTTTAAGATTTTTTTGTTCCAGTTCCATAAAAAATGCCATTGGTAATTTGATAGGGATTGCATTGAATCTGTAGATTGCTTTGGGTAGTACAGTCATTTTCACAATATTGATTCTTCCCATATAAGAACATGGTATATCTCTCCATCTGTTGGTATCATCTTTAATTTCTTTCATTAGTGTCTTACAGTTTTCTGCAAACAGGTATCCTCTCTCCCTAGGTAGGTTTATTCCTAGGTATTTTATTCTTTTTGTTGCAATGGTAAATGGGAGTATTTCCTTAATTTCTCTTTCAGATTTTTCATCATTAGTGTATAGGAATGCAAGAGATTTCTGTGCATTAATTTTGTATCCTACAACTTTACCAAATTCATTGATTAGCTTTAGTAGTTTTCTGGTGGCATTTTTAGGATTCTCTATGTATAGTATCATGTCATCTGCAAACAGTGACAGTTTTACTTCTTCTTTTCCAATTTGTATTCCTTTTCTTTTTCTTCTCTGATTGTTGTGGCTAGAACTTCCAAAACTATGTTGAATAATAGTGGTGAGAGTGGACATCCTTGTCTTGTTCCTGATCTTAGAGGAAATGCTTTCAGTTTGTCACCATTGAGAATGATGTTTGCTGTGGGTTTGTCATATATGGCCTTTATTATGTTGAGTTAGGTTCCCTCTATGCCCACTTTCTGGAGAGTTTTTATCATAAATCGGTGTTGAATTTTGTCAAAAGCTTTTTCTGCATCTATTGAGATGATTATATGGTTTTTACTCTTCAATTTGTTAATATGGTGTATCACATTGATTGATTTGCATATATTGAAGAATCCTTGCATCCCTGGGATAAATCCCACTTGATCATGGTGTATGATCCTTTTAATGTGCTGTTGGATTCTGTTTGCTAGTATTTTGTTGAGGATTTTTGCATCTAGATTCATCAGTGATATTGGTCTGTAATTTTCCTTTTTTGTAGTATCTTTGTCTGGTTTTGGTATCAGGGTGATGGTGGCCTCATAGAATGAATTTGGGAGTGTTCCTTCCTCTGCAATTTTTTGAAACAGTTTGAGAAGGATGGGTGTTAGCTCCTCTCTAAATGTTTGATAGAATTCACCTGTGAAGCCATCTGGTCCTGGACTTTTGTTTGTTGGAAGATTTTAAATTACAGTTTCAATTTCATTACTTGTGATTGGTCTGTTCATATTTTCTATTTCTTCCTGGTTTAGTCTTGGAAGGTTATACCTTTCTAAGAATTTGACCATTTCTTCCAGGTTGTCCATTTTATTGGCATAGAGTTACTTGTAGTAGTCTCTTAGGATGCTTTGTATTTCTGCGGTGTCTGTTGAAACTTCTCCATTTTCATTTCTAATTTTATTGATTTGAGTCCTCTCCCTCTTTTTCTTGATGAATCTGGCTAATGGTTTATCAATTTTGTTTATCTTCTCAAAGAACCAGCTTTTAGTTTTATTGATCTTTGCTATTGTTTTCTTTGTTTCTATTTCATTTATTTCTGCTCTGATCTTTATGATTTCTTTCCCTCTGCTAACTTTGGGTTTTGTTTGTTTTTCTTTCTCTAGTTCCTTTAGGTGTAAGGTTAGATTGTTTATTGGAGAATTTTTTTGTTTCTTGAGGTAGGCTTGTATAGCTATAAACGTCCCTCTTAGAACTGCTTTTGCTGCATCCCATAGGTTTTGGATCATCGTGTTTTCATTGTCATTTGTCTCTAGGTACTTTCTGATTTCCTCTTTGATTTCTTCAGGGATCTCTTGGTTATTTAGTAACGTATTGTTTAGTGTCCATGTGTTTGTGTTTTCTACATTTTTTTCACTGTAATTCATTTCTAATCTCATAGCATTGTAGTCAGAAAAGATGCTTGATATGATTTCAATTTTCTTAAATTTTCTGACCCAAGATGTGATCTATCCTGGAGAATGTTCTGTGTGCACTTGAGAAGAAAGTGTAATCTGCTGTTTTTGGATGGAATGTCCTATAAATATCAATTAAATCTATCTGGTCTATTTTTTCATTTAAAGCTTCTGTTTCCTTATTTATTTTCATTTTGGATGATCTGTCCATTGGTGTAAGTGAGGTGTTAAAGTCCCCCACTATTATTGTGTTACTGTCGATTTCCTCTTTTATAGCTGTTAGCAGTTGCCTCATGTATTGAGGTGATCCTATGTTGGGTGCATATATAGTTATAATTGTTATACCTTCTTTTTGGATTGACCCCTTGATCATTATGTAGTGTCCTTCCTTGTCTCTTGTAACATTCTTTATTTTAAAGTCTATTTTTTCTGATATGAGTATTGCTACTCTAGCTTTCTTTTGATTTCCATTTGCATGGAATACCTTTTTCCATCCCCTCACTTTCAGTCTGTATGTGTCCCTAGGTCTGAAGTGGGTCTCTTGTAGACAGCATATAGATGGGTCTTGTTTCTGTATCCATTCAGCAAGCCTGTGTCTTTTGGTTGGAGCATTTAATCCATTCACGTTTAAGGTAATTATCGATATGTATGTTCCTATGACCATTTTCTTAATTGTTTTGGGTTTTTTTTTTTTTTTTTTTTTTTGCGGTACACGGACCTCTCACTGTTGTGGCTTCTCCTGTTGCGGAGCACAGGCTCCAGATGCGCAGGCTCAGCGGCCATGGCTCACGGGCCCAGCCGCTCCGCAGCATGTGGGATCTTCCCGGACCGGGGCACGAACCTGTGTCCCCTGCATCGGCAGGCAGACTCTCAACCACTGCGCCACCAGGGAAGCCCCAGGGTTTGTTTTTGTAGGTCCTTTTCTTCTCTTGTGTTTTCCACTTAGAGAAGTTCCTTTAGCATTTGTTGTAGAGCTGGTTTGGTGGTGCTGAATTCTCTTAGCTTTTGCTTGTCTGTAAAGCTGTTGATTTCTCCATCGAATCTGAATGAGATCCTTGCCAGGTAGAGTAATTTTGGTTGTAGCTTCTTCCCTTTCATCACTTTAAGTATATCATGCCACTCCCTTCTGGCTTGTAGAGTTTCTGCTGAGAAATCAGCTGTTAACCTTATGGGAGTTCCCTTGCATGTTATTTGTCATTTTTCCCTTGCTGTTTTCAATACTTTTTCTTTGTCTTTAATTTTTGCCAGTTTGATTACTATGTGTCTCGGCGTGTTTCTCCTTGGGTTTATCCTGTATGGGACTCTCTGCGCTTTGTGGACTTGGGTGGCTATTTCCTTTCCCATGTTATGGAAGTTCGACTATAATATCTTCAAATATTTTCTCTGGTCCTTTGTCTCTCTCTTCTCCTTCTGGGACCCTTATAATATGAATGTTGTTGCATGTAATGTTGTCTCAGAGGTCTCTTAGGCTGTCTTCATTTCTTTTCATTCTTTTTTCTTTATTCTGTTCTGCAGCAGTGAATTCCACCATTCTGTCTTCCAGGTCACTTATCCATTCTTCTGCCTCAGTTATTCTGCTATTGATTCCTTCTAGTGTAGTTTGCATTTCAGTTATTGTATTGTTCATCTCTGTTTGTTTGTTCTTTAATTCTTCTAGGTCTTTGTGAGACATTTCTCGCATCTTCTCTACCTTTGCCTCCATTGTTTTTCTGAGGTTTGGATCATCTTCACTATCATTATTCTGAATTCTTTTTCTGGAAAGTTGCCTATATCCACTTCATTTAGTTGTTTTTCTGGGGTTTTATCTTGTTCCTTCATCTGGTACATAGCCCTCTGCCTTTTCATCTTGTCTATCTTTTTTGAATGTGTTTCTTTTTTTCCACAGGCTGCAGGATTGTAGTTCTTCTTGCTTCTGCTGTCTGCCCTCTGGTGGATGATGCTATCTAAGAGGCTTTTGCAAGTTTCCTGATGGGAGGGACTGGTGGTGGGTAGATCTGACTGTTGTTCTGGTGGGCAGAGCTCAGTAAAAGTTTAATCCGCTTGACTGCTGATGGGTGGGGCTGGGTTCCCTCCCTGTTGGTTGTTTGGCCTGAGGCAACCCAACACTGGAGCCTATCTGGGCTCTTTGGTGGGGCTAATGACAGACTCTGGGAGGGCTCACGCCAAGGAGTACTTCCCAGAACTTCTGCTGCCAATGTCCTTGTCCCCATGGTGAGCCACACCACCGCCCACCTCTGCAGGAGACCCTCCAACACTAGCATGTAGGTCTGGTTCAGTCTCCTATGGAGTCACTGCTCCTTCCCCTGGGTCCCCATGTGCACACTACTTTGTGTGTGCCCTCCAAGAGTGGAGTCTCTGTTTCTCCCAGTCCTGTCGAAGTCCAGTAATCAAATCCCACTAGGCTTCAAAGTCTGATTCTCTAGGAATTCCTCCTCCCGTTGCCGGACCCCCAGGCTGGGAAGCCTGATGTGGGGCTCAGAACCGTCACTCCAGTGGGTAGACTTCTGTGGTATAAATGCTCTCCAGTCTGTGAGTCACCCACCCAGCAGTTATGGGATTTGATTTTACTGTGATTGCACCCCTCCTACTGTCTCATTGTGGCTTCTCCTTTGTCTTTGTATGTGGGGTATCTTTTTCAGTGAGTTCCAGCATCTTCCTGTCTATGATTGTCCAGCAGCTAGTTGTGATTCTGGTGTTCTCACAAGAGGGAGGGAAAGCACGTCTTTCTACTCCGCCATTTTGGTTCAGGGCCCTTACACATATTTTAAATAACTTCTCCCAGGTTGTGCTTGCCTTTTAACTTTGTTGTGGTGTACAGAAATTTAAACTTTTTAAGTACTCGAATCTATTCATATTTCCTTTATGATTTCTGTTTACTTATGTCTTAAATTCTTGCTTATCCTGAAGTCACAAAGACAACTATGGGTATTTTCTTCTAATTGTTGTAAAGTTTCATTGGTTACATTTAGAGCTTTATCTGGAGTTAGTTTATTTATTATAGTGTCTGGGCGGGATCTAATTTTATCTTTTCCAACTGAAAAGTCACACGTCCCCCATACTATTTTTAAAATATTTTATTTTCTCCTCACTGATTGGAAATCTCCTTTCTATCATCTACCAAGTGTCCATATATGCTTGGAACTATCTCTGGACTCTTTATTCCTTATTCATATTAATTTATCCCTATAGCAATAATCATCTCCTCATCTTATTGTGCTTTTAGAATAAGTTTTCATTTCCTAGTAGAAAAATTTTCTCCTCTCTGTTCTTTTTCAGAACTGTTTTGGTTATTGTCAAATCTAGGATCACTTTGAAATAAATTGTATTTATGATTTGAGAGAAAATTTCCATTTGTGTAACCAGTGTTCCTAGCCATGAGAAGGGCATATCTTTCCATTAATCCAAGTTTTAAAAAATGTTTTTATTACTATTTAAAATTAAGACAAGTAGTCAAGATAGGTAGGTTATACTCCCATAACAAACACCAAAACTTCTGTCTTTAACAAAACAGAAGATTGTTCCTTCATCATGAGAAGTGTGTGGTGGGTCTGGGTGGCTCTCCAGAGCAGCAGTCCTCTATGTGGTAGTTTGGAGTTCCAGGTTGTGTCCATCTTCTGCCAACTCAATATCAACATTTGCTTCTGCAGTCCTCATGGTAGGGTAAGAAAGGGAAGATGGAGAATGGAACACTGGCTTTGAAAAGCTTCTGCCTGGAGTGACACATATCCCTTCTCATATATCATTGGCTGAAGTAAGTCACATAACCAAGACTTACTTCAAGAGGCAGGGAACTGTAATTTTACAAGCCAGAGTGGAGAAAACCCAGATATATTGGTGGTGGTCCCGATGTCACCATGGTGTATGCTCGTGCTCTAGCTCTGCCCCTGACTAGGTAGGTGACCTACGATAGGTCCCTATGCTTCCAATTTTAACATCTGGAAAGTGACAGGATTTATTTACTTATTCAATTGATACTCATCATTTATTGAGAGCCTACCACGTGCCAGGCACTGTGTGACCCTGGAAATATAATGGTAAATATAGTGCATCTCTTGCCCTCAAGCACTTTACAATTTAATAGATAACTTACTGTTGATTTTCAATTCTAAAATTCCAAGATTTTATTAAAATGAATTTTCAATAACAAACTCTCCAGAGCATTATATTCTAGAGACTTAGGCATTTTCTCAGAAGTGTCTTCCTTTTTTGTATACCTGAATCCAGTTGGCTGCAGTATTAATTCTATCACAGCAACAGATAAACACATGCCCATCATTTTCAAATCACTAGTGTATGTACAGACTGGCACATATGGTGAAAAGAAAGCAGACTTTGGACCATTCTCACAGCTATTGTGAATTTCATGGGAAGAACACTTCATAAAATAAAGAGAGTAGAAAATCAATTTGATTGAGAAATACCCAGGTCAATAAACTTTGTAAAACAGTGCACATTCCAGACATCAAAGTTTTTCTATTAGTTATGAATAAACCAAATTATAAAGTTTTAAAAATTTATAAAACATTTTGGTTTGCAGTTAATTTTTCCCTAGAGGAATATTTATTGGTATGAAATAGAAGAAATATGAATAAGTATACTTGTGAGCATGCACAAAACTGGTTTGTGAAATTTTGGGGTTTTTTTCAACCTCTTAGGACTTGAAGCAGTCTGCTGAGGTTTAATTTACAAGTTCCCTCTAGTTAAACTACAGTTCACAATGAAACATTTATAAGAATTTGAGGCACTATCTTTAAACATGATACAAAACTTCAAAATTTGCAGGAAATATGCAAAGAATTCCATTCTACTTTGCATTGATCAACTATGGCATTTCCTTTGTTCTTAATACTACATGTCTAATTCTTAAACCAAAGCCAAAAAATAGTGATGCAATAATTGGGTGTGGCTTCAGTGTCTTACAGACCATACTAACTAAACTTCTGATTAATCACACCCATTTCTCATCTTTTTACAATCCTTCAGCACTTAAGAAGTATTGAATTTGTTTCACAATGTAACAGTTTTTGATTAATTTGCTAGTTGTTTGTACTTTGAGTTTATTTAATATTAGTATGTTTGTTCCCCTTCTCAATAGTAAAACAAGGACAAAGACCATGATCATATACTCTCAGCATCTCTGGTTTGATCAGTAAGCATCCAATGCTTATTACTGGGCTTTCTTGAAGGCAAAATAAGGATAATCAGGATCTCTGAGTATGAGAAGGACTTACAGAAGCTGGCAATTTACTAAGGAGAGATCAATAACCATTCTCTATTCTCATTATCCATGTTCTTCCAGAGTTATCCAATCTACTGTCATGACATCAAGTGCTATCTTTGACTCCCAAATCCATTATCTCCAGTCATGTCCTTCTTCCTGAGGTCCACAGTGGCAATTCAACCACCAATAACCACCTGGTTATCTACACAAACCACTCACACTCAAAATATGTAAGCCAGGATGATTTATCTTCTTCCTCCACATCAGCTTCCTTTGTGGTCTCTCTTTTTCAAGATGGTGCCATCATCCACTGGCCACACAATGCACCTGGAGTCATCCTTGGTTCTTTCAATTTCCTTATCAGGCACCAAGTCCTGTTGATTCTGTTTCTTTAATGGCTCTTGAATCCATCCTCTTCCTACAACTTCTAACTTCAGTTCAGGCCTTCATTTCCTACCTGACTACAGTAGTTGCTTCCTTTGTAGTCTTCCTGTCTCCAGTCAGGCTTCCTCTAATCATTCTCTCCATAGCCAGGCCTGTGACCTTTCTCATGGGCAGATCTGATCACGGCAGTGAACGTCCACTTCTGGTTACACTCTGTTGACTGGATAGGCATAGTTCCACATTTTGGTCCTTTCCCAGTTCAAGGGTCTGCTCAGGAGGTCTTGGCCACTGTGTCCTGAGAGTGATGCCCCTATTTCCACACTCCTAAAATGCTCTGTCTCACATCATCCTTGTCTGCCTCAACAGAGCTCTTTCCCACCCTGACCTTCCTGTTCACCTTGTCTTCCCTTTCTAGCTTTGTGGTGACAGCAGAGGGCAAGGTGATGAGAGGAAGAATGGAAGGACGAAATGAAAAGCACCAAAGAAGCTGGAGCTTGATTCCCCAATGCTCTTTCCCTTTCAGTCCTAGAGTTGTCTGTCTTCTTCTGTAAAATGTTTTCTATTCCATACCATGTGTGTGGTTTTTGTGTGGCTCTGAGTGGGCAGTATTATGTTAGTCTGGTAGCCTCAAAGGGCAGTGACCTTGTCTACTGATATCGCTAGGTCCTGAGTCCACTACAACATGACATGTAAATCATTACTTAGTGTTTTCTAATAATAAAAGAAAATAAAGGAATGAAGGGAAAAAACTGAACTATCAAGAAAAGGCAAACTGTTATAAGCTAATCTTGAATCTTGGTTTAAAATAACACATCCAAGGAAAAAAGCATTTACCTTCTGCTGTGGGAATGTGGACTCCATCATGGCTGTTTCAAAGCTGTGAGCACCCTCTGCCTGGGTCTTCTCCCACAGAGCTCTGAGAAATTGCACAGAACGGCTCTGTATGGACAGGGGCTCAGGAAACAGGCTCTGTAAGGGCATTAATGAGAGAAACATGACATATTATCTCTTGTCCTAACAGTATGTTTGATGGCCTGCAAAGCACTATTAGGCTTGGTCTGAACTTAAAAATGGTTTAAATTTAAATAAAGCTACAGGGAAATCTCTCTTGAATATCAAACATATGGTACATTTCATGTTTTTTATTTCTTAACAGAAAATTTAACATAAATAGGACTTTTTTTTTTTTTTTTTTTTTGCGGTATGCGGGCCTCTCACCGCTGTGGCCTCTCCCATTGCGGAGCACAGGCTCTGGACGCGCAGGCCCAGTGGCCATGGCCCACGAGCCCAGCTGCCCCGCAGCATGTGGGATCCTCCCAGACCGGGACACAAGCCCATGTCCCCCGCATCGGCAGGTGGATCCCCAACCACTGTGCCACCAGGGAAGCCCATAAATAGGATTTTTAAGACAGTTGATATTGATCTCTATAAATATGCCTAACCTTTGTAATGTAATATTTACTTCAATCATTTCTCAAGCATGTTACTTAATTGGAAAATGGTTAATATTAATATATATATTTATTTTTCAAAGATCTGAGAATTAAGGTATAAAATAAAAACAAATATCAAGAGAGTACAAATAGAGTACAAATATCAAGTTTATTTATACAGAGTAAATCATGAAGAATAGACATGAAATAACCAAGAGTTCATTATTCAATTGTTCAGATGTGAACAGTATGAGTGGGGGGGTTGGGTAAACACAAACATTTTCGGTTATAGAATGTGTAATGGCTGAATATTCTTAGAGCTTTAAGATATTCTCAGTTTGGGAAAATGAGATTGTCAATGTAAAAAAAGAATCACATTTACATATACATCATTCAAGCCAATGAAAATAAAATTTTTTTAACATCTTTATTGGAGTATAATTGTTTTACAATGGTGTGTTAGTTTCTGCTGTATAACAAAGTGAATCAGCTATATACATATACATACATCCCCATATCTCCTCCCTCTTGCATCTCCCTCCCTCCCACCCTCCCTACCCCACCCCTCTAGGTGGTCACGACCTGATCTCCCTGTGCTGTGCAGCAGATTCCCACTAGCTATCTATTTTACATTCGGTAGTGTATATATGTCAGTGCTACTCTCTCACTTTGTCCCAGCTTACCACTTCCCCCTCCCCGTGTCCTCAAGTCCATTCTCTATGTCTGCATCTTTATTCTTGTCCTGCCCCTAGGTTCTAAAATTTTCAAAGGAAGATTTAAACTGTTTGTATGTTTACTAACCAATTATGTGTTTAACAGTTATTTAGATGTTGTGATGTTATATCTATGAATGTGAGAAGTGTCTCAATTCAAGGGAACAATTTTATAAAAAATATAGAACATAAAAGGCACAAAATTATACACACATACACACATAAAGTACCATATATATTATCCTTTATGTGTGAGGTATAATAAAATAATGATTTTGCCTTATAAAATCCCATTTTCTAGGTCAATGACTGCCCAAACATTGACTTATAAGACTCTCTAGGTGGTCTTTGTGTACAAAGTTTCTATTTAGTAAGTGAATAACAATTTGTTTTTCCAGAAAAATCTTATTGTTATCCTCAAGATGAGCTGCTTTTTATACTGAGTGGGAAAAGGCGGAGGATCTTATACCCAGAGTAAGTTGCCCACAGATTTAAAAAGGTTAAGAGCAGTAACAGATTGATTGTGAAACCCAAAATGTGCACACATGCTTTGCTGTGCACCTGAAACTATCACAACATTGTTAATCAGCTATACTCCAATATAAAATAAAAAGTTAAAAAAATGTGGACAAATCTGGGAATTTCTTGATTATTATCAGAAACTTATACCGCATATGACCTTTCACTTAAAGAATAGCAGGACCTGATTTAATTAATCATCATTCCAAAGAGGTACATTTAGACTGGGATCTGTTAATTTGAGAACTGCATGAAGGCATAAACTGACAGAGAAGGGCAAGAGTCTGGCCCAGCATACAAGGCTAGCACTGGGTTTGTAACTATCACGTCAAAGATTTGATTTTTATTTACCCCAAAGTCAGGCTTCATCCAGATCACATAATATCAAAGGTGTGGAAGAAGAAAGGAAACATTATAGTAAAAAGAACAAAGAAGAAAAGCAGCATAAACAGATGTTTTTTGGTGAGTTTGCTCAAAGAGAAAAACAAATAATCAGACTAAGTCAATAAAATAAGACTGAAGGGGCAAAAATAAAATCAAGTTTTCTTGGTTTGTTTTCAGAAAACTGACAACTGTTAAGAACAAAGCCAAAGATGAAACCAATTACAAAATCACTGATGAAAACCATTTGAAAAACATTAGTAAAGTAGAAGAAGAATAAGGTCATTATTTCAAGAAAAGGAAGAAAAATCAATGCTGTTTTTTATATTCATATACAATTTGATTCACATCAAAATGTGAGTTGTTCTCATCAAGGAGCCATGATGAATGTGAATTATACACACCTGCTGAAATAGGAACATGATCTGGATCCACGGCTGAGGCTCTTGGCTGATGAGAATAAAACTGGATTTACTGTAGAGGCAATAATGACCCTTTAGGGAGCAAGTGAAGAACAGCTTTGCTACACAACTTCTAACAGAATCTAGAAACAAATACACATAGTATTAAACATTAGATTCTTCCCAGAGTTACACCTTATACTTCAACATACAAACATCTTTAGAAATACATTCTTTAGTTTTCAGTCTGTGAGCTAATAACTTCAAACAGCTATGGATTTGGGAGTAGATCCATTTCATGGAATGTAGATTTAAATGTAGCTGCTTTAAGCAAGTTGTATTCTATTCCTCTTTTTCTTTTGATTAACAATGGATGAGAAGTCTCCAAGCAACTTGCATGGGAGGAAAAAACCTCTTACCAATAGAAAGGGAGATAGGTGTCATTTCCATATGACTGGGAACTTTGAAATAACCTGGGAAGCATAAACAAATGGGTGAAGGAAACCGAGGCATTTTCTGGGCAGTGATGGTGTGCCATGACCAGGGGCACTGTTCTCTTGGTTGTACAGAGGCCACAGAAACAACCCCCAGAATAACTCTGGCCAGGGGGTGGCTTCCTGTGAACTGTCCTTGTTCGAAAAGGTTATTTCATCTTGAAGAGCTTCAGCAGGGAAACTTAAAGAGATCATCCTTTAGGAACAAGAAAGTGGGGGAGCACGGTGGTGGTGGCATAGAGCAGAGATGGTGAGGAGCCATGTTTAGGAGCCACTTAATTTTTACAACCCTACAAGATGGGTGTTAATGTTTCTGTTTTAAGTATGAGGAAACTTAGCCCATTAAAGCATCAGCTTAGTGAACCACTGTGACTGCCTTGTTCACCACTATGATCTTGGCACGTGGCACGCAATAGCTGCTCTAAAGAGAGTGTCCAGAGAGATGAATGATGCTCAAGGATCCAGAAAAAATTGCTCAAGTTTGCCCTATCTGTGGCAGAACCAGGATTTGAACTCAGCCAAACTGTTGCCATGTTGGGATGCTTTAGGCTCTACCATACTGGGAATTTTTAAATCTGTAGAGTCATATCAATAGCTCATGGGGTATTTATTGTTTCAGAATTAATCTGACATGTTAAATGAAATATTTTGAAAATAAATAATTATGTCCTACTATTAAAAATGGAAATGGACTAGAGTTTATTAAAAGCTGATGGGAACCCTAATAAGGTGGTAGAGTCAGTCCCAACCCATGAGAGTGCATGGGGTTCCCTACAGAATTGTGGGGACGGGGGAAGCTTACCTGTGCACCATCAGGGCTCAGGTGTGAAGGAATAACAGGCTTTTGGGAAAGAGTTTGGAAGAGTTAAGGGAGGGTGGCCAATGATAGATTAGAGAAGACAACATTGGAAACCAAACAATAAAGCCACAGGGCAATTTAGAAACATATTTAGAAATCTTAATAAATGATAGCTTTCTGTGTGATTCTGAACCATTGGTATAAAAGAGGACTAGTTTTCATCATGTTAACTGTTTGGGGGAAATTTAAGCATTCAAAATCTTGCATGAAATCAGAAACCATTTCTGCATTCTGTGGGTGAGTGGATCATGAGATATAAAGAGTGCTTGAAAGTTCAGTGGAAAAGACCAGGAGGCCTGCCACTGACAGGGAAAGACTTCATAGAATAGAATAGAGCACAATATCCACTTAAAATTGCCCTATCAGAAATTGTTTGAAAATGGTAATTAAAAATATTTTTTTGGCATTGAAAAATTGAATTTAAATTAATCAATACTAGAGAAGGCAGAAACCAAGAATTCCATAATAGCGCATACACAAAAAGTGGTTCCATTGGAAATCATTCTAGCTGTAATGTATATATTGAGACAGCACCTTGTTTTGCTTTAACAGAAAGTTTCTAAAGGGAAAAAGATCATTTGTAAGAACTTGTGCAGTAGCTTGACAGTCCAAGTTGGACTTCGGGCCTCTGCCACGAAAAAAACATTTTTATCTTTTTCCTTCCCCCTAAATTACTGCTCATTCATGTTTTCTTTTGAAAATGAACATTGATTCAATTTATTTTACTTGCCCTGAGCCTACCAGCTTTCTGGGGTCCCAAATCACAGAAAATAGGCAAAGCGGTAGAAGAAAGAGACAACTTTACCTAGAAGCATATATAACAGTGATAAAAACACATCAGTTCTGTGATATAAGGCTTCTGTTAATGCTTTCAGTAAACTGGATCTGTTTCAATATTTTTCTCATTTTTTCTTTTTCTGAGCTTTGCTGGATTAGAAAGATTTTCCAACATTAACATGTAGTTGTTAATTTTTCTCTGTAATTTTCTCCCTCCTGTTCATTCCATGGTATTGAATGGTGGGCATGCAATAAATGGTGTTGGATGAATGAATGGGTGTCAGACACTGTGCAGAAACCAAGAGGAGCCATGATTCTGACCTTGCTCTTAAGAAGTTTACAGCCAAATGGGAGAAATACCTATAAACAACAGTTGCAAATTAAGTCCATGGGATAATGGAAGGACACACAGTACCGACCACTCAGAGCAATGAGCAGCTATCATCCTTGGGGAACCAGGCGAGGCTTCCTGGTGGAGGAAATATTTGAGGTGACCTTGAAAGCTAACCAAGATTTTGAACTTAGAAAAAAATGTGCGAGAGACAAGCATTTTAAGAGTAGGGGACACCCTGAAAAAAAATCGCATAAGGCATGAATATTCAAGGTAACTCCGGGTAGTAAGGTTAGTGTATCTGGGTTATTATTTTTTATTTATACAATTGATGCCCAAACTGTTATTTGTTTTTCTAGATTAAATGTTGAAAAGAGAGGAGGTCATGCTTTGCTAAATATAGAATGCTTCTCATATTCCACCAAATCTGATTGTTATTTCTTTACTTTTGGTAGATTGTGGCTTATTTTTGTAAAAAAAAAAAAAAAAAAGGATTTGGTTTGGTCTTTAAAAATACTGAAGTTAACATGAGCAGCAAGAACTATATAATATAATGTGTTGTAAGTTGAAATACCCAAAATACACACATTACACACATGGATAAATTTAAAGACATGATACAAAATAAAAGAGCATTTGATTTCTTTTTTTTTTTTTGGTGGTACACGGGCCTCTCACTGCTGTGGCCTCTCCCGCTGCGGAGCACAGGCCCCGGACGCGCAGGCCCAGCGGCCATGGCTCACGGGCCCGGCCGCTCTGCAGCACATAGGATTCTCCCGGACCGGAGCACGAACCTGCGTCCCCTGAATCAGCAGGCGGACTCTCAACCACTGAGCCACCAGGGAAGCCCTGATGTTTTTTTTAAGTCAAAGTATTTAAGGATCATTTTGGAATTCATTTTTTCCTCTAACACTTTTCTCCCACAGTTCATATGCTTTTATTCCTACATTGCATTCATTGTACTGTATTAAAATTTTGTTAGCATTTTTTTTTTTTTGCTTTGGTCCTTTTATTTTTTTATAAATTTATTTATTTATTTATTTTTGGCTGCATTGGGTCTTTGTTGCTGCATGTGGGCTTTTTTTTTTTTCTAGTTGCAGCGAGCAGGGGCTTCTCTTCATTGTGGTGCACAGGCTTCTCATTGCAGTGGCTTCTCTTGTTGCAGAGCACGGGCTCTAGGCGCATGGGCTTCAGTAGTTGTGGCACGCAGGTTCAGTAGTTGTGGCTTGTGGGCTCTAGAGTGCAGGCTCAGTAGTTGTGGTGCACCAGCTTAGTTGTTCCGCAGCATGTGGGATCTTCCTGGACCAGGGCTCCTCCATGTGGCCTGCATTTGGCAGGTGGATTCTTAACCACTGTGCCACCAGGAAAGTCCTATGTTAGTATTTTTTTTTTTTTTGCAGAATGCGGGCCTCTCATTGTTGTGGCCTCTCCCGTTGCAGAGCACAGGCTCCGGACACGCAGGCTCAGCGGCCATGGCTCACGGGCCCAGCCGCTCCACGGCATGTGGGATCCTCCCGGACCAGGACACGAACCCATGTCCCCTGCATCGGCAGGCGGACTCTCAACCACTGCGCCACCAGGGAAGTCCTATGTTAGTATTCTTAAACAGACTTTTGCTTTAGAATACTTTTAGATTTACAGAAAAACTACATATATGTAATTATAATATATAAATGTATAATTATTTTATATTTACATATTGTATATAATTACAATATATAGAGAGTTCCCTATGTACTATAACCCAGTTTCCCCTCTTATTAACATCTTAAGTTGCTATGAGGGACTTTCCTGGTGGCACAGTGGTTAAGAATCCACCTGCCAATGCTGGGCACACGGGTTCAATCCCTGGTCCTGGAAGATCCCACATGCCACGAAGCTACTAAGCCCATGTACCACAACTACTGGGTCTGTGCCCTAGAGCCCGTGTGCCACAACTACTGAGCCCACATGCTGCAACTACTGAAGCCCACGTGCCTAGAGCCCAGACTCCAGAGCAAGAGAAGCCACCACAATGAGAAGCCTGCACACCACAACGAAGAGTAGTCCCCACTCGCCACAACTAGAGAAAGCCCAAGCGCAGCAATGAAGACCCAATGCAGCCAAAAAAAAAAACAGTTGGTATGATACATTTGTTACAAGTAATGAACCAATATTGACACATTATTATAAACTTAAGTCCATAGTTTATTCAGATTTCCTTAGTTTATACTTAGTGTCTTTTTTCTGTTCCAGGATTCCATTCAGGACACTACAGAACATTTACTCATTATGTCTCCTTAGGCTCCTCTTGGCTGTGACAATTTCTCAGACTTTCCTTGTTTTTGATGATCTTCACAGTTTTGAAACATTTTGTAAAATGTTTCTCAGTTGGGATTTGTCTGTTTTTCTCATGAATAGACTGAGATTTCGAATTTGGGGAAGGAAAACCACAGAGATAAAGTGCCATTTTCCTCATATCATATGGAGAGTACATTTGATCTACATGACCTATGACTATTGATGTTGGCCTTGAACATCTGGCTGAGGTAGTGTTCACCAGATTTCTCCACTATAAAGTTACTCTTTTTTCCCCCACTTTCCAAACTGTCCTCTTTGAAAAGAAGTCACAATGTGCAACCCATACTTAAAGAGTGGGGAGTTAGCTTCACCTCCTGAGGGCAGAACAGCTGCATAAATTATGTGGAATTCTTCTGCACAAATTTGTCTCTTCCTCTTCTAGTTATTACATTCAAATTATTTGGCCAATTATTCTATCAGTATGTACTCACAGATATTTATTTTATAATTCAATATTATTTTGTTTATTTTGTTGCTCTAACTGTTCCAGCTTTGGCTACAGGGAGCTCTTTCAGTTGGTTCCTGTGTCCATTTGATGTGCTGTCATCATTGTGTGTGTGGTTTTTTATTTGTTTGTTTATCACTTCCTTACTTACATCTCACATACAAGATGCTCCAGGCTCATCTTGTATGTTTCCTGCCCTGTCTTAGAATCAGCAGTTTCTCCAAGGACTTCTGGTTCCTTTCACTGGAGAATTGTGTTAGAAGCTAAGAGCTAGGTAGTAGGCATGCTCGCTGCTACTTGGGTGTCATTGTTCCTTCGCCCCCTAAGGTGACAAAGCAGGGAAATTATGTGTGTATATGTACACATATCTATTTATAAGTATTTCTATATGCAACCATCTGTATCTATATTAAGCTAAACATGAGTTCATACCCATGGTTTCAATTCTAATTCATTACCACATGGGTCATTTTAGCCTCCACCCCTTGCTTACCTGTAAACTCCCACTTCAACAGTGAGGAGCCTGAGTCACACTCTGTTAGTATTTTTATCTCTGTCCACTATAAAAGGCAGAGTTCTTTTCCTCTCCCTTTCCCTCTTTTTCTCCCCTCTCCTTCCCTTCCACCCTCCTCTCTTTCTCTCTTAAAAATATTTGTGGGGCTTCCCTGGTGGTGCAGTGGTTGAGAATCTGCCTGCTAATGCAGGGGACACGGGTTCGAGACCTGGTCTGGGAGGATCCCACATGCCGCGGAGCAACTAGGCCCGTGAGCCACAACTATTGAGCCTGCGCGTCTGGAGCCTGTGCTCTGCAACAAGAGAGGCCGCGATAGTGAGAGGCCCGTGTATCACGATGAAAAGTGGCCCCTGCCTGCCACAACTAGAGATAGCCCCCGCACAGAAATGAAGACCCAACACAGCAAAAATAAATAAATTAATTAATAAACTCCTACCGCAACATCTTAAAAAAAAAAATCTTTCTGTATTTAGTACCCACCATAGTACCTGGCATTAGAGAAGCCTACCTCAAAACATAATAATGATATTTTATTATACTCTTTCTGATTCCTTCTGGAGCAACAATGATAAAACCAGTAGGATATTGCCATGGAAATAATGAGAAATTATAATAGTAATAATACAATACTAATTTTCATGTTGAAATTTTTTCTTACATTTAACTAAACATTCCACATTGTCACATCTGGCATGAAAGATATAGCTATTTGTTCATTTATTTATTTTTTAGTTGTATCTGGTCTTAGTTGCAGCAAGTAGGATCTTTTGTTGTGGCACGAGGGCTTCTCTCTAGTTGTGGTGCACAGGCTTCTCTCTAGTTGTGGCATGTGGGTTTTCTCTCTACAGAGCGCATGGGCTCTGTAGCTTGTGGCACGCAGGCTCTCTAGTTGAGCTGTGCAGGCTCAGTAGTTGCAGCACGCAGGCTTAGTTGCCCCGTGGCATGTGAGATCTTAGTTTCCCGACCAGGGATCGAACCCACATCCCCTGCATTGGAAGGCAGATTCTTTACTACTGGACCACCAGGAAGTCCTGAGATACAGCTATTTGTTAATGTGAACATTCTTCCTTAGCTTAGACACTTGTATTTTAGCTATACTTCACATGCTAGAAATCTTGTTATGATCTTGGTAAAGAAATACTTCTTTTTTCATTTTATGGCTGTAAAATATTAATGTAAAAAAAGTTAGAAATCTAGAGAGTCTACCAATTAACATTCTAGAAAACATTTTAAAATTAGAAATAGTACTAAATGATATCATAATGTTTCAGAAGTGGGATATAGTCTACAGCCATACCACCCTAAAGCACCCTATCTCGTCAGAAAGGAGTTATAATTTATAATAATATTTTAAAAGTCTAGTGGAAATTCAAAAAGCAATACTCATAGCAGACAAAATAGACTTTAAAATAAAGACTATTATAAGAGACAAGGAAGGACACTACATAATGATCAAGGGATCAATCCAAGAAGAAGATATAACAATTGTAAATATCTATGCACCCAACATAGAAGCACCTCAATACATAAGGCAAATGCTAAGAGCCATAAAAGGGGAAATGGACAGTAACACAAAATAGTACGGGACTTTAATACCCCACTTACACAAATGGACAGATCATCCAAACAGAAAATTAATAAGGAAACACAAGCTTTAAACACATTAGACCAAATGGACTTAATTGATATTTATAGGACATTCCATTCAAAAACAACAGAATACACCTTCTTCTCAAGTGCAAACAGAACATTATCCAAGACAGATCACATCTTGGGTCACAAATCAAGCCTCAGTAAATTTAAGAAAACTGAAATCGTATTGAGCATCTTTTCTGACCACAATGCTATGAGACTAGATATCAATTACAGGACAAAAAACCTGTAAAAAACACAAACACATGGAGGCTAAACATTATGCTACTAAACCACTAAGAAATCACTGAAGAAATCAAAGAGGATATCAAAAAATACCTAGAAACAAATGACAATGAAAACACAACAACCCAAAACGTATGCAATGCAGCAAAAGCAGTCCTAAGAAGGAAGTTTATAGCAATACAATTCTACCTCAAGAAACAAGAAAAGGGCTTCCCTGGTGGCGCAGTGGTTGAGAGTCCACCTGCTGATGCAGGGGACACGGGTTCGTGCCCCGGTCTGGGAAGATCCCACATGCCGTGGAGCTGCTGGGCCCGTGAACCATGGCCGCTGAGCCTGCACGTCTGGAGCCTGTGCTCCACAATGGGACAGGCCACAACAGTGAGAGGCCCACATACTGAAAAAAAAAAAAAAAAAAAAGAAACAAGAAAAATCTCAAATAAACAACCTAAGCTTACACTTAAAGCAATTAGAGAAAGAAGAACAAAAACCCCTCAAAGTTATCAGAAGGAAAGAAATCATAATGATCAGAGCAGAAATAAACTGAAAAAGAAATGAAGGAGGGTTTCCCTGGTGGCACAGTGCCAATGCAGGGGACATGGGTTCGAGCCCTGGTTCAGGAAGATCCCACATGCCGTGGATCATCTAAGCCCGTGAGCTACAACTACCAAGCCCATGCACCACAACAACTGAAGCCCACGCACCTAGAGCCCATGCTCCACAACAAGAGAAGTCACCGCAATGAGAAGCCAGTGCACGGCAACGAAGAGCAGCCTCCACTCGCCACAACTGGAGGAAGCCTGCGTGCAGCAACGAAGACCCAATGCAGCCAAAAATAAATAAATTAATTAATAAAAAAAAAAAGAAATGAAGGAAACAAAAGCAAAAATCAATAAAACTAAAAGCTGGTTCTTTGAGAAGATAAACAAAATTGACAAACCATTAGCCAGACTTATCAGGAAAAAAAGGGAGAAGACTCAGATCAACAGAATTAGAAACAAGAAGTAAAACTGACACTGCAGAAATACAAAGGATCATGAGAGACTACTACAAGCAACTATATGCCAATAAAATGGACAACCTGGAAGAAATGGACAAATTCTTAGAAATGTACAACCTTCCAAGACTGAACCAAGAAGAAACAGAAAATATGAACAGACCAATCACAAGCACTGAAATTGAAACCATTATTAAAAATCTTCCAACAAACAAAAGCCCAGGGCCTGTTGGCTTCACAGGCGAAGTCTATCAAATATTTAGAGAAGAGCTAACACCTATCCTTCTCAAACTCTTCCAAAATATAGCAGAGGGAGGAACACTCCCATACTCATTTTATGAGGCCACCATCACCCTGATACCAAAACCAGACAAAGATGTCACAGAAAAAGAAAATTACAGGCCAATATCACTGATGAACATAGATGCAAAAATACTCAACAACATACCAGCAAACAGAATCCAACAGCACATTAAAAGGATCATGCACCATGATCAAGTGGGGTTTATCCCAGGAATGCAAGCATTCTTCAACATATGCAAATCAATCAAAGTGATACACCATATTAACAAACGAAGAATAAAAACTGTATGATCATCTCAGTAGATGCAGAAAAAGCTTTCAACAAAATTCAACACCCATATATGATAAAAACCTCCAGAAAGTAGGCATAGAGGGAACTTACCTCAACATAATAAAGGCCATATATGACAAACCCATGGTCAACATCTTTATCAATGGTGAAAAACTGAAATCATTTCCAATAAGATCAGGAACAAGACAAGGGCACCCCCTCTCACCACTATTATTAAACATAGTTTTGGAAGTTTTAGCCACGGCAATCAGAGAAGAAAAGGAAATGAAAGGAATCCAATTTGGAAAAGAAGTAAAACTGTTACTGTTTGCAGATGACATGATACGATACATAGAAAATCCTAAAGATGCCACTAGAAAACCACTTGAGCTAATCAATGAATTTGGTAAAGTAGCAGGATACAAAATTAATGCACAGAAATCTCTTGCATTCCTATACACTATCAACAAAAATTCAGAAAGAGAAATTAAGGAAACACTCCATTTCCCATTGCAACAAAAAGAATAAAATACCTAGGAATAAACCTACCTAAGGAAGCAAAAGACCTGAATGCAGAAATCTATAAGACACTGATGAAAGAAATCAAAGATGATACAAACAGAGGGAGAGATATACCATGTTGTTGGATTGGAAGAATCAACACTGTGAAAATGACTATACTACCCAAAGCAATCTACAGATTCAATGCAATCCCTATTAAATTACCAATGGCATTTTTCACAGAACTAGAGCAAAAAATTTTATCATTTGTATGGAAACACAAAAGACCCCAAATAGCCAAAGCAATCTTGAGAAAGAAAAATGGAGCTGAGGAAAAAGGCTCCCTGACTTCAGACTATACTACAAAGCTACAGTAATCAAAACACTATGGTATTGGCACAAAAAAAAAAAAAAGATCAATGGAACAGGATAGAAAGCCCTAGATAAACCCACGCACATATGGTCACCTTATCTTTGATAAAGGAGGCAAGAATATACAATGGAGCAAAGACAGCCTCTTCAATAAGTGGTGCTGGGAAAACTGGACAGCTACATGTAAAAGAATGAAATTAGAACACTTCTTAATACCATACACAAAAATAAACTCAAAATGGATTAAAGACCTAAGTGTAAGGCCAGACACTGTAAAACTCTTAGAGGAAAGTATAAGCAGAACATTCTATGACATAAATCACAGCAAGATCCTTTTTGACCCACCTCCTAGAGAAATGGAAATAAACACAAAAATAAACAAATGGTACCTAATGAAACTTAAAAGTTTTTGCACAGCAAAGGAAACCATAAACAAGACGAAAAGACAACTCTCAAAATGGGAGAAAATATTTGCAAACAAAGCAGCTGACAAAGGAGTAATCTCCAAAATATACAAGCAACTCATGCAGCTCAATATCAAAAAAAACAAACAACCGAATCCAAAAATGGGCAGAAGACCTAAATAGACATTTCTCCATAGAAGACATACAGATTACCAACAAACACATGAAAATATACTCAACATCACTAATCATTAGAGAAATGCAAATCAAAACCACAATGAGGTATCACCTCACACCAGTCAGAATGGCCATCATCAAAAAATCTAGAAACAATAAATGCTGGAGAGGGTGTGGAGAAAAGGGAACCCTCCTGCACTCTTGGTGGGAAGGTAAACTGATATAGCCACTATGGAGAACAGTACAGAGGTCTCTTAAAAAACTAAAAATAGAACTACCATATGACCCAGCAATCCCACTACTGGGCATATCCCTGAGAAAACCATAATTTAGAAAGATACATGTACCCACAATGTTCATTGCAGCATTATTTACAATAGCCAGGACATGGAAGCAACCTAAGTGTCCATCAACAGATGAATGGATAAATATGATGTGGCACATATATACTATGGAATATTGCTCAGCCATAAAAAGGAATGAAATTGAGTTATTTGTAATGAGGTGGATGGACCTATGGTCTGTCATACAGAGTGAAGTAAGTCAGAAAGAGAAAAACAAATACTGTATGCTAATACCTATGTACAGAATCTAAAAAAATGGTTCTGGGACTACCCTGGTGGTGCAGTGGTTAAGAATACACTTGCCAATGCAGGGGACATGGGTTCAGTCCTTGGTCCAGGAAGATCCCACACGCCACGGAGCAACTAAGCCCTGGGCCACAACTACTGAGTCTGTGCTTTAGAGCCCATGAGCCATAACTACTGAGTCCATGCACCACAACTACTGAAGCCCATGCACCTAGAGCCCGTGCTCTGCAACAAGAGAAGCCACCACAATGAGAAGCCCATGCACCACAACGAAGAGTAGCCCCCACTTGCCACATCTAAAGAAAGTCCACATGCAGCAATGAAGACCCAACGCAGCCAAAAATAAATAAAAACGAAAAAACAAACTGGTACTGATGAACCTAGTGGCAGGGCAGGAATAAAGACGCAGAGGTAGAGAATGGACTTGAGGACACAGTGGGGGATGGGGAAGTTGGGACAAAGTGAGAGAGTAGCATTGACATTGACATATATACACTATCACTGTAAAATGGATGGCTATTGGGAAGCAGCCACATAGCACAGGGAGATCAGCTCGATGCTTTGTGACCACCTAGAGGGGTGGGATAGGGAGTGTGGGAGGGAGGCTCAAGAGGGAGGGGATATGGGGATATATGTATACATATAGCTGATTCACTTTGTTATACAGCAGAAACTAACACAACATTATAAAGCAATTATACTCCAGTAAAGATGAAAAAAAAAGTCTAGTGGAAATTGAAAATCAAGCAAAATCATAATCAAAAATAAAATCAGATTTTAGTTTGTGTGTGTGTGTGTGTGTGTGTGTGTGTACTACTTAAAATATTAGAGCAAGCTGATGTGTGGAATAACTAATATAAGTATTTACTTCTTTACCAATCACTCCATTAGATATTTTATATAATTATCATTTAGTTCTCATAATTATCTCTTATCGCTTTTCACTTAAGAGGTTAAAGTGTCAGAGAGTTAAGTGACTTAATCAAGTAAGATGCAGAGCCAGGATTAAGACCCAAGTTCATTAAAATGTAAGATCCAAGACCCAAGTTCATTAAAATGTAAGATCCATGTTTTGTTTACAAAGTGATAAGACCTCATGCAAAGTCATATTGTTTAATGATCTTGAACTTCCCCAGTTGAGCTATGTGTAGCTTCTGTAGGGACAGGATGGACAATCCAAAATAAATTGCCAGCACCTTTAACAAGACAACATAAGTTGTTCAGGCTTAGAAATATAACCCAAGGCATTAATTTCTATGCAATTACTATATAGTCAACATGATTCTCTAACCTGGGGATAACACAAATCTTCTCATAAAATATAAAGAGCTGTGGCAAATCAATAAAGAGAAGGTCTTTAGAGGCCTATGTAAATTGGGAATAACTTATCTCTTTTATCCTCAAATGTGGTAGGAGGAAGTAGGAGAAGAGAGGATGCTAAACTCAGAGGGAATAATTAAATAACTAGGTTTATAGTTCTTAGAGGTGGTGAAAGCTGTAGAATCAGGTGAAGGGGGACTGTGGTGGTAGCTGTGATGCCCTGTGATTCTCTGCTAACAGTTGATAAGTGTGACTATTTTTCTAAGTATATTGGATCTCAGAAACACGCCATTCTTTTTGGGCGATGAGACACAACTCATCTTCCAGGGTGGTACTTATATCTAATCCATGCCATTATATAGTTTTTATTTAGAGATAAGTGCTTTTTAAGAATAAAAATAGAGTATGACTTCGAGTTTTTTATAGCTAGTAGAAATATCAGAGTTGGCTTTATTTTTTGGAAAAAGGAATAAGTTAGTTCTTTTGAATTCTTTACCAAACTTACACTTTGAAAGTTCTTTCCCAGCTAAATAAGGGTCAAATGAGTGTTTCTGGCTTGTTTCCCAGGTTTTTCAATTGAATCATTCTTCTCCATATCCAAACTGTATTTCTACAATGATTTATAAAAACTCAAATACAGGAATATCTTTGCAGAAATTGCTAGGTTGAAAGTATTAGCACATTGAACACAACATAAATAAGCAACAAATTCAGAGAAGGCATTTGAAGAACTTGGCAGAGAGGGAGTTAATTTTCTTTGACTACTTACTTCGTACCTAGATGTAAGTGTAACAGATTACATTGAGCCCTTATGAAGTAGGTTTAGTTATCCCCACTTTCTAGAGAAGGAAATCTCAAGGTCAAACTTCTAGGAGCTGGAATTTGAACCCAGGTTCCAAAGCCTGTTCTCTTTCCAGTATATTATTGAATGGCTTAGATAAAATAGAGGTAACAGAAGTACCTCAAAAAGGAAGTATGGTTCAATGGAAAAATCACTGGCCCAGGAGTCAGACAACCAGGGTCTTAGTGAGTAGACTCTTGTTATCTCTTCTGTCTTCTCACTTCTTATCTGTAAAAATGACGGCAGGCCAAAGCTGATCTAAGCTGTACTTCTAAAAATTTTACATTTCTAATTGCTTATTATCTTTCTTTTTCTCCTAGATTATAAGCTCCATGAGGGTAAGGATTTTTTATTGTGGTAAAATAAATATAACATGAAATTTACCATTTTAACCATTTCTTGGTGTGCAGTTTAGTGGCATTTAAGTACATTCATATTGTTGTACAGTCATCACCACCATCCATCTCCAGAACATTTTCATCTTCCCCAACTGAAAATCTATATCCATTAAACTATACTTGTCTGTTTCCCTCTCCCCTCAAACTCAGGGAACCACTGTTCTGTTTTCTGTCTCTATGAATTTGACTACTCTAAGTGCTTCACGTAAGTGGAATCATAGATAAGGGATCATATTTATCCTTTCGTGTCTGGCTTATTTCATTTAGCATAATGTCTTCAAGTTTCATATAATTTGTAGAATGTATCAGAATTTTATTCCTCTTTAAGGCTGAATAATTTTCCATCGTATGCATATAACACATTTTGTTTATCCAGTCATCATTCACCCGTCAATGGACATTTGGGTTGTTTCCACCTTTTGGCTATTGTGGATAATGTTATAAACATGAGTGTACAAATATCTCTTTTAGACCCTGATTTCAATTCTTTTGGATATATACCCAGAAGTGAGATTGTCGGGTCATACGGTATTTCTGTGTTTAATTTTTTAGGAACTGCCATACTAGAATGTACTTTTTAGCTCAGAAATTCTATGATTCAATGAGGGCCTCTAGGGGCCCATGAAGAAATGTGTCTTTGATGATTGTTCAAAGCAGGGTTGGACATTTGCCCAGGGCTGCCAGGACTTACTCTCAGCACTCAACACAGGACAGATGGCAACAGGGTCTGTTGGAGTAGATTTCCCTCTCCTGTCCGACACTAGCCAGACAGGAACCACTGAAGCCATTTCTCCCATCTCCCAATTAACTCTCCTTTGATATATTTCAAAGACATGGAATTCAAAATACTGACCCTGAATGAATGAATAATACTGTCATTTAACTGTATAAATATCCTAAATTGGACAGAAAAAGAATAGGAGGAAATGAAACCGGTAATTTGTCTGATGAGAACATTTCCAAAGTATTTTAAAAATCATGTTTTTGAAGTAAAACATAAATTATAATTTTGGGAAAAAAATGTAGAACAAACTCATCACGTAAAAATACTCTTGCTTTTGCCTGAAAAAAAAAAAATGGAAGAAGACATCACAAGCCAGTGTGGACCACTTATCAAACTTTAATTCCATATGATTTGCAAAATATATTTTTATCTTAGACCAAAACTATACTCCCCTGTCACTACCCAATTCAAGTTTAGAAGTTTTGAACAGAATAACAATTATTCCACAACTTTGATGCAGGAAACAGAAGGAAAGAAATTCCAAGGTAAAAAAAAATTAGATTCTCAAAAGTGAAGATGAATTTCTGAAATGACTGTTTGAAATAATATTGAAAATTTCTCAATGTCTGAAGACACTGCTTTAATCATCTTGGTATTTCCAGGGCTTGGTTCTATAGGTTCTCAGAAATGTGAGTTGTTGAACTAATATGTGCTAAGGAAAGACTACCGAATTTCTCATTTGATGAAGAATCTAGAGCAGGAAGGTAACAGGAAAGAGGACTTTGTCTCATTTTCACTAAGTTCTGTTTATGATATTATTGCCTAAGAAATACATGATCCCTTCTCAGAAGCTGGCTGGCCACTGGCCATATCACATGCACGTGGGTGCAACATCTCCACCCAGAGCAAAAGTACTATGCATGTTTTCCTGCTTATGGCAAAAATTCTAGCCAGTTGTCAAACAAGCATGACAGATTCTTTTGTTCTGAATCATCAGAATGAAATAAAATTCTTTTGCAAGGGATTGCCTTAATAATGCAAATTAAATTCAGAGATGTGAAAGGAAATTTGGTAATTTTATATTTAGAAATATACAAACCATAAGTGTAGAAAGTTCTATTTTGGAAAAAAAGAAGTCAAAATTATGTATTGGTATATAAACCCATATATTTATATAAATGCATGGGAGAAAGGTCTGTAAAACTATACATCAACAATCGACAGTGATTATTTCTGGGTCAAGAAGTGGGATTAGGGTGGGGAGTAAACACTATTTTACTCCATATACTTCTGCATTATTTTAATTCTTTCCCTATGGGTTTATATTCATGTATTATCTGTATAACTTAAAAAGAAAAAATCACATACAATGAAAAAGTTGATGTTAGTTAAAGGAAGTAATTTAAATGATGTCTCACAAAATTACCATGCAATGAGGCTAATAGTTATAGTTGTAAACGTTATTTTTCTCTTTTGCCTTCCTGAGTTCAAAAACTTTGCTCTAGGGTGGGCGTGGAGTGGCAATGGGGTAGACATTAGACTGTTATAAGAATACAAAGAGGAAGACTAAGGTAAGAAGGAATTCATTTTTTAACTGCCAAAATTGTATTATACAGCACAACACCTTGCAAGCAAAGCTTTTGTCTTGAGAAAGGATTTTCTAAATTTCTTTATCTCCCTTTAGTCTATCAACCCCTGAGCATGGAGAACTTCCATTAGAGACCTGTGGTATGGAGGGGATGGCAGCTATATCAGTTATACAGTTGGTAGGGAGAATATAATATAGAAGAAGTAAAAGAGAAGACTTTTCAGTTTTGGCAGGGCAGATTGTGGAGAGAAGGAGAGAGATAAGTGTGATGTCATCAGAAGTGGGTCCTGACTTCATTATATTTGGACTTTAGCTTGGGGAAGGGGGAGTATATTAGATTAGGTATGGTAACATGGAGGGCAGTGGTGACCCTTAGGAAGGAGATCCACTCCTAGGTGGCTCTCTGCACCAGTACAGGGCAGCCAATTTAGTTAAAAGCACAGCTCGGAGGCAAGCAGAGGAGGTATAAGGCTCAGCGCCCATGGGCCACCCTTGTCCCTGTAATGGAGTGGACAGGAGGAGAAAGAAGCAGCTGAGGTTCTTGTTGGACAGCTTTTCAGAGAAATCACTGTAGTGGGGAGGAGCTCTGTCCAGTATACAGCAGAGAGAACCGACCCAGCTAGGCTTCAGAGGGGGCCACAGCGCCAGTGGGTGCTGAGTTGCAGTCAGATTGCCAGGTAAGAGCTATGCACACAGTGCCTGGAAAATAAGTAACATCACCCTTAACTTTAGCTGAGAGGGTGATAAGCAAGCAAAGGACATTATCCCTTAGGCAAGAAGACACTCCCTCTCACCCCGCTACCCCCATGCATGATGCTTTTCCACAACCACAAGGAAACAGGACCCACTTCATCATGCCCCCAAATGCCACCTTAGAGAGATAACCATGGCAGGGGGTAAGAGGAAGAACATTTTTATTCAAATGAGAGGTTGTTTCCTAAACATACTACTCAAATGATCAGATGGGATTAAATTTAAATAAAGACTCAGTTCATTTCCCCCTTACTAACCAGTGGCTAGCTGTTCACGAGGAGTTCTAGACAAAATGATGGTGCATTTTCTCTGCAAAGCTGAGTTGTAGTGTGAAATTTTGTAATCTTACAATAAGTGAAAAATAATGATAATGATAGAGAATAAAACTATCCTGAACAAGAAGACCTGGGTAGAGAAAGAAATCTTTTCCTAATAAAAAGAGAGTCTTATTAAGATTCACACAGCAAAAGGTAGAGGGTGGGGAGTTGTGGGGAGTTGACCGAGGCAGGGTATCAGGGCATTTCGCATGTGAAGGCTGAAATCTAATCATACACAGTGGACTGTAGTGTCTCTTGGTGCATATATACTTGTAAATTTCTTACGTGAAAACTGTTCAGATATTGTACCAGCTTGCTGTTTTGTGTTGCCATTAAAGAACAGAGTGAGACTTGCCCATTAACCTTCAGGTGACAGAGACTCTGGGATGCTCTCACAACCAGTCTCTGCCCTGAGACAGGGACTGAAAAGCCCATCCCTTCAGAAGCCATTCTAGGGCCAGTTGTTCCAACCCCTCCTCCAAAATCCAGTTCTGTTCCATGGTGGTGGTGCAGAGCCCAGACTCTGGAGCCAGACTCTTCTCCTTACTAGCTGTGTGTCATTAGGCAAGTTACATAACCTCTCTGTGACTTAATTTGGAGTAATAATAAGAGGATCTATTTCTAAGGGATGTTTAGTGTGATCAACCATCCCTATTTGCCTGGGACTGAGGTGGCTTCTGGGACTTGAAATTTTTGGTGCTAAAACTGGGAAAGACCTGGACAAGCCAAAAGGAATTGGTCACCATGGTTAACGTGAGCATAAAATGGGTTAAGTGAGATTTTCAGACAGAAGTGTGCTCAGCACAGAGCAAGCGCTTAATAATGTTTCTTTGATCATTATCATGATCGTTATTACAACTACGACTATTGTATATGGGAAAAGAAATCAGCCCTCAGCCAGGAGGGCTGCTATAATGCTGTTTTTTTTTTTTTTTTTAAATATTTATTTATTTATTTGGCCACTCCTGGCGGCATGCGGGATCTTAGTTCCGCGACCAGGGATCAAACCCGTGCCCCCTGTAGTGGAAGCAGAGTCTTAACCACTGGACTGCTAGGGAAGCCCCAACCATAATGCTGTTTTGATTAGAGAAAAGGGGATCCTAATGACCCTTGGAATCTCTAGGTCTCTTAAGTGTCCTGAAATATTCACCCAATTGCTTATTGCAAAAATAACTTAATACAAAGCTAATATGTGCAGGCTGAAATAAAATTCTATACAACTGAAATAAATTTCTCTGGGGACATGACAGAAGAAGATCTAGCAAGAAAGGAGATCCCGTAACAGTGCTTGAAGCCATTCACTTGGTCTCTCCGAAATCCTTCAACGTTCTAGTACTTCAAGTGGTGAGCAAGTGAGGCTTTTGATGTTATTTTGAGGCTCAGTAGTATAGTCACGTAGCAAGAACACCACCAGGAAGCTCTAAGGAAAGGCTTAACATTTTGCTGTATTCAAAGCATCCTAAGTAAGAAGATGACTTTCTTGCAGCAAAAAAAGGAAAATACAGCTAACATTGATTGGTTGGTTATTATATGTTGGGCACTGTTCTAAAAGCTTTTTGTGTGTTTTGCCCCTTTATGTTCAAAACAATCCTGTGATATAGATACTTCCAGTTTAGAAGAAGAATCTGACACTCAAAGATGTTGTGATTTACTATGTCTGATTCAAGCAGCAACTAATAGTAGTTGAAGTCAAAGAGGATTTAATTTATACCTAAGTATTTTCAATTATATAAATCCTATTATAAATTGTGTATCAATTTCATTTGCACAGTATTTAGACTTGTTGATACTTTGTGGGTTTTTTTTTTATGGGTAGTGATGTTTCTTTTTTATTTTTATTATTTTTTTTTTTTTAATTTTTAATTTTTTTTTTACATCTTTATGATTGTGGTTTTGATCTGTATAGTACAATTGGATGAGTTATGTGGCACATTCTCTTTCTTGCTCAAACCTCTCTTGAGGGAAGCCCACGTGACTGACCCATGAAATCCCAACTCAAGATACTACTGTTCCCCAATGGGAACCACCCAAACTGAAAGCATAGTAATCAAGGAAATAAGCCAAGGAAATAAATTGTCTCTGTCAAGTTAGCCTGGGAAACCAGAAAGTCTATAGCAGAAGTGAATGTCATAATCATAAAATTATTTTTCTATAAATCAATGTTATACATGACAGAGGTCACTATATCTTTGAAAGCCTTAGTTTCATCCCTTGCTTCTTTCAAGTTGTGTTTAAGTGTAATTTGTTTCATTCTTATGTGACCTAAAATCCAGTGATGATGACATTAATCATCACAGTTAACATTAAACAGAGTCAACGTTTTTACTGTTTCTGGTTAATTAATTATTTCTACTTTCTTTTTCTTATTGCTGTCCAGAGAAGTTACATCATAAAAGAGAGTAGCAATGTCATTCAGCTTCCAGAAACTCAACTTTCTGGTTGTAAATTTGAAACAGCTGGTTATATATTTTGTCCTATAGAGGAAGACAAAAAGATCTATTGAAGAACCAAAGTGAGGGTTAATAGTCGAATTATCCCTGCCTCAGTTGGCTATTTCCCAATAGTACAGCGGGTAACATAAACTTTGGGGTGAGAAGATAATCAACATTCATTCAACAGGGGCTGCAGGAGTGGCCTCTTGCCCTGCTCCCAGAACTCTGGCATCTCAAAAATTTGCCTTATGCGGGAAATCTGATGCCAGATTCCAGTTAAAAAAATCCTGAAGTCCCAGAGCTAGAAGGGTTTTGAATGGTAGTTTCTCTAAGACAGAATTGCAATGGAACCATTTCAGGAAGCTATTCTTTTCCTTAATATCTTGAGATTCAAATCTCTTAGAAGCATGGCAAAGTGCACAGTTCAATTTCCTCCCATGTATTTAGATTATAATGGCTTCATTTTGAAATTAAAGTATTTCTACACTGACAAGCTTCACCGCATGAATTCAGAGGGTGTCATTCACAAAGGCCACAGTGTAAATGGTGCCCTTCTAGAGGTGGGCAATGCAGAGGCCTCACAATGCAGCACAAGTGAGCCTCACTCCTCAGACAGTGTGATTTGGGTTTGTATGGAGATCCCTGGAGGAGGCTGACATTTTATTTTAGTTAGTTTCTTCTCACCTATCACTTCTTACCCCATTCTCTGTGCTTATGATATTCTTTACTTCTCTTAGCTCCCTGCATGCTTCATGGCCAAGTCCCTCATTTATGACTCAACCAAATCTGACTTAGCTTACTATGTCTAGCCCCTGGAATGCAAGACTGGGGAAGAGAGAGAGATTTGAGAAACTGCAGGTAACTCTTGTTCCAACAGAAGACTGCAAAGGGTCACAGGATACCTCTGACCACAGCCAGCGGCCTTGCACAGCACAGTGAATTTGCACTGAAAGAGAACTGTACTTCTTGATATGTGTATGTTCAATGGTAATTAAACCACTGATTTAATTGATTACCTGGTAATCAAATACATAATACAGGCAATAGAAATATGCTTGTACTTTGCAGATATGAATAAAAATTATCTGTTCTTTAAGAACTGAAACTTTATCAACATTGTTCTGGGAGCCTGAGAACATGCTGCCGTAAGCACATCAGCTTTATTATCACAGGACAACATTAGCTCACCCTATAGCACAGCAGCTAATGGTACAGACTCTGTTGCTAGACAACCTGGAATCAAATCTCAGGTCTACCACCAGCAAATTATGTGGTCTGAGGCAAATTTTGTTTTCACTTCCATATTTCAGTTTCCACATTTGTAATTTAAGACTACTACTTGCTCAGGGTAGAGTAAAGCATTTAAAATGGTGCCTAGCACACTGTGCTTGCTGCTACTAGTAGCACAGAGAGATTAACTCAGAGCCATGCTATAATTATTGAGTATCTGCTGCTTATTAAGTATGGAGTTTGTCACAGAATGTGTAGTCATATATTTAAAAAAATTTTTTTAATTGTAAAACACCTGACATAAAATTACCATTTTAACCATTTTAAAGTATATAATTCAGTGGCATTAAGTACATTTATGATGTGAAACCATCACCTCTATCTAGTTCCAGAACTTTTTCATTACTCCAAATGGAAACCCTGTACCTATTAAGTAGTCAATCTCCTTCCCCTTAGTCTCTGGCAACCACAAATCTGCATTTTGTTTCTATGGATCTGCCTATTCTGGATATTTCATATAAATGGAGTCGTATATATGTGGCCTTTTGTGTCTGACTTCTTTCATTTAGCATAATGTTCATCTAAGAGGTAACATGTCTCAGTATTCATTCTTTTTGATGACTACTTAATATTCCACTGTTGGATATGCTACATTTTATCTATTCAATGTCAATCATTGATAGACACTTTGGTTGTTTCCACCTTTTGGTTTTTGTGACTAGAGATGCTATGAACATTTACGCAGTGTATGTATTTGTTTGAATACTTGTTTTCAATTCTTTTGGGTATATACCTGGAGATGGAACTGTTGGATCATAAGGTAATTCTATGTTTAATTTCTTGAGGGATGGTCACATATTTTTAACAATGATTTCCTTGTTCTTATAATGTCCAACTTTAAAAACAAAACTGCAGGGACTTCCCTAGTGGTCCAGTGGTTAAGACATTGTGCTCCTAAGGCAGGGGGCATGGGTTCAATCCCTGGTTGGGGAACTAACATCCCACATGACATGCAGCGCAGCCAAAAAATGAAATTAAAAAAAAAACCCTGCCATATTAATTGTGAAAGAGATGTACCTAAATAACGACTTTTGCAGTCACTTTCCTGGTCCCCTGATTGTGCAGACAGATGAGTAGCTACCCTTATGAATAGTACTCAAACAGGAGTCATTTCTGATTGCGTGACTGACTGCTCATAATTGCAGAAAAAGGTTATTGTGGCAACGTCATTCATATTTGTGGGTTAATTTCAATATTGTTTCTAATATTTCCAGCCAATACTCCTCCCAAAGTAAGAATAATGAAATATAACTTATGAAATGAATTGAAAATTGAACTTATTTTTAAGTGACCCCACTGACATGTTTATTACTTCTCCAGTGAATTTTTGGTAACCACTAGAAACAGTGCACCTTCCAACAACAGTGATGAGTCTGACTCAGCCCTAGGAGGAGGAACTTGAACACTTATCCAATTACAAAACCTCTAGAGGAAGTTCATTTGGAAGAACTCAACTGTTTCCTACCATGTACTCTTGATGGTAGCCAAATACAAGTTAGATGTCCAAACAGTAAGGATACAAAATAGTCAACAGCAATATGATCAGAAACAAATCTGGGATATTTTCATAGGAGCTAGTACAATTTGCAGACATGAAAGTAATTTTGAAACTTATATGAATTTTAAATTAAATACACACATATATAGATGTATGTGTGTGTGTATATATATATATTTATTTTTTTGCATGATGCAAATGTAGTTGATTTCTGGCAATGATAAAGAGTCACTCTGTGGTCACACTGAGTCAGTGGAAGCCCATGTGTTATAAATAAACATTTGGCTCTACCTAGCAGAGATATATCAAAAGTTGTACAGAGGCAAACAAGGCAGGCAAGCCCTGATCCCCTGCAGGTACCATGCCATGTGCTACCAATTACTTTACAATTCTGCAAAATGTATAACAGCAACCAGATTTAGGGCACAGGAAATTTTATTATTAAACTCCACTAAAATGGGTCTGTTCACATGTTTTTCCCCTGAGGAAAGGAGGATGAGCCTAAGATTGTCTACACGTGAGTCATTTACCTCATTCCTCTCTCAGTTGGCATTTCTGAACTAAAGCATTCTGGCCTCACTGTCACCTGACAGCCTTAATAAAACACTCTTAAGAGAGTGATATGTATTTACCAAGAGGTTCGATGATGTCAGATAGGTTGTTGCAAGTTGCACGGGACCTCCACACAGTATATATGTACTGTCTCAAACTTTTTTTAAAAATAAATTTATGTATTTTTAATTTATTTATGTTTAGCTGCATTAGGTCTTTGTTGCTGTGAACAGGCTTTCTCTAGTTGTGGCAAGCGGGGGCTACTCTTTGCTGCGGTGCGCGGGCTTCTCATTGCAGTGGCTTTTCTTGTTGCAGAGCATGGGCTCTAGGTGCGTGGGCTTCAGTAGTTGTGGCACGAGGGCTCAGCAGTTGTGTCTCACGGGCTCTGGAGTGCAGGCTCAGTAGTTGTGGTGCATGGGCTTAGTTGCTCCGTGGCACGTGGGATCTTCCTGGACCAGGGCTCGAACCCGTGTCCCCTGCATTGGCAGGTGGATTCTTAATCACTGTGCCACCAGGGAAGTCCCTGTCTCTAACTCTTTGATGCTCTTGCAAGAAGTGGCCTTTAGCAACTCCTAACTGAGCCTGGCTTTCCTGAGATGTCCACTAGGAAATCTATTTTGATTTCATAATCATGTATCTGACATGGGAAAACTAGGGAGAATCTTATTTCATTTGCTGCTGCTCAATGAGGTTTCGCTGAATAGAAAGCAACTAATTTTGTGCAGCCGGTTCTGAGATATACTATGAATATGGAAGCTAATTTTAGAACATAATTCTAGACTTAAGGGAAACTCAATACTGTAGGCCACAAGTATAACTGAAAGCCTCTGAGGAAGGTATTTTCTTATGAACTGTACTCTTAGAGCATAAATTCTGAAAGATGTTAGACATTAGTTGCCATTTATGCAGTTGCTGTGACAATATGAATAGCTGGTAAGCTTGAAGAAGGTTGATTTCACTTGATATCCTGCACCAGGGAAATATCTAACAACATCATCATCAACAAATACTTTGGAGATGTATCAAGTATGGGGCATTGGGCTGGGTACTGAAACTATAAAAAGACTCATTGAGAGTCTTACAACTTAAAAAGAGATATTAGGAATATACAAATATTAAAAAAAAAAAAGCAATCCAAGGTAAAGTACAAGATGAACAGTACCTGCCATCACTGAGGACAGAGAAAGTAAGACTTGATCTGGACATGATGAATGGTGGCCCTAGAGAAAAGGAGCGGAGGGCACCTAGAGGAGCAATGATGCGGGCAAAGGCATGGGGGGGGGGATGAAAATGGCACGTCCAAAAAGGCATGTGGGATGGACAGACAACAACAAGGTCATGTATCCAGGGTTGGGTCCTGACTCTGCCCCCCACTGGCCATATTACCATAGCTATATCACTTTCTCTTTTCTCATCTATAAAAGGAGGATGATGATCACTAGATGGTATATGCTTTTCATCAGGATTAAATAAAAACAATTATTCACTTATCCTTTTATTCAACAAATATTCATTATGCAACATAAAGATGCTCAGTGAAGTTAGCTATTCTTACCCACAATGAGTCAACCCATTTGGAAAGAGCAAGTCCATGTGGGAAATTATTAGAGTCGGAAACTAGAGGGATAAGCCACATCAAATACAAATAGCAGCCACCATCAATTTACAGCCCCTCGATACTATCACTGATACAAAGACAAACCAATTGAAGAAATCAAACAATGGTCTATTTCTAATATTTATCATCTGTACATTGCTTTGTTCAATAATTTACATGATTCTCTATTTTCTTGTTTGTTTTTAAGAGGGTAGGGGGTTAGCTGTAAAGAAGGTAGTCGAAATAGAAGCTGTAAAAATAAAATCCAAAATATCCAGACATACAAAGGTTAGATTGGGCTAATAGAGCTCCCAATAAAAATTCATTTTTCTAAGCAGTAAAAAAATATATATATTAAAAGGGGTTTAATACAGTATAGACATAGATTCATAGGAAGTTTCAAAAGATCATTCATTCAACATGTGCTTACTGAGCTCCTACAGTATAGACATTGAATATGCAGTAAATGTGCTACCAATTTTATCTAGTGGATACAAACAATAAAGAATAATGCACAAAAATACAAGTGTGTTAAGTACCATAAAGGAAAAAGAATACAGAAAAAAAACCCCAAAGAACAATATGGGAACAGCTAATTTAGACTGGGGTGGGGGTCAGAGAGAGCTGCTCTGAAGAAGCAATGTTTGTCTTGGGACTTCTAGGACAGGCAGGGGTGAGCAAAGTGAAGGGTGAGGGCAGAATGGTCCAGTTTTGGGCCCCGTGGTGGGAAAGAACCTTGGCTACGGGGCTGATGTACACAGTCCTCAAAGATCACGCTGGTTCTGGTAGCCTAGTTTTTTCTTCTTAAATGTGTATAAACCTTGACCACGATAGATGACTTCAAAGCTAACTTGGTCTGGATTACCTCTAAGAGCCGTTGGCAACTCTCAGAATAGAACTTTGAAAACTCCATAGTTTTGGCTGCAAGAGTAGTCTAATTCTCAAGCATATATAGAAGGATGACTTACAAAAGACCCTCCAGCTTCAAGAGACCGCATTCACAAAAAGCAACTCAAATTGGACCGTGAAGTTACAAGAAACCATGGGACTATGCTGTGCTCCAAGAATAAAATGGTAATAAAGAGTATAACAAAAGGTGGTAGAGGTAATTTTATTTCCTTACTAAGTTTATAACTCCTCCTCTCTGCTTGAACCACTTGCACCTGGCTCAGAGTGAGATGGCCAAAGCTCTTCCTGCAGGTCCAACATGGCAAATGACCACTGTTTTACCTCTCTCTGATCCTGCTGAGTCAGCCTTTCCCCAAATACAATTATCACTTAAATCCAAGGGTAAAAGCTGCAGGTTGACTGCACATGTCCTTACAGATGGTCCTGGCTATGTGGGTGCCTCAGGTATCCACATTAATGTAAAATCTAGTAGGCCGAGAACCAGAGGCCACTGTGAGCAGGCAGCATCTGGTGGGCAGTGATGGCAGAGCTAAAGCTCTACTACTAGGAAGGGTTCACGGTTCCTTGTACTCCATGCCTTTGCTAACCCCTGTGGAAAGGAAGGGCTGCTGAATTTGATGTGATTTTAATTTTACCTTCTGCCCAAACTGAAGATCAGTGACCAGCCCCTTCCCCTAATCACCTCTATCAATTTTATGACACCTTATGCTCAGTAAAATGCTCTTTGAGAAGCTGCCGGGGAAAAGCCCAACGTCTGTGTGTATGGGGTCTCAGGGGTGCTTTTTCTTCGACATTCTCAAAGAAAGTAGACCAAACTAAAGAATGAAAGGGATGTGCATGGGAGAAGTAAATGCAAATACAATGAACTGAGACAGGAGACAAGAACATCAAAGAGAGGGAGAATATAGGAAGATTCATTATGAGAAAAGGAAGTCAAATCAAAGGAAACACAATAATGGGACAATGTTAGTAATAACACAAGAAATCCAATATTTTTCCCTCTGAATAGAGCAAACAGGACCTGAATATAACTAGCGTCTGTTTTGGGACAAAAGAGAAAACAGAGCACGAAAAGGGTCTATCTCAAACAAAACAAAACAAAACTAAGTCAACTTTTTTTTTTTTTTTCCATCAATTCTCTAAATACTCTGCTGGGAAAAGGAGATGGGAGTTTTTGGCTCAGAGTTACTGAAGCTTGTTATATATGACCCCAGTGACCCTTGAAGTTTGCATCTGTCACAACAGAACACACGGCCTCCTAACACACTGCCTTTGTCTGCCAGACTCATGCAGGGCTGTGGAGTGAGACACCCGAATAAGCCCAGCTGGCGCCATAGCTACCAGCCTCCCTCAGTCTGAGCTTCCTTCTGTGGACAGAGACCCAGACTTGCAAATCTGCACCCAGAGGCCTCCTTTCTGCCATTTCTTATCTTCCGACTTTCTGCCCCTTCCTTCCTCACATGATGGAAACTCATCAATGGGGACTAGAAGTGACCCTGCAAATATGAGCAAATTGTTCCCTTGGGTCTCAGAAAGAAGGCTGAAGGGAAAGGGTTTCAGAATAGCTGAATAGCTCTGAAAGCACTAGCAGTTGAACTGCTAGCTCTTGTTGGCACTATTCTTCTCATTCCAAAAGCCCACTGAATACCAAAACATTTACAGTTGGAGTCAAGACCTCCTCCCCGACCCTCATCCAATTACGTTGAGTTTTACAAATAAGCTAAGTGTGGCAGCTCTGGCAGTGACTGCATCAGGTTCTGCTCAACTTTCCTGAGAAGCAGTTTGCTGCCTCCAACCCTACCTAGATCATGAGAGCTCAGCAGAACTGTACAAGACCCCTCTCATGTGGCACCTCCCTTGGACCACTAATGCTATTACCCAGGCACTGTTTACTGCCAAGTTTGCATCTCCTTTACTTGGCCAAACCTTTTGTTGACATCCTTTGTCTGCTGTCTTCTCCATTCTCTTAAGTTTATATATTTTAATTCCTTTGTTGTGATTTATGTGGCATTTTAGTGGTAGTGGAGACAAACATGTGTTCAACCAACCATGTTTACTGGAAGTCTTGTGGGTATAGGGGATGGGGGAAGGGTCAGAAACCCTTAAACTGCATCTAAACTCTAGGTGAATGTGACAGCCAGTAAAAATTGACTGTCTAGAACAAGGCTTGATAAACTACAGCTGTTGGGCAAGTCTGACTCACTGCTTGTATAAATAAAGTTTTATTGGAACTCAGTCATGCCCCTCCCTGTATATATTACCTATGGATGCTTTTACACTACAGTGACAGAGTTGAGTAGTTGCAGCAGAGACCTCATCGACTGCCTCTGTCCAAAAATATTTACTACCTGGTCTTTTATAGAAAGTTTGCCAAGCTCCAGCCTAGAATGAAGCTGGTAACAATGATTAATATTGCTAGGCTTGATGTAAATATTTTTCTATGTTTCAAACTTGTTTGAAGAATGTTAAAGTTTTTAAAATTATTACATTTAATCTTAGCCTCAGAGGGAATGCCGCAGCCAGGAAAGAAATATATTTTACTAAGGTATGGCAAAATAATATCCTTTTAAAGAAAGGTACTGATCTAGATTCAATATCTTGTATCCGATATAGCTGTGAGATAAATGTTATTCACAGAGGGAAATCTGACAATTCTTCACATACTAAATTCATGTTAGTTGACTAGCAGGTCTGTTGTTCCCAGTGCTTCAACAAAAATATTCCATTTAGAAGATTATCTTGCTTAAATTTTGTAGCAAAAGGTAGTTATAATTACACATTGCTGGCTTAAATTGTTAAATTGTACTTTTAAATTAGTCCACAATTTTCAAACCCAAATGTTCACCATCTGATTAAAAAGTGAATCAACTTTGAAAAATAGCCCTTCCCAAAAAGGTCAAAATATTTTCCAATACAGTCCTGGAAAGAAATACATACAATTTCTAACAGTGGTAAAATGGTAAGATTAAGGATGATTTTCTTTACTCCTTTCTCTATTTTACAAATTTTTACAGTGAACATTATGCTTTTATAACTGTAAAAAAAATTAACTTCTCTAGGAATTTTTTCCAGTAGGAAATGGATTAGAATTGGGTTGTGCTATTGGTTGATAAATTCAATTAATCTACCAGCTGTCACAAAATTATCACAGTGGGCTAGCCTTCTGAAGGATAAGTGATGAGTTAAGTTTGTTTTATACATAAAATAATTTCAGGCAATCATAGTCTCAAAGGTACAAAATACTCAGAAACTAAGAATTGTGTCTGAAAAACATCCATTGGATATAAATAAAGAGGCAGCTTTCTCCAGCTCACATGCCCCATTTTTAGTTTGAAGAATAAGATCATTTTCCCTGCAGGTGACACCGGCTGTGGAACTGTTCGGGGGAGAAGTCTTCACCTCGTCCACTGCTCAGCCCATGCCTTTCCTATATACAGGCGGTGGGGCACTGTGGGGAGTTACACTGTGCCCCCACCCACCTCACCCCTTTTTCCCTACAGATGAAAATCCAAGTGTAATTAATGTCCATAATAGCTGGAGCCTGCAACATGAATACTGATTGAATTCGAGTTAAAAATACTAAAAGCTTTTAGGAGTAATGCTTTTTAGATGCATATCTCACGTAATTCTCAAATATGCAATGAATTGGCCATTATTGTGGAAGAGAGACTCCTGGCCCCAACTCTGGCTGCCTGAGCCCATGCCTCTAACAGCTCTACCCCACAGTCTCACTTCTGCACTTTCCCCTCTAACTGTATGAATAACTATAAAGAAGCTCATGTATCTAAATAGAACTAACAATGATCAGTTTTCACTAATTCAGTATTTTCTTCAATCTATCAAATGTTTTGACAAATACCATGTACATATTGCCAGCAAATGATTAACCATTTTGCCTCTTTTTTAATGCTGAGTTTGAGATCTAATTTCTTTATTTGTGGCAGTCTCTGTGGGTTTTCAACCTCTTATGTTGCCTAACAACACAATGAACTTTTCCTAATGAAATATCGGCTATCAACCTAACCGTAAGCGAAAAGTCACATGCACTGTGAAAGCCCACTTGACGAAAAGAGATTCAGTTGCACATTAGTCGTACACACGGCATCTACTAGGTCAGGTTCTGGGCAGGGCTGCTCCTGCTCTTCATTTGTTGGTTCATTTGTCTGTTCATTCATTCATTCACTCATTCATTCAGCTGTGTGTGTTGAGCACCTGCTTTGTGCCTGGCACTGTGCTGGGCACTGGGGTAGAGAGGGTCCAGAGCCTGCTGGGCTGTAACAAGATATAGACTCAGACCCCTGTGCTGCCTGCTTCTCGTCTCAGTTGCTGGGGCTGGAGTGATGCCCCACTCCAGCTCTGTTTCTGGGACTCCAAACCCTGACACCGTCTCACAAGGTGTGTGAGAGTGGGGGATGTTAGATAATGGTTATTGAAACCAGCGCCCTAAAAGCCAAGGTATTGGAAACCTAAAAAAAGGCACCCTGAGTCCTACTCTAGGGCCCAAGGAATCTCTTCAGGCTCCAAGTGGTACTCCTGTCCCACCCTGGACCTGGTGAAGGCCCCCATGGGCTGAGAAGACCATAGCTGGTGACCCAGGCTTCTGCTTACCCAGCTGGGAACTTCATGCAAGGGTAGAGAAAGGCTCCAGGAATCCCCTTTTCAGGGCACAAAGAAGCATTTTTGGTAGGTCATTCATCTGATGAAGGCAGTGATCTGTGACTTGAGAAGGCCTAAGCTGGCTGCAAGGACTGACTCAAGCTGGACACATTGCTGCAATGGATTTCTTTCCCTGGTCAGCTGCCCACCAAAGATGTCAACCTTGCCGGTCCTCCCGGGCTGGTGCTGTCAAGCACTGGGGCCTGCATGGGGTGAGCAGATGTAAAGGCAGCTGAGGGCTCCACTTGCTCTTTGGATACTGAGGACATTCACTGGGGACAGCCCACCGCCACATCACCCTTTAAGTTCTTGTGTCTCCAGACACTCATCTGTCTGGACAATGTCAGCCCCTTCTGTTTTGGGGGAAAGTGACAAAGAGTGAGAACACAAATAAATGATTTGCTAATAGAAATTATTTGAGGCTCCCCCCAAGAAGGTGGTGATGGTGGTATAGGCTTTGGATTGGAAAAAAGAAGGGGAATTCTTCTCAGACACTTTAACTGATTTATTGTACCTAATCATTAATTTAGCACAGGGGTGGTTCCAAGCCCACCTTGAGTAGAATGACCAGTCCCTATCTCCCTGTACAAACCTTACCCACAACCAGCTGATTCTATGATTCCATGTCGTCATGTTTTTTTTGTTGTTGTTTATGTTTTTTTTTTTAAACGGTAACTGAGATGGAAGAAAAAGAGTGTGACCAAAACCAGAAAAAGATCTTTGTCTTCAAAAGTCAACAGGGTCAAAATTTCAGCAATCTGGGTACATTTCTTAACTATCAGCAAAAGTCATTTCTTAATGAGATTTTTATTATCAGTAAAATACTTCATATGGATCAGAAGAGTTTACCAAACCATATCTTGATGGATTAAGTGAAAATGAATTTGAAACACATGGATTACATTTCCTTAAAATGTGCATGAGTTTGAAAATTAACAATAACAATGCTTGACTAAAAAGCATTTGGGAATTTCTTAAGCCCCAAGAGTTTGAAAAACCAGTTTCTCAGCTGGACTTAAATAGGTACCCTTACCCACTAAGGCACTATAATTTACATTAAAGGTATTCACAGGTAACACTTTAACAAACCAAGGATGGCAATATGCTATCATTTTATTCTTTGCTTTGGAAATTGCTTCATGTTTTAGTGCTTTAAATTCTCAAATAAACCCTTAAATTTATATACATACTAAATTACTTTAAGAAGACAGAATAATTCTTCTTGCTTCTTGTCACACATAAATTAAAAATCCACAATAATCCAGGCAATGCAAAGTTAACCATGACAAAATTTCTGGAAGCATTAACAAACATCTTAAGTGTTCAATGTACATTTGACATTGGAATTATGGAGAGGTCGTACAATATCAATGTTGTAAGAATATAAAGGATGCCTATGCTTGTCTTGATTCTTTTACTATAGATTCCATTATTTTTAAGAGTTCAAAGGCTTTGTTAAAAAAAACAATCAATCAAACAACATAAAACCCCAGGGTATAACTGTATTTATGAAGTGGTGTTACTGTAAAATAAAAATTCAGTAGAAAGACATGATAGGGGATACAGGAATAGTCTTAACTGTCTACTTTTACTGGAAAAGATAGCTTTATTTAAATATTTTCAAGGTTCTTTTTAGAAGACCTTAGAAAAAATGATATAGATTTAGTAGAGAAAAGATGGTCCAAAGTACAATGACATCAGTTCCAATTAAAAGGAATGAAGAGACTTCCCTGGTGGCACAGAGGTTAAGAATCCGCCTGCCAATGCAGGGTACACGGGTTCAATCCCTGGTCTGGGAAGATCCCACATACCTCAGAGAAACTAAGCCCCTGTACCACAGCTACTGAGCCTGCGCTCTAGAGCCCGCGAGCCACAACTACTGAGCCCGCATGTCATAACTACTGAAGCCCATGCACCTAGAGCCCATGCTCTGCAACAGGAGAAGCCACCGCAATGAAACACCTGTGCACTGCAACGTAGAGTAGCCCCCGCTCACCGCAACTAGAGAAAGCCCGCGCGCAGCAATGAAGACCCAACACAGCCAAAAATAAATTAATTAATTAAAAGAAAACATAAAAGGAATGAAGGCCAAGTGGATTAACCTGTAAATATCAATGATAGGTGTATTCACATACAGATACTTGTCTCAACCCATTTTTCAAAGTTTTGCAATTCGGAAAGCATACATTGCCTCCAGCATATTTTTGCTTAATTTTAGTTCTATGAATATTTTAAGGGAAATGTAATCCAAATGTTTCTAACTCATTTACACAACTTGACTCTGAGCATCATTGAAGACATATTTGATACCCAAGGTATTCTGCAGTTATTAAAATTACCTTTTATGAGGAACTAAATGCCATGTTCATAAAAAGTCAGAAGGTCACATAGTACAAATTCAAACATATACCAAGGAGTAGAGTTTCCAGGCTTCCAAGCTTATTCTTCCTTTTTAAAACTCGTATCCTGTGAGAAGAATCAAAGAACTGGAACCACAAATTCAGTGCCATAAACAGTCCAAATGACTGAGCCCCATATCCTTGAGTGTCCTTGCAACGAAAACTCATCTCCTCAATTAAGAGGTAAGCATTAAATGAAGAGACAATTAATTAAATCACAAAGTCACTATAAGGAAGAAAATTATATTCTCTACTACTAGGACACTATGGAATTTCTCATTCCTGCAGCAGTACTGCTTCTTAAACTTTAATGTACATATGAATCACCTGAGGGATCTTGTTAAATTGTAGATGCCGATACAGTAGGTCTAAGATGGGCCTGAGAATCTGAATTTCTAAGTCCCCAGGTGATGTCAACGTTGTTGGTCCACGGACCACATTTTGAGAAACAAGGCTCTGTTGCAGAGTTTCCGAGCCACTACTGATATTTGGGGCTGGATAATTCTTTGTTTTAGTGGTGGGGGGCGTCGGGGGGTGCTGTCCATTCACTACAGGGTGTTTAGCAGCATCCCTGGCCTCTACCCACTAGATGACAGTAGCACCTACCTCATCTCCCCAACCAGAAGTCCCCAATCTGGCCATAAGATTGCTTCCAGTTGAGAACCACTACTCTATTGTTGTGTTTAGTGGTTAACTGTTTGTTGCTTAATGTGAATACCTTTTTTGATGATCTAGATTCACTGGGCACAGCCTTATCAACCAAATAAATAAATAGCTTTCTTTTTTTTCCCCCATGAGCAATTATCATACTTTTACTTATGGACACTCCAGAATTTTTTTTTTTTTTTTTTTTTTTGCGGTATGCGGGCCTCTCACTGTTGTGGCCTCTCCCGTTGCGGAGCACAGGCTCCGGACATGCAGGCTCAGAGGCCATGGCTCACGGGCCCAGCTGCTCCGCGGCATGTGGGATTTTCCCAGACCAGGGCACGAACCCGTGTCCCCTGCATCGGCAGGCGGACTCTCAACCACTGCGCCACCAGGGAAGCCCCACTCCAGATTTTTTTAAACTAATTTTATTTCCCTCCTTACTATGGCCACTAGAATGCTCAGAAATAAATTTGCAAACCACATTTAGAAACTGTGAAAATTTCCAGGGATACAGTTCTGAAAAATAACTCAACTACTGGATTTATTTCTATATGTTTGTTTTGTTCCCCTCAAATTGAGCAAATTATGTCTTTTTATTTTATTGTATATTTTTGTAGGCCCCTTTCTACACAACTTGAAATAAGATTGGTTTCTGTTAGGTAAGGTAAACCAAACAATTTGAATACAAATAGACCAGCTAGGACAGACACAATGCATTAATTTACTGATCATGATTGGTCATTTGCTATTTGATAGATACTGATAAATCTGGGCAGGTAGTGAGACAAGCCTCAAAAGTATTGAACAATCAACTATACATCAAAAAAAAAAAGTATTTAACAATCTGGCTTATTTTCTCCCAACAAGCTATTATAAATTGATGGATACAGATATCTGGACAAAGCACAGAAAATTAACATAAAAGAAAAGTGTTTAACTTTACATTAGAAATATAAAATTAGCAATAAAGTTGAGGATGATTAAAAATGTGGCCAAAAGACAAATATATGATATCACTTATATGTGGAATCTTAAAAAAAATGATACAAATGAACTTATTTACAAAACAGAAATAGACTCATAGACAGAAAACAAACACGGTTACCAAGAGGAAAGTGGGGGGAGGGAATAGGAGTTTTGGATTAACAGATACAAACAACTGTATATAAAATAGATAAATAACAAAGACCTACTGTATAGCACAGGGAACTATATTCAATACCTTGTAATAACTTATATGGAAAAGAATCTGAAAAACTATATATATATATATAGTTTATATATAAAACTGAATCACTTTGCTGTACACCTGAAACTAACACAACATTGTAAATCAACTATACTTCAATAAACAAACAAAAAGTTGTCAAATAACGAACGTTTTACATTTTGCCAGCTCTGACATAAGACACTTAGAATTAATTTAGAACATAAGGCACCTTAAAAAAGGACCTTAAAAATGATGCAGCTGAGTGCTTTTCAAGTTTCTTTAAGCTGTGGAATTCTTGGTTTAAACACCTATCAGGAAGACCAACATGTAACACCAGCTACATGAGATGTGCTCTGTTTGCAGGGCAGAGAAAGATGGATGGGGTGTCCGAGGCCCTTTAAAGGGGCCCCAATGGTCTTCAGGGAGCACAGGTTGAAATCTCATGACCTTGTAATATACTCTTGGGATAAATGTGAGGAACTGGTGTCACAGGAGATCAAGTAATCTGTTGGAGGAATTGGAGCTGCCCAACAGCAGAGTTACGACCTCAACTCAATTCTATAGACTCTGGGTGGACAGGATTCTGAGGAGTCTGGAGTTATCACCTGGGTCCAAGTCATCAGCATGTCTCTTTATTACTGAAGGGAGTTACAAAATTGTTTTTATAAAACTGTTACAAAATTCCAAACCTTGCACAAATGTATACTTTAAAATGTGCAAGTTTCTCCTTCCCTCTCCTCTTTTTCTGCACTCCCATCTCCAATCTGATTCTTCAGAGAAAACCGGTGGTGATAGTTTGATGGGTGTCCTTCTAGAACTACATACACACACACACACATACACACACACACACACAATGTAAATCCTTTTCTTTGTCCTGTTTCTTCTTAGCCAGCTCTATTTCTACTTTTTTCATGGCACTTATCACTTTCTAACACCCTCCATACTTTATTTATTTATCATGTCTATTATTTATTGTATGTCTTTTCCTACTAGAACAGTCTCTGTGAAGGCAAGGATATTTGCCTGTTTTGTTCACTGATGTTTCCCAGTTCCTAGAATGATGCTGGCATGTGGTAGGCACTCAGAAATATTTGTAGAATTAATGGGTGAATTAATAGGATTAATAGGAAGAGCACAGAGGATTTTTAGGGCAGTAAAACTAGCCTATATGATACTACAATGGTAGATACGCCCAAACAATGGAATATTATTCAGTACTAAAAAGAAATGAGCGATCAAGCCACAAAAAAGAACATGCAGGAAGCTTAAATGCATATTACTAGGTGAAAAAAGCCAATCTGAAAAGGCTACTTGGAAATTAGGGGTTTTGATATGAGAAACAGAACCGGAGTTTCTGCAATGGCATTATGTTTCCTGAATTTGTGGCCTATTTTAATGATGGCATAATTGATAATTGATGTGAATATTGCATCCAAAAATGAGTAGTTTCCATAAACTATTTTTAAAAGTCTACTGCATCTTTTATTATGAAAAGAAAAAACTGCCATTTATAACTTCTTACTGGTCTCTAATGTGGACAGGTCAAAAATGTTGACAGAGGAAACCCAGGGACTTGGTGTGCTTTAATTAGCTCTTTTTCACTGACCCCAAGTGGGTCTGCCAATATGTGACATGAGGCTCTGTCTGCTTTAGACAGATTCATCTGCTCTTTGTATATATGCACCTCTGTGGCAATGGACTGTAACACAAATAAATGCCACCAAATTATCAAACACCTGAATTCCTGATTGCCAACTGCGTGATTGCCTATGTTTTTGGAAAAACATTTAAAAATCCTCCATCATCTAAAGTTTGATGGTTAATGTGGAGCAAACAAGAGGAAACCATCTTTTTTCCACACCACCCCCCTTTCCTCTGTCATATCAAAACCCTTTACCCAGCCATATAATCTCTTTCTAGTTTCCTGGCTACCAGCTCTTCAACAACAGAGCTCAGAAATATAGATTTGCTCAGTTTTTAAATGAGATTTGATGATATCTAGGGACCATTTTGTTTCCCTACAGGGCACATACTGCCAGTTTCATAATGAAAGTAAATTAAAAAAAATAACATTCACTTTCCTGAAATTTGGTTTGTGGCAAATTGGATGGAATGTACTCTTCTGCTGGGGACCATCAATGGCTCAGGACTATTTTGTCCACCACTGTATGCTTTGGAGTAAAGACAGTCCCCAAACAACAATAACAGGAGACTGATAATAATCTCTGAGTATGAGCTTCCCTAAAAAAAAGATAAAAATACTCACTACAGATAAAAGTATAATGCCATATAGCCTTCTATTTTACAAATAATACATTTAGAAGAATATATTTAAGAATATGAAATATGTCACAGCGGACTACTTCTGCTCCTAGCTATCTCCTCCTTTTCTTCCTCCTCTTTCTTCTTCTTCTTCTTCTTTTTTTTTTTTTTGCGGTACACGGGCCTTGGCTCACAGGCCCAGCCGCTCCGTGGCATGTGGGATCTTCCCGGACCGGGGCACGAACCCGTGTCCCCCGCACTGGCAGGCGGACTCTCAACCACTGCGCCACCAGGGAAGCCCTCTTTCTTCTTCTTTTAATGTGGCTACTTTTAGGGTGAGATATACTGCAAGGCACTCCTATGCATTTTTTGCTCAATTTACGTACTTACTTTTGCTTCTGTTTATTTATTAGCACAGTCCCTTTAAATCCATTAGACACATACCCAAGGTGGACACTATATTAGAGGAACTAACCATTTCAAGAGTTTAGTTGACTCATTTCATTTACTGACAGATAATTTCTCCTAATTTCCACACAAAACGTCCTTATCAATCTCACTTTGCACTGTTTCCTAGCTGGATGAATAAACATCTCATCCATAGATAATATCAGGTAAACCAAACGCAAGTATGCAAATAAGCAGCACGCTTCTTTGTCCAATAGCACAGCTAGGGCATTTTTCTTTAGTCATTTATTTGAATGTGCAAAGAAAATCAAACTTTTTATTTTCTAATAAGGAAGAGCTTGTGAAAATATAATTAATGAGAAATAAAGTTATCTGATGCCCTCTAGTAGAACAAGTTAGGTTGTGGATTTAAGTGCATAACATCCTTACCAGTGACATGGTATCTGTCTAGGCCTTGCAGCTACTCTTGGCTGGGGATGAACAAGGGCAGTGTCTTGATGTTAACTCAGTAGAGGAGTCCAGAAGGGGTCTTTTCAAAAGGACTTGTAGATCTTCCTTTAGCCATATTATTTGGGTGTTTCTCATGGGCCAATGTAGATTACAGAAAGCAGGATGTGTGTGGCAGGAGAAAGTGAAGGGGAGAACCCTGCCACCATCTTACCTGTCTTCTTTTGATTCAAATCCACTCTGGAGAAATGGGAACTGGTGAGTAGGTCATCCAAGATAAATTCCAAAGCACCAAGAAATATTCTCTAGAAAATTTTTTCCCTAACAAGTGTTCTCCAAACGGGTTCAGTGGACCACATCGGTGAAATGAGGTTCCAGAGAATTTGTGACATCTTCCTATTTTGTTGTTTTCCCTCTCAAATTGTGTGGAAAAACTTAAGGATTTTTTTCTACCTGCATATCTTACAACTCTTCCCATGGGTAAATGATTCTAATCCTAGGATTAAACCAATCTATTCTAAACAAGATAGAAAGAAACCTCCCCCAGAACCATTAAGTGGACCAGTGTTATCATTATCCTCCAGATTGGACCAACTGAGGAGAAAGAGGTAAAGGACTGGTGTGGGCTTTGTCTCCTTGGTCATCCCAATATGAGTCTGGACTTGACTACATGCAAAATTTCAATAAGGAAGCCTTATTTATAATTAATTATGAAAATAGCACCTGCTTCTTGATATTTACAATGAGCTGTATTATATTTTTGTATATTCTCATATCTGTTCGAGTCAAGAAAAATCAACTCATGTGGGTCTATTAGAGAAAGGACCACATTACCAGCTTTAAAATTAGCTTTCTGCAAGTCAGCCTTGCTGATGTGCTCTACAGATGGGATGTATTTTCACCCAATCAGGAAATACTTCAAAGTGAACCAAGGCAGCATTGATGGGTTCTTGTAAGATTTTATATCTTCCTTTATAGAACTCCAGTGATGGGCCAGATTTTCAAGGATTTATTTCAATATCATGTGCTTTGTTTTTAACCTCTAAATCATTTTTGTTCACATAAATGAATACCAGTGATTCAGATTTTTAAAATACCCCTTGGCAGATGAACAAAATTCCTCTGGTCTTTTATGTAAACATAATCAGGCAGATATTAGACTATCACTCTACGCATGAATACATAATTTTCAGTGGCTGGCAAACCTGCTCCTATGCCAGAGGTCAATGGAGCCCAGGAGAGAATAACTGACTAGGGAATAACAGGATTTCATACCCAAAATGAACTGCTGACCCAACTTCAATAAGACCTGGGGTTTGACAATTTTTCCAGATATGATGATAGATTTGTGCTGATCTATTGCCCATTGCCTGTTCCCACTATGATCAATATCATGCAGTAATAAGATGGCTGACTGAGGATAAGAATGCTATTTGTGACTTGATTCACCACATACTGAATTCTGCTGTACAGTGACTATGAGGCTCCTGTTCTTTCAACATATTTTATTACTGAAGTATTATGTTGAACCATATGAAAGTGATGTTTTTGTCAGTCAAAATAAGGAAGTTGAACATCAGTTTTTTTCATATGATTCAAACCAATACAAAAAGAATTTCTTTAAAGGATTGTTTTGTCATGTCCTTTTAGCACAGTCTAAAATTATTCTTAATTCTTTGTTGGTGTTCTTTTTTTTATTTTTTTTTTATTTTTTTTTGTTTGTTGGTGTTCTTGTTCTTATTTCCTGCTGGCTTATTTGTCTTTTTAATAGTGTGGAAGTGGTTTTTATGGTTCTCCTCTTTGTTTCTTGATTACTTTGCATAATTTAGCAAGAAAGACTAAATATCCCTCTTTTATACCAACAACACATTAAACAGAACACAAATCCTAAGCCTAAATCTTTCTTCAATAAATTTTTAAGGAAAGAAACACAATATTGTTGAGCTGAGTGATCTCATGACAATAAGCAAAACTGTGTCAGCCAGATGACTGCTGGAGTTTTGCTGAGTGGTTTACACAATCTGAAATAATAACAATGTGTTCCCTGCAGTCAGTACCAGTCCCTTCTCCGTGGATGTATTTACAGTGAGTCATATAAATCTTCAATCCCTCACTCATATCTCAGTGCAAGGCATTTCCCAGGAACTTCCAGGAAATTACAAAAGCATGAATGAATCCAAAATGTCAACTTAAAAAAATACATTCTCAGTTCTAGGCCATGCTTGGTAGAAAACATGAAAAGAAAAAAAAATTTTTTTTTTTTTTTAAGTAAAGATGATGGATTCATTCAATATTTTGGGGAAAAACCCCAAGTCACCTAGTTAACTCTCAAACTCCCAAAAGAATTCAAGGCCATAAGAAATATCATTTTGACAACTAGACGCTTGAAGTAACTCTGCCAGACTTCTTTCACATTTTCACAAGATTAAACCTCACCGTATAGTACATCTTTAATGATTTAAGCTAAACTTAAAACAAAAAAACAAAAAAAACTATTCCAGTAGATGAAAATGTACCTAAGTTTATATTTGCTACAGACGCCCTCTGTCAAACTGGGAAATTCACCTAACCTTTCTTATATTAAATTCTCTAACATGTGTGTTAAATACATAGATAATTAGTGAAGCATGCAATTGTTAAGAGTTTGTGTTAATTCAGTCTTATTGATTTTAGCCATTCTCAAGTCCTGGTGTACTTAATTATCCAAAACTTATATTGAATATGAGCAATATCACTTTTATTGTTACCATTTCAAAAAAGAGTTTTAAGAAGGCTAATCAATAAATTAATGTAAACACTTTTGAAAATGTCAGATTCCCTAGAGATCACCACACTAAGTGAAGTAAGCCAGACAGAGAAAGACAAATATCATATGGTATCGCTTATATGTGGAATCTAAAAAAAATGATACAAAATGAACTTATATAGAAAACAGAAATAGACCCACAGACATAGAAAACAAACTTATGGTTACCAAAGGGGAAAGGGGGAGGGAGGGATAAATTAGGAGTTTGGGATTAACATATACACACTAATACGTATATATAAAATGGATAAACCAACAAGGACCTACTGTATAGTACAGGGAGCTATACTCAATATTTTGTAATAACCTATAAGGGAAAAGACTCTGAAAAAGAATATATGTATATACACACACACACGTATATATATGTATAACTGAATCACTTTGCTGTACACCTGAAACTAATACAACATTGTAAATCTACTATACTTCAGTTTTTTAAAAAAGAAAATGTCATATTCTATACAAACATGCTAAACAGTAATATTTGTCATTACAAAATGCTTGAACCGCCCTTTTCCTTTGGTAGCATGAGAATCCACTTTCCTCTGATATGGAGTGGGAGAAGGGAATAGAAAGTAGAGTATGAAGAAACCCTCCTAGTACCTAAACATGAAAGGGGATGACGGTCAGTGGGTGGGTAAATATAAACTGGATTCCCCATCCTTCAGCTGTGTTTCTTTCTGGAAGAGAGAGGCTGCCTGGCTTTTTCTACGCTTTCTATGAGAGCTGAAACCTGTGAAAAGGTGTCATGTCCTAGGAGTGGGCAAGGACCTTAATCTAAATCTCAAGGGAAGAACATGTCTGCTGCTTAAGAGCGATTGTAGGAAAGATCTAATTAGCCCGAGAGTGCCTTCAGCCATCCACATCAGCTCAACCCACTACCAGAAGGGTAAGCCTGCCCTGGGCACTCTGCCATTTTAGTACCTGTGTCTCCAACCCATCATCTTTCCTGGGGCCAGGACTAGGGCACAGAATTTAAAGGAGCACCAGAAAATTTAGTAGTCAAGATAAATAATATTTTTAAAAATCAAAATTAATACAAAAAGTTCATGATAAACAAAATATCAAAACTGTAAATAAAGACATGCTCAATATTACTACTTACCTCCATTTGCCTCAGCTCATTATGGCTTGGCAAGATGTTGTTACTAATTCTGACTTTACTTAAAATTTTATTGAGCTTTTTTGGCATCTCCTTAAATCGGGCAGCTCAGGGAAGTTCCGGCCCTGACATTCTTTTCTTACTTTGTCTGTTGTTTTCTGACTAGCTCACACGCTCACTGGCTCCTGACCTTACATCACCTCCTGACTATGGTTTTGATCTTTTCTTTTGATAGTCTAACCTCCAAGAGAGCAGGGAGTGCATCTGTTTGGTTCATAACTGAACCTTTGGCACAGTGCCTGGCATACGGTAGCTGCTTCATAAGTGCTTGTTGAATGAATAGAAGGTAAATCTCTTGGAGCTCAATGCTGCCCATAGCTTCTTGCATGATCATGTGGATTGAAAATGCCTCTGGTTGGACACCTGCCCCAGAGCCTATTTTGGGGGCCACATATCCCTTTCCAGCATTTTCCTGAACACTATGGATGGGAAACCAGAAACAATATATTTTGAGGTTTGAAAAAATCAGAGTTGGTAGATTTAGGTAGATTCAAATGGAATCAAAAAGATGATTAAACTTACTGGGAAAAAAAAGCAATTAAAATAATGTAAGGGTATTTTCAAATTATCTATTTTGCAAAAGATCCAGAAGGGTATGGCGATTTACATTACTGGAGTTTTGTTTATTTGTTTGTTTTTTCTAGCGATACCTGAAATTTCTTAAGTTTGGTGAGTTCAGGTCACTTACCTTCAATGGTACACTGGTCAGGGACTGGAATCTTCTTTCCCATTTCCATAGCATATGCTTTCACTTTACTGAGGTTTTCCTTTAAGTGCAAGTAGAGCTTATCATGGTATTCTACAGGCCTTGAGGTTGTATCTGGAGTTTCTTCCTGATAGTTTTCTTTAACTGTTTCTGGCAAATTCTCAGATTCTATATGTATAATACTTGGGTGTGAAACTGAAGAATTTACCAGTTGTGATCCATCAGTGTCTCCCTTAAAGGGCGACCTGTCATGTCCTTGGCCAAGTGGGTCTATTTCTGAAAGAGAGATGCTGGCTGGCGTATCTCCACTCTCTACAACTTCCCCATCCTCTGAACTCAAGTCATTCGTTAGCGCGGTGTGCAAAGCCAAACTCTTTGACCTACAATACAAACAAAGGGAAGGCTGAGGCAGGTAAAGAAGCTGGGCTACCGTTTACTGACAAGGAAAAGAAAGAATAATAACACTGTGGCAAAAGTTACTTCCTCTAGAGTGTGAAACTGAAAATTGGTGCTATTAACTGAATTTGATAAAACATACACATTATGTAATAAGCTAAACCTTTGTAGATCTAGGCTACCTCCCAAAACAAAGATTTAAAAATCAGTTACATGGCAGAACTGGCTGGGAAATGGTGAACTTACATATTTATATTCTTTTTTCTACTTTTGCTTCTGCTTTTTCATCAGAGATCAAGAAAAGCTTTTGACAGTCATTCTCAATATCAGCATATTCATATTTAAGAAGTGTTTTTAAAAAATAAACCATAGGTTTGTGACTTTTATTTGAATTCTCCTTTTAATATAGCGAGCTTCTTTGGATAACGAAAGCACTGTGGATGAATTTTGCTAAAGGTAAAAGATATTTAAAAACCACTTAATAAAAGTGTGATAACAAAACTAATAGCAAACATGAAGCACATATTCTAAAAACCAGCCAAACAAAATTTATACCTATTAAATCTAATGTCTTTTCTTTCCTCCTTAGAAATTTGGTCCAAACTATATCTTCTGATTGAGCCAGGGGTGTTGCCCTCAGCATTTATTTTCTCTTCAAAAGCCTGTATTTTAACCTGGAGCTTTTCACGGTCTTCATTTTCATCAACAGTGAGGCTGGCTTCTTCCAGATTCTCAAGAAATTCAATTTCAGTGCTGGGTTTTCTCCTAAAAGAATGAAAATCATTGCATTCGATGCTCATCACATATACCCTTCAGAACAGTGTTAACTGCTAACTGCTTCTTATTCAAAACTGAAAACTGTACCTGCTCAATTTTTTAATTTGTCATTTGACAAATATTTATTGAGTAACTACTGTGGACACAGGTCTTTGAAATTGCTTCTACAGTGTATTCTGCCAGAAGTTTAGAAACATTGGTGTTTATGGCAACTTTGTATTAGAAATCCTTTTGAAGGATTCAGAGGACGAAAAGCAGTTTTTATGGTCATCTACCATATTCTTATCTAGCTTTCCAAAGCATGCTTTCATATGAAATTCATGCCAGGAATTTTCTAGAAAACTTATATATGCTGATCTGTTTGTACTGAAATTATTATAGTAAGAACATTTCAAATGGACTGTGTAATCTCATGGTTTTGTTATTTTAAGGAAATCAGTGGGACTCTTCCATTTTATGAAGCAAGAAAAATCTTTCTGAATTTTATTATGTTGGAGGAAAGAGGTTTTCCATGAATGACATTAATAGCTCCAAATATCTTGTATAGTAGAATTTATAAAACACTCTGTGGGTCATTAAAATTACCTCCTTTAAGGCAGGGGTTATTTGTGAAATAACTTTGTTACCTCTCTAAGGGCTAACAGTGGCTTAGATAGAGTAAGACCCCACAGACAAGCTGCAGAAATAGCTCACTGATGCTCACTGAGGTGCTGAACGATTAGAGAAAAGTAGTATGCATTTATATTCCCTTACCTGCCTTCTAATATCGAGCCAGACTAGAGCTACTTTAATTTCAATTTAATAATCACTATCAATCATATAATTTGAGGTTAGGATTAATTCTTTCCTTATAAACACAAGGGTTAAAATCTCTAGAAATCCATTCACCAAGATGGCTTAATAATTCTGTTGGTTGTCTGTGTGTATTTACTTGGTTTTCGTATTTTTCTTAGAGGTTGAGGGAAGGCGCCTCAAATTCACAGAAAAATCCTGGCTTTTTCAAACATATGGCTATTTTTCCATAAGGGCCAAAGTAAACCTGTCATATTTCTTAAGTTAGGGTGAGAAAATAAAATCTTGGTTTTCTTAGCGGCACTGCTTTTTTTAGGGAAAATCAACATAGAGGGGCTATTGATGATTTTTTTTTCAGTTACTTTGCACCCATTCTGGGGCCATGTCTGTGGTGGGCATTGTTGAGGGTTGGATCCTGCAGCTTTTCTGACTGGCCCAGAGAGGGGTCCTGGCCTTGAGGGAGGGTTCCTAGTTTGGGGTCCTCAGCGGTTGGAGTCCTCCTGTTAGTCCAGCCCAGGGAGAGATGCTGAAGGTGAAAACTGGGAAGGAGAGTAGATCATCCATTAAGTAATAGGACATTATTTATTGTGTAATAAGCTATTGCTGAGAAAATTTAAATGCATTTTTAATATAACTTTTATAGGCTTCCTATAGTTTTGCATACATAATGAAAAACTTATTTTCCATCCCATGATTGAGTGAAATATACAAGAGTAGATTTCAAGAACCAGCGCCTGGGAATAAAAGCTCATCTTGAAGATGTTTCCCTTTCTGACACACATATGATACTGGCTGCCCACAAACACATGGGAGGTTTTTACATCTTCTAGCCCGAAGATTCTAAAAGCTGAATTTTTTACTCCTATCACAAATAAAATCAAGATAGTGCTGTCACTGGATGGTATTTTAAAAACCATCATGATTACAAAGGTTAATTTTAAAAGATCCTTCTCAAGATAAGAAATTTGGGAGCAGTATTTATTTTCTATCTATGTTAGTCCATGTATAGTCACGAAACTAAAGTATTCCTCTGGTCCCTTGGAACCTAATCACATTTCAAAAATGGAAGATACCTTTATTTTTGAACTTTATTTTAGAAATTTCTATAGCTGGGATTATTAAAACTTAAAAATTTGTGAAGTACAAAGTATACCCCAATAGGTATATATAAGATGTTGAGCATTAAACAAATTTTTAAATCTCAAAACATACAAGTTGTTAGAGGTATAGTTTCTCATGCATTTACTAGTTTTTTCTTTCTACATAAAGCTCTGGGTTATAACAACAGTTTAAATAATAGCACTTTCTTCCAAAAACTTTCAAATTTCACATGATTATAGTAAATCTCCCTCAATAATTTTATTGGATCCGTTTCTGAATTTTTTAAATAAAATTTTCTTACTTATGGAGATCTTTTATTTCATGTCCTCTTCATACCAATTTCCCCATCTACAAAATGGAGATAATAACTATACTTAACTCATAGGGTTGTTGGGAAGCTGAAATGACAGAATCGGTGTGAAGCACTGTTCCTAGCACAAAGCAGGAAGTCAGGAGATGTTAAATTTTATTATTATTATTAATTGTTATTATTATTATTACTCCTCTGGAATCTTTATCTGTCCTTGTCTAGGCATTGTGTTAATGTAAAAAGAAAACACCAATGGCCTAGACACAGGCAGATCAATATTCCATATCCTGGAAGGCACTGACGTCCCCTGGAGAATGCTACGGCATCAGACTTTAGAAGAGGACAGTCACTCAGCCCCCTTTCCCTGCCCCTGTCTCCAGCCACCAAGTGTTGGCTGTTAAGCACCATGGACTGTGTGAGTCAGAGCTCTCGTACCTGGGAGCATGCCTTCCTTCACTTCAGATTGCCTTACAGCATCCCTGAGGGGACTCTGGGCATGAAAGAAGTTATGGGTTAACCTTAGACATCCGCTGACCCAAGAGGGTTAGGTCAGGTGCCTCTAGAGCAGGTTGCCAGGTATCCAGCCAAATGTGAATTTCAGATAAACAACAAATATATTTTTTTTAGTATAGGTATGTCTCTAATGGGACATAGTAAAAAATGTATTGTACTATACTAAAATGATTACACTTATACTAAAAAATTATTTGTTCTTTACCTGAAATTTAACTGGATGTCCTGTATTTCTATTAGTTTCATCTGACCACCCTATTCCTGGGTAAATCCCTGCTGCTCAGTGGGCAGGGAACTATAATGCTCATCCTTGTTCCCCTGTGCCTGGCACAGTGCTTGACACTCACAGGTACCTGAAGTGTCTGCAGAATAAATGAACTGGGACCACCTACATCTCTGAAGCCAGCCTGCTCCCTGCACCCACAAAAAACCCTCTGGAGGTCTACCAGATGTCTATGAAGCACTGGCTGCTTCTCCTGGTCCATGGGGAGTAGGGGATGGGGCAGTGTCATTTGGTAAATATCAACTGTGGAGAGAAGCAAGGAGCAAGAGTAGGAGTGAAAAGAGGGATTTGCAAAGGGCTAAATAAGTAAAGAAGCAACAATAAAATGCCTGGGCCAGAAAAATAATCTCTAGATATGAGGCTGATGAGTGTTACTGATGAGTAGGTTTCTCACCACAACGAATTTCTCTCTTATACACGATCTTCCTTGTTTTTATGATTTGGAGATTTTATAACACAGGAGTCAGGGGATAGGGGTGGTAATGAAGGGTCTCCAAGGTAGCCAAAGCCACAAGATGGACCAGAGAGAATTTTCTGTTACTGGTCATCAATCCACCTGGATTTGTCACAGAGTTTTGCTGGCAGAGAATTAGGATAAGTTTTTGTTCCAATAGGTTGAAAGGTCAGAAAATGGTAGGTAGAAGTTTGAATTTATAAAAAACACTCACTGCTCCTTGACTTCTCCTCTTGGTTTTTAATTTTAGTATAAATAGATAGGAGAGGATTGTTCAAAAACAAAAATCTTTTAGAGAGAGAAACTCTGCATTCCTTTTGGAGCAAAGAAATGCATCACAAATGTGAAAGTATGGGTAGAGGGTGGAGGTCCCGGTCCTGTTTACATTTATTTGTGGGGGCCAGGGAGTTGGGCTCATGCAAGGGGTTATTTTTTTTTCCATTTGCTGCTTTTAACTCCAGAGGTAATTTTACAGAAATCTTTGTCAGAGTTCTATAATCCCCTAAATATTAACTTGGCTTTAACTCAACATGCCACATTACAAGAGGCTCAGATGATTTCCAGTCTGAACAGTTTTTGGTGTCTATTGCCAAGGTAAAGTTTGTAAAAGCATCTCTAGGGATACCCAGGAGGGGCAGGGGAAGGCCTAATTATCTCCCTCTTGTGTGAGCGGGACTCCCCCTTAGAAACGAATTGGTCCTTGGGCAGTTCACTGCTCTCACTAAGCTGGGAGATGAGACTATAAAGCTGGCAGAGGTGGAGAGATTGGCAGCCTCTCCTCCTGGCTCCTTAAATCAAAGAAAAATAATATTAGTTAACTTTTGATGAGCTTGGCTTATGATCCCATGCCCAGGATATGTATCCTGCAGAGTTGAGCTTGTTAGAGGAGAAGTAGGAGAATATGATGGACCAAATCCACATAGGAGTCCTAAATTCTTAGGATGTTATGTTCCCTACTCTTCAGCAGTTTCTTGGGTCATCAATCATCATAAGAATGACAGAGATGATCCCCCAACTCCACAGCACTGTCATCTGTTTTGGAACTGAAATGAGTAATGCCTCTGGAAAAGCTAAACTTGAACACTAAGGGAAAGGACAATGTTGAATCCAAATTCTTGGTACTCTCTTCTGCCCCTGACTGCCTCAGTGCACAAGAGCAGAGACCAGCAGGTGCTCAGTTATATGGGCACCAGAATATAGAACTTGCTGAAATGAAACGACTCCATGGTTTATTTCATTCACAACAAGATTCTTTTTAGGGGCTTCGAAAGGAGAGCGTGATGGGGAAATAGACTGAATATTGCCTTCCAGGGAAAAGATCTAGGTTTATGACTCCAATCTCCTGTTTGTTAGTGACAGGCAAATCTCTTTATGACTTTTCTATTATCTAAAAATGGGATCAATGATACTGTATCACTAGAATGCTGAAAACATTATAGAAGATAATGGATTTGACAGTGTAGCCCAATACAGAATGGCCATGAAAATGTCAAATAGTAAAACCCTAGGGCTTCCCTGGTGGCGCAGTGGTTGAGAGTCCGCCTGCCGATGCAGGGGACACGGGTTCGTGCCTCGGTCCGGGAAGATCCCACGTGCCGTGGAGCGGCTGGGCCCGTGAGCCATGGCCGCTGAGCCTGCGCGTCCGGAGCCTGTGCTCCGCGACGGGAGAGGCCGCAGCAGTGAGAGGCCCGCGTACCGCAAAAAAAAAAAAAAAAAAACCCTAGGTAGCTACTGCCCAATGTGGACATTTGATACCGAAAGAAGGCAGCTTGTACAGGTGATACCAAACCTGGAAGATAAGCTTCTTCTTTTTCTAAGCCAGGAAGGACCATACAGTCCCTCCTACCTCTGCAGCATCCTAAAGACTATGGACTATAGGAGAGCGACCCTCCCTACTGTGTGAGCATACAAGGACTGGGATATAGAAATGGTCGATTTTTAAAAAATCTCTGTACTTCAAGGATGAATTCTGAGCAATTGCAGGCATGGAGAGAGAACGTTCTGCTAATAGAACAAAAGTTTAAAAGTCCTGATAGGAGGAAGTGATCACTCTAATACAGATGCTCAGTCATTTGTTCTCTTTTCATTTAACCAACACGAGAAGGAATGGGACACAGAAAAAGATCAGCAAAGAGTGCAAAGTCTCTGCCCTTGCTGCTCAAAGTGAGGTTGCTGGACCAGCAGAATCAGCATCACCTTAGAGGTTGTTGGAGATGCAGAATCTCGGGCTCCATCCCAGACCTGCCGAATCAGAGTGTGCACTTTAACCCAATCCCCAGGTGTTCCAATGCATATTCAAGTTTGCGAAGCACTGGCCCAAGCACTGGAAGAACAGAATCTGAAGCAGACCAGGGCAGAGGCACTTTCCCTTAATCAAGCAAAGCTGCCGAGGGTTTCACTAATTCTGTAGTGAGGTGAGACTTAATAAACTGTGTGTGGGACTTCTCTGGTGGCAGAGAGGTTAAGAATCCATCTGCCAATGCAGGGGACATGGGTTTGATCCCTGGTCCGGGAAGATCCCACATGCCATGGAGCAACTAAGCCTGCACTCTAGAGCCCATGCTCCGCAACAAGAGGAACCACCACGATGAGAAGCCCGCACGCTGCAAAGAAGAGTGGCCCCCGCTCGCCACAACCAGAGAAAGCCCGCACGCAGCAACGAAGACCCAACACAGCTAAGTAAATAAGTAAGTAAATAAATAACTGTGTGTTATTTGGAGTTGGAGTGTGGTAAACTGTATGCAGTCCCCTCACATTCCATAGCTTTATCCTTCTCAAGCCTTCCAGGGTCTTTATCAGTTCTGAGGTAAAGGTACCGTTGCACTTTTTGCCCCTGACAGATACTGGTTCAGATGGACCCAGAATTATTCGTCAAGGTTCCTGAGCCTAGAATGGGCGGACCTGGTGAGCGGCAGCCTTACCAGAAGGCTGACAGATCCTAATAAAGTGTCATCTGGATGTGGCACAAGTTACAAAAGCACTTTGAAAATTATAAAAGAGTACAAAAATGTAACATAGTAATATAATCAGAACACTGAAGCAGGGGTGAGAATTGTAGAGACAACACGCTCCTCCTTTTCCAGGCTAACTTTTTTTCTGGGAACGTGAGCAGGTAATGGGGGCTGGCCACGAGGATTAAGGAGAGGGTATCTGCCATGAAATGCAACCACTGGGAAGAGGGAAAAAGGTAAGACGCTGTCACTCACCATCGTTTAATACTGGAAGAGCAGGGCAATGGTTAAGTTATCCTTTTTGATACATCCCCTCAGCCGGTCTGCCCATTAGTGAAGCAGGCCCTCTGCCATCTCCATTTCACAGATGGAGAAGCTGAGACACAGAGACATCGACTAATTTACTGAAGATCAACGAGTAAACCCAGCCTTAAACGCAAGTATCCACCTCCAGGGTTCACCCGCTTCATACCCTCTTGCCCCTGCCTCTCAGGAGGTGTTTCCTTCAGTTTGCCTTTGACTCTGCCACAGGAAGAAGCAATACATATTTTGGGACTGGTGATAGCACAGTAACCAACAAGAATTATTATATGCTAATGTCGCCGAGTAGCATCCTGTGGGAACACACCAGAACAGAGTTGACATATAATCACTGAGCAACCCTTCACAGAGGTCTGAAAAATAAATTCTGGTGTCCCCTTTAACAAAAACTGAAAGGTGTTCAAAACTCAGGAAACAGCACGCAAATAGCAACTTCAGAGTTCATTTATGATGGATACCATAAAGGAACAGGGAGCTTTTGGGGAATGAAAATAGCAAACAGCTGGGTCATCAGGGTCAAGTAGACTGTTTTTTGTTTTTTTTTTTGCGGTACACGGGCCTCTCACGTTGCAGAGCACAGGCTCCGGACGCGCAGGCTCAGCGGCCATGGCTCACGGGCACAGCCGCTCCGCGGCATGTGGGATCTTCCCGGAACGGGGCACGAACCCGTGTCCCCTGCACTGGCAGGCGGACTCTCAACCACTGCGCCACCAGGGAAGCCCAAGTAGAACTGTTTTATCCTCAGCTGTCACCCTTCCCACAAGGGGCTGTCTAGGATCAAGTCCCTCTCACCTCTCCTCCCACAGCACAGGTTTTCCTTTCCTCCAGGCTAAAGCTCTGCTGTTCCCTGTCTTGTCTGAAAGGGGAAGCCAAACCGCAGAAGCCTGATGAAAAGCTATTTTCTCTTGTGTGTCCTGTGTTTTGAACACAGCTGTGTTACAGGGAAGGGGCCTGCCCCCCGCCCCCCGGCAAAGGTGTGATTGTGCCGCTCACACTCCAGGCAGGGCTGTCCACACTGGCAGAGCCAGCCCCTCTGCGGCCTTGCGCTGCTTCATCGGCTCCAAAGCTGGTAATGCTGTCTCCCACCTACCTCTCTTGCTGATAAACGAATTCCTGAAATACCTTTCCAGGCCTTCGCATCATCATAAATGCTGCTTTAAGGAAGGACAAATGGTGGAAGTAAATTAACAGCAGATGGAACGTAAATGGTACCACATGACAGACTTCTTCAGTAAGAAGAGGGGCAAAAAACCGAAGCCCTTCCTTCCCTACACATGGAGGAGTAACAAGAACCACAGCTACTGCCACAAATGGTTGTTCCGATTTTCTTTTTATACAAGTGACCACCCTAGACCTCCCTAGATTGAAAACATATACATGTTTTTTATGAAAACTCTGGTTACCCTGGTGGGGTGAAATTGCATTCAGCTTTTCCTAAGCAGGGGGCAACACTGACCAGAACATCACATGTTTTTAATTATGGTCCTGAATCTCCTTATGTACATTTTTCGAGCCAACAGTTGCTCTCAAAGAATCAATTTCTCTTTGTATAAACATGTCTTGCCTAAAAAAGTGGGAGCTCTTGTAAGAACTTTTAAGACTCTGTTTTCCTTCCACAGTGCATAGGCTCTGAATATTAGCTCTCTCAAGTTTGGGGGAGACTGGAGGGTAAACAGAAAGATACCTAGCACTTCAGCGCAGGACTTCAGGTGTGGAGGAGTGGAGAGGCAATGTGAGTTGTAGCAGGGCAAAAGAGAGAAGGTCACCATGGGCATGGGTGGGTGGGGAAGACCTCCTGGGGAAGGGATACCAAACTGGAGTCCTGGATAAGAGCAGCCTTCAGTGGGAAGACAGGCACAAAGAAGGCATTCTACTGATAGAAGGTAATAATAAAGGTTAGTGTGGTATCACTTTGGGGAGGAACAGGCAAGTCACCCCTGACATTCCTTTAAAATTCCTTTATTAATGAAGTACTGTGAATACTGTAAATCTTGTCCACGCTACAATTTGAGATACACTGGACTACACTAAAGGAAGAAATGAAAGAAAACTATGAGCTGATGTCTGGGCAATTACACTATTGCCCCTCGAAGAACTACCATGAACCTAGAGGTGAGTAGGGGTTGGGTAAAGAATTTTACTTTGGGGACTTCCCTGGTGGCACAGTGGTTGAGAATCCACCTGCCAATGCAGGGGACACGGGTTCGAGCCCTGGTCCGGGAAGATCCCAGGTGCCGTGGGGCAACTAAGCCCGTGCTCCACAACTACTGAGTCTGCGCTCTAGAGCCCGCGAGCCACAACAACTGAGCCCATGCGCCTAGAGCCCGTGCTCTGCAACAAGAGAAGCCACTGCAATGAGAAGCCGGAGCACCGCAATGAAGAGTAGCCCCCGCTCGACGCAACTAGAGAAAGCCCACGCACAGCAATGAAGACCCAACGCATCCAAAAAAAAAAAAATTTCAAAAAAAAAAAGAATTTTACTTTGTTCTGGCCCATCCACAAAGTTTTCTCCACTATGCTTTAGTATGAAGCCTCTGTAATCCTAATATATATTAAAAGACGTTGTTGTTGTGACGATGTAACAATATAACATAGTAAAAGCTCCCAGAGCTGAACCCATCACATGGTAGGAGCTGGGTAAAAGCTTGATCAGACTCAGAAACATGGCCTTCTCTGAAAAGCTGGAGAGAAGAACCTGGCTCCCTGCTCTCTGCAGTTTGGCTGTGGACTCGGTAAAGAGCCATCACTCCTAAACTCTCGGGCTGTGCCTTCAGAGACTGTGTATCACACCAGGGTTGGGTTCTGATGTGATTCCCAGATGTCAAGATGGGAACCCTGGAATGACAGGTTGCAAAGGGTCTCACAGTTGGAAAAGGGCCTCTGCAGTCCATGTTGCTTTGCTATACATTCCAGACACACATTGACTCAAATCCCCTGTTCATCCACTTCTTTGATGTTCAATGCATGAAATTTAGAATAAACCAAAACTCTGGGGTGACTCCAAGGAGGGGAGATGTCCTGGAGTCCTTTCCTTGTGAACATAATCTCCTTATACTATCGTCCCTTCATTCTCTCCCACATACTGTTGTTTCATTTCCTTCCCTCCACTGTGTCACTGCTTTCCATTTACAGGTTTCCCCCGCTATTTGAGCATTCCTATGAAACATTTCCTAAGCTGAAATGGGTATAAGGCGAAGAAGCAATTACCTTTTTTTTGTAAAAGTGAAAATCCTCTTTGGATTTCTTTCCGTTAGCAAATACAGATACAACTGGCCCTCCATATCCCCCCTTCCGCATCCTCAGATTCAACCAACCACAGAATGAATTCTGAATTCTGATCTGCAATTGGTTGAAACTGAGGATGTGGAACTAGCCTGTACAGGGGCCAACTGTGCTACACCATTTTATAAAAGGGACTCGAGGATCGATGGATTGATGGCTTTTGGTATCCGAGGGGTCCTGGAATCAAGACGACTGTACTAATGTAGGTCTTTCCTCAAAGCAAAGGGGCGTAAAGTGAACTTTTGGAAAGTGAGGGATACCTGTATCCCGAAATCAGATTTAAACCTACCGAATAGGTTTTGACTATATTTTACCTTCCATTGCCTACCTCTTACCTCCCACCTGATTCTTAAAAACAAAGAATAAACACAGTCTCACCACTACTATCACCATCACCACCAAAACAACCAAAGAACATACACCCATTTAATCAAGCCAGAGGTTAATGCTTTGTGTTAAAACTTTTCTTAAAGGTAACTTTCTCCCCCATGACTTTGATGGCTTTGGCTAGGGTGTGAAAGCTGGATCTGAGGGAACTGTGACGCCCCCAGGCCTGGGACTTAGGGCTGGGTCAGGTGCCCTTTCTCCTTTCCCTCTGCTTTCCCCTTGTGCCTTCTTCCTGGCCCCTCTTTCTCCCTACCTTTTCTCATTTCTCCTATTTACCTCCCCACCCCTGCTTTCTTTTCACAATTTCCATCCCTCAAACCTTCCATCCCTAGTTGGGGTCAAGCCTAACCTCCTACTAAGACCACCTGTGGCAAACTGTCCCCAATTCTGATGGTGCCTGATTAGAGCAGCCTCCCTGGCACCACATGCATTGGCAAAGGCGTCTTCTAGTCCAACGATCACTGACTGCTCAGCCAGCACACAGCTGCCAGGAGCCACCCTCTCTTTCCCCAACTTCCCATGGGTCCTGGCAAGCAAATGGTTCAATGGTTAGTGGCCACCCAGCAGGCTACTTAGGGCTCATACAGTTGTGAAAGGTATAGAGCTTTTCTCCTATCTTGACACCCTCTCTTTTTAATTTAAAAAATTTTTTGTATTAATTTTTATTGGAGTACATTTGATTTACAATGTTGTGTTAGTTTCTGCTGTACAGCAAAGTGAGTCAGTTATACACATACATATATCCACTCTTTTTCAGATTCTTTTCCCATGTAGGTCATTACAGAGTATTGAGTAGAGTTCCCTGTGCTATACAGCAGGTTCTTATCAGTTATCTATTTTACATATAGTAGTGCGTTTATGTCAATCCCAATCTCCCAGTTTTTCCCTCCCACCCCTTCCCCCTTGGTAACCATAAGAAAAATAGGGAACGCTTCATGAATTTGCATGTCATCCTTGAGTAGGGACCATACTAACCTTCTCTGTATCGTTCCAATTTTAGCATATGTGCTGCCAAAGCAAGCACCACCCTCTCTTTTTTAATCCACAATTGCTGTTATCTTTCTTTTGCTTCTCCAGAATTAATTTCAAAATCTAAATGTTTTGCATGGCTGTCCTGTTAGTCAGCCTCTGGTGGTTTATTATTTAGATAAAAACATTCATCCTGAAATACAGGAACAAGAAAAGTGCAAGTGTGCTTACCTGGTGCATCAAATAAAAAATCACCCGGTTAATTCAGTCATTTGGCGCAAAGGAGGCTCCTGTCTCCTCCAGTTTTTCATTCTCTCTAGGATGCTAATTGTTTTTCTTTTGATAGTCTTGTAATTTTGGCCTGAACTCTAAAATCTGGCCTGCTGGGCTATGTGTCAGATTTGTAAATTAGATGACATCTGTTTTGAATTTAATCCATCTTTAATTTTCTTTTGAGCTCTCTTCCCTTATTCATTTCCCCTTCAATTGTAAGGATCAGACTTTGCTGGATGCTTTAGACAAAAGTGTGGACCTTTCTGCTTTGTGGGGCACAGATTAAAATTACTGAAGCTAAATGGTCACAATGAAGGCTATTCAGAGAAAAGATGTGGGGAGAGAAGCCTAGCAACCATCCTAGAGAGGATGAGCAGCTAATACAAAAGCCTGGCTGTCCACACCAGCCTTTTTGAGATTCCCACCGAATACTTAAAATCGATTAGAAGGAGACTGACAGAGAGGGTTGAATCGGGTGAAGTATTTTGAATTGAGAGAGGCTGAGGTGGTGGCAATGGTGGTGGTGTTGGTGTATGTGAAGGGAGTGGTGACCTTTCATCTCTTCACATTTAATTTTTTCTTTTTTTTTCCCCAGAAAAATAATAAACGGAGGAGAAATGTATTTTCCTAATGCAGACTCATATTTTGACAGTGAGACCTCATTATTTTCTCCTGTCTACATATCTCCTAAATTCTTCTTTTCATGTGGAAGTTGTTTATTGCTAATTGGATTGGGCCTGCTTATTAAGAATCATTTTTCCTGTCAGAATGCCTAATGTAACACCCTTGTACAACATGTTTTTCCTTTATACAAACCCTTTTTCACACATATAATCTCATGGAGTCAACTGGCCTCTTGAAACTTTGCCTGTGTAGAGGCAAGAAAGAATGGATAGACTACTGGCCAGCATACGTGCCCGAGCTTTCACATCTGACGCACACACCAGTCACCACTGGAAGAAGAAATGAGCAGGCTAGCTGAGCACAGAATGTAAAGTGGCTCCCCTGAACACCAGCTGTAGAAGCTCTAAACTGAATTTCCCCACATCACGAAAATTGGCCAACAGTGACTTTGTGCTTGCACATAGGTGACAAATCATCCCTTCATGATGCTGGCTTTGGATTTTTTGGATGCTGCCATGTGTAGGCTGCTGCTAGGCAGGTCATGGGGTCTGTGTAAATGCTGTTTTTAAATGGAATACGTAAATGGTTCTCAACTGGGGGTGATTTTTATCTCTAAGGGGACATTTAGCAGTGTCTGGAGACATTTTTGGTTGTCACAGCTGAGGGGGAGGGTTGCTACTAGCATCTGGTGGGCAGAGGCTGGGGAAGCTCGTAAGTACTGTAGAATGCACAGAACAGCTCCACAACCAAGAATTATCTAGCCCAAATGTCAATAGCACCAAAATTAGAAAACCTGGTATTACAGGCATCTATACTAGACATTGAACTAGGCAGCAACAGATTTTTATACGCTCAATCAAAACTATGGTGTTGAGAGAAAAGGGCACTTGCTATCTGGCTTCCTCAGATGAATAGCTATTGTTGACTTTGATGACCATCTTGGCCATAAAATATTCTCTGTGTGGAGTGGGCCAAGAGGTCCTCCAGATGGGCTCCCCTCCTGCTACATCTTTTCTTGGTTATCAGCATCCTCTTCCATATGTATGTGGTCACTCAAGCTAGATATCTTTGGGTTTTTATTCACTCTCCTCCCCTTCTCCTTACCCCACCTCTCACCAATAATCGATTCTTCCTAATTCCAAGCTCTCTCACTATAAAGATCTGTCCTGACTTCTTAGGTTCCCCACCTCTGATTTAGCCCAGGCCTCGCTCACCATGGAAGGAGCCTACTGCTAAGCCCCCAGTAATAGCATCCTGGCCACTCTCTCTCTTGCCAGCCTGCAGCTCCAGCCAAATCCATTCAGGGCTGCACCATGTCAGCCACTTCCTCATCCACCTAGTCCTTTAGTGAAGAAATATTTATTGAGTGCCCACTATCTGCTAGTTACTATGCTAGGAGCAGTGTTCATTCCCTGGATTAAAATCTTTCCAAGCCACCATGTTGCTTACAGGACAAACTCCTTGCTTCTCTGAGAATCTGCCTTTGACCTAACTTTTCAGTTTACTCTCCCACCCTCCACTGATGTATTCACTCCAGCCACGATGAACAAATTGCTTTTCGTTAGTCTGGGTCACACACTCTTAAGCTCTTTTATCTTTGCATGTGAGGAGTGTCCTTTCTATTTGGAGTATCCTTTCAACGCTTATCTGGGGAACTTTCATTCATCCTGTGCAACTTAATCTGGTACCTACGCAGATGCCTGGCACATGGAAGCTACTCAATAAACATGGAATGAACTTAAATTTCACCTTCTTTGTGAAATATTCTTCGTTTCCCTGGCTGTATGTCTCTCATGCTCCACAGCCTGCTATATGCACTTCCATTAATCCTGTCACATGCACTGACTGTGAACCCTTTGAGGAACGGTATTTTATGTCTTATGTTTTGTTTTATATCTCTTGGGACCTCCAGGCTCTGTGCTATGCTGGACATAAAGTGGACCCTTGTGACTAAATGTTCACTATTTTGTAAGGATGGCTTCTTGTGTTTTTGGAATGCTGTTTCAGGCTGAAAATGATATGCATCATTTGTTAGCCCCCAAACTCACAAAATCTGATGCTAGTCTCAAATGTGCCTTGCCCCTTCTCCATAACTGAATACCTTCCAGTGCATAGGATCTGAAATTTGAGTCCATCTTTTATCACTTAGTTACTGTGTAACCTTGGGAAGAGATTTAACCAGTCTCTGAGCCTTTGTTTCTTCTTCTATAAAATAGGAATAATGATAATTGCCCTTCTTACCCCTTAGGGTGATCATGAGAATCAAATGAGATGATGAATTTGAAAGTACTTTGTGACTTCTAAGGTCATAAAACTTTCCAAGTGCCTCCTTATTCAAAATGTAGCAAAACATAATAAAACCCCTCCCTCAATCCTGCATGGTCTTTATTTTTTTCCACAAACTTCTTGAAAGGACCAGATTTGTTTATTGTATCCACCCTTTCCCTTCAACCCCAGGCATCCTGTTTTATGTCCAGCCATACCACTGGCAGCTCACTCACTACAATCATCAATAATTTTCTAATTGCTAATATCTGTGGACACTTTTCTGTCCTTCCTTCATTTGACCTGACTCCAGTCTGCTTCTGCCTGAGATGTTCTCTGCACTGGGGCCAGAGTGAGCTTCCTGAAACATGGATTCTGATCATATCTTAACATGTAAAAACCCACCATGATTCCTCACAGCCTCCAGGATAAAATTCAAACTCCTTAAGAAGGTCTGTCATGTCCTGCATCATCTGGTCGCTGCCTACCACTTCATCAGTATTACCTAATGTTGCTCTCCTTATTACACACACCCTAGCCAGACAAAATGACTTCTGTTTCCAGAAAGTGCTGTGCTCTTTCACATGCTGCCCCAAAGCCAGCCTGGTACAATCTGGTCATCTTTCAAGACTTGGTTCAAAATATCACCTCTTTTGGGAAGCATTCCCTGATCTCAGCTTCCCATTCCTCTCCATTCCATGCAGAAGTAGGTACCCCCATCTCTGTGTTCCCCAAACTCCTTGACAGCATCATAATCAGCATAATCTTCCCACTATTCTCTAATTACCCACTCAGTATTTACCTCCTCGCTAGATAATGAGCTCTTTGGGTAAAGGAACATGTTTTATCTCTCAGTATGTCTAGCTTTTGGCAGGGTTCCTGGTATAGAGTAAGCAACTGTTAAATGCTTGTTAAATAAATAAACAAGTTCTATAAACATTATTATTTGCACTACATTCTTATTTCTTTACCGTATTTTTTACACTTTTTTTAGGATTGTTTTGGTTACATTCTGGTTTTCACAGATTTAGAAAAAATTCTGGCAAATGTCATAATTTATTCAGAAGTTACTCTATGTTGAGATAGTGAGTTTGGCTTTCTTTGGGAACTTTTATGCTTACAAAAGAAAACATGCCTTTTGTGCTATGTCTCAGTGGGTTCACAACAGATCCTGAGGTACCCAGGGATCCCTGCTCACCTGTCACTTCTGGCCTTGGTGGTTTCCAGTTGTCGCGTAAGGAGCTTGGCAATGGCAGTGAAGCTGTTGCTCATGCGGAAGATGTCTCTGCTCTGAGGGCCCAGGATGGAGGAGAAGGTGTCCGTGATGCTCTTAATCTCCAGCAGGAGAATATGGTGAAACGAGTGCTCCATGCTGGCCAGCTGACTCACCAGGAACGGCAAGCAGCTCCTGGCTCTCTCCTGCCAAGAACAATGGAGAATGTGTACAATTGTTGGTGGGGATAGAAACTGCTGCAGCCACTATGGAAAATAGTACGGCAGTTCCTCTGAAAATAGAACTACCCTATGATCCAGTAATCCCACTTCTGGGAATCTATCCAAAGGAAACGAAGTCATTATCTCAAAGAGATATCTGCACTGCCATGTTCATAGAAGCATTATGTACAACAGCCAAGACATGGAAGCAACCTAAGTGTTCACTGACACATGAATGGATAAAGACAATATGGCATATAAGTATGGAATGAAACGTTATTCAGCCACAAAAAAGAAGGAAATCCTGACATTTGTGATTACATGGATGAATCTGGAGGGCATTATGCTAAGTAAAACAAGCCAGACAGAGAAAGACAAATACTTTATGGTATCTCTTATGTGTAGAATCTAAAAAAAAAGGTCAAACCCAAAAAACAGAGGCTAGAGAAGTGGTTGCCAAGGACTAGTGGGGGGGGGGAATAGGGAAAAGTTGGTAAAGTGTATAAACATTCAGTTATAAGATGAATAGGGTCTGAGTATCTAACGTATAACATAGTGACCATAGTTGATAACACTGTATCATGTAATTGAAATTTGCTAAAACATATGGGATAATGGATGGGTTAATTAACTTGATAGGGGGAATCCTTTCTCAATGTATAGGTATATCAAATCATTTGTTGTACACTTTAAATATCTTATCATTTTCCTTGTCAATTATACTTTAATAAAGCTGGGGTGGTGGTGGTGGGGAAGAACGATGAAGAACTAAGGTCTATATTAAAAAAAAAAAGTCAGAGTCCCATGACCTGCAGATGACAATTCTATGGGGAATTTACTTAGAGAGCTAGCTGAAGCTAACAATGTTTCATTCATAATGCCTCTTAATTGGCTTCTTTGAGGTTTTGACTTTTTTCCTGATTTCCAAGACAATTTTAAAAAAATAAATAAAACCTTTTCCCTGTTACTCCTTTCTTAAAAATATGTAGTCTCATGAGCCTATCTTGACAGGTCCAAATCTCTCAACCATTGTTAATGATCTGACCGCCACATTCACCCTTCCCAACTCTGCTTCCTCCTTGGGCCAAGCCTCTATGCCTATGACTCACTAACTCCACGCAGACAGGGGAGGCCTGATCAACGGCACCGCCCATCCATCTGCCTGTCAGATGATGCCGTGTACCATAATGGTATACCTCCTCTCCACAGGACATCCTCCCTCATTTGTTCACTTTAAGCATTTGTCAGCATGTTACAGATTTTAGGTGCCTGGTCGAATGAGCAGATTCTAGTATTCAGCTTTAATCAAGTTAACTCTCACAGTTGACTTAAATACGTTCCTTCAAAAAACTGAAGATGAAGAACAGCATGAATAACTCAGGTGTGAGTGAATAACAAGAAAATGGCTTAGCTGACTGGTCTCCTATACCTATGAGAACTCCTCATCAGTCATATTATGAGGTGACATGATTTAATCCAACATGACTGGAAGTTAGCTAAAAAAATTCAAAATTATCAAGCACGTTATTTGAAATGTAGATTTGTGCCCAATATAAATAATGATATACCATTAATAAATAAAAATAATTAAAATATTCTTATTTTATCTTTAACTGCTCTTTTAAAATCTTATTTTTTAATGTATTTTAAAACTTTTATAATGGTAGTATAATAGAACATATGTATAATTATAAATAAATATATATTGGAGGCTGATGATCAAAATCCTTTTAAGTGATAGGTGTGCAGGTGTAAATTACTCTTCTAGCTAGGAATTCCCCTGTCCCCTTTGTTCTAGCATTTGGGCCTTCATTTCTTTCAAGATGTAACTTCTCTCTCCTCCATGAAGCCATTCCCAATGACCTCTTCTGTCTGAATTTTCACCGTATTATCAACTCTTTTTAAAAATCTTTTTTGTACTTGATTGCATTTGATCATTTGTTTACTCTTGCTTTTATTGCATGCCTGTAATATGTCTGTGCTAGACACTAGATGACAAAGGTGAATGAGAAGTGGTCTCTGCCTTTAAGGGACCCACAATCTCCCCTTCCATGTATAATTCCCTAACGGTTACATGTACCACTCAAGTCTCCTAAAGGGGCCACTTCTCATACATCAATCATCAGTCCGGCACAGAACTGAGCCTGTAGTGTCTACACTTGGTGTGTATGTCTTGATTCACTGAGTTAAGCAAACCTTATATGCCAAGGCATGACTTTACAAATAAAGGTATGTAGTTGCAAAAGAATTCTGTACTTTAAAAGAAATATTTATTACAGAACAGATTGCAGTAGTGAACTTCCCTAGTCTTTAATACTTAACTTGTTTTTCAAAGAGTCCATGTACAATTGCACTGGAACACATCTCTTGGAGAAGGGGGTACATCTCCCATCAATCCCTTAATAAGTATTTGTTAAGAACCCCTAGGGCACAGTGCTCTGTCTGGATATGTGGGACTAAGGCTAGTAATTCAGTGAGCTGGACAGCTAACTGAAGAGATATTTACTCATTGAAGGATAACAATATTAGAGGAATGAAAAATACACACCATTGGAACAAGTTCCTTGATAGCCCATGTTATACTTTGGCTCATATAATTGTCAGATTGCAGAAGGACACCTAAGTACTCTTGAGTCTAATATTTTTTTCAACATAGATGCTTTCATTCACGCAAGGGCTCTGTATGTGAATTCACGGTGTGCAATGTATCACAGGGACATTTTCCCTTCCTCATTTCAAGGCAAAAGCTGGATGTGCGGGTCCCTACCCTGCACCAGACACTCTTTTAGAAGCTAGGAACACAGCACTGAAGGAAAAAGATAATCTCTGCCATGATAATGAGGCAGACAGACAATAAACAAAATCCATGTGTAAAATACAGAGTGTGTTGGATGGAGAAATGTACCTCAAAGGAAGATGAGGCAGAATAGGGAGACCCACGGAGGGGGGTTAATGTTAAATAGTGCAGTCAGGTCAGATTTCACAGAGAATATTACATGTGAATTCAGCAAGATTTTAGGATCTAAACCCCATAGTCTCAGTAACCACAGAAAACAGTTACAGCAAAAAGTGTCCTGATTGACAAAGGGAGGTTGGAAGAGATAAGCAAAGGGACACGGGAGATGTGGCACTTTACTATGGAGAATGCGATTTCAAATTTCAAGTAACTTCCTCAGCTTCAGCTTCAGGTTCTTCTTTAGCAGTTTTTTTAGTCAGTCCACAAACATTTCATTTGCTTACCTAAGAGGTGTCCCTACGGTTTCATTAAGAGCCCTTTTTTGAAAGCACATGTCTTCCTAAAGGTGAGGATGGCTGTGTGAGTATTTGCTGAAATCAACACAATTCTGGATGATTTTCTGGCAGCCAAATTGAGCTGAAGGGAAAATTAATCACAGCGTGGGAACAAGAAAAGTTATAACTGCTCTGGAACTAACACATGAAGCCTAGCCAACGTCACATCGTTTGTTCTGAAAACTTGGAGCATGCCCATGTACCTCACAGGGGTAACAGATGTGATTCTGGATTAGAAAGTGGGATGTTAGGGTAAGAAGGGGTTTAGGAGATTCTGATTTCTTTCTTGGCTCCACAATATTTCATCTCTGGGGACCAGTGACTGCATTTTTCTGCTTTCAGTCATCCCACCGTGGGGACAGGGTCAGCAGCACCTGTGTGCCTTAATGGTAAGCCTGACCTCATCCCTTCTGACATAAATTGATTATTTAATATTAAAATAATAACAGCTGACCCACTAATCGCCAAGCCTATTCTATACGATTTTTATGTATTTATTCATGCAATCCTCCCAATAATACTGTGATCACTGCCATTTTATAAGAAGGAAACTGAGGCACAGATGGAGGACTCACTCACTCAGGTCACACTGCCCCCCGTGTCTCTAAAGCTGTGTCTTCTCTGGCTATACTTCCATCCCTCCCGCCCCAAATCCCAAACCCACCCTTGCACATATTTTCCCACTCCTTTTTCCTATCTCTTGTTCATCATCAGTTATATAGGATCCTTTTCACTTTATTTTGATTAAGTGGTGTAAATATCATAAATACTCTGTAAATACAAAATAGACCAGCAGATCTCAAACTTTTTGGTCTCAGGAACTTTTTACTGTCTTAAAAATTATAGAAGACACCAAAGAGTTTTTGTTCATCTGAGTTATATATATTGATATTTACCATTTATTAAGTTAAATAAAAGAAATTTCAAAAAATGTCTCGAGGGCTTCCCTGGTGTCACAGTGGTTGGGAGTCCACCTGCCAATGCAGGGGACACAGGTTCGTGCCCCGGTCTGGGAAGATCCCACATGCCGCAGAGTGGCTGGGCCGGTGAGCCATGGCCGCTGAGCCTGCACGTCCAGAGCCTGTGCTCTGCAATGGGAGAGGCCACAACAGTGAGAGGTCCGTGTACCGCAAAAAAAAAAAAAAAAAAAAAAAAAAAAAAAGTCTGGAGACATTTTTGGTTGTCACTGCTGGGGGTGTTACGGGGGACAAGCTGGTAGTATCTACTGGGTAGAGGCTGGAGATGCTGCTAAACATCCTACAGTGCATAGGACAGCCCCCTCCCGGAAACCAAATATCAAAATATTTGGCTCATACATAGAGAATCCTAAAGATGCTACCAGAAAACTACTAGAGCTAATCAATGAATTTGGTAAAGTAGCAGGATACAAAATTAATGCACAGAAATCTCTGGCATTCCTATACACTAATGATGAAAAATCTGAAAGTGAAATCAAGAAAACACTCCCATTTACCATTGCAACAAAAAGAATAAAATATCTAGGAATAAACCTACCTAAGGAGACAAAAGACCTGTATACAGAAAATTATAAGACACTGATGAAAGAAATTAAAGATGATACAAATAGATGGAGAGATATACCATGTTCTTGGATTGGAAGAATCAACATTGTGAAAATAACTCTACTACCCAAAGCAATCTACAGATTCAATCAATCCCTATCAAACTACCAATGGCATTTTTCACAGAACTAGAACAAAAAATTTCACAATTTGTATCGAAACACAAAAGACCTCGAATAGCCAAAGCAATCTTGAGAATGAAAAATGGAGCTGGAGGAATCAGGCTCCCTGACTTCAGACTATACTACAAAGCTACAGTAATCAAGACAGTATGGTACTGGCACAAAAACAGAAATAGAGATCAATGGAACAGGATAGAAAGCCCAGAGATAAACCCACGCACATATGGTCACCTTATCTTTGATAAAGGAGGCAGGAATGTACAGTGGCAAAAGGACAGCCTCTTCAATAAGTGGTGCTGGGAAAACTGGACAGGTACATGTAAAAATATGAGATTAGATCACTCCCTAACACCATACACAAAAATAAGTTCAGAATGGATTAAAGACCTAAATGTAAGGCCAGAAACTATCAAACTCTTAGAGGAAAACATAGGCAGAACATTCTATGAAATAAATCACAGCAAGATCCTTTTTGACCCACCTCCTAGAGAAATGGAAATAAAAACAAAAATAAACAAATGGGACCTAATGAAACTTCAAAGCTTTTGCACAGCAAAGGAAACCATAAACAAGACCTAAAGACAACCCTCAGAATGGGAGAAAATATTTGCAAATGAAGCTACTGACAAAGGATTAATCTCCAAAATTTATAAGTAGCTCATGCAGCTCAATAACAAAAAAAAACAAACAACCCAATCCAAAAATGGGCAGAAGACCTAAATAGACATTTCTCCGCAGAAGATATACAGACTGCCAACAAACACATGAAAGAATGCTCAACGTCATTAAACATTAGAGAAATGCAAATCAAAACTACAGTGAGATATCATCTCACACCAGTCAGAATGGCCATCATCAAAAAATCTAGAAACAATAAATGCTGGAGAGGGTGTGGAGAAAAGGGAACCCTCCTGCACTCTTGGTGGGAAGGTAAACTGATACAGCCACTATGGAGAACAGTACAGAGGTCTCTTAAAAAACTAAAAATAGAACTACCATATGACCCAGCAATCCCACTACTGGGCATATACCCTGAGAAAACCAGAATTCAAAAAGGGTCATGTACCACAATGTTCATTGCAGCTCTATTTACAATAGCCCGGAGATGGAAACAACCTAAGTGTCCATCATCGGATGAATGGATAAAGAAGATGTGGCACATATATGCAATGGAATATTACTCAGCCATAAAAAGAAACGAAATTAAGCTATTTGTAATGAGGTGGATAGACCTAGAGTCTGTCATACAGAGTGAAGTAAGTCAGAAAGAGAAAGACAAATACCGTATGCTAACACATATATATGGAATTAAAAAAAAAATGTCATGAAGAACCTAGGGGTAAAACGGGAATAAAGACACAGACCTACTTGAGAATGGACTTGAGGATATGGGGAGGGGGAAGGGTAAGCTGTGACAAAGCGAGAGAGAGGCATGGACATATATACACTACCAAACGTAAGGTAGATAGCTAGTGGGAAGCAGCCACATAGCACAGGGAGATCAGCTCGGTGCTTTGTGACCGCCTGGAGGGGTGGGTTAGGGAGGGTGGGAGGGAGGGAGACGCAAGAGGGAAGGGATATGGGAACAGATGTATATGTACAACTGATTCACTTTGTTATAAAGCAGAAACTAACACACCATTGTGAAGCAATTATACTGCAATAAAGTTGTAAAAAAAAATTGGCTCAAAATATCAACAGGGCCAACCTAAGTTAAGTGAAACTGGCTTTTTGTTTGTTTGGCTTCTTCCCTGCAAACATGTGGTGATGAAGAAGTCGATGAGTACACTTTTGTGCCACTGTCTTGATCTGTGCTAAGGCACTGGCAGTTTTACCCATCACCGCTTTTGTCCTTTCAGTGCAAATGTCAACACAGTGAAAAAGGTCAGTGATGTGTGAGTATTAGTGTGAAAATAGCTTGGATCTCGCAGATCCCCTGAAGGGGTCTCAGGGGTCCATGGACCGCACTGAGAATTGATGAACTAGAATCAAGGGTCAGCAAACTGTTTCTGTAAAGAATCAGAGAGTAAATATTTTTGGCTTTATGGGCCATGTGGTATCTGTTATGGGAAAACAGCTACAGACAATAAGTAAATGAATAGGTGTGGCTGGATTTGGGTCACAGGCAGTGATTTGCCTTGGTCATACCATTCATTTTTTTTGTGTTATTCATTTTGTTTGTAAAATACTGCGACTACTATCTCATAAAATGCTTCTGTTATTCTTTGTTAGGATAACAGAATGTAAATCAGAAAGTAGCCAAAAATGAAAATGTGGGTGCCTGGTTATGGTGATGATTGTTTCCCTCTATTAAGCATCCACTGTGTCCCAGGTACTTGGCATCTGCTTCCTCACTTAATCCTCATGACAACCTTGCAAATGGTAAGAGGATGAAGATACTGATAAGAGGGCCAATCACTGGACCAAGATTACACTGGTAATACGAGTCTTGGTAGCACAGACAAGAATGAATCAAGATCTGCCTGATTTCAGAGTTTGAATATTTCCACTTTGGCTAGGCTGAAAAAGATGGCTTAGTGCAGCCCTGTCTGCTGCTACCTTCCTGTCTTCCACCACAGCAGGTATCAGCAAGTGATTTCAGCGTTCTCTGCTGAACTTTCCCAAGACCCTTTCTCAACACTATGCTCCTTGTGAGAGCGTCTCAACCCTGGCTGTATGTTAGAATCACCTGCGAAGCTTTTAGAACAATTCTAATGCCCCAAAATTCCCCTCTCCCCCCCACCCCCGTTTCTATTTAATTTCATTGTGATGGGTGGGGTCCAGGCAGAGGAATTTTTAAAACCTCTCAAGTAATTCTAATATAGAGCCAGGGCTGAGAATCACTAGTGTATATAGAGTCCCAAATCTCTGAAAGTTTGAGAATTTGCTGATTTTAGGAAATGTGGATTTGGTCCTAAAATCCACACTTTTCTCTCTGTCCTTTATCAATTTACAAAAGAGTTAAAGAAAATAATTTATTTTGCTGCCTGAATGAAAAGATTTTATTTACTGGGCATCTGTTATTCTTGCTTTTTTACTGGGCCATTTCATTGTTATTTTTTCATAATTCAACTCTTAGACGTCTCCACACACCAAAAAGACACTTGCAAGGGGCATTAGGAATGTAAATCAAAGGAGCTTATTGTTAATGCTTTCTCAGTGAAGCTTTGCCAGGGAGACCCCAGCCTTTACTTAGGAGCCCTCAGAAGCCTGAGTGAGGCCAGCAATTGCTTGGTGGTGTATTTATTCCATGAGCCTCTTTCCTAATGATGGTGGGGTTACTAGCTTCAGAGCAAGAGTTAAAGGATTAGTATGGGCCCCTCCTCCACCTCAATTCCCTGGCTTCACGAAACTCTAGAGTAGGGGAGCCAACTCTTTCTGATTGGTCCTGGGATTTTCCTGGTTTTGGCACTGAAGGTCCCAAATCCTGGGAAACCCTTCAATCGAGGGCAAATTGGGACAGTTGGGCACCCTACTCTGGAGTCTGTGAGAAGGTAGGAAATTATTTCAGCTCAGAGGACTCTGCTAGACAGCCTCACACTGCTGGTGAATGTGATGATATATCACTGTCTGTCTCTCTATGTATATGTGTATGTGTGTGTGTGTGTGTTGTGTTTATGTGTGTGTTTGTGTACACAGAGTCGATTATTATTATTCATAGTAGCTATGTTCTATAAAGTCACTTCAAACACTGAATTAGCAAATACTGAAGCATTGCTTCTAGAGCAAATATAGAGGTAGGTTCCTGAAAGTCTCCGGTCACACATTTTCATCAACTGATCAATACATAACCTTGTTTTATGTGTGTTTCTATCTAAAGATGTCTTCAGATGAATGGATAAAGAAGATGTGGTACATATATACAATGGAATATTACTCACCCATGAAAAGGAACGAAATTGGGTCACTTATAGAGACATGGATGGGCCTAGAGACTGTCATAAGAGTGAAGTAAGTCAGAAAGAGAAAAACAAACATTGTATATTAATGCATATGTGTGGAATCTAGAAAAATGGTACAGATGAACTGGTTTGCAAGGTAGAAATAGAGACACAGATGTAGAGAACAAATGTATGGACACCAAGGGGGGAAAGCTGGGGGGGATGGTGGTGGGATGAATTAGGAGATTGTGATAGACATATATACACTAATATGCATAAAATAGATAACTAAGAAGGACCTGCTATATAAAAAAATAGTAAAGTAAAATTCAAAAGAAAAAAAATAAAGATGTCTTAATTGATACAGATCATTAATTCATTAAAATTGAACTCACAGCTAACAGCGCTATAACTCATGCCTGAATGCAGCCTACATAACACACAAATTTTCTCCATAAGGTGCATCACAGCCTTCTCACACTTGGGAACACTAGAGAGCACTTCAGCACTAAACTTGTGGACATTTTAAGCAATGAAGTCACCAACAAAGAGCACAAAGATTAGACTGTGGCACTAAATAGACCACGAGAAGAACAGACACTTATTTACAGAGAGAGGGGAACTGAAACAAGAAGGCAGAGCACTGCCTTGTTCAACCCCAGCTGGGAACATGTGCAGTGGGCACTATTCTGTGCATGTCTGTGAGTGACCTCACAAGCACCTCGAGTATTGATTTGGGGTTACAAACACAGTTTAGAGACTAGGGTGAATTTTGTGAATATAAAATCAGTGAGGTCGATAGAAAGATAGATAGATATCAATAGACAGACAGATAGACACGTAGATAGGTGGATCGATTAATCAATCTTGGATCTTTGTGGACCTCCTATAAAAGAAAATTATTTTCTTTTACCTTCTGGTCAGAATTGAAAGATATTCCAAACTGCTGGGCCTGACTTTCCATTCAGCCATCAGGAATGTGAGCTCAGCTTAACCAGGTCATATGGAGTTTGGTTTGAGTTTAAGTCTCCAGCTCATCTTGCCAGTTTCTTTCCTTCTACTTTTCACCACAGGCAGATTCTCTCCTTGCCTTTAAACTAATCGAAACGTTCTTTCCTTAGTAAGTTACTATATATCCGAATCCACATATGCTCTGTTTTTCACCCACATAATAATTCTTTTCCCCACCACAGATGGATTTGTATATATGACCCAACTTGGGTGTGCAGATTGAAGGCTGGCGACAGCCATTTGCGTTTTGCTTGCAACTCAATTGTTTTTTGTTCTTTATTTTTAACAAAACAACCTCAAAATTTATTTAACAATTGGTAAAACTTCAGGGAAAAATAGATCAATGAATATTTGTAGTTGGAGATTTTAATATACTTCTCTCAAAATTGATAGTTAAAGCAAGTAACACACAAGTAGATATATCAAAGACCTAACCATATAATTAATACATTTGAGCTATTAGAAATATTTTTTCAATCCTGAACTAAATAGGATGCACATTCTTGTACACCTTAATTGAACACAATATTGTAAATCAACTTCAAAAAAATAGTATGCACATTCTCTTTGAGTATGACTGGAACAACAACTCAGTTATTTACAGCAGAATATGAAAAACATGGTAACATGACATATTCTAAAAGCCTTTTTTTCCTTTTTTGATTCTTCACAGAAAAAAAAAAAGGAAAAAAAAGATGTTAGAATAATGCCATTCTTTTTAAAGAAGGGATCCATTTGGTTTGGAACACTGAATGAAGCTCTCCCTGAATGAGAATTGTAATTATGAGAAAGCCAAAGGAGAAACTTATCTGTAAATCCTTTTTTAATAGATTCTGATATGCTCGGTAAGACATTTATGAAGTGGTGTTCATGTTGGAGATACTGAGATACGCCTTCTTCTCGGAGCTATCTGTGGCTAGGGGTTGTTGCCATTTTAAAAGACCATCCTTAAAATTGTTTTCTCTTCTTCCATCTCCTTTAGCAACCCAGTTTCCATCAGAAACAGATGTCTTCCATTAGGGCAGACTGTTGGCTACTGGAAGCCCTTCCTCCCCTTCTCTTCCTTGTACCCTCCCACACGTCTTTAAACCATTTCAAACGTCACCTCTTCTGTGAAGTCCTCCTGAACTCTTCCAGCCAAAGTTGCTTGCACCTATCTCTATGTTCCTCAGACCTCTGGCTGTATCTTCACGAGAGCCCTGACATCCGTGCCTGCAATTTCTGTGTCATCGTCACCTTTCCCGGTGTGCCCCTCAAAGGCTGGACGTGTCATGTTCATCTTTTTACCTTCGATGCTTAATGTGTTGCCTGACATAAAGTTTATTATTGAAAATCACCACCAACACCCCAACACTCCTGACACGGCTCTGGAACCATGAGGTGGGGAAACAGGATTTGTTAAATCTTCCTACCTCCTTTTGGGGAATGGCTGTACTGATAGATTTTTTTGGTATGGCTGGACTTATGTTAAGAAAAACATGAGATGATTTTGGGCCTGGTGTTTTTATTAGCTGTATAACTTTGGGCATCTTATTTAACCACTTTGAGCCTCAGTTTCTTCATCTATAAATTGGAGCTAGCAATTCAGTGGTAGATATTTTTGCTTGCTTATCAGTAGTCATATCTCATCCTACCACCTTCTTTCTTATTGGTAAAATCTCCATCCTGCCATAATGTGAAAATGACAGCTATTCAATTCCTCAGCCTCCTTTGTAACTAGGGGACGGGTATATGAGTTTAGCCTGGGCATTTGGACTTGAGGTGAAGTTTTCTGGGGTGAGAGATTGATGGAAAAGGTTTTTCTCCCAAATGAGAAGAGAGACGTGGAAGGACACATGCCTTTTCTTTAATCAGACGTTGCTGTGTCTACATCATGTGCTGCTGGATCTGTGGCAGCCATCTTACAAGCATGAGGGGACATACTTATGGGGCCAAGTCAATATACTGGGGAGGTGGAGAGAAAGAGCCTTGTCACCAAGGGTTTTTGATGACATTTTGGAATTTTTGAAGGGACTTGGACCCATCAAGTCTTGCAGACTTCTTAAATGAGATAATAAATATTCTTATTATTGAAGCTGGCTTTAGTTTGATATGCTATTAACAAACTCAGCTGACACAAATTCTTCAAGACTTTGTTATGAGGAATAATGAGATAATACCTATAAAGGACCTGGCATAGAGCAAATGGTTTTAAAAAATGGTAGCAATCAATTGTTATTACAAGTATTATTCTTAATAAGATGTGATTATACTAGAAATGTCAATGAGTTAAAAAATAAGCCATTTAGTAGAGGCCTATTGTTTTATTATATTATTGTTGTCAATGCCAGCCATACTATTTGGCACATAGTAAATGTTTAATGGTTTGTTTTTTTTTTTGCGATATGCGGGCCTCTCACTGTTGTGGCCTCTCCCGTTGCGGAGCACAGGCTCCGGACGCGCAGGCTCAGCGGCCATGGCTCACGGGCCCAGCCGCTCCGCGGCATGTGGGATCTTCCCGGACCGGGGCACGAACCCCTGTCCCCTGCATCAGCAGGCGGACTCTCAACCACTGCGCCACCAGGGAAGCCCTAATGGTTTTTTTTTGACATTATAGAATATGTGCTGCACATGAAAGAATATGTATAAACATATTTAAGTAATGAAACAGAACACTGGCAATACCATTGAAAGCACCAGTGTGCCCCTCCCTTGTGCTTCTCTCTTTCTCTCTCTGAATACCTCCTCTGCAGAGAAATCAATATCAGGTTTTAAAAGTATTTTTAAACAGTGGGAGTCCCTTTGAAACATGTAAAGTTTTACTTACTGGTGATGTATGACTCCTGGTCCTATTCTACTGGAAGACTTTTGGTTCCTCCTATTCTGTTGTCTGTTCAGAGTTTGAGATTTTAACCTCTAAAATAAAAGTTTAAAGATTCTATTGACTGTTGAGTTTATAGCCACTCTTTTTAGAAATTCCAAATGACTGAGTCCAGTTCATTAGAGACCTGCTTTTCTGTTGGATTTAGCTGGTCTGTCTGTGCAACGTGAAAAGTTTCTCCATCCCAGCCCCTGCTCAGTCCTCTCTGAACCGCACCCACCCTGAAGATTTATAGCTCTTTCTGAGACACCTTCTAGCAGCAGCCTAAGTTGTTCCACTACTTAAAATTTCCCCTTGAAACAATGAGTGTTTGGCTTTCCAGAGGCTTCCTTTACTGCTTGGAAAGTAGAATTGGTGAGTAAGACACTAGCAGGGCAAACAAAAAGAGTATTGGCTGTTTGAGTTGTTGATAAGTGTGAGAGATTTTCTTTGGATACATATTCCCAGAGCAAGTTTCGCCCTCAGAGAACAGAAAGGTGGCAGTCCCATGGAAAGCCCTCCCAGCTGAGCAGAAGCGGGTGGTGGTGTGGTGGTCACAGAGTGTGCTCAGAAGCTCCTTCCTGTGTTTGAATCCTCGCACTGCCACCAGGCAGTCATGGACCTTGGGCAAATCACTTAACTCTCCATGGCTCAGCTTATAAAACAGGTTAACGGGCCCGTCTCATACAGTGGTTGTGAAGATTCAGTGAGTTAAAAACAAAGCATTCAGAACAATGCCTGGCACAGGGAAATGCTAAGTAAACATTAGCTATTATTGTTTCAGTGTCGAAAATCCTAAATGTAAATGCAGACATATCTAAATTATCACCGAAACTAAAATAAGCTGTCTCAGAAGCCATATATTCCCTTAATTTTTCTGAGTTAACTTATTTTGTGAATTGATAAAGGTTTGGAAGTTCTAGAAATGCCCAAAACCCCAATACCCGCTCAGTAAGCAAATATGGGCCACTGTTTCAGTAACCTGCGGAAAGGTTTACCTAGAAGTGAAATTTGCTCAACATTTTACCAAGAAAGCCTATTTCTCTTTTTAAAAAAGTCACATGATTAAGTCAAAAGACTATATAACTTAAGGTTTTCTTAGTGACTTGAATCCTCATGATCTATCAATAGCTAGATCTTTTTCTCTTTGCAATTATTTCCCAGTCTTTCTCAATTTTTTCCTGTATCTGAAGCAAAAATATTCTACAGTTATAACATTTTCAATCCCACAAAAAGTCACCGTTATTGAAGTAGATAAGGCAGTAATGGTCCAGTAAAATAAAGTCATCCAGTAATCTATAAATTCCAAGATAATTGTACAGTTAATAAATTTTACTCTTTAAAAATTATGCTACCCCCAGACAAGGATATGCTCTTCTAGCCTGAAAATACTAGCACAAAAATATACGCAAAATGCTTGCACAGTAAGTAGGCATCAAATGCTGTTAGTTTGTCATGTTCAAAAGCTAAGATTCGATATATTTTTTTAAATAGAACATTGAGGGAGCAAGCTGCCTGAAATCCCTTTTTGTGGAACGAAGTAGAGAATATATAAACAAAAACATTGTTAATGTCTCCTTAGGCAGATAATCCTCCAATTTTGAGCTGATTTTTAAAATAGCATTCCAAAAAGTCATATTTCTCAATTCTTTCTTCTATCCTCTGATCATGCCTCAATTTTCTTTATATCAGCTTGGAGTTAATTGAACATATTTTTCTTCCCATTGATAAACAAAGGTCTATTATATTTTAAACAGATTTACATATTCTAAATGATCATTTAATCCAATGTAAAGGGAATAAGTTCCCATCCTTTCCTTATTATTTTTGATTTAGTTTGCATGATTTCAGGAACACACAGTTTCTGTGGGCACATGGGAGAGTAATAAATCATGCCTAGTAAAACAATACTTAGGCAAAACAATTAAAAAAAATAAGTCCCAGTAATAAAATTTAAGAAGCAGCTGATGAAAACAGATGTATCCTTTGTTTTGAATGAACCTCAAATTTTGTAACATGGCAAAAATTAAGGATCTACTGGACTCAGTTCAACTCTGTGCATTAGGCATAGAATGCTAAAGTAAACCCCGTCCTTGTAAAAAATACAAAACAAAAAAATACAAGGTATAATTTTTGTACTTATAAAGCAATTATGGCTTTTATTTAAATGTTGAACTTACTACGTCTTCCTGAAAGAGAGGTTTCAATGAAGTTGACTTAGGATTTAAAGCAGAAATCAGAGAATGTGAAAGGTAGCTTACTTTTATGTCTTGCTATTTGAGACAATAATGTAACCAAATAAATTATGTTTTTAGTATGATTGAATTTTTTAAAGGCCAGAAAACTGAACACGGTCTGCTGTCAAATAAGTGTTTCCAATTTAAGACTATTTTTCCCTAAATAGCATTTGGTGTGGCCACATTTATGTCTGAAAACCCAAATCTCTCTTCATTTGTGCTGAGTTTATTTCTCAGCATCTTTTCTTTGCATTGACCCCCAAATACTTACAGACCTTAAAGCTTGTAGAAATCTATCTAATTTGAGCTTTGAACATAGTGTTATTTTGTGGGTTGATACAGGATTTAGAGGTTCTACAGTTCGGATTTACTCTTTAAAAACTGGGGGCTTGGGAACTTAGCCTTTTAAAGGTAAATCTTTTGTGTGGGCTCAAGCGACTCAGAATGAATTATACGGAGCCAGAATTTCTTCTCCCACCACACCACGGTCCCCTCATGTAAATGACTTCTCATTATCCCCAACAATGGTTCCACTATTTCTTTTGCTTCAATTAAGGAAACTTTTTGAAAGACCATTGGGGATTTTAGCATTGAAACATTTCTAGAGAACTCAAAGAAGCAGCCCATCTTTAACTACACAATATCTGTTTTGCAAATGTGGTATAATCACAGAATGATAGAAAAAAGTAACCACAGGTCTTCTGGCCCAATCATGGAAACCATTTTGAAGAAAGTTGCTTATTACGGGTCCAAAAAGAAAGAAAAGAAGTAGGAAGAAAGAAAAATGAAAGGAAGAAAGAAAGAGAAATTGTGTTTGAACCTTTTGCCAGGAAAAAAAGAAAAAGTGCTTTGTGGTCATTAGAAAAGGAACAATATGGTAAGATTTAACTCAGTTATTTATACATCAGCTACAATTGAACTTTCCATACTTTACTCATTACATTACATAATTTACTCATTATATAATCAAATACAAGATGCCTATCTTTCTTTGCACCTACTTACTTTCAAAAAATATCACCAGGATGTTTTATTCATGGTAGCTGAGATGTAACTCCCAAAATACAAGTTAGACAGAAATACTTGGATAAATATTACTTCATTACTTATAGGGGAGAATGAAATGGAAAAATGCAGTCTGCAAATGTGACCCTGCCTGAGATTGTTGATTTCCTTAGCCAGGATAGTTTAAGTTTTTTTGCTACTTGCCCCCTGTCCCGCCAATGCTCCCCTTTCTCGTTCCTGGATTTTGCCTTGGGTTAATTATTTCTGGTCTCATAGCAATTATGTTTTCATTGTGAACTGCCTGAACTACTTGCTGGAAGTCAGCAGGGCATAAATAAATAAGTAAATCAAAATATGCAAACAAACTGCAGTTAATAGGATGGGGGTTTGAAGGTATGTCTGTCTGGCCAGGACGTGCTCAGAAGAGAAGGTCTGAAATGTAGTAGCTTGGAGGAAAAAATTACTTTCCAAATTGCTTTCCACTCACTTGTGAGCTCACCTTTATGTAAACAGTGGAAATAAAGCAGAACAGCGTTTTAGGATTTTTAGATAAGGTTGTGTTGAGATCTTGAATGGACTCATGTTTTGTCTTAGTCTATTTGGGCTTCTGTAACAAAATATCACACACTGGGTGGCTTGTAAACAACAAACATTTATTTCTCACAGTTTTGGAGACTGCAAAGTCCAAGAACATGGTGTTGGCAGATTTGGTTTTTGGTTCCATGGAAGAAGGGGGCAAAGGAGCTCTCTGGAAACTCTTTAATAAGGGAACTAATCCTGTACATGAGGGCTCCACCCTCAGGACCTAATCACCTCCCAAAGGCTCCACCTCCTAATACCATCACCTTAAGGTTAGGTTTCAACATAGGAATTGTGGGGATGGCCATGCACATTTAGACCATAGCATGATTTAATCTTGCCATTCCTCAGCAGAATGATAGAAGAGTCACCTCATTGTATCCATTGTTTCCATTTTATCTACTGTATGGGGTATTAAAATCTATGCATTTAGCCTTTAAGGTAATTCTCACTTTCTAAAGTGGAGGAAGGTAGAATATTTCCTTCAGGAAATCTTTGTAACTTCCTGTTTCCTCCCACTACCCTCCTTCCCTGACAATTAGCTTGTACTTACCAATCATGAAGGAGAAAGAGTTGATCACCAAATAACGCTTTAGGAATGTGGAGCTATCATAGAGAAGGTGGGCTCTGGGAAGTGTTTTGAAGGAAGAAAGGGACATTTGATTGAGATAGGGACCACCGTCACAAAGAATGCTACGTACAGCTGAAGGAAGTTTGTCTTGAAAGAAGGAGGCAGTAGAAGGAAGAGCCAGAGAAAATGTAGACATCAATAGGAGCTTAGTATAATCCAGGGATTTCTAAAATCAACCATACTAAGTAAATAAAGATTTCAGTAATGGGAGATAGTTAGGAAAGTGTTTGTCTTCCACTTCTCTGGGTGAATTGCCAGATATTTGAAATTCTACGGGATCTACATAGTGCTGAAGTTGGGAAATCTACAGTTCTGATAACATTTTCCAGACATCTTAAATTTACTAATCTTAAATAGCAACTATTTCTTTATCTATTCTATTTTTTTTTTTTTTTTTGCGGTACGCGGGCCTCTCACTGCTGCGGCCTCTCCCGTTGAGGAGCACAGGCTCCGGACGCGCAGGCTCAGCAGCCATGGCCCACGGGCCCAGCTGCTCCGCGGCACGCGGGATCCTCCCGGACCAGGGCACGAACCCGCATCCCCTGCATCGGCAGGCGGACTCTCAACCACTGCGCCACCAGGGAAGCCCTATATACTCTAGATTTATTTATTACTTAACAAGGAATAAACCGATGTCAAGATACCCTTCTCAGTGTAATTTCTTTTGTGTTATATACATGTGGATAACAAGACTCATGCTGGTTAATGCTAAGAACTATAACATGAACATTTCAGCGTGACTGATCAGCCACTGTCAGATATATCTTTTCTTAGGGGCTGTGAACCAGCACCAAGTTCCCCATTCCTATTCACTACAAAATAAAATCAGGCTTATAGTTTTTGATAAATAAGGCAGAGAGCTGAAATGTAAATATCAGCTCAAATAGTATAGTTATGGCTATGCAACAAAATTCATCTACTTTCAAGTGCTCTCCTCATATTTTTTGAGAGTACAATTATTAAAAAAACCTTTACATCATGGTGATACTATCTCTGTGTCAAATCCTGCTGGGGGTTTTGGGGATGCTTCCAGATCCCGGTCGAAAGATGATGAATTGAGTAACAAGGAAAATAAAGAAAATTAAGCAATAGGAAAATCTTGTATATATCCCCTATGTTATTTAAAACTGTTAATTAGGAACACTCTCCCCCCATCCTCCCCCCATTGCCACCTCATTTTCCATAGGAGTGGGCATGGGGTGAGGAATTCTAGGAATGTTATACAGGAAGTGTCAAAGCCCATTGAAGGATCATTCCTAAGTGAAGAGAAACCAAAGCCCCTTCCAACAACACAAGAGCTGAATTTTATTTAACTTTGCACTCTCTACAGTGCCTTGCACACATCAGATGTGTGATAAATGCTCAGAAACTCCATAATAAATAATGTTTGATGTTCCCTGGGTTTCTCTTTACCCTAACATTGCCAAAGATGACCATTTTTAAAGGTTATTGATTTATTTACATTGAAACAAATAGGTCTTACAAAGAAACCTGCCGGGGTATGGCTGTGTGTGTCTATAAACATACATGAATCATGCATGCATATACATATGTGGGCATGCCCAGACCACCAGGGGGGGGATCCTATAGCAGATAAGCCCTGTGGGGCCTGGATCCTTGAGACCAATGCCTCTTACACTTTCATGTGTACACACATCACCTGGGGATCTTGTTAACTTGTAGATTCTGATTCAAGTTCCCAGTGGTGCCCAAAGCTGGGGACCACACTTTGACCACCACACAGAAAGGAGACCAACAGAACCTGAAAACCAGCAGCCACCACCCATGACTGGAACCCAATGTCTGTAATGTTCCTGGTCTTCCTCACGACCTGCCATGTCATCAGCTGCCGTCTACTAGTACAAGACCTGTACTGGTGTCCAGTCAAGTTCCAGTCTCTATGTAACAGCTGGTCAGCAAGTATTTGTGGCCCACATGCTAGGAGCCACAAATACAGTTGCAGTGCAGGGATGAGCAGTGCAGGGAAACAAGGAAATGTAAGGTATAGTGTGCCCTCTTTCAGAGGGCTTAGAGTGGGTTGGGAGCGTGTGGATTCATACACCAAGCGAATAGAAGGAAATGCAACCAGAAGAAAGTCAGGTGCAGACTCCACATTACAGCTGTACACTCTCACATGCTCAGAGCAGGGAAGATGGTGATGGCCTGGGAAGGTATGGAAATGACTCTTTCTTGGATTGGGCTCCCCAGAAACAGACCCTGAGATGATTTATGTGCAAATCATCTATTTGGAAACTGCAGCAGATGAGTATAGGAATAGAAGAGTGAGGCAGAGAAGGGAAATAGCTCGGAAGGGATGCCAGGAGATTCTGCGGAAAGGGTTACCTCATTCGAGGGGTGACAGAGTTGGGGTATAAATACCCCCATCATTGGTTGAAGGCTGCTAGTGGGGCTGGGGGTGATATTCGTCACATATCTATCCTGCCATGCATGTCACCGGGGTGGCTTGTAAAGTTGGGGAAAACCACAGACTCAGAAATGCAGATGCTGGCAGTTGAAGGGAAGCAGGAGAGAGATGGGCCCCTGGGGCAAATGGTTTGAGTTCGTTCCCTGTGGACAGATACTCCGAGAAGAGAATAACAGGACAATTGAGAGAGGAGGCTGGGCCCTGCACAGATAGAAGATAAGAGACCACATATTCCTCATTCTCAAAGTCAGGAGGCCTCCCCAGCTACACATGCAGAGAAAGGCTCCTTGGAGGTCAAAAGCTAGTGGGAAGCAACCACATAGCACAGGGAGATCAGCTCGGTGGTTTGTGACCACCTAGAGGGGTGGGGTGGGGTGGGGAGGGTGGGAGGGAGGGAGATGCAAGAGGGAAGAGATATGGGAACATATGTATATGTATAACTGATTCACTTTGTTATAAAGCAGAAACTCACACACCATTGTAAAGCAATTATACTCCAATAAAGATGTTTAAAAAATAATAATAAAATACAAAAAAGAAAGTAATGATCTTGCAAATTTGCAAAACAAAAAGAATTTTTAAAAATAAAAAATATTATAATTGAAATTTAAAAAAAAAAAAAGGGGGAGTGATACCAAGTGGCCAAACCTACACGTAGGCCTCTTCGGTGGACTGCATCTTGGCTAAGAGATGTGCGCGCACACATGGGAAAATCCTGAGCTATACCAAATACGGACTCTGAACCAGGTACAGACTCTGAACCAGGCAGATCAAAATGATTGGCCAAAGGAAACCCAGAAGAAATGCCCCATAAAAGTGATTCAAACTGTCACGAGGGCGTGACTCTCTGAGCCTGCCCATGTGTCTATCCACATGTACTGTGCTCGTTTTTCTCCTAATAAATACTTTACTTGTTTCACTACTTTCCATCTTTGTGGGAATTCTTTTTCTGCAAAGCCATAGGGCCAGGGCCTTGTCACTGACCACTGGTCCAGTGGCTAGGATTGGGTGCTCTCACGGCCGCAACCAGACCTCAATCACTGGCCAGGAACCAAAACCCTGCTTCAAGCCACTGCAGGCCAAGGCCACCAGAGATCAGAATAGCTGGCTTATGCTGAAGTGATTTAAGTCTAAGGGCTATGGACAGAGCAAGGTATGTGCTATAGCCTTAAAAGAGCAGCAGGATTTGAGCTGGAAGTAGCAACTGCTTTATCCTCTCAACCCACCTGCTGCCAATGCCAAGTTGTCCTTTCTGATGAATCCATGATTCATTTACATCTTAAGTTCAAGCCTAGAAGGGCAGTCACTAAGTGGAAACTTTATGCTTTTGGTGGGGCAGGCACAGGCCTGCTTCCTCACAGACACTGGTGTAAGAAAGGCAGAAGTCCCCTCTGAAAAGAGGAGGTGAGATCTGCGGGGACCAGGCTAACTATCCTTGGGGTTCAATCCTGAGGGGAGACTGGTCAAGCAGAGGCCCCTTCTAGGCCTTGCCAAGCTCTCCCCTCACAGAGGCACTGAGAGCCCCTTGTGGATTTGGTCGGTTGGCCTAAATTACAGTTGATAATTACAAGACATTGTTGAAAATTGCTGCAACATGTAACTTTTGTAACCATTACTATCCTACATTTGCAACTATTTGTGGGGACTGTTTGTCCTTTTACCAGGCTCTTTAGTTTCTGGGGAACTCTGAGGTCCAGAGTATTCATTTGCTTGTCTACACAATAAAGGGAAACAAAATACTGTTCCCAGGTGACCCGGACACCAGTGATAAATAAGTTTGGGGAGAGAAGGTAGAAAACAGGAACTGCCTGCTAATCAATGAGGAGTTTCCATCATCTGGAACCAGTCTACCATCCAGCCTCATCCCTCTCCCCTCCCTCCATTATCCAGGCACTTGAAACTCTTCATGGTTTCCAGAAGGCTTTCCCCCAACTGCTTGCCATTGCACCTGCTGTGCCCTCCCATGGATACTTTCCTCCTCCTCCTCCCCTGACATAATCCTATCATACAACAAGCCTCACTTAGAACACACTTCCAAACTCAGCCACACAAGGTGAGTTGTTTCCTTCTTGATCCAGTTCAGAAATCAGGAGTTAACAGGCACCAGGTTAAACTCTAATCATCTGTTTGTACTTCTCTCTTGCCCCCACTCACTGTGAGCCCCTCTAGGGCAGGGACCATGTCTTTCTCCCTTCTGGGTTCCCATCACCACCAGCACTGGGGTTTGCACTCAGAAAGAATCAGCGACTCAACCCTATATCATTGAGGGAGGCTATGGAAAATCAGCTCTGTTATGTGAAAGCATATCTTGTATATACTTAAAGATTTTTTTGTTTTCTTTACACTTTGCGAGAGACTTGTTAATATCATTTATAATTAGCATGTACCCTTTTTACAATATAAAAAACGATAAAGCTATTTGCATTTTGGAAAAAAGAATCTTCCCCAATGATGACAATTCTGTAGCATTAAGTAGCTGCCGGCTGGCACCAACCAAGGCTTCCCCAGAGACATTGAACCCACCAAAGTTTTAACTAAATTCCCCACCCCTGGGGAAATTGTGGTTTTTAAGTCACAGGTCCTTCCTCTTGTGGAATGGCCCCTAGAGCCTTTAGTCTTGATTTCCAAGTTAAAGATGCATAGCATCCATCCAGCTCCTATTTCGCAGGATGTTTTTCCACACAGTCAGGATGAGGACAGTAATGTGGTTCTCAGTTGCCTTTGTCATTCTTTTCCTTTTCCTCCTGAAAGTGTTTTTGTGGAAGGCCTGCCGGATGTCACAGAAACGCGACCTGGGCAAGATGTGTGTCACTTCTCTACTTGAAAAGTGTCCAAGACTCTGAGCCCAGAGAGGATGTAATAAACACACCCTGGTGCTTGGCCAGCATATTCCAGCCAGTTAGGAAAACAAGGCAGAGGGCACAGGATTTCACACCCACCCTGGCAGTGGCCGCACTCAGAGGGCATGCCATTTGATTCTTCACAGGTGCGCAAACTGCTGGTCTCCAGCTAAGGAAAACAACTGGCCGTAGCATCCTTCCACGTACTATGAGATCATGTGTAAAGAGCAGTTTAGGGCATCTCTGTTTCTGCCACATAGGTTGGCTGCCTTGCGGGTCTGGCACAGGGCGGGGGAAACACAGCTATGGAGGGTGTGCTCTGTAGTAGTGTGTGCCTTCTAATGAGATGAGGTCCTGGTGAGGATGGGACTATTAAACTAAAATTGCTTCAGTTCATTTATTTGAGACTTAGGTAGATGGACAGAACACACGAATGCAATTTGTCCTCTCAAAAAAGTCAAAGCCATTCCTAAAGGAGTCTCTTTTGCATGCAGACCCACATTAGGAAAGAGGGTTGTAATAACTGCAATACCCAACCAAGGGGGCTGAGACCACTTGCACGGCTCACAGAGTCTAATGAGTGAAGAAAATAATGAAAAAAATAAAGCCTCCGGAATTGAAGCATTCTACTTCAGTTCTTCATGGGCAAGAAAAGTCAATCTGGCCTGGATTTAATTTAAACCACTTCAGATTTAGTTAATGAGAGTTTTTTAAAAAACTGCTGCAAACTTATTTGAGCTGTTTTTATAGGTGGGGAGCTGGGGACCACCTGCCCTTTATGGAAAGCAATGCACTTCCAGTGCCCCCAAGAAAACAAGGCTTATTTTAAATTATAAAAATTTTTACAAAATGTGGCTTTATTATTGTTTTTGTTACTTTTATTCCCCTCAGGAATGGTGGTCTACAATATAAATATAATGCAATATACATTCCACTCTGAGAAAAAAAATTTATATATACCAGTTATTTCCTAACAAGGAAAGAAGACACAGCCAGTCCCGCTTTATACCTTTGATGGTACATGCAGTACCTCATTCCTTTTATTTCTGTCCTTATTTTGACTTGTCCCCCACATACCCATCCACTCAGTCTCTTTCCCTGAGGCACACCATTTACCTGTTCCTGACCTCCCTGATTTCAGTCTGTTTGGCTTAAGTTTCAGTCTATATCCAAATAAATGCAATGAGAAAGCCTTGGGCACCACTGAGGAAGTAATAAATTGCTGATATTTATTGAATGTTTACCATTTGCCAGAAACTGTTCTCCATGGTTTAACTCATTAAATTCTCACAACAAAACTACGAGGTAAATAATGTTGCTATTCCTATTTTACAGATGAGGAAACTGAATCAAGAGAGGTGATGTAACTTGCTCAAGGCCACACAGTGAGTAAGGATTCAAACCAAGGTGGTCTGACTCTTAAGACCACCCTCTTAGCCACCACGTTGCACTGTATGGATGTCCCCACTGGCAGCAAGATCATTCATGCAATGCGTTCTCACACAGACATATCCTAGGTGGTGATCACTGCTCAGTCTACAGTGGTGAATGTTCCTCCTGGGAGCTGGTTTGCTGCCTGCTGAGCTCTCATATATAAAAACCTCTTTTCTTTCTTTTTTTTTTAAGATTTTTTTTGATGTGGACCATTTTAAAAGTCTTTATTGAATTTGTTACAATATTGCTTCTGTTTTATGTTTTGTTTTTTTGGCCATGAGGCATGTGGGATCTTAGCTCCCCGACCAGGGATCGAACCCACACCCCCTGTGTTTGAAGGCAAAGTCTTAACCACTGGACCACCAGGGAAGTCACTGAAAACCTCTTCATGATCCACTCAACATCATTTTTCTGTGATGTCACCTACCAAGAGCCAGGATCTTTTGGAATCACAGATAGACATGGCTCATCATATGCTTCCTGGTTAATAACGTCAGGTCCGCTATCCAATTTATTCTCATCCTTCACCTGTTAGGTATTAGAGATAAATTGTGTAGGCTCTGAAGAGTCAACAACACTTTCCATCTTAATATTTTCTTCTCCTTTCTCTTAAGTTATAGTTATGTCACCTAGAAGAATTAGACAGAGACTTGACTGAAGGAAAGTGGCTAGTGAGAATCCAACCTTCAAATTCTTAGTTAACAGTACTCTAGAGTACTCGTGAATTCTTTTGGCCACAGGCGAATTCAGATGGATAAGGTATGATTCCTTCCTATGAGAGCTCAGAAACTCATGGAGAAGACATAGACATGGACAGGCAAATTATGACATGGCACAGTCGGTATGACCTTTGAGGTACAGCCAGAGTGAGGTGGGAGCATAGAGGGGGTGACTAACTGCCCAAGGGAACTGGAAGAGCTTACACAGGAGGCGACATTTGATCTGGGTCAGGAAAGATAAGTAAGAGCAGGGGATGGAAACTATCCAGGCAGAAGAATAGGCTGTGAGGATCACGACGTATGTCAGAGCAAGGTGTGCTCAGGGAAGGATGTAAAATGCTAACAGACAGAACATAGCGGGGCTGGAATAGCCTGGACAGATAAGAGCTAAAGCTAGAGAGGGAGGGTAGGGCCAAGCCAAGATGATGGCATCCTACAGGCAGTAGAGGAGCCAACAGAAGACTTTGTGCAAGGAAGTAGGATCACACTTGCATTTTTAGGAAAAAAACTGGTAATTCTACAAGAGATGCATTAGAGTGGGAAGAAACACATTCCTCTCTCAGTAACACTCTCCAGCTGGGTAGGATTTTATTATATTGCTGTTGCTGTTGTTTTTATTATAACTATTATTAGTTGAAATGTCTCAAGCACTTACCCGATGCCAGGCACTGTGCTAAGGGCTTTATATGAATTCTCTGGATGTAAGTCTGAGGATGGACCCTCAGAAGATACTAAGTCATTTCTGCTGTTGTCTGGAGGTCTCCACTATATGGTCTCCTCATTTGAGAAAGAAAGAAGGACTTGTGTATTTTTGCCATGCTGAGGACATATGTAATAAAATAATATTCCTTATTTATGCATCTGCTTCAACTGAACATACCACAGAAGTGGGGTGAATCCTGGCATTCGGGAGAGCCAGCTGTGTCCTTTACTGGACAGGGCCAAAGAAGGTACACCTCAGAGGCAACCAATCATCAGTTACCCTAGAAGTGGATAGACTTCTCTGCCCTTTGGTCCTTCTAGTTTCACTCTCCATCCAACATATGTACCTTGGACGCCAGAACACACCTGAAAATTGCCTGTGAGTCACCGTACAGCCTCCTATAGTGACACAAGCACCATGGCTATTAAGCATGGTTGCATTCCAAATTTGGGCAAAAAAAGATCCCTGAGGTAATTTGGGAGATAGAGAAAATAAGTATCTATAGGGTGTTATTTTTTGTTTTATAGATACAACTTTCCTCTGCTGGGTTTACACCAGCAGATAGGAAGATTGTGACTGCTATCAGCTGCTGAAAACAGTTTGCCCACCCAGATGGGTGCTGATTTGAAAGAAAGACACACGTGGTATGGTTCCCCATAGCCAGCCCTGCAGTTCCTACACCTGGCTTTATGCAGGCACAGAAGGTAGGGCAGAAGTCAATTAATAACATGTGTGATTGATTCCAGGCTGACTCCACCCCTGAGGTTACCCTGGGCCTGACAGCCGTACATCCCCTGGAGACTCCCCTCTTCCTCTTAAGGATCAAACAATGCAGTTTGCTGGAAGGCAGGCAACAAGGGAGGGATCAACAGTAGGCTCCAATCAGTCACAGACTGCGCATCTCAGAAGTTGAAGCAAGATACTCAAATTGCAGTGGCTTTTCTGCATTTCCAAAATCTTTTAAAATCCTAGCGACAAAAATCATCTGATACTTGGAACCCCTGAATACATCTGAAAATTTTACTCTGGTGTCAAAGAGAAAAAAATTTTAATTAAGTCAATTTTTAGATGAGACTGGGAAATTTTTAAATGAGACTGAGAAAGAGGATCCTAGGGCCTGAGATCATTAGGGTCCTGTGGCTGTCTCATCATTAACACCCTAAACATCTCCATGTCTCATATATCCCCATGTCCCTTTATGTCACACAGACCAAGCTCTCCACACAGAAAACAGCTGGGCCTTTTTAGGGCAAAGTTCCTGCTGTTCTCTTTTTATTGCAATGTCCTCCTCCATAGGTAGCCAGGAGCCCATACTTGACTTCTGCCCTCATACCCACCTGGCAATGTACTTCAGTAACTCTCTGTTTCCTTCTGCAAAGAGGCTGGAGAGAAATAACCATACACATATATCTTGCTTATTGGTTTTGGTCTTTAGGAATATGGCTCCACAAAATTTTTAGAACATTGAACAGGTTTACTCAAATTAAGCAGTTAATAGCTGCTTAGACTACTAATTCTTGGGACATCTGAATTTTAGCATTCTTAAAACTAAAAGAAGGACTTTCAAAGGCTGATATTTTGGCATTATTTCTGAGTAAAGGATCCTGACTAACATTTATAGGTAATTGTGTCAGTCTGATCTTAAATGAAATGGAATAATGGAATCCAAGAATATCAGAGCCAGAAGGGTGGTAATCCAGTGCAAAGACATTATTTATTTTTGAGGAGAGAAAAGAGACCCAGAGAAACGAATGACTTGATGAACTGCAACAGAGACATTCTTTGTCCCGTCATTCTTTCTGTCCTTCCCTTTTGATTAGCTGGGCATATGGCCACCTAAATCCAGACTAGATGTTCCAGCCTCCCTTGCAGCTAGGTATGGTCATCTGCAGCTTTGTTTTATTTAGACAATGGGCTATAAACAGTAGGTTGTGTTTGACTGTCTGGAAGAGTTCTTCTCCCCTTTCCCCTTCCTACTGGCTGAAATGTTGACTTGATGGGTGGACAGGAGTAGCCATCTTGGATCATGAGATAGAAGCCCTGTGCTCTTTGGTGTGCTCAAGGATAGGAGAGCAACAAAGGAGAAGGGGCCTGGGTTTCTGAAACATGGAGTTCTAGACTGACTGCCTTCTAGACTTCTTTATGTGCAAGGGAAATAGATGTGTATCTTTGTTTAAACCATTGTTATTTTGAATTTTTGTGTTACTCTTGACCACATCTAAACTGCTATATCAGTAGTCTGGAAAAGTTTTAATTGATTAGCATGACTTGATGGAAGAGGGCAGGATGGGTGATGGACAAGGACTAATTGATTCTTAGTCTAAAAGATAAAATGCTTTAAATATGCTATGTCAAGGGATCTCAAATACTGATCCACAAAATGCTGCATCAGAATTACCCTGGCAGACATGGGGGAGGGGTGTCCCATAAATCCAGATTCATGGGTCCCTTTCCTGGAGGTTTTCATTTAGTAGGTATTCTATGAGGCCCAAGAACTTATTTTGTTAAAAAAGTTCCTAATATAGTCCTGATATCCAGACGCATTTGGCAAGTATTTGATCTAAAATTGTTCTCTGCTGAGGAGGTGAATCAGAAGCATCAAAAAAAAATTTTTTCTCTCCCAAACATAGATGCCTCCATGGGCACATGAGAATGAGAGACAGAGAGAGAGAGAGAGAGATGAGAGAGACAGAGATGAGAAAATATTCTGATATTCTGAATTTTGAAATAAGTGATCCCTCAGGCTCTTTGGACCCTTCTCGCCTTCTCTCTGTACTCACCTGGAGTCACATAAATGTCACCTAATAGTCCATTCTCTCTCAAGTTAGCCTTAGTTCAGATAAACCTACAGTGGCTAGTGTTTTTTATTTGTTTTGTTTTGCTTTGTTTACAGATTACATTTTTTATGGGAGGTGTAGTCACTTTCAATGTGCATTACTACACATTAATGAATCATAAATGTATTTGTGACAAAAAGAACTACCACTTAAAGATTCCAAGGCCTTGCACATCAGAGGTTGAATTTTTTGGTCCATGCAAAAATTTGCAATGTCAGCAGATTCAGTCAAACAGCTGTTGGTTACAGTTGGCCTAAAAGCACTTGGGCATACCAGCAGGTTCCCCTGGCAGCAAAGGCAATGGGCAGAGAAACTGTTACCAGAAGGCAGATCATGGCAGGCAGGAGACATTCCAAACAGCACTGAATGGAAAGGGATTATACTAAGCAGCACGTCAGTACTGAGCAATCCTTTTACAAGAGTCACTGTCACATTCATAAATACACACTGCTTGGGAGACCAGTTCTCCCACCTTCTTCTGGGAAACTAGAGGAGTATGGCCCTCAACCAGGAGGAAGCCTGGCATTCACCAGGTTCTCCACAAATCTCAGCAGAAATCAAACAAAACAGATTGCTAAACTTGGTGAACTATGAAATCTCTTTTAAGAGTTGTACAATTTTATATTTTTCTAATAGGAAACTACAGTATAGGTAAGTGGGTGAAAGTAAAAGTTTTCCTCTATCAATTATATATTTGCTTTTATTTTTAAAAGATAAAAATCCTAAATCCCAATATGAAATCGTCAGACAGACATGCATGTGTATGTACACATGCATGCACACACCCTTCACAACTTTAATTTCTGGAAATTCTTTCTTAGTTGCCTAGTCCCCACAAGCTCCGGTGGCATCCTGTTGTCCCTTCCGAAAGATTTTATTATGCAAATATTTAGACTAGGACTTTTAAACATCCATGAACGTTTACTGCACTCTCCCAAGTAACATCATGCAGAAGGCTCAAAACATACTGAGTCCAGGCACTTACTGACAGGATAGTTATGGGTTCTCATTAATAGACAGTCTCTGAGACCTAACTCTGTGTTTACTGATGGTCTCCTGGTTGACCAGAATTGCAACCAGAAATGAGATGAAACTCTTTTACTGGTTGCTGTTTTTACAAAGTGGTCTTGAATCTGTCATAGTGCTCTTTCCATTGTAACCCTTCGCCTTCCTCAGTGACACTCCAGCAATGAAATCCTCACTTCCTGAACCTTCCACATAACCCTGCTACAATGTGCCCTTGATCCAGAGGCTGCTGTCCATGCAAAAAAAAAAAAAAAAAAAAGAGAGAGAGAGGGAGAGAGAGAAAGAAATGAAATTCTCAGAAGTCTCAGGACAAATTTGTAGGTCATAGAACTCCTATAGATTAAGTGCCAATGGAATTTAGGGAAATGGAGAGAAAAAAACCCATACTTACTTCATCCACATGCCCAACAGCTCCATAGATTCTCGCCATTTGTCCAATGAGGTAGGGGAATCTCTCAGCAATCTCTTTCAGCATTGGAAGAAAACTGTTCAAAGCCACTGGCTCGTAGCCTGCTATCTCTATGAGGATGCTTAGGATGACGTCGTTATGGGTCGAATCCTTCAAATGCCCGATTAGGAAAGGGATACACTTCTGAACCACCTACAGAAAGAAAGGAGAAGAAGAGGGAAGAAAGAGAAACAAAGAGGAACTTAATTAAGTCATAATCAACCTAATATTTTTTGTATTCAATCTGAACTCAACACATTCTGAGATTATTACTCTTGTTGGAACTCAAACAAATCTCCCAAGTCTGAAATTTTAAATTTACAATAAAATTTCAGAGGCTTCAGTTCCTTTTGCTTCCTCTTTAAATTTGCACTCTGCTATTGAAGAGTAAAGGCTGCAAAATGCTTAAACGCTTCTATTCGTAAGTCAAGTTTTGATGTGTTATGTCCTTATCGGTAGTGTTACATTTCCTCCAAACCACCCTGAAAGCTTCAATTTTTTATTTTTATTTTTTTATTTTATTTTTGGTGCTCATATACAATAGAGTTTTCCTAAAGACTCACGGAAAACATTATCAAGTAGTGTTCTCAGAAATTGGTTGTGCTGTCCATTATCAACTGTGCTGCATATATTGAGAAGAATGAATTTGACCACTAATTAAATTGAATTGAAAAGCATAGATGGCATTAAAATATTTATTGAATACCTACTATGTACCCAGAACACCTAGAGATTCCTAGAAGTTAGGATACTAGCCAAAATTTTTAACATGGCCTACCTACTCAGTCCCTACTTGCCTACTCCTTAGACATCATCTTGGACATGACCACCTTGCTCTCTCAACTTTAGTAACAATGGCATTTTTTTCTCTCTCAAATTCCTCTCACCATAGGACCTGTGCACATATTATTCCCTCTCTGTAATAAGGTCTTATCCACTACCTCATTTCATCAGTTAACTCCTAATTATCCATAGACTATCAGAGAGTTTCAATTTAAAGGACAATATAAGTATGTAAGAGATCCTTGACGATGACTTTAATCAGAGCCTTCAAACTGGAGAAATATGGTGTGGAAATATTTAATAATAAAAGTAAGGAAGCAGGAAAGAGCTCTTCCATTTTCTTCGATTTTCCATTTGGATCACAAAAATGTAATACGATAAAAAATTATTAAAGTAAAATAATTTCTACCATATTCTCAATATCCTAATCTTTCTTAATTTTTAATGCTTTTATCAATATAAAGATGCAATAATTTGTATTAAGGAGAATGTGACTTTTTTGTGGAATAAAGTCTCTATATTAACACATAGACACATTGCATACTGATGATTTAATGAATTGTTCTGTCTGCTAAAATAAAAGAATTAGAAAGGACAACCTGTGGAAAACTGAACAAAGAAGTACAAACTATTTGCCCATCCATACTTCTACTATGCTTATTTCTTTTGTTTGTTGTTGGTTTGCTGTTTTGGTAAGGGAGACTTGAAATGTAGATTCCAGTATTAAAACTGAATCTGATGCACAGCTCAATCTGCTGAACTCACCCCCTGCCCAAAACCTGCTTTTCCCACCTCTCTAGCCCCAAGTGTCTTCTTTCCCCATAAATGACACAATCATCTGACTGCTCAAGCCAGCAGTATGAGAATCTTTCTTTTTTTTTTTTGGTGGCCTCTCCCATTGCGGAGCACAGGCTCCGGACGCGCAGGCTCAGCAGCCATGGCTCACGGGCCCAGCCACTCTGCGGCATGTGGGATCTTCCCGGACCGGGGCACAAACCGTGTCCCCTGCATCGGCAGGTGAACTCTCAACCACTGCGCCACCAGGGAAGCCCTGGGAATCAGGGCTTGACAACTGTTTTTCCCTTATCAGCAGCTTCATCCAAGCAATCACCAAGTCCTATTGATTCCACCTCCCAAGTATCCCACAGATGGGTCTACTTCTCTCCATGTCCATTCATCTATCCATTCACTCATTCACAAATATTTATGGAGTCCTTCCCATTTGCAAGGTACTATTCTAGGTGCTGGAGTTAATGTTTCTAACCAGTCTGACAGGTTCCTGCCTTCATGGAATAATTCACTGTCTAGTAAAGGAGATACTTAGTAAAACAAACAGTTACAAAAAAAATACGTAATTATAAGTTTTAATAAGTGTCACATAGGGAAAATACAGGGTGCTGTGAGACACAGTCCCAGGGCCCTGATTTAGGCTGGGGGTCAGGGAAGTCCTCTCAGCAGGGACATTTAAGCTGAGACACTGATTTAGTCACCCTGCACCTGGGTTATTCCAACAGCCTCCTAACTGTTCTCCCTGCCTTCAGTCTTGTCCGTCCAATCCCTTCTTGACCTTGTGGCCACAATGGTGACCCTCTCATGCTTAAAATACTTCACTAATTTCTCATTGCTCTCAAGCCAGAGGTTCACTATACCTTTTCTGAACTGACTCCTATCCATCTCCTAGACTTAGCTCCTTACCCACCTATTCTACTGTCTCCCCATCCAGATGCCATCACATAACACACTTCCACCATGTTGGATTTTTTAAAAATGTTCTTGACCTGCTAAGTTTTCTCTTGTGTCTGGAATTTTACTCATGTGATCCATTCTGCCTGTAGTTCTTATTGCCCCAAATTTGCTGGATAACTCCTTATCATTCTTGAGGCTTCAGATTAGCTATTATTTCCTTAAAAAAATCTTCCTCAACTCCTCTTCTCTTCCCCTCTCAGTTTCATGTCCCTGCTAAAGCTCCTACCCTCACACTTCCTTCTCATTGCTGTTCTAGTGTCTGCCTTGCAGACTGATTGAAATCTCTACAAGGTCAAGAATCATTTCCATTTTGTACCTATGAATGTATACTCAATGCCTAGCACAGAGTCTGGCCTGAAAGTGAGTCAATAAATATTTAAGGAACAAATAAAAGGAAGGCAGATCTAAATGATTTTATAGGGTAGTTTTTGGATAACCCCAACTCCCACCCCACACCATAGTACTTGAATAGTTGTACATAATGTTTAAACATATATACTACCATGTGTCATATACAACATGACTAATAAGGACATAAAAGAAGATAATTTTGAGATCACTAGGATCATCCTGTGTATAAATTTAAACTTGATATTCATATCCAGTACTTGCGGAGAAAAGGACAGGGCTAGTTTCTGGTAAATAGCACATATGAATGAACAGTTCAGTAAAGGCTGCCTGTGCATTGGGGTTGACCGTATGTTCTTTGGGTGAAACTATGAGAGGTCCCTGGCACCTATGGCAGAAGTGTCAGCCAGCTGCTCCGGGTCAGGGCAGCATACTTAACCTGAGGCTTTTAGAAATGGAAAACGCTTACACATTTCCTGCCCCATTCTACAAAATTCCATTTCCTAGTCCTTATTCTTCATGTCCTATTCCTGGAACACCAGGACTCGTGCTCTGTGACACGTGCTTCCAGTCATGACAATTTTATTTAAACTCCAGCCATACATCCCAAGCCTATAAAGAAAATTTTAAAAGGAAAAGGAAGAAAAGGGGAAAGGAAGAAAGAAAAAAGAAGAAAGGCAGGCAGGCAGGCTCAGGCAAATATATATACTCCTGGGCAGAGTTGAATCCATAGGAGCAAAGAAAAGAGAAGCCCTGAATAATGGGAATAATAATAAAATGTGAATAATGTGAATGAATAAAGGCAGATATTTCTTGAAGTTTATCACTCACATTTAAGGGAAGTGGTGCTTTGGGCTTCAGATATTCTTGGATAAGGAGAAATTATATTTTCCAAACACAGGGCATTTCCTTAGGTTGGTCTCTTCATGGTGCCTCATTGGAGCCATTTCATAACTCAGAGAAAGCCTTCTTTGGCTGAGAGCAGAGTAGCCACTAAGGTAACATAGATGGCTGGCAAAGAGCAAGCTAACATGGCCTTTGTTTAGGCCACAAGCCCCACACCATGGACTCTGAAAGAGCTTCCAAACTGACCTCCTAGCCTCAAGTCTTTTCCCCCTCTCTTCAGCCTCCTCACTGCCTAACACTTCATCTGCTTATGTCAAAGATTTCCCATGGGGCTTCCCTGGTGGCACAGTGGTTGAGAGTCCGCCTGCCGATGCAGAGGACACGGGTTCGTGCCCCGGTCCAGGAAGATCCCACATGCCGCGGAGTGGCTGGGCCCATGAGCCATGGCCACTGAGCCTGTGCGTCCAGAGCCTGTGCTCCGCAATGGGAGAGGCCACAACAGTGAAAGGCCCACGTACTGCAAAAAAAAAAAAAAAGATTTCCCATGGTGCATGGCCGGAATCCCAATGCCACGGCATTCCAGGGTCTTCACTGATGGGTATATCTGCTGCCTCTTCCTCCGTGAACCCTCTGAGCCAGCAACATGCCACTGACCACCCACAGTGGCTTGAATATGGAGAAAACTCATACTTTCAAAGCTGATCTCAAATAGCTCTGCTTCTGGGAAGCCTTCCCTCCAGCCTGCTCTAACGTACACAGAACCTGAAGCTAGAGAACAAGGGAGGCCCCCAGACCACATACTGAAATAGTCTGCAGTCTTATACAGTGTTCTATCTTCTTACCTGACACATACACCTTTATAACAATCTGGGAGGCTTGATTTGAATTTAGAATTTTTGGCCCCTGTAGAGGGAACAGGAAGAAATGACCCTTAATCCCCGTCTCTTGCCCCTCCCTTCTCTTCCTACTCCTGGTTTTGCCCTCAAGGAGTCTCCTATGCATATATGTGGATAGCCCAGCCCACATATGCAAGCTCATCTAGGCTGCCTCTCAGACCTATGGGGTCACACTGTTGGCATGGCCTGTCCTTGGGAAAACAGGCTCAGGGACCAGGCCTTACATCCTGGAAGCAGGATGGAGACTTACAGGAAAGGGATTCCAAGGTCCCAGTTATCTGGACTACGTCTAGTAGACAGGGAAGTGCATGGGAACTGGAGGCACAGGCAGAGGAGGGCCAACCAGAACAGGATAAAGCAAGTAGCCCAGGGAAGGGTCCTATCCCTGACTTTTCTGGTCCTTCCTGAGCAGAATTAATCACTGCCTTTTCTGTCTCCTAGAGCAGTCTGCTGACAAGTTTAGCATCTTGTCCTTGAACTGAAATTTTGTGGACACAGCTCATTACTCCAGCCCATGGGCACCTTGAGGGTGGGACCATCTGACAACATAGCTCCATAACTTAATTGGCAGCAAATGACGTTTTAATGCTTACTTACAGAATAAAAAGTTGAGCTATTGTGTATATGTACGTGCATATGTGCACGTGTGTATCCACACTCCCTCTTAAATTAGTCCTCAGGTTCAATTTTCTTTTTCAATTTAATTTGGATAGTACTTACAAGTTCTATTAATCTCCAGAAACCTATAAAATAACTGCTACTCTTTTCATGTACTACTTATACCCACCATACTAACAAAATATATATTCTGAAACCCAGGGTTCTGCTCCAAAGGCTGTCTGAGAACGGTCTCTATATATTCCACCACTCTATCTTAATGTTCTGCAACTGGCTTCTCAGTTTAAATAAATACCAAGCGACCTCTGAGTCTTGTCAGCCTGGTGATGCTACGTTAGGTGCCGTAGGATTAGGTGTGTGAATAGGAATGCTCTACACTGCTGAGAGAAAAATCCTAGAAAATGACTCTAGGGACCAGACCACAAAAGCAGTTCCTCTGGGTCTGGACATTCAACAACAGAGGGCTGAACTTGCCATTTCCTGCCACTCTTCTCTGTATGGTTAGGGCTAGACGCCTACATCCTGGGGATAATAACACATATGCTCATATGTATTACTAAATTCTGTTTCTTTCATTGACTAGACTATAGCATGGTTTTTGGCAGTCAAGAATATAGACTTAGCCCCAGAAGGCCACTTGGAAAATTGACCACCCAGCCTTTTCCTATAAATGGACTCGGAGAATCCTCTGGAGCTTCCAGCCACGAGTCACTAGCCAAGAACTGCCTCCCTCCACCTAGGAAGGATAGCTTCCTAAAAGAGGGATACTCAGAGGGCAGTGATGGAGGAAGGGACACCACACGGTTGGGCAGCAACATCAGAAACTCACAGACGGATGGATGTTGACGCTATGTCACCTTCACAACCTCACGGACTAGTCAGCTATACATAGAGAAGATTTTTTTTCAAGGGCCAACTGTTGACCCTCCAGCCCTGGAGAGCCCAGTTATCACTGGTCACAGAAGGTGGGTAATGAGGAGTGCATTCAAGAAAGCATGAAAACATTCCTACACTGGCCTTCATTGGAGAACCTGTTCAGTTTACCTCCAAGTTACAGAGCACTGGCACAGCTTTTATGCAGAAGGAACAACCCCCTTTTAAGCCAAATGTCACAAGGTCAAAACCCTTCTCATTTAGCCTCTTATTTCATCTGAAATTGAATTAACTAGACTTACACCGAAAGCCTCAGTCTACAGATTTGATTGTTGCCACGTATTTTGTTTTCCTCTCTCAGTAGACTTCTCTCTGTATCCCTCCTTTTCCCCTTGCCTGCTGTCTAATTAATGAACATGAGAGAGAGGAGGGATGAATCAGGGATTTCTCTAGCTCACTGCCTGAGCATCTCAGTAATCAGGTGTTAGCTGACGAAGGGCTGAAGGAGGCAAGAGGGGTGGGAAGGGGCAGGGCTGCTTTAACAGGAAGAGAAGTACTGATGGGAAACAAAGGGTTGGGCGGTGCCCTAGTCACCACTCCCTGCCACCAGTTAGGATCCTGGCCCCGGTGGGTCCCTTCAGGTCATTATGGGTGCTTCCTAACCCTTTGCTTCTTCATTCTAGGATCCACACTCAGCACCTACAGGAATACCTGCAGCAATCTGCTTTCCCCCTCTCTTTCCCCTTCTGTTCGGTTCTCCTCCTTTTCTTGTCTAGTTCACCCTTCTACTGTGTCCCCTGGCTCGCCCATTTGTTTCACAGGCCACAGCCTTACAGTCTCATTTTTTTAGCATGTTGAGATCAAAAGATCTCACTGGCTGGAATTAGACTGGGTTGATTAGGTAGCTCAGCCTAATCTGTATGGCTCTGCGAAAGTTCCCTAACCAGTGTCAGCCCCAGATTTTCTGTAAATGGCAGCCTTAGGGGCAGGGCAGTATGACTGCAATGGCCTGTGGAAGACATGGACATTGCCCATCTGAAAACTGGAGGGGCCGATAAAGATAAGGGGGGCATGAAAAGCCACCTCACCAAGTCGTTCCTTGGTACCAGCACTGTTCTTGACCTCTCCAAACTTCAACTTCTCTGTTTACAAAATGAAAAGGTTGTGGAGAACAAATGAGATAATCTCTGTAAAATGCCTACACAGTGCCTGGTACTTGGCATGAGCTCAACCACTATTGGTGCCCCTTGTCCACCCTCCCCTGCCTTCTGTAACCTGGGAACACTTCCCTTGTGGCTTCTGAAGTGGAGGCTACTCAGTGACTCCCCCAGGCCAAGAGAGGAGGGGGTTGGGAGTCAGAGTGCTGGACCTGTCACTTACCGCTTACTACTTGTGAGATGGGGGCAAGATAACCTCTCAAAACATTTTTTCTTTTTTTTTCTGATTTTACTTGATTAATTTATTTTTAATTTTTATACAATTTTTAAAGGTTACACTCCATTTGCAACAAAGCATCCATTTTGACTGGTGTAAAATGGAGGAAAAAAATAACACATCATAGAGTTATTGGTAGGATTAAATGAGATATTAGATGTTAAAACAAAAGTCCTTTGTGAATGGTAAAATCCTCTGCAAATTTAGGCACTAATACTAACTCATCTGTCTTAAGAAATATTCGTGGAGAGACTTCTGTGTGCCAGGTACTACGCCAGGCACTGGGGACACAGTGATGGATAAGGTGGTCCTTGGGTCTCAAGCATTTGCATCACAGCCAAGGTGATCCAGAGGGAGAGAGACCAGCAGAGACAAATTCATGACAGTGTGAAATTTGCTATGTCTGGGATTAGGCAGAAGAAAGGAGTCAGAGAGGACTACTGGCAAGAAAGCAACATCTAAGCAACTGTCAGTCCAGAAAGGGTGGTCCTGGTTAGGAAAGAACATTCCAGATGGAGAATATAGCATATATGTAAAAACTCAGTGCCCTGATAGGGAATGCCCACCTGTGGTCCCTAAGACTGTATAGTTGTTCAAGGTGTAAGGATTAAAGTGACCCTACGAGGCCAGGCAACAGTCAGGGGCCTGGTTTTAAATGGCCTCATAAGCCCTTTCCCCAGTCTCTGGACAGCCATAGAAGGCCTGCAACCAGAGGTCTGACAGGACCTCTCTGAACGCCACACATGGTGCCACCCTCATTCTTGGACCCTGCCTTTTTGGGTCAGGTGACTCCAAGGCCTTTCCTCTCCCCCTTCCTATAAGTGAGCCTCCTCCTGGTTTCATTTACCTTTATGCCCATGCTTTACCCTATGGGAAATAAGTTGAATTAGCTTATTCTATCCAAATCCCCCTTGAACTTTTATTGAACCTGCCTTTCCAAAAACTGTGTTTGTTTTGCTTTTGCTCTCAGGCTGCAGATCAAATGGCATGTCAGCCACCTCCTTTATGAAACTAGGTTTGACCTGTTAGTCACCTCTCACTATCCCCCATATCACCTGGTCCCCAGTCTCTACCTGTGATAGGCAGAATAATGACTTCCCGAAGATGTCCACACCCTAATCCCCAGGACCTGTGAAAATGCTCCCTTCCACACAGAAGGGACTTTGTAAATGTAATTAAGTTAAGGGTCTTGCGATGGAGAGATAATCCTGGATCATCTGGGTGGCCCCAATGTACTCACAAGGGCCTTGGGAGAGGGAAAAAGGAGAGTCAGGCAGAGATGAGAGTGATGCAGGCCATGGGCCAGCCTCTCGGAGTTGGAAAGCACAAGGAAACGTATTCTCCTCTAGATTCCCCAGAAGGAATGCAAGCCTGTTGACCCATTTTAGACTTCTGACCTCCAGAACTGTAAGATAATAAATTTGTGTTGTTTTAAATCACTACATTTGTGGTAATGTTACAGCAGCACAAGAAACGAATACACCATCCTGTCTGTGCCCCCCTCACTCTGAGCCTTCTTTTAGGTGACCCAGTGATCCCTCAACTCCACTCCTTGCCCAGCCCAAACTCTCTTGTAGCTTTGTCCATCCTTTCTGTCCTTAATCCTTTCTGAAATTCGTTTCTCCATCTGTGCTCTGGAATTCACTCCCAGACTTCCTCTAGCACCTTATTGTATCTAATATTTTCTCCCACATCCTCAATTACTTTATTCTTACTGGATGTTGTTAAACCCTCCTTATTTCCCCTAAACTCCCACACTCGTGCGGTCATTTCCTACCCTTCCCTTCCACACACAATCAGTAATGGATGCCTGCCACTCCCCACTTCACCCCACAGACCACTGCCTCTCGTGGGTCACTGGTGAGTCCCCAGCTACCAAATCCAAGGTCAATTCCCATCTCCAATTTCCTTTAACTCCCTAGATCTTGACCCTGTTGAGCCACTTTCCCCCTCTGGAGACCATACACATCTTTTTCCTTGTTCTTCATGGTCTTCACTCTCTTTGGTCTCTTTTGTTCATTTATTCATTTCCAGATTCAACAACATTATATTGAAACCCTATTAGGTGCCCAGCACTACGCTAGGGAGTTCATACAAATATGCAGACACACTCTTTGCTCCTCAAGGAGTTTAAGGTGCACGGGAAGAGATGGATGTGGAAAAAATAGTGACAATACAGTATTCTAAGGGCAAAAGCGAAGATGCATGCCAGGTAACAGAGAGGTGCCCAGTCCTCTGCCTGACTTCTAGCCTTACTGCTCAAAGTGTGGTCCCTGAAGCAGCAGGGGCAGCTTCACCTGGGAACTTGTAAAAGGGCAGAATTGGGGACCCCCATCCTAGACCTACTGAATTGAAACCTCTGGGGGTGGGGCTCAAGCCTGCCCTCCAGTGGCCAGGTCTCCCAGCCCAGTCCCCACTTCCTGAAGACCCTTTGCCCTCTGCTCCACCTGACATAAAACTTCAACATCTTGCCTGATGCCACGCCCTTTGTGGGTCTTCATGGCACCTATTTTCCCCTAAGGTAGAACTCACTGGCCCCTGCCCCCGTTTATACCTTTCGTAGAGAACTTATCACCCTGTTTAGTTCAGTTTAGTTTTATGAATGTTTATTGAGTGCTCTCAGATACTGTACCAAGATGTGGGATACAAAGGAAAATAAGAAATCATGCCTTACCACAAGAGCTTATAGTCTATTGTGGTTAATTATCCATATGACCATTCTTGCCTGCCTTTCTTTGAATTTTGATGTTGAATCCAAATGTTCCAGTCTTCACCTTAGTGTTGACTGGTTTTTCAAGTGGTGGATATTGATATTATCAGGAAAATGGAGCAAAGATGCAGCCATATATAACCTTGGCTGACCATTAATCTGTACTGTGCACATGTCTTGGTGCCCTCCAGAATCCAATTCTACTTCCTCCTTCCTGGCAGCCTCTAGTTTCTATGTGAGCGTCCTCAGGGTTCAGGAGAAGCTCCAGGGGTAGAGCATGTGTCTGAAACAGAGACTATCAGGACTTTGGTTTGGATGTTGTAGGAAAGCATTCTGCTTAGAGAACCCCTAGCCCCATCCGGAGCCCACAAGGAGAAATCCTACAGAAAATGAAAGCCAACACCGAGAAATCAAAAATCTGAGACATGGAGATACAGAAGCTGTTCTGCTCACATATTTGAGCCCCTGATCAAGTCTCATCTGAAGGTTTTTCCTCATCGCATGTGCTAATAAATTCCTTTTATTGTTTAAACCACTGTGGGTTGGGTGTTTAGTTACTGATGATCACAAGCATCCTAATTATTACAATCTTTTACTTGAATCCAAAGAACAAGTTATTTGCTATCTAGAAAGTGAGAAACTTTGCTCTCACTACAGTCTGATTTCCCCATAAGTCAAGGCATCTGTAGGTCTTCCCCTTGGCCCTATCTGAGAAACCGTAGATTCCTAGGACTGCACGACCACACTGACCTTTCATTAAAGCTGTCCTGCAATGGCTACAGATTTGCACATTTGTTGTGTTTGTATTACTGTACTTGTGGTGGTTAATTTCATGTGTCAGCTTCACTGAGTCAGAGGGTGCCCAGATATTTGGTTTAACATTACTCTGGGTATGTCTGTGAGGGTGTTTCCAGATGACACTGGCATCTAAATCAGTAGAATGAGAAAGCAGATTGCCCTCTCCAGTGTGAGTGAACCACATCCAATTTGTTGAAGGCCTGCATATGACTGCTTGAGCTGGGACATCAGTCTTCTCTGGGCCTCAGGCTGGGACTTACACCCTCAGCCCTCTGGTCCTCAGGTCCTTGGACTGGAACTACATCACTCTCTCTCCTGGGTCCTCGGCTTGCAGACAGCAGACTGTGGGAATTTTTAGCCTCATAATTGCATAAGCCAACTCTAATTCCTCATGATAAATATGTATGTATGTATGTACAGATAGATAGATTGATTGATTCATTCATTCATTCTATTGCTTTTCTCTAGGGAACACTAAGACAGTACCCAACTTCTGCCACTACCTCCTCACTTTTATGATTCTAGAAAAAGTGAATGAGTGCTTTCATGTAAAGGTGAGCATGCACAGATACATGAGAGAGGAAAGCCAAAGCATACATCCTGTCCACATACCCAGAAACAGACCCGGTTGTGTGAACCATCATGTATATAACGTAAATTTTACCTCCGGTTGCTTCCTCTTTGCAGCTACATGCAAAAGCCGTAAAAGATGGTACTGTTCTGGTTGTTCCAGCTGAGACATCAAGGCTAGGAGTTCTGTCAAGTGTCTGTTAATTGGCTGAGGCTGCTTATCGTAAACAGCAGGTAACACCCTCAACAACATGGCATTACCTGTTGAAGGAAGAATAACAGAAATGATGACTTTATCAGCCCATGAGCCATAGAATACCATCATTATCAATGCAACAAATTTTGGACTTCCTCACGTATTAAATAGCACAAACTAATGGCCAAATCCTCTGCTAAAAATAACATGGTACCTTATTCTGAAAAATCACTAAATCATTATTTAAACAGATTCCATAAAAGGGAATATTTTATGATATGATCAGCATTATTATCTAATGAAAATTTTTCCTGAGTAATGCACCACAGGGAAAAGAAAATTTGACAGTAACCAGACAACACCCTTGAGAAGGAAACAGTTCCAATAAAGAATTCCTGACGAGAAACAACATTTGGATGCTGTTTAAATGAAAACTAAGCAGTGACATAAGCATGAATCTAAATGAAACTGAACTAAAAAAAAAAAGTGCAGAGGAATGTATTCATGTTCCTGAGAGATATGGAGGCATGATTCAGACAACTGATACATGGAAACTATGCCTTATTTTTATGAATAGTTAGAAAAGTAGCAATGCAAATTTAGATCCCCAATTTCTGCACTATTTCAAGGGAAGTTTAGACTCAGGTTGTTTGTCACAGGTGATCTGCCTCAAAGACCTGTATGGACAACTGGGTTTAAAATGGTGGAACCTGAAGAAAAAAATATGATGTAAGGTTTGCAGGGACTCATCAGCAAACAACATATGGGAAACATCTGCTTATCATTTTACGGTATGGATTTTTTTTAAAAAATCCTCTCAAGAACTTAAATGTCTCAGAATTTGTTTCTAGGGATTTCTCGAACAAGAATTTTCTTGCTTCTATTTACTTTAAATTTGGCTGTGTATATAGAAGACTTACACAGAAAGAATCAAATTAGCAGTGATTATACATGTGTAGACCCTTATTAAATGGTGGGGACATTTAGATATGAGGATTAAGAAAAGAAGGTCAGAATTTTCAGAATATCTATGACTAAATTTAATGAAAGGGTGATCCTGGGTCATGGTGAATATATCTTGGTGACGATAAATAATGAGAATTGCTTTTTCCACATATGGCTCATAGAATTAGTCTCAAACAGATTTTAGTCATATGCCCACAGACTCCAAGGTATTGGCAATATTCAGGTTTTTTTTTTAATGTGAAAAACATTGTTTTATTTTGTTTGTTTTTTGTTTATTTTTACTAATTTTACTAAGAGCTTTTTCTTAAAGGATCAGGAATTGTCAATGTCATGCCCAATCTCTACAAAGCACATTAGCTCATAGAACTTAGCTATGTAGACATGCTGATTAACTGCTAAAAAAGGTCATAATAAATGGAACTGTCATTGTAATTGAAGACAGGAACAATACTCATTAAAGGTCCTGGGGGGCTTCCCTGGTGGCGCAGTGGTTGGGAGTCCGCCTGCCGATGCAGGGGACACGGGTTTGTGCCCCGGTCTGGGAAGATCCCACATGCCGCGGAGCGGCTGGGCCCGTGAGCCATGGTTGCTGAGCCTGTGCGTCTGGAGCCTGTGCTCCGCAATGGGAGAGGCCACAACAGTGAGAGGCCCGCGTACCACAAAAAAAAAAAAAAAAAAAAGGTCCTGGGACCCCTGAAGAGGGAAAACCCAGATTAGTCATCTTTAGCTTACTTGGATTTCGATCAAAGAATACAAAGATAAATAAGGGCTTTTTTAAAAATTTGAAATTGATGAAAACACTTTGGTGTAGAAATCCTATAAATTTCATTCATAAGCTAATATATTCTTCTTCATTATGAAATATGTCAAGCCATTAGACAAATATAGGCAAAAATATAAGGACCACTGGTGTGCCTACCAACCAGCTTTACCAAAACTTAACCTTGTACCATAATTACTTCCCACCCCCACTCACTTCCTTTTCTCCCCAGAGACAACCACCAACCTGAAATTGGTGTTTACCATCTTCATGAATGTTTTTACACTTCAATTGTATGTGTATATATCAACAAGCATTTACAGTGTTCTTTGCATGCTTTAAAATTTTATATCAATAGTATATTATACATATCTTTGTGCAACATATTTTTTTCCCATCCAACATTGTGTTGAAGTTTAATATCCAAGAAGTTCTCCTTCATTTATTCTCACAGCTGTATGGTATTCTATTGTATAAATATGCAACAATTTATTCATATACTTTATGGTTGGAAGATTTTTATTATTGTTATTATTATTGTTATTATTTACTTTCACCAATAGTGCTGCAATTTTTAGACTATTTCTTTGTGCATAAATGGGAGATATTCCCTTGGGTACTGATTCTGAGCTTAATGTGCTTAGAAATCACCTGGGCAACTTGTTAAAACACAGATACTGATTCAACAGATTGGAGGTAGAGCCTGAGAATCTGAATTTCTAACAGGCTCTCAGGTGATGTTGATGGTCCCTGGACCACATAATTAAGTAGCAAAGCAGTGGGTTTTTCCCTGGGAGTTAAGTTTCTAGATGTTCCAAAATTTCTTTGCAACGTGGTTGTAGTAGTTTTCTATAGCTGCCATAAGAAATTGACAAAAACTGTGGCCCAGAATAAGACAAATTTATTATCTTATATTTCCATAATACAGAAGTCTGGCATGAATCTCACTGGGCTAAAATCCAGGTACTGGAAGGCCTGGGATCCTTCCTGGAGGTTGTAGGAAGGAACCATTTCTTGGCTTTTCTAGCTTCTGGAGACCACCAGCATTCCTTGCTTTGGGGTCTCCTTCCTCCATCTTCAAAGTCAGCTACAGAGCAACTCTTTGATCCTGCTTCTGTCACTACACCTCTTCTTCTGCTTCTCTCTTCTGCCTCTCTTCCCCTTAAGCACCCTTGTGATGACACTGGGTCCATCTGGATAATCTAGGATTATCTCCTTATATGGTAACCTTAATTCCATCTTCTGTGCAATGAAACACAACGTGTTCACAGGTCATGGGGATTAAGACGTGCATATCTTTGGGGAGGGGTTCATTATTCTGCCTACCACCACGATTATAACAATTTACATACCCACCAGGAGCATGAATGTTTCTGTTGCCAACATTTGGTCTTGACAGACATCGGTTTTTGCCAATCTGATGGGGTGTAAGATGACACCTCATTTTTTGTTTTAATTTTCATTTATTTAATCACTTGTAAGGCTGAGCACCATTTTTATATGTTTTCAGGTCATTTCCTCTGCTGTGATTTGGCCATTCATATCCTTTGCCTATTTTCGGTTGGGATGTTTGTGTTTTCTTATTGATTTGTAGAAGTTCCTTATATATTCTGGACACTAATATTTGGTCCATTAGTTTTAAAGTTGCAATCCTAATGGAGTTGATTTTTAAATTTTTTATTTTATGGTTTATAAAGATTTTGTTATTGAGAAATTTTCCCCTAATATAATGAATATGTTCATAAAAATATTCTACTATATTTTCTCCTAAAAGCATTATGATTTTTTTAAAAAATTATTTTATTTATTTATTTGGCTGTGTTGGGTCTTCGTTGCTGCGTGCAGGCTTTCTCTAGTTGCGGCGAGCGGGGGCTATTCTTCACTGCAATGCATGTGCTTCTCACTGCAGTGGCTTCTCGTTGCAGGGCACGGGCTCTAGGCGCGCAGGCTTCAGTAGTTGTGGCTCTCGGGCTCTAGAGTGCAGGCTCAGTAGTTGTGGCGCATGGGCTTAGTTGCTCCATGGCATGTGGGATCTTCCTGGACCAGGGCTCGAACCCGTGTCCCCTGCATTGGCAGGCAGATTCTTAACCATTGCACCACCAAGGAAGACCTATGATTTCATTTTTGTTTGTCTTTAATCCATATGGATTTTACTTTTTGTACATATGAGGAAGGGATCTAACTATAAATACATATTTGTGTGTATATAAACAATTGTCCCAGATCGATTTATTGAGTGGCCAACTGTTTCCCTTCTGATTTGTAATACCTCTTTCATATATAAAGTTTCCCATGTATCTGGATCTGTTTATGGTTATTTGTCATACCTTCACCAATTATATATTTTCTTCATTACAATAACTTTATAATAAATCATTATATCTCACAGGGCAAATTTCTTCATCTTCTATTTCAAATTCCTCTACTTTATATAAATTTTACCATTAGTTTGCCAACTTCCTTGAAAAACTAGGTTAGGATTTTTTTCTTCACATTGAATATATAGACTAATTTGGAATAATTGACATCTCTGTGAAACTGTCTTCTTATTCAAGAACTTGATATATTCTTTTATCTATGTAATTTTTTTATGTCTTTCAAAGTTTTGTGATATTAGCTGTGCCTTATATATCTTTTATTAAATAGATTCCTAGGTATTCCATATTTGTTGTTGTTATTGTAAATGAAAGTTTTTGGTCTTTTAAAGATATTTTCTATTTATGTGCTGTATTAAGAAAGCAACTGGGCTCCCCTGGTGGTGCAGTGGTTGAGAGTCCGCCTGCCGATGCAGGGGACACGGGTTCGTGCCCCGGTCCGGGAGGATCCCACATGCCGCCAAGCGGCTGGGCCTGCGAGCCATGGCCGCTGGGCCTGTGCGTCCGGAGCCTGTGCCCCGCAGCGGGAGAGGCCACAGCAGTGAGAGGCCCGCGTACCGCAAAAAAAAAAAAAAAGAGAGCAACTGATTTTTGTACATTGACCTTTCATCCAGCAAAAGTTTATTTCTTTTATTAATAAACTGCCTTTAGAGTCTCTTAGATTTTCTGTATATAGATAATCAACTTATAATAACTGATGACAACTTCGTTTCTTTCCATCCTTATTCCTTACATTTCTTTTTTGTCCCATTTTACAGGCTGGGACCTCAAACACTTTGATGAATAGAACCAGTGTCCACTGGTATCGTTTTGTTATTCCTGTCTTTAAAGAGTATGTTTCTAAGGATTCATCATAATGTATGTACATGTTTCTATACATTTTTGGTATTTACATTTTATCAGTTTAAGTTCCTGTTTCCTAGTTTGAACATGAATGAGTGTTGAATTTTATTAAACGATTTTCAGCGCCTGTCCACATGACCATATGATTTCTCCTTTAACTTGTTATTGTAGTAAATTAATGAATATTCTAATGTTTAATCAATCTTGTGCTCTTAGAATACACTCAGCTTGGTTATGATGCATTTTAATGCATAGATTGCTGGATTTTGGCTCATACTTCATTTAGAGCTTTCACATCTATATCCTTAAATGAGACTGACTTGCAGTTTTCCTTTCTTGTACTGACCTTGTCTCTTTTTAGTATCATACTTACTAGACATATAAAAAGAATTTAGTGCATTCCTGCACACTCTATTCTCAGAGGCCGTTTATATAAGATGGGGATTATGTGTTCCTTGCTTGGTAGAACTTGCTTATCAAACCTTCTGAGCAATGTTCCATATATTTCATCATATCAAAATTTAAATTATGTAGTTTAAATTTCTGTATCCTTTCGCAGTTTTTTTGGCATTTGAATGATCAGTTATGACAGAAGTGAACCTATCAGTTATGAGAAGTGCGTTAAAACCTGTCTTTATGATTATGGATTTGTCAATTTCTTCTTATAAGTCTGTCAATATTTGGCATATTTTTTGAAACTACCAGATAGTTCTGAGATATCTTCCTGGTAAAGCGTTTCATCATAATTTAATTGCTCTCTTTGCTTTAATGTCTACTTTTGACTGATATTAATACAACTATGCTAGCTTTTTCGAATTGCTCTTGTTTGGTATATTCTCTCACCACTTTTAAATTTTTTTGTTTTCGAGATTTCTAGATTCTTATGTTTTATGTGTGACTCTTGTAAGTGACTTATAGCTGGACTTAAAAAATATTTCTATCTGACAAACATTTGTCTCTTAACTGAAAGTTTGTTTCATTAATATTTATAGTGATTACTGGTATATTTGGATTTATTTTTATGTTACATTGTGCTTTTTACTTATCTTGTTCTGTCTATGCTTTTCTTCCCTACTTCACTGCTTCCTATTGAATAGGTCAAGTTTTTTGGTATTTTTTTAATTCACTCTATTCCTTCTATTTGGACATTTTAGTTCCTTTTGGTTTTGGTGGCTGTCCTTTAAAAGATAAACATTCTTGAACTAACAAAGAAAAATTAATTTTCCTGTCTTGAACAATGAAAGGACTTTAGAATTACTTTCTTAGCTCTTTCTTCCAATTCCTTAATATTCTCTTCAGCTTCAGCCTAATTTGTCATTTAATCCATTCCTTGAATTTTTTAAAAATTTCAATTAACTTTTTTTAATTCTAGAAGTTATATTTGATTCTTAAAAAAATCAGTGTCTTTTTCTTTTTTCATGTTTCCAATTCCTTCTTCTAGATCTTAAATCACTTTAAACACACTTATTTTCTAGTTTCTAGCTGATATTTTAAATAAATGAAATTCTTGAGGGAGGGGTGTCTAATCCCTTTTGGTTTCTGTTGGTTCTCATTTATGGTGGATTGTTCCCTCATATGTTTAAATAATTTTTATTATGAATTTATTTTTACTGTGTCAGATAGTATACATTTGAATCTGGAACATGTATGAGGGCAGGCCCAAAGTCACAAACTCTTAGAGACCCTGTAGAGTTCAGTCAAAGAGAGCTATGCTTACTTCTCACTTTCTTGTGCTAGGGCAGAGACCAACTGAAATCCAATAGGTAACTCCTCACCCTGGCCTAAGCCTTGTTCCCATATGGCCATTAACACTTGGTTATCACAGAACGGATAACATGTCCACCCCTTCACCTCCCCTGGGGGGAGGGGGCCTAGCATCAGCTCTTGGGCTTACTGGTCTGTTTTTGGTTCCCTCTCTTTGGCCTCTGGATATTTCCCTTACTTTATTGGAAGCTTATTTGTACATTTAAAGTTTTTATTATTATTCTAATGTAAACACATTTCTAGGTATTTTTTTCACCAGAGTTTTCAGCTTATATAGATCTCCATATATTGGCAGAAGCAGGAATCCCTAAATTTACTTTAGAAACATGATCTTTGACTCTAAGCCTAGTGAAATAATATATCCACATAATTTCAGGTTATGAAAAGAAACATACCTAAAATCAGTTAATTCCTTTTCCCCAGCTCCTTCTCATTTTAGGTTTACCAGTTTTGCTGTGTTTGTCATTAGAAAGTCCATTATAAAAGTATAATTGCAACTCCAGAAGGATTAAAGGTGGAATAACTCGGAATGGATTTGGCTTCTAGAGCCATACAAATTTTTACTGTGTTGGTTTATCTTGAAATCAGAGTAACTTTCACAGTTTAGACCTGTAAAACTGTGTACAAAGAAAAGTGAAAAAAAGTTTTCTATACATAATGGTGGTGAAACAATGTGAGTGCACACAAAATGCTGAAATGATGCTCTTGGTTTCACACCTCTATGCCTGCTGAATTATTTCTCCCCCTAACACCCCTCCCCTCCCTCTCATCCTTCAGTGCTACTAATTCAAGTTACAACAGCTAATCCCCAGGGGGAGACAGTCCTAGCCCAGTCTCCCCACCTCTTTCCCCTCTGACCCTCTTCCAATTAATCTGACTGCAGTGTAAACCTTTGTGGTTTACTATTGTGCAACTCCCCACGTCTCCTTCGCCCTCCCACCCACCCCTCCCCCCCAATTCAGGGGAACTCCCGTGAACGCAGTGCCACTGGCATTACTCATTCATCCCCATTCAGACCTTCCACAGCATTTATTAAGGGCTCTCAGCTCCTGCCTCTCACTCTCCTCCGCTCCTTCTCCACTCACTTGAGAGCCTCTTGTCTCGTCCCCTCCCGCCGTCTGTGGGAAGAACTTTGTCTCTTCAGCAATGCATCTCCCTGTGATTCTGTTTTGTGCTCTCTGGTCTGCAGTGTCGGCCGAGAACTCGGATGAATATGAGCTCATGTATGTGAATCTGGACAATGAAATAGACAATGGACTCCATCCCACTGAGGACCGTAAGTTCATTTTAACTGTTTCTCTGCTAACCCTATTTACATATCCGCCTCTTTGGGTCTAAGTATTATACATATATTTTGTAGCCAATGAAATAAGCAAAAAATTTAGTTTGTTTTGCAAAAGAGAAAAGCACGTTAGGAAAGGGAGAGGTTTCAAAAAGTTACTTCTGTCAGAGATACATAATGGGTCAAACTGTATGAAATCGCCGATATTCTCGTTTTGAGCTCCATGAATGGCAATTTCATAGAGTTCAACTTCATATAAACTTGCAGGGTTTCTGTCATACTCGAGATATTTACATGCTGTTTTTTTACAGGTATCCTGAAAGGAAAGGGGGGTACTGGGTATGAGTACTTGGGACCACCGAGGGAGGTCGGCATTTTACAAGGCACACCCGAGGAGGGCCTGGGCGGGTCGGTAACGCGTTTGTGTCCCGTGCTCTAGCTACGCCGTGCGACTGCAGTCGGGAGAACTCCGAGTGGGACAAGCTCTTCATCATGCTGGAGAACTCGCAGATGCGGGAGGGCATGCTGCTGCAGGCCACCGACGACGTCCTCCGGGGTGAGCTGCAGAAGCTGCGGGCTGAGCTGGGCCGGCTGGCGGGCAGCCTGGCGAGGCCGTGCGCGCCGGTGGCCCCCGCCGAGGCCAGGCTGGCCCGGGCGCTGGATGAGCTGCTGCAGGCGAGTCGCGACGCGAGCCGCAGGCTGGCGCGCCTGGAGGAAGCCGGGGCACTGCAGCCGCAGGAGGAGGCGGGGCGGGCCCTTGGCGCAGTGCTCGAGGAGCTGCGGCAGACGCAGGCCGACCTCCGCGCTGTGCAGCGCTGGGCGGCAGGACGCTGGCTGCCAGCAGGTGAGGACGCTGGGCCGGGCGGGGACCCCCACGCGGCTTCGTTCTCGGAGCGCGACTTGCGGGACGCCGAGTCAGCCAACCCTCTAGGGGAGGCTTTAGTGGGAGGAAACACACACACACACACACACCCTTCTGTTTCTCCATGCATGGTCACAGAGCTCAGACACACCATACAAGGCGGGAAAATTGCTTTCAAAAGTAGTCTCCAGTCCTGAGGAACCCAGAAGATAGATGTGCACGTAATCATCAGAGTCTTGAAATAGACGTCAAGGGGCCCCAGACTGACACCCGATCCGACCAGGCGTTACAGGAGCTCTATTGGCCGGTTATAACCGTGACCTCTCTCGGTGTCAGCTTCCCTCCGTTAGGGATTTCCACTTCGTCTAATTTTAGCCAGCTTCTCTCTTTAGGAGAGCTCTGGTTCCCCGCGCTATTTCAGGGCCCAGCCTAATTTTTAGGAACATTTTCCAATCCCTGGGCTGGCCCCTCCTCCCTGCCAGTTCCAAACAAAAGACTTGAGGCTGAATCTGATCTCCCAAGGGGTCCCCCCAGGCCTCGGGTCTGTGAAATGAGTGCCAGAGTGAGGTCCAGGGTGTGAGGTTTGGAATAAACCAGAGGCTGAGGGATCCAAAGACAGACAGTAAGATGTAGGAGCCAACTGGTATCCAGGTGGCACCTCAGGGATGTGGAGGATCAGGGTGAAACAAGAGAGAGGCAGTTCAAACCAGATGCAACCTGTCGAAGTCCCATGTAATACTAAGTGAATATTCAAACACATGTGGGCCCGAAATAATACATTTTAAAGACGGTTCAAGGAAATAAAGAGTAGATTTGGAGCCAAGTAACACTCCTTTGTAAGTCGAAATTTCTAAGAAATGGTGATGTAACAATTGTGGGTTACATTAGAAAATCTGTGTCCTATGTAAGAAAATATGACTTACACTTTTCCTGAGCATCTTATGAACAGAAAACAATTACAAAAAGCACCATCCTTTCTTTATGTCCAATAAAGCAACTCTTATTAGATAGGGTAGGAGAAGAATCATGCATGTGTGATAGCATGTTTCATTTAAAATTGCAGAAACCATACCAGAATATGAGTCTTTCCTAAATAATTGAGGACTGTCTATCAGTACAGAACGTATTTTTTAAAATATTAAGTAGGGCTTCAGAGGGGGGAAAAAATCATAAAATCAAATATACAATAGATCCTCAATGTAAATGACAAGAAGACAAATTATAATTCTTTAGCTGTTTTAGTGGATGACATTTCTTGTCTTTTGCAAACCATGAGGTATCATTGTACATATCACATACCAGGAAAACTGAAGAATTACGCTGTTTCACTTCCACCTCTGCATACTAGTTAGAGCAGAAGAGGGATGTATTTCTGAATTCAAAAATGTTAATTTCTTATTATAATACATCCTCTACTAATACTTTTACCCACATGCTTTGATTTCTCCTCTTTTGGTTTCCTGCCAGCTTGGCTCCTAAGGGATTCCTAATCATTCTGTTGTCAGCCTCTTAAGAACCTGGTTTTAATTCTGTTTGGCCTTTGATAATATAATCAGAAAAACCTATTAGTTAAAAGCCATTTCATGAGAGAGTTTCTGACATTTTAAAGACATATCAAGAGCCTCAATCACTGGCCCCCAAAAGAAGCCACAAAAAAACTTGTCAACATGCAGTTCTACTCCATGAACTCACATAACCAGTGCAGCCGACAGGGGAAGCTGGGTCTCTGAGAAGCAATCAAGGAAGGCTTTGGAATGCAGTCCTAACTGCCTGGGCTTATTTAAACAGGAAATCAGTTCATGAGATTGTAGTTGGCACCCTCTCTGAACACTACTGAAACATTACAGAGAATATGTCAAATGCCCATGCATGGTGATCTGTTGTTCCATGATCTTTGATTGATTTAAATAACATAGCTAGAAAAGCATGTACCTACCAATTTCATCTGAAAAAAGAATCAACACCTCATTAAAAATTAATTTTAAAAAATCTTCAGAAATTCAAGTTATTCAGTGAAAAAGTTAATACCAAAGTATGACAGGACCAATTCTGTGCTTTAGTATGATAGTTATTTTTCTAGGATTTTCTGAACCTCATTATCTTCTCTATTTCTAAAGGATAAGGTCCATCTGCTTAATTTTTTCAGAATGGAGCCTAGCCCTCAGCCACTTGTAGGCAGTTAGCTTAGTTTACCACACTTTGCATGGATATTTGGTTCCTGTAAGTTCTGTCTATTCACCAGTTAGTCTTTAAAAGCTCTGAGAGTTTGCTTTTTAAAGATATCTTATGGTAAATCTTCTTTAGGTTGTTATAAACTGAATACCTAGCCCTAATTTAGATTTTAAAAAATTCTTTCTTTATATGGTCTTTTATACATATATGAGGTTAGCACAAGGCAGAGCTCACTTGTTAAAGGTTTTAGCACATTATTTCCTAGAGACACCTAAAAGGTCTTCAGTTCAGCATCTGCAGCTCCCTGACTGGCCATGTGACCTGGAGATGGACAGAGGTGGGAACTTACTGAGCTCCCAACCCCCAAGTTTGAAATTCTCCTTCTAAGTGTGTATTAGCAGAAATATGTACTCTATTCGACCCCTTGGAAGAATTCACTCTTCCTTAAAGGTTTTCTGTTACAGCTTACATAGCATTTATAAGCATGTGGACAGAGTAAGAATTTTTAAGCATATCTTTGGTGCACAGGGCTCTTCTCGACTGCTACATGCTTGTTCTTTACAGACTTGCAGAATATTACAAGGAGAATGGAAGAGCCTTTGACAGATAACTATAAAGCCTGGAGAGATTGTGGGGCTCATCGAAAGCAACACAGCTTACTAGTAGTAAAACAAACTGAATTCCAGCTCTTTTAGCCAAATCCAGGGGTTCTTCTACCACTAAGAGGCAATGCAGTGTGCTGGTTAAGGGTGTGGCTCCTGCAGCCAGAGTGCCCAAGTTCAAACCCAATTTTACCATTTCTCTGTGCGCCTTCTTTTCCATTTACATGCTTCTGAATGAGACAGTTGATTTTCCTTATTCCTGTTTTCTTTCCTCTATAGAGATTATACTTGGGCCCCTCAAGTCATAACATTTTGCTGCATATAGTTTTTCACTGTAGTCATTAAAAGGCCCATCCTAAAATACCTAACTGCCAGAATCATTACGGAATGAATTTGTATTTTCTTTCATATTGTTACTTCCTTGCTACTCTAGGTTGTGAAACAGCGATTTTATTCCCCATGCGTTCCAAGAAGATTTTTGCAAGTGTGCATCCAGCAACACCAATGAAACTTGAGGCTTTCAGTGCCTGCATCTGGGTCAAAGCCACAGACGTGTTAAACAAAACTGTCCTGTTTTCCTATGGGACAAAGAGGAATCCATATGAGATCCAGCTGTACCTCAGCTATCAGTCCATCGTGCTTGTGGTGGGTGGAGAGGAAAACAGACTGGTCACCGATACTGTGATTTCCCTGGGAACGTGGACCCATCTGTGCAGCACCTGGAATTCAGAGAAAGGGCGTGTGGCCTTGTGGGTAAATGGTGACCTGGTGGCCGCCACTGTAGACATGGCCACAGGTCACGTTGTTCCCGAGGGAGGAATCCTGCAGGTTGGCCAAGAAAAGAATGGCTGCTGTGTGGGTGGTGGCTTTGATGAGACATTAGCCTTTTCTGGCAGGCTCACGGGCTTCAACATCTGGGATCGTGTTCTCAGCAATGAAGACATAAGAAAGACCGGAGAAGCAGAGTCCTGTCACATCCGGGGCAACGTGGTTGGGTGGGCAGTCACGGAGATTCAGCCCCACGGAGGAGCGCAGTACGTTTCTTAAGTGTGGTGAAACTCTACTTAAAGCCAAAGAAAGAAACTCACATTTTAAGCATATGCCACTTGGGAAGGTCTAAAAACCTGAATGCATTATTAAGAACACTTGAGACTAACGAAGGAGAGAGTTGAGATCAATCTTTATTTATCTTGGCAAAATACTGAATAAATAGTCGAAGGGGAGACATTGGAGAAGGCTTTTGGGGATATTGTTACTAGACTTTATGCCATGTGCTTTCAGATTAATGCTGTGTCTTTGTCAGATAAACTCTCAAATAATGAAAAAAGACTGTATGGTTGAACAGAAGAACAATTGTTTTACTTTTCTTTGGCTAATTTTGTTTTGGCCAGAGATGAATTTTACATTGTTCATTGTTATTGGTACATACCTTATTATGAAAAAATGATGATAGAACATATTTATACTACCATGTGACTTAACAAATACAAATGTAGTGTGGGTTATAATCAAATGTCACTTTTTTGAGGAGATAGTTATATAAGTTATATTGTAAAATGGTTTTGTATTAATTTTATTGAGACTATTTTTGTAAATCTCTACTGTAAATAAAATATTTTATAAAACTAGTCCATGTCATCTAATTATAAATTTAAAATGCTTGGGAGCAAATCCACACTTTTTTTAATCTAAAGCAGGCAATTAGTTTTCAAATACTAATCTATTATGTAAATAGTAATAGTTACTATTGTTAGAAACAAACTATAGAGTTGTTTTAAGCATTGGCTTCCTATAAATCATAGGCAAGAAATATGATCTTGGCTAAGTCAATTCATCTCTCTGGGTTTTAGTTTCCTCAACTGAGAAATCAAGGAATTGAAGAAATAATGATTCCTTCCAATTTGATGATGCTATGAGCGTATACAACTTTCTGTCCCATGTATACAGGGGGAAAAATATGAATTATATTCAGAGTTCCTCAGATTCACATGATATCTGCAAGAGATGGTTTAGGACTGTTAATGGGAAGATCTAAAAATCTGGAAAAGAAACAATGACTTCTGCCCTTAATACACATCCCATTCTCTTATGCATAAAGGAGAGGACAGTCAAGTCCCTTCATCCTGTAGATGGGGAGATAACTTTCTACCACACTAATGTTCTCCTCCTGTAGAGGCTACGCAAGCAAGGGCTCACAGAAGAACCACAAAGCCACGTCTGAACATCAGTAGGAAATGTGGTAGAACCAGTGATGATGTGTCCACCTAAAGGTAGGACCTGAACAACCACAGGTCATCTCCTGTTCATGAGGTTTGGAGAAGGGAGCCAGGAGTAATTATCAAACCACATTTCTAGTAACTAACTAGCCTGGTCCTTAGACAAGTTACTTAACTCCTCTGGAACTTCTCAGTAAAAGGAGGGGGTTAAACTCTTAGTGTCCAGTGAAATTCTATAAATCTAGGAATCTTTGAAGATATACTCATGATATCAATACAGCTTCACCCTACTCGTGAGACCCACAAAGCCAGGGTGAAGTGTCTCAAAGAAAATCCTTCCCAGTTTTGAGGTTACAGGTCAGTCTCAGACACTTGGAGATTACATAATTCAAGGTTGCAGGCACAGTGGCCATATGCAAGTCCCTGTTTAGCCACTGTCTATGACTCTGAATGCTGAGCTGAAGGAGGAAATACTTGACCGAAACTTCAGCAGAGAGTTAGGCATGCTTTCAATTCCTTTTCACATTTCAGCATGAATTACATCTGTTCAAGAGACCCAAGATGATGCTGGCCAAGAGATATGCAAATTCATATGCTGATAGAGTTAAATGTAAGGGAACTTTTAATTTTTAACAGGAATTACATGTTGAAGGCAGAGAAGAAACAAATTGAAAAAAAGAAAGTAACCCTTGAGTTACTAAAGTAGAAATTACCTCTGCTACAGCAGTAAATCTGGGTAAGTGTTCTAGGGACTTCTCATTGTTCCCTGATATCTATTTTCCCTCTTTTCCTAAGTAACAGAATTCTGGTTTTAATGGTATGTATGGCCACTCGGAGTAAAGTCTCTATTTTCCAGCATCAATTGCAGCTAGATGTGGCCAAATGACTATGTTCTGGCTGATGGTGAAATAACGAATGTGATTCCCTTTCCCTTCCTCCTTCTGACTGATGGGAATATGGTAATCATGGCTGGAATTTCAGCAACCATCTTAGATCAAGAGATTTAGCATAACAATATATAGAATAAGCTTGGGCCTTTAATATTATGAAGCTGTCTTGCCAGCCCTAGGCTGCCCGTCCCTGCACTTCTTTTACAAAACAACAACAAAAAAATACACCTTTATCTTCTTCAATCCACTATTGGTTGACCACTTAATCTAATCCTGATCCAGTACAGCAATTTTTCTTTTTAATAAAAAAGACCAAGCACTTTATTCCTTCAAAACACTCAGACTATATATACAAAATACACTTTACAGTCTCAGGAAGCTGGCTATCTGACTCTTTTCTTTACACTAATAGCATTTAATGAGTTTTAGAATACACAGTGTCAGCAAAAGGAGGAAGTAAGAAATGTGTAAAATAGTGATAAAATAATCTAAAGAGAAATATCAGCGTGCTGGCTTAGTCTAGCACATTGGCAAAGAGTTTCATTCACCAGGATGGTTACTGAGGGCATCATCATATTATATAGCACAGTAAAAGAATTGTGCAAGATGGCTCAAGTTATTCAGAGGAAAAAATACATGTATAACTAATATATAATACATTACATGTACAAACTATAAAATATTATGTATGTGTGCTAGAGCGACAAACTGTCCTGGTTTGCCTAGGACCAACCCAGCTTTAGTACTGAAAGTCCCCTGTTCCAGGAAATCCTTCAGTCCTAGGCAAACTGTGACACTTTGTCACTTTGTCACTCTAGTACCTACATATGTATGTAAGTAGAGCAACTTTTTTGCAAAGGGGGTATCTGAACAAGATAGAGTTGATATATTTTCCTTGTCTATTGCAATGTGAGTTGGCTTTTAATTAAGCATTAATTCCTTTAAAATATATCCAGAACAGTTGACTATTAAGTATATATTATAGAATTTTAGAGCTAGGTATTTGCAATTACTCAACTAACTTCACTTTAATAAATAGATTCGCAAACAATGAAGAAACTATAATTGATTTTTATTTCATCTCCTTTTAAATTTTATATTAGAAAGCTCTTCTTTGAGAAGTTTACTAAGGCCAACTGTTTCCAGAACTGTATTTTAGCCACTAAGAAATAGCACTCAAAAATTTCCCTGGTGGTGCAGTGGTTGAGAATCCACCTGTCAATGCAGGGGACATGGGTTCCTGGTCCGGGAAGATCCCACATGCTGCGGAGCAACTAAGCCCATGCGCCACAACTTCTGAAGCCCGGGTGCCACAACTACTGAAGCCCGCGCCTAGAGCCCACTCGACGCAACTAGAGAAAGCCCACGTGCAGCAATGAAGACCCACCACAGCCAGAAATAAAAAGACAGAAAAGAAGGAAGGAAGGAAGGAAGGGACGGCACTCAAAAAGTTAAAAATCTTGGTCAAAGTAATTGTATGTGTTCACTTATATATTCCTGGATTCAGTGAACTTGAAAACTCAGATTGCTGACCCTTGCATTTGGTTTTATAAATCTGGAGTATAGAAGAAAGCTTGCTGGGCTTGGGGTCAGAAACACAACATTCAAATCCTAGCACCATTACCCACTAACTATAAAATGTCAGGCCTGCTAACTAATCTTTATGAATCTCCAATTAGCCAAAAAACTGGGGATAACAGGACTTACCTACCTTGCTGAAGGGGTATTATGAAAATGATATAACAAGAGGTAATGTATCTAAAAATGCTTTATAAACCCTAAAATAATTTTTGAAATGAAACAGTTATCATAAAAATGTTTTTCAAGTTGTTCCCAGTGGATTAAATAAAAAATAAGCAAACAAACAAAAATACAAACAAATAAATATAAAGATTCCCTTCCATTGTGGGTAAGTTATTCTCAGAGTTTGGCCCATGGATGCTTATAACTGTGCAGGCCGCCTTATTCTACTTCACAGCAACATCTGCTGGTGAAGTCAGGAAGGTGCAAACTCTGGCGTGCATCAGATCCAAGACTTGGTTAACGACTCAGAAGAGATTCTTTTCTGATTTAAGATATGTCTCTATTTCTTGTTCCACATTTGTATTGACTTTTATAACATTATATTTAATTTTTCCCTATATCTATTAATATTCAGGTTGAATATTCTTAATGAGATTACTTTGGTAGCCTGTTTTCTAGAATATTTGATTAATAAATTCTTTCTCAACAACCTGTAATATGGTGAACTTAAAACCTTTTCCTTGAAGAATAACTGTATCATGAATTTTTAATGGCTAAGTATCTCCCCAGAAATTACAAAACTATACAAATGGATGTGATTCTGCCTTTAATATTTTAATATGGGCTTGGTATACAGCAGACGCTCAGTGATGACACTAACGATGATGATGACTATGATGATGGTGATAAAAAGAAGAATCATGGTAACCACTGATGAACTGTGGGCCCGGCACTGTGCAAAGTATAGCTGCTTTATCTATTTAAGCCTCACACCCACACTATTTGGTAAATATTATCACTGCCACAATAAACGGGAGGTCAATTTTCTATCTCAATTTCTCTGAGACGGCTCACCAATCAGTGGTTTGAACTTTGTCTCACATTGAGGAAGAAATGAGGTGAATTTATCATAATTAACTAGACAGTCTTTTCTAGGCTATTGCCAGGAAGTCAGAAAGGAATCTGGACTCTTGCTGAGACAAGATTACATTTCTTTCCAAAGACTTTCTACTTAAGTTTCAAATCATTTGAGGTCATCTTGTGATTTGTGCCAGAGGACCGTGTAAAAGGCATATTGACAGACAGGAATATTTCCTTATTATGACCAGATTCAGAAATGCAGATGAAAGGACGTTACTGTTTTTAGTTTTGATAGTAGTGGTGTGCATTGCATCAGAGTTCCAAATAAAAATTTGGAAAGGGTTTCCCTATAGGCTCTCAAATAGTCCCTTACAGTTGGTGATACCCTCATTTTAGGGATCACCAATAATATTGTCAACTTCCTAGGTGAAAGATATGCTAACTCATGCTGCACTAAGCATTGGTCATGCTTTTATATTCCAGTACTGGACAGGTTTAACAAAGCATCTTCACATAGCAAAGAACAAGTTTGAAGAATTATTCAGGACCACTGAAAAACAAATCTCCCACTCTGAAAAGGTTCTGATGTTACAAAATATTAAATTGCCCTGATATGATTTAAGCAGAAAACAAATTAATTACCCAAGGGACATCCTTGTCTTATCTTTTTAATTCAATGGGAAAGCATTCAACATTTCCTCATTAAGTATGATTTTAGATGTAGGTTTTTGTAGATATCCTTTATTAGATTAAGGATGTTCCCTCTATTGCTAGTTTGCTGAGAGGTTGTTTCTTTTTTAAATCACGAACAGGCTTTGAATTTTACAAAAGGAAAGGATATATATATATCTCTTAGTTATATACATATATATATTATATCCTCTTAATGTCTCAGGAAGTTCTCCAAAATTCCTAGGTTGCATTCTTTATTTTTTTCATGAATGGATACTGAATTTTATGAGATGCTTTTACTGATCAAATGACTTTTTTCCCTTTTAGTCTTTTACTATGGAGAATTACATCTTGAATATTGTCATCCTTGAATTCCTGGGATAACTTTTATAAAATGAGGATAACAATAATTCCTCCCGCATAAGCTATTAGGAGAATTATATGAGTTAAAAGACTAGTACCTGGTACAGAGCAAGAACTCAATGAATGTTAACTATTATATTCTTTATGCATTGCTAGAATCACTTTGCTAAAATTTTTGTGAGTTGTGCATCCTATAATTAGGATGGGTCTATATTTTCCTTTCTTATATTGTCCTTTGGTATTGATATCATGGCTATACCAGCCCTATAGAATTAGCTAGAGAATGTACTTTTTTTTAAATTACCACATTAATTTATTGTCAACACAGCTAAGTGCAGGCAGGCATATATAATAACATGTGTAAACTACCAAGCAAGAAGAATAAAAGGGACACTGTACTGTGATTCACCTTCAAGATATTGTGCACGTACTCATTAAAGTAATATTTTAGGTTCTGTTTTGTAGTTTCATTAATATTGTTATACAAAAATCTGTGTCCATACATTCCCATATGCTTTTTTCCCATCTTTATTGGAGTATAATTGCTTTACAATGGTGTGTTAGTTTCTGCTTTATAACAAAGTGAATCAGTTATACATATATATATATCCCCATATCTCCTCCCTCTTGCATCTCCCTCCCACCCTCCCTATCTTCTTTTTTAATTATATGAAAAAGTTTAGATAAGACGGTAATTACTCCTTGCATATTTGTTCTAATTTGCATATAATACTAAATGTGACAGGCTTTTTTTTTTTTGGTGGGTTGATTTAAAAATACCGACAGAATTGTCTTATTAGATATAGGGACATTCAGGTTCTCTATCTCCTTAGTGCTCAAGTATTAATACAAATCAAGACAACATTCTGCTCATGCCTTTAATCCTTTCTCCAAAAAGAAGGACTTTCAGAATTTCCTTCTTACTGGGAGAATTCAAAGAACACAAAACAGACAAATGGGGTCTAAGCAATTTGAATAAATGAATTCATATTTACATTTAATATAAAAGTAAATAGTATTACTCATATACAATCATTAATAATGGGAAGTAGTAAAACATTGGCTTGGAACTAGCCTTCAGGGATAAATATTTAACCCCATTTGACAGTCTCTCATGATTGATTTAAGCTTAAAGGACGCATTTGGTTTGGAATTAGGGATAGACGTGTATATAACACAATTGAAAAAATATGATCAATGGAATAACACCAACCAAGGGTAAGGGGTTAGCTGCCACTGGTACATCACAAGGCTTGCCTGGCCCCATCGGGTCTACCTTTTCATAACCGTTTTAAAATGAAGATAGAGTGGTTCTGTTCATAAAATTTACAGATGACAAGAACCTTGGAAGAATTGGGAGATATATTGAAATGGAGGATCATTATCAGTGAGATCTTGGCATGCCAAAGAAATGAACTGAATCTCTTAAGAAGTATAAAGGGATAAAAGTAAATATTTACATAAGGCTATTTTTTGGTACCCAGTATTAACTTACAACACTGCTGGCTACAGTCTTGGATTTTCGGGTTATCTACTCCTCATCCATGTGGTTCTGCTGAGTTTACTATCAACTCCTGCTCTGAGGGTGGCTCATGACCCTAGTCCGGCCCGTTGAAGTACTGTATCTCCTGGCAGAAATGATGGATTGGTTCAGAAATGGGCATGTGGTCAAACAGAGACAATAAGACTGGATATGGAGCTTCTTTTTCTTAACTGGTATTAATGATGATGTGAGCTCATGTGAGCTCTCATGATGAGAGAGGCCCATTACATGAAACATGAAAGTGAAACCAATCCACAGGAAGCAGAACCAAGTAATGACTTTTTGGGACCACATTTGAGTCCTGAATCAATCCATATGGGAAGTCTGATACATTCATGCATTTTTCAGTCATGTGTGCCAGTAAGGAGTTCCTCCTCTTCCTTCTTCTCTTCCTCCTCTTCTTCATCATCAGCAAGCTATTTATACCTGGGTTTCTGTTACTTAAGATATAACTAACTGGTAAAATGGGGTAATAATAGCACTTCTGTTATAGAATTCTTGTGGGGATTAAATGATTTAACCAGTATAAAATGCTTAGTACAGCATTTGGCAAAAGAGAGCATGAAATAAATTCTAGCCATTGTAGTTATTACTGTTATTATAATTATTATTGTTATCATTGAATGGATGACAATTTTGTGGGGATTCAAGCACTGCCTGGGTAACTGAGCTGAATCAACCTAAGACGCTACAATTTTACAATTCTAGTCTTATAAAAACAGATCAAATCAAATAACTCTAACACTTTAGCATTTTCTGCAGAAGTAGAAAAATGGGAGAATAAGGATTAGGATAATATAAATCAAGGAGGAAAATCGAAAGGGGAGAAAACGATATGTAAAGACAAAAGAAATCCCAATGATGCCTCCTAAGGCTGTTTTGCAGGGGATATATGACAAAGATTTGCAGAGCAGGAAACTTACTACTCAGAGACACAAAGATCCCTTCCGTTTTGCAGCTCAGAGTTTGATAGGCTTATGTGAGTGATTGCAGAGTTTTACAGATACATCAGTCCTAAAAATCTAACCCTGAAATATTTAGTCCCAACCTTTTATAAGTTAAATTTTCATTTATTTTATGATGATTTTCATAGTGCCAGATCAAATAAACGAAATCATTTATTTTAAATACTTGCAGTTAATTCAGAAAGTGTATTTTGCGTTTCAAAAGATTTCTTTGTCATTGAAAGTGCATTTCAAACAAAACAAAACAAAACAAAACAAAACAAATACATGAGTTAAGTTCTTGGCAGGTGCAAAGAGACAATTCCATTTTTTCCCCTCATAAATCAGTTACTTGCAAGCCTAACTATCATGGTTTTAAAATGTGTGGCGTGTGTGTTTGTAATTTCTATAAAATCTGTACCAAATATGTAGTCAAGGTGGTGAAAAAAGCAAATTGCTTTCCTGGACTTTTAGCAAATTTAGGATAATGCATAAAGAGAAATTAGCAATTCAGTCCTGTAGCCAAAGAAAATGAGAAATGAATAATATGTACTAGTAATATCAATGACAAGTCTTCAGAAGGGAGCACATGTAGAGTGATAAACTTCCACTGTCATGGTTGGGGTTCAGACAAACTGGGCATCTGGCAGACCACTGGGGTGGCTGGTCAGATGTCCAGGGTTGGGGGCGGGTACTAAGAACTCTTCTTGGGAATGTCTGGTATGGTGAACAAAATCTTGGTCCTTGGTGGGCTGTAGGAACTTTGAGGACTGGTGGACTAATTTGTTACTAGCCTGACTCTTGGGTGGATAGTTGAGCCCAGGGAAGAAAGAGAGAGTTTCAGATAAAATGGAACAACATATTCTACTGCGAACTCAGTACCATACTTTGACAGTGGGAGCCAAGCAACCTTGCTCTGGCTCTCTACCAAAGTCTAACACAAAGGGGAAAGACAGGTTCTCTTCCCCATCCTACCACAGTGGACTGAGGACTGGTGGCTTCTGAAACTTCAGGGGTAACAGCACAAAGGGACAGAGGCTGCCATCCCGGGCAGGACAGTGCGGGGCAAGTCCATTCCTGGGGCCTCCATGGTAGCAGTCCACAGAGTTTGCTGGGCTCAGGGTGGTAGAGATGGGCATCACCACACTATGCTGTGCCAAGAAGAGAATACTGGGGCCTTTCAGAAATACTTGGTCTGGGAGCACTTTCCAGAGGGCTGATGCTCCATTTGAGCATGTGGGCCTGTGGCAGTCAAATGTGGGCCAAGATACTCATGGACCTCAGACATTTATATTAATGAGGGCTGGGGATATTTGGGTACCTATCAAATAATACCATATATTGCTCTTTGATCCCAAACCAAAATAAAAGGTTTCCGTTAGATCTAAAACCAAAGGAAAACAATACAAGAAAAGAGAATATTCTGACTGCACTAACTTGATCTCTTTCATACAAATATGAAAGCATTAACAGAGATGTCCTGATTTGATACTTTATGGTAGTATTTAACACAATTATAAATCAGTCCCAAATCGTGTTCACATTTAAGAGGTCTTTACACATTCTCTGGTGTATTTTATCTAGCATTTTGTGCTTTTGGAAAACAAAGGATGAAGAGCTTTTCCATCTGCCACTGACAGCAGTGGGACGCGTTCCACTTAGTACAGACAGGTTCTGCACAGTTGGTAGTTGGACAAGATTACCAGAAGCACGGAAAAACACAGTTCTCCAAATGAGACACCAAGAGTTGAAAGGAAGCGTGCGACTCATCTAATGGGTCCAAAGAATTCATCTGCCTGGTGAAGAGACCCCGACTCAGCCAGCTCAAGTAACCTTATCCATGTTCCCCAGCCACCTAGTGGCAAAGCAGAGAATCTAACGTACCTCTCAATACTCAAAGTCTTACTTTCCACAAACCATAACTGCTTCATCAAAATACTTTAAAATGATTGTTAAAACACATCCCCAAGCTCAGCCTTTGCACCATACCTTGGAGTATGCTCTTTACTATAACCTCTGTGTGATCAGCCAGGAGGTCTGCCTTGGTAATTGCAGCCAGGGACAGGTAGTTGGACATATTCCTGCACAGTTCCTTGTTGCCTCTGTGGAGGAATTTCACTGCAATGGGGATGGCTAATGCCATCACAGGGGGCCGGTTGTAATTCTGAGGAAATATAAGAAATCAACAAATAATAAGTGGTTCATTCTTTATTCATTTATTCATTCATCCAAAAAATATTTATTGAGCTAAGCTCTCAGAGTGCAGCTGTGAAAACACAGGGCCCACCTTATTTTCCTTGTATTTGGGAACTCTGGGAACTCTTGTTCTTGTTAGGGAGACTTCGAGGCAAACTGGCGCTTAATAGCATAGGCTAATGAGGGCCATGATAAGGAATGTGCAGGGGGATAAGGGAGCAAAAAAGGAGCGCTTAATCCAGTCTGAAGGGGGTGTCAAGGAAGACTTCCTGGAGGAAGTGATGTCTTCGTTGAGACCTGGTGGATGAAGAGGAAATGGCTGGGAGATAGCTAGGAAAGGAGTGGACAAAAGGAAAATCATGTGTGAAAGCAGAGAGGTGAGAGAACTTGTGCATCTGAGGAACTGTAAATAGTTCAGTATGGATGATGTGGGGTACACATGGGAAAACTGGGGTAGGAGATGAGAGAGGGGACTGGAGAGGTAAACAGGCTTGATTATGAAAGGTCTGGCACCATGCTAAGGAGTTTGGAATTGATCTTTAGGGTGATCAGGAGTCACTGATGAGAGGAATAACTTAGATTTATACTTGAGAAAAAAAAATCTAAGGAATGTTGAATCAGTTGCTTCCTGACTGTATGTTAAAAACTAAAGTTTTGACTGAGATTCGGAAGGAAAAAGACGAATGAACGTAAGGCTAAAAACTAAAGGATTCTGGATCCTGAAATAATTCTCTTTTTGATGTACTTTGTGACTGAACATCAATATCCTTACATACACAATAGTGCCATCAGCATTCAATTACCTAATTAGGGAATACTATTTGGAAAATACAAATTGTTTTCTTACAAATGAATGATATGTCTTCCCTACCATTAACCATTCTAATCATCAACCCCACCTCTTAGTCTAACTATAAAGCAAAAGTTGCACAGTGCACAATTTGTTCAACTTTACATTACTACATTAGAAATAAAAAAGTGGTTGTTTTTCTCTGACTGTTCATGTGAAAAATGCTTCTATCTTTCTACCCATAGATTATCCCCTCTAATACCTCCCACAATTCTAGGTTTATGGCAGGTGCTCAGTAAACGTTTGTCAAGTTGAATAACTAATGAAGAAAATACAAATCTATAGTGATAGTTATGATTGGGAACACAATGTGGTGGGAAGGAGGAAGGGCAGGTGAGGGGGTTGGGAAAGGGCCTGCTCGCTCCCACCTTCTTGCTTGGGTCACCAACTGCCAGCAATGGCCTCCAGTGCTATCCATTTTCAGGGCTAGTTGATTGGGCAGGTGAGTTGTTACACTTAGCAAGTAGGACTTCCACGGCCACGTCCCAGGTACTTCTAATGAAGGCACTTATACCCTTAGCTTCACGGGCCGTCAAATGACTCAAACGTTGACCAACCAGAGAATCACATTTCCAAATGATAAGTTCAGGGATGGGCAAGTTACCCAATTATAATGGAGGAGCCATTCAAGGGCTCTGTGAAAGAGACCCTCTCTCTTCTGTCGTATTCAAAATGCTGAGAATGGAAGATCAAGAGTAGCTGTCATTTTGTGACCTCAGTAGGAGAGAATCTGTATGAGATTCAAGGCAACATGGATCTATCTGAGACAAGTTAAGAGAAACCTGGTGGCATCATTTGAGCCCCATGTATTAGGCTGTGCCTGAGGCCAGTTCTATCCCTAAATTTTTCTAAGTGAGCCAATTAAGTCTCTTGTGCTTAAACTTTTTTTCTTCCCAGTCCCTAGGAACAAAAATAGACCTGATAAATCCATAATTCATTCCTGTAGCTCCACCCATTTTTCAGATTCAAGAATCAGTCTGACTCCTGAGCAGAGAAAATACGTAATTCAACAACGTAAGCTGATGTCTCACCATGAAGTCAGCCATGATGAAAGCTCTGACCCTACTCCTTGGTGACAAATCATGTGTTTATATATCAGTTCCACTCAGTAGGTCTCTGTCTTATCTTTCTTAAGAGTTCCTACCATCTAACTATCAGAACCAGGGCCTGCAGCCAGACTTCTCTCAGATCAGGCTTTATCTAGAGTGTCTCCCCTCCTGGTAATTTAACTGTGCCTGATTAGACTGGGCCATTATTGGAGTGATGAGCTGTCAGGCATCCCTGGGAGGCTGGCTGCTCCCCGCCCTTCAGCATTAGAAGTCTGCCTGTGTACTTGGCTAGGCCTTACAGAACTGTTTGCATCCACTGAGGGAAACTCACACCGAGGGATTTCCAAAAGGCTGGTGCACAATCAGGTATGCCAATTTACTCTCTCACAGTGACAGTCTTTTCAGGTCAGACCCTTTCACACCATTAGGAAATCAGGAGCCAGATTACTAACCAGAATGTTCACTCATGGGCACAAGAGCAGATCAGAGCAAAGGAATATCTTGAGGGCTATTTCATCTAGGCCATGGTGAAACCTAACTGTCCTGCCCTACAGCCAAATCCCCATCTCTGGTGATTGGAACTTTCCTCTCCATCAGATTAAGTCTCTACCCACCCTTCACCCCCCAGACAGTGCTGAGTAAATGTGCCAAAATAATGACCCCGTACTGAGCATCCTCTTTTTGGTGACATGCACTTCAGACATGTGGTGTTTAGGAAGGCCGATTGATTTGTCGATTTTCTCTGTTATAATCTTATTCTATGCTCGCTCCCTTGAGGTTACATTTAGGTTATACCTCAATTTGAACAGAGTATTTCCCAAATGCTTCAGTCTCACTTATCAATTTCTTGGGTTGTCCCAATCTCTCCATAGTGTGTAGATTTTTGCTAGTTTACCTTTTACATGACATATCTTTGTCCCTGTCATGGCTGCCAAAGCTCTAGTTTTGAGAGTGGAACACAATCACACAATTCATCTCAGAGTTTTCCAACAAAGAATATCATGCCCCAGTTACTTTACCTTCTCTGTCTATAGCCAAAACAACTTGCAGCTAGAGAAGTATACACCTTCCATTGGAGGAAAATGTCTCTAAGCATATTGACCTGTAACTTTCTGAGAAATCACGATGGTGGCATTGGAAGTACAACTCAAGTGTTTCCTACTAATTGTGAACACAGACAGGCATAGTAAAAGATCAGTGAAAATCATATTCACAGCAACTAATGTTTTTAAACCTTGGGAATGAGCTAACACTTGCCAGCAACAATGAAAGAACAGGCTGTCTTAACCAATTTGGTCATATTTTTTTTACAACAATTCTAGATGTCTGAGGGAAAAATAGTGGGCAGTTATTGAAGTCTTTGAAGTGTGGTTCCAAGTGAAAATTATTAAAAAAAATTTAAACGTATAATATCATTATTAAAAAACAAAACAAAACTTTAACACACTCAATTTTTCTGTTTTCCTCCCACATATGTCATCTGGAAATCTCTCAAATGAGAAGAGAAGTGAAACATTAAGCAAAGAACAAATAGTTCATATAAACACCAAGGAATTGCCACCAAAGGCTCTCAATCTCTAAACAGCATCTAGACAGTTCCTAGTGTTTCAAGAGGCCATGGGCACTACTGACAGCAACAGGATATGAGTGAGGGGCTGCTAGGCCAAGGTGAGGCTGGGCAAACATGGGTCCTATGGACCTCCTTCCAATGGCTGAGCTTTGCTCTCAGGTGAAGCAAAAGGATTTGCTAATGCAGTAGATCTCAGGCCCCTGAAATTATTTTATCTCTATGATTATTTGGATCCCAGGAATGCTAATGGTATACATGCAGAGAAAGCCCCTGTGATTGCTCGTACAAATAAACCACTTTAACAGCAACTGTTAATGCCAGAGCTTATGCTAGATCTTGCCCCTCCATGCAGATGTGAGCATGATGGCATGTGTATCTTCTTACACACAATTCAATACTCAGTACTCAGGGAACAATTCAGTGAAGTACAAGGTAGCAATAAAGAATTGCTCATGGGGACAGTTATATCCAGCAGGAGAAGCAAAACAAGAGGGCTTTGTTCTACAGATGCCAAGAATTATATTTCTTGACTAGATTAGCACCAATTTGAGCTGTTGGTGGAGATTTTCCTTTGGAAAATGCACTTTGGGAAGGTTTCCCAGTGTTTTATAATTGAAAAGAATAAAGCTAAGTAAAAGAGATAGATATCTGAGGTGATAGCAACTAAAAAGCTCTTTGGTCTCAGGCCTTGAATTCAACTAAGAGCCGTAAAAGAGTAATCTCAAGAAAAATTAAATGCCATATAATAAAGTGGTTACTTTATTGTTTTTCATCCCCCATCATGGATCAGATAATCAAATTTTGGATTTATATATAAAATGCTTGGTTCTTAGAAGCATGGTTATATATAAAATCTAAATGGCATCCACTTAAGTTTTCCCAGTATTTTCTGACAGGCAATAAGGGAGTGGGTCTCAGGAACCTGGGGGGCAGGGGGGTGTCCCAATCTCCTCCCATTTCATGCCCCTGTCTTATGCAGCATTAAGTGAGGAACTGGTACTGGGGCCCACTCTGGGGTGAAGCACGGCTAGTACAAAAGCCAGAGGGCAGTCAGGTCACCTGAGCTACTCATGCGTTCATTTGTCCATTGATTAATTCATTCAGTAAATATTATCTTGAGCACCTACTATGTGCCATTCACTGTTCTAGGTGATGGGACCACATCAGTGAATAAAACTAAGCTTCTATTTTGGGCAGGGGGAGACAGGCGATGAACAACGGCTAAAATAAATAATTAAATGACAAAGGGTTGATGCTATTTTAGAGTTTCCTGCAGATGATGATAATGATGAAAATACCAACCAGAGCTAATCTTCATACTTCCTGTATCTTAAATATTTTATGTCTATTTTTTAATGTCTATCCATCTAATCCTCACCACAAACTCATGAGGCAGCTACTCTTATCTGCATTTTATAGATGAGGAAATTAGGGCACAGAAAGATGAAATGCCCAAGATCACCCTGCCAGTAAATGGTAGAGCTGCGATTGCCTGTGGAATAAACTTCTAGATGAACATGACCAGTCCTGCCTCTGAGAGCTGAAAAGGAAATGCTCTCAAAATTGCCTAAGGCATTTTGCATGCCAGCCAGGGACAGATTTTGAATCTTCATGCAGCATTAACTGGGGAAGAGGAAATAAGAAAACTGAAGCGTAGAATCAAGGTGAATGGACAGTGGGGGGTCCTTCTATAAAGAAGGAAAAACAGATACTTTCGGATTTTCCCACAGTGAATTTGGTGTCTATTTCAATTCTTCCCTCCTCCCTGCTTTGGCTATTTCCCTCTTCAAATGATCATCAACAGTGTGAGAAGATGTGGAGGAAGAGATAAAAGGCAGAGCTTACTTGGCATTAGCTCTGCTAAGCGATTTGGTTGGTTGGGGAAGAGGCTGAAACCACTGTAACTTGTACTGAGGAGAAAACTAGGCATTGGCTCTCAACATCATGATGGTTGGTCTGTCAGTTCTCTAGAATTTCATTCTAGCCCATCAGTTATGTCAGTAATTACAACCCCCTTGAGGTGCATGTGTATTTTCTTCAACCCTCTTCAGGTTTGGATTTATCCTAGAATGTAATGTGCTTTGTGGAGGGGGAGAGGGGTATCTTCTCTTTCAGGATTTTTCTACAGGCAAAGAAATAAGCACTGGCCAACTCCATATAGAACCCTGGTCAGAGGAAGTTGTGGTTTGAAATAGGTACTTCCAGATAGTGGCTGGATCACAAATGGAGATTGCTTTTATAATAAAATTGTTCTTCGTGAGCAGCAAGTATTGTTATGCCCATTTTACAGATGGCAGAACAGAGGCTTAGAGAGATGAAATAACTTGCCAGTCTCTTACCGATACGAGACCAAGAGTATCTGATTCTAAGGTCCTCAAGCTCTAAAGCCTTTTGTTCTTCTACCTCTCAGCATCTCCTAAGGGAGTCAGAATTTCAGACTAGGAGGTGATCTGAGGGCTCACCTGATTCATCCTTCATTTTACAGATGTCTAAGGACACAGGGTGGGATGTAGGATAGTATCACCCATCACAAAAGAAACCAGAACTCACAAGTGCATGCCTCATACATGTACAGATTCTGCATTGAGGAAGGTATAGAGGTGAATTCTGAAAATTTTAAAACTATTTTGAGGTAAATGTGGCAAGTTCATACAGTTAAGACCAAGAAAAGAAAGCAGTATAACCACTAATTATTAAAAGTAGAATTGGAATGGTCATCTGAAGTAGGTTTGAGTGTAGGTTGAAAAAGGAAATTTAGGGAAAAAAAAAGTTTTTTTCTTGTGTGTGTGTGTGAACATATTTAGCTTCAAATGACAGTGAAGTGGCCAGAAAAAATAAAAAATAGCTAAGAATACAGGCAGAAGAACTGGTGGGCCCTTGCTTGATCAGGTAGCGTGAAGCTGGAATTGCTTATCTTGGGAGGTAAGGTGGGTGGAGAGGGAATCTTTGTGTGTGTGTAGCTAAAAATGTTAAGTGGTTGACTTTAAAGTTGACCTACTGTTTTATTTTACTGAAAAAACAAAACAGAATATGAGTCATCTGGATTTCTACATGTTTCCCACAAGAACCTATCTTACAAGTAGGACAAAATCTTCTTTTCAATATTTACTGCAGGCCAAAATGTTCCCCTTAAAATCTGATTGAAAGCTAAATGCCAAAGCTGCAACCACAGCCTTGCCTTTGGTTCGTGGGAAATGACTTTCTGGGACCACACCCCTAGGGGTAGCCTGGACAAATTGCTGCACTTTGCTCTGAAAAAGGCAAGTTTACATTTAGGGCTTTCCATCTTCCATTATTACACCTTCTGCCTGCTCAGAGGGCACACAATGGACGCCCTGTGACCACACTGGCCCTACAGGCCGGAATCGCCCACTTCTGTGACTCACTTGTCCCTCTCAACCAAGACACCTAACCCTTAGCCCTTTTCTCTGTCCTTTCCCAAAATGTCAGTGCTTGTCCTCAGGGCCCTGCTCTCAACAATCTTACAAACTCATTCTCATTGATCAGCAGTGAGTTCCAAGTTTTTGTTTGCTCCCCACCATCCCCCTTTTAAAGTAGGAGACGTAATGCCTTACCCAGAATGAAACATCCCTTTATGTTAGACTTTGGGGCATTTTGGAAGGGCAGCCTGCTTAGTTCTCTGATCTGGGTCTCATTTCACAAATTTGGACTTTTGTACAATCTGTTTTGTCTACTTGGAATGTTCTCTCACTCCACTTTTCCTACCTGGTGAAATTCCCGATAATTGCTCATAACCCTTTCAAATTCGATCTCCATCCAGAAAGCCTTCCAGACTCTCTAGAACTGTACCAACACAGGAGCCGAGTGAACCTACTGAGCCCCTGAATTGTGACCAGTGCAAAGTAAGACATGCTAACACACACAATGGATTTATGAGACTTAGTATACAAAACAAGTAAAACATCTCATTAATTTTTACACTGATTACATGTTGAAATAATAACATTTTGGATATATTGGGTTAAGGAAAATATAATATCAAATCAATTTCATCTGTTTTCACCTCTTTTTAACATGGCTATTAGAAAATTTTAAATTCCGTTATGTGGCTCATGTTTGCAGCTTGCATTGTATTTCTGTTGGACAGTGCTGCTGGAATCTAGACCAGTGGTTTTGAAATCACAGGGGGAGCCGGAGAATAGGACTGATTTATGAGTTTCTGTCTGAATGTCTGTGGAGTGGCACTTTGGAGTGAAATAATCTAGGCTTCTGATGTATGTCAATAACATAGTCAAGAATAATCAACAAACTAGTGGTTGCCAGTGGAGGAGAGGAGGGGCGACATAGGGGTAGGGGAGTGGGATGTATAAACTATTGAGTGAAAGATAGGCTCAGGGATGTATTGTACAACACGGGGAATATAGCCAATATTTTGTAATAACTATAAATGGAGTGTAACCTTTAAAAATTGTATAAAAAATAAATAAAATTTAAAAATTAATAAATACTCAAGATAAAAATAAAAGAATAATCAATGAAGAAAAGGTGTGTTAGGTCTTTGTTGTTATATCCAAAAGCATTAATCTTCCATTAATTTCGCTGAAATACCCATCTCCTCCCCTCCCATCTCTAACCCTGGGGACAAAGGAAAAACAGTATGATAGTGTGTGTAGACTCTTTTGTTCAGTTGACCAGTCCCGGAACTGAGCAGACAAAATGCAATATGCTTCAGTTAAACACAGACAACTGTGAGAAAAAACAGAAGAAAGGAAGCTAATATTAGCTGCTACACACAGTGCTAAACACTTTAGCATAGCTGGAATTTCCTGACCTATGCTCAGCAGAACACTAGTTCTGAGGGATGTTCATAAACGTTGTGTTGGGGTGAGAAGGGGAAGTTACATGGTCAAATCAGACTGCAAAATGCGGTTCTAAACAAAGTTAACCAGCTTTCTTTATTGCAGGAATTTTCAGAGCCTTTAATGTGCTATGAAACATTGTGACAGATCAAAAGGGAAAAACTGAATTCAGTGTTTCCCAACTTATCTGACCACAGAATTCTTTTTAAAGAAACAACTATCAACATTACTCGTTGGTAAAATTTGTCAGACAATGTCACTTCATCTGCATTTTATAGGGAGGAAACTGTGGCTTAGAAGTTATGTGACTTGTCCAACATTTTAATTTTACATAATTAGTTCGTGGCTGAGCCAAAATTCCAAATTCATGTTTATGCCAAAGGGAAGAACTTAAACATGGTCAGAACAGGCAAATATTATTATAATGGAAAATTCACAGTACATATAGAAATGCACTTAAAAATGACTTAGCCACTTCTCTCCACATATTCCAAGCTCACTGCCCCTCAACTCAGACTCCACCCCCTCTTTGGTCTCCTTGGATGAAAGAGGTCTCCTTTTCTGAATTTTCCAATATTCCTCATTTGGATCTGGACACACAGTGCTTTATTGTTAGCTTTTTATATGTACACGTCTTATCTCTCCAAATAGATTAGAGCTTGCTGTGGTGTTACTTTGAATTCCCCTCAGTGTGTCTTGCATACAGTAGGGGCTCAGTACAACCTTCTCGGTTTATTAATTACCAGCCTGCTCAACTTAGCTATTGATGGTTTGTGGTGTCTTTTTACAGTATCTGAATGCTACAGAAACATTGGCTCACGGTTCAGAGACACCACGTGTTCCCCTAAGCTGCCAAGCCGGTCTCAAATAGCATGATGCTGAACACTGACATACCTGTAAAATGCAACTCATGATATCAGACGCGATTTTTGCGTGGGGAGTGTCTTCGTCTTTCCCGGATGGTCTCAGGTTGTGTTCCAGGCAGGAGTCCCAGAGCCCCACAAGGGCCTTTGCGTGCTTTTCAATCGACTCTGTTTCTCTGATGGCTGTTGTGATTCGTGTGATACAGATTTCAACCACTGCTTGGTCATTGTTATTGGTTTGGTAATCCTGTTTGAAAGAAAACCTTCATGTTAAATAATACTCTGGAAAGTTATTCTTTGAAGGACCTACAAAATATGAACTCAGTCACTTAGCAAATGGGTGTGCCATACTGCGGCTAAAGGATGAGGTTGTAAAGCCCAATGCAATACCTTCTTCTTTGGAGATGAGTACTTTGTGGACTAGGCAGATTTGCAAACGTGCTAAAATGGAGCAGGTTTGTACTATCACAGATACACAGACAGGGAGCAGAGAGAGTCCAAAGGAGGTTAATTATTCACTTGCATGTGGGTTCAAATTTCAGGCTATTTCAGTTTCTAAGTTCATTAGAGGTCAGGGTTTACTTTTTGCTCTGACATTTCAGCAACTTTTGTGAAATGTTTCAAATTACTCTCCAATTTCCCCTCAGGAGCATTCTCTCTCTGCACATAACAGAACTTATCATTTCATCTCTTCCTTTTCAATTCAAATAACTACCAAGTCCATTGTAGCTCTCCCCAACCAAATTTCCCTCCATTCCCCTATTTTAATTCTTCCTCAAATACCTAATGATCTTTATGGAGAGGTAATATGACCCTTCAAAAAATCTAAATGTGAAAAATAGGTCCATCACTTTAACTTGGAAAACTGGCCTGTGAACTCTGCGTGGTGGATTGGCAAAACTGAACACAAAACAGAGCAGGGAAGAGCTTAGACTCTTGCACCATCATGTGCCACTAGAGCCAGGAAGTGGTGGGGTTTTCCTGTCCAATTACAGGCTCTAGCTTGATCTTTTTTCTACTCTTACAACTAATGTTGCAGTAAATATCTTATGCGTGAAGCCCTCTCCACGCTGTAGATTATGTATAGTCCACATTCACCAGAAGTGGAAATTTCTGAGACAAAACTCAGGAACATTTTAAGGCTCATGATACATACTGCCAAACTATTTTCCAGAAAGGTCTTACTGATTTATACTCCCATCAGTTGGGTTAAAGCAAGCTCTGCCCATTGTACGTTTGCAAGAACAGAGTATTTTTAATTTTTGCTAATTTGATTGGTGAAAAACAGTATCTCATTGCTGTTTTCCTTGGAATTTCTTGATGAGAAGTAAGGTTGAATATTTTCACATGTTTATTTGTCATTTGTATTTCCTCCTTTGGGAACTGCCCACTGTATCTTATGTCTATTTTTCCTTAGATGACTTCATTTTTTTTTGGTCCTTCTTTGGTGAAATAATATCTTTTTCTATTAAGGATATTATGTCAAGCTTTGGAAAATTGGTTGGGAATATGTCCCCATGTTTCATTATTTTTAGTTGTTTTGCTGCTCTTATTGACACGCTAAGGTTTTGGATAGCCAAATCTATCAGTCTTTGGGGACTTTATTGTTTTTCCTTTTTTTAATTGGAAATTAAAGTTGGTTAAATTATTTAGTTTTTTGAAAAGATAATACATGGACATGGTACAAAAATACAAAAGACACAAAGAAAAGATTTACACTGAAAAGTCAGTCTCCCTTTCACCTCAGTTCCCTTCCCTGGGGAAACCATACTCACCAGTTTCTCACGTATTTGACAGATGTACTCTATGCTCATACAAATCTCCATCTACATGCACTCCTTCCTTCCTCCCTCCCTCCCTTCCTTCTTCCCTCCCTTCCTTTCTTTGTGATTCCTTTAATAGCGTTTTATTAACTTCATGTTTTCTTTATTCAAAGGTTTAATAAAAATTTACCTGGAGACTTCCCTGGTGGTCCAGTGGCCAGGACTCCACACTCCCAATGCAGGGGGCCTAGGTTTGATCCCTGGTCAGGGAACTAGATCTCACATGCCCCAACTAAGAGTTCACATGCTGCAACTAAAGGATCCTGCACGTGGTAACGAAAATCCTGCATGCCACAACTAAGATCCGGCACAGCCAAATAAATAAATATTAAAAAAAGAAATTTACCTGTATTTTTTCTACATTAAAAAAAATAACTCAACAACATTTAATGTTTAGTATTTTAGAAATTAATCTTTTAACCATTCACTTAGCTCTTGAGTCTATCTGGCATTTATGGAAGTAAGTAAAGATGTACATTTTCTACGAATTAGCTCATCTAATTTTCCCATCATTATTTACTGACTCATTTCCTAGTTATTGTTTTATGTGTATATCAGGTTCTAATTCAGGGCTGTCTCTTCTGTTTACTTGTTCAATTTTGGGTTTTTTTTTTTTGTCCCTCGTAAGTATTTATTGTCATAGGCTTGCTCCATTAAAGTCACAGCAGTGCTACCTACACACCAACCTTGCCACACAGTCCCCACTGGTGGGTTCCAGTCCGCGGTCTCCTGGAGCTGAGGCCTAGCCGTGCCACCAGAGGCCTCAGGATCGGCCAGTCTTGCCTGGTTCTCTGTTCATGCCAGCAGCTCCCCCCCCTACCTGGGGTGCCCCCGCCAGGTAGTTGGAGGGCCGGTGGGAGGAATGCAGGCCGACTCTGGCCTCTCCCCGCCGGAGCGGAGCCCTGGGGGGCTGGAGCCGGCTCTCCCGGCCCCTCTGTGGCTGCCTTGCTCCTGGGCTGCACTGGAGGCTCCTGCCTGAGCCGGGAAAGTGAGGGCAGACCACCCCACCGGGTCCTTCCCTGTCCCGGCAGAAGGTGCTGAGAGTCCAGCCCGGTGCAGAAGGCACCACTCTGCCTCCCTTCTGGGAACAAGCGCCCTTCTGCCCCAGCTACCTGGAAGCCACTTTAGGGAAAGATGGTCCACCTTCTGGGCCTTAGAGTTGTGCCCCACGTAAATGCAGCACCTGCCACTCCTCAGGCCTTGCTGAAGAGTCCCGGGTGCCGTGTGCAGGTGACCGGGTGGCCCTGAGGCGAGGGGAGTTCACCTGTAGCCACCTGCAAGCTAGCAGCTGGGCGGTGCAAGATGCGCCTCAGCTGGCCTCAGAGTTCGGGCTCGGGAACCACCTGTGAACCCTGCTCTGCGTCCGCCTCCTGTAATGGCCGTTCGACTCCCCAGGCATAATGTGAATCAATGAAGTTGCACTCCGAGGGCCCCCAAAAGCAAATTTCACAACACTGTGTGGCCGTTTCCAGGACTAGAAAGAATTCAGTGGTCCTCTTGGGGCCGTTGTGGCCGAGGCCCAAGAGCCAGAGGTCACGTGTGCTGTACGTCACCTCACACACTTACCTGATGACCACAGGTGCAGGGAGGCCTTCCACATTCCAGCTGAACTGAAGGAAAATGAGGACACAGGTCGAGGCCAGGACGGCTGCTCACGTGCCTGTCCCTCTGCTCCCCACATGCCTCATCCCAGCCCTCCAGGGACCAGAAAGGTCATTGTAGGGCCCTCACTACTTGCCAAGCATAGCAGCCTCAGGAGGTCAGTAATCGTCATTCTTGTGTTTTTCCGATGAGACCGCCCTGGTGGTGAGTGGGGAGCTGAGCCAGAGAGCAGGGCTTCCTTCTAGAATCCCATTTATTTTGGCATCTGGCAGGTCTGGTGAACGCAGCTCAGGTCAGGTCCGTCTCCAGGAGGATTCTGAGTTTGGCAGAGGCTGGAGCCCTGACGGGCAGCCCCTCACTCAGGCCATGCTGCGGCTTAGCGGCACGGCAAAGTCCTGCGCGTGCTCCTGCAGAGTCCGGCGGGCAGCCGCCTGGGCCCTCTTCTCCCGCGCCGCCCCTGCTGCAGCTTGGTCAGCCTCTGCTCCCGCCGCTTGCAGGCCTGCAGCTGGCGCTGGGCCTTGTCCAGGGCGTCAGGTGCGGCCTCAGCCCGCCGCTTCCAGAGCAGCCGCTGCTCACCCGGTCGCTGGGCTCGTTCTGGATGGAGGCTCCGGCGGGTGGCGGGAGGCACAGCATGCCGGCCGAGGGCGAGGCGGGCCTCGGCTCTAGAGGCGACGGCTGCCGGTTCCCGCTTGGGTGCCGGCTCAGTGCTGCAGCCCGCTTCATCTGCCTGGGCCCCCAGGGCCCCCAAGAGGTCTGAAAAGGCGATGCTCCTCTCTCAGTGGGGGAGGTAGGCAAAGCGGCACGGGCTGAGACCTCTTCCGCCGGAAAGCAGGTGACGTCAGGAGGTGGAGCCCGAGAAGTTGGCATTGTGGGCCCTTGGCCCTCAGAGCAGCGCTTCCTGCATCACCGGAGCTGGCTGACTTCAGGAGGTCCAGGTGGGTAACTGTGCCCCTGGGTCCTGGTCGTTGGGCGCAACTTGGAGAAGGACTCAGATATTGTGGGAACTGCTCCCTCCTTCAGCCTGTGATACCCACTGATTCCCACCAGTTCAAAACAGTTGTCCTCAAAGTGTTTGAAGCAGATGTACTCGGATGCCGTGTCCCACACGCCTTGGCCACTGGGGTCCAGGCGCTGGCAGTTGGCCAGCCACAAGCCTCGCCTCTGGTTGTCCTTCTTGGGAAGCCTGTGGAAGGAGATGCCACGGTTGCGCGTCTCGCACGTGTCCCGCGTGCACCTCCCGGCACGGAGCAGTGACGGGATGTGGTCTCACCGTTGCTGCGCCGAAGTCTGGCGAGGTATGATACCGAGCAGTTTAACTCGTCTTTTTTTTTTTTTTTAAATTTATTAATTTTATTTACTTTATTTTTGGCTGCGTTGGGTCTTTGTTGCTGCGGGCAGGCTTTCTCTGGTTGCCGCGAGCGGGGGCTACTCTTCCTTGCGGTGCACAGGCTTGTCATCGCGGTGGCTTCTCTTGTTGCGGAGCGCGGGCTCTAGGTGCGTGGGCTTCAGTAGTTGTGGCGCACGGGCTTAGTTGCTCCGCGGCATGTGGGATCTTCCCGGACCAGGGCTCAAACCCGTGTCCCCTGCATTGGCAGGCAGATTCTCAACCACTGCGCCACCGGGGAAGCTCTCAAGTCTTCTTAATTGTAATATTTTTTCTGATCATTCTCTTGGGTTTACTAGAAAGATTTCTGTATTGTATCTGTACCTTTTATATATCTCATGGCTTATTGTGTCAGCTAGAATTTCCTAAGCTATTTCACATTAAAAGGATAAAAGAAAGAATGCGGTTTAGTTTCTGGTTTTAGTTCCTGATTTTTGACATATACAATTTTATGGCCAAAAGTAAGAAAATACTGTGTTTTAAATCATATAGATGCACCACTTTCTATTTTGAAAGTTTAAATATTTGTTTTAATTTTTTTCATGTCCTCTCAGCATCTGTAGAGGTAACCAAGCATTTTTTCCTTACCTGGCTTATGGATGTGAAGTGTTACGTTATCATATAGTATGAAATTTCCGGATATTAATCCATCACCGTATTCCTAGAATGAACACCACTTGGTTTGGTGGACTGTTTATTATATTTTCTTTTACCTTCCTTCTTTGTTGGTGAGTGTATTTTTTATTTTAATGCAGCAGACTTATTACTTGTGCCAGAACCTATATAGCAAATAGGTACTTATAGAGCCAAGTCATAGAGGAAAAAGGGAATATTAGAGGGCAAATAAGTGATGCTGACTTTTCCAAAAATCTCTGCAGCAATAGAAAAACCAAAACCACCCTTAGGGGAGAAAAATAACAGAGAACACCATTGGGCTAAAATCACTATCTTTGGCCATAACTGTTCTTGTAAAAAGCAGTTATTTTAATGGCATCATCTTCAAATATGAAGCAGCATCATATTGGTTACTTTATGTAATAAAGGGACTATACATAAAATCAGATGAAACAGAACCAATACCATAGACAGAAGGAAGCCTGTATTCCAACTGTAAATGCTAAGATGGTTAATAGGATTGCTCCATAACATTTTCTCTAAGCTCTCTGGACTCCAAGAAGAGGAGGAAATTGTGTACCACAGTGCTTCTGGAACATATAATTGTACCTGGTACATAGTTGATGCTCAGTAAAGGTTCATTGGTTTTATTCATTCATTTATTTAATTTATAAAAAATTGAAGTATAGTTGATATATATATCACAATATACAATATTATGTTAGTTTCAGGTGTACAGCATAGTGGTTCAGTATTTTTGCAGATTATATTCCATTATAGGTTATTATAAGATAATGGGTATAATGCTATATAGTAAGTCCTTGTTGCTTATCTGTTTTATATATAGTGATTTATATCTGTTAATCCCATACCCCTGATTTGTCCCTCCCTTCTTCCCTCTCCCCTTTGATATCCACAAGTTTGTTTTCTATGTTTGTGAGTCTGTTTCTGTCTTGTATACATTCATTTGTATTATTTTTTTAGATTCCACATATAAGTGATATCATATAGTATTTGTATTTCTCTGACTTATTTCACTAAGCATAATATTTTCATTGGTGTTTTTTTTTTTTTTTTGCGGTACGCGGTCCTCTCACTGTTGTGGCCTCTCCCGTCGCGGAGCACAGGCCCTGGACGTGCAGGCTCAGCGGCCATGGCTCACGGGCCCAGCCGCTCCGCGGCATGTGGGATCTTCCCGGACCGGGGCACAAACCCGTGTCCCCTGCATCGGCAGGCAGACTCTCAACCACTGCGCCACCAGGGAAGCCCTTCATTGGTTTTAATTGAACAGGAAAGAAGATTTTGTTGGTACTAATTTTCAAAATTTAATTATGTGAAAAATATATTTATGAATCTTAATTTAAAATTTAATTTAAAAAATAGGAAATAAGAAAAAAGTCTCCCTTTTCCCCTACTCATTACCCTCCCACAAAGAACCAAGTTATTACTTTCTTGTGTATCCTTACAAAGATTTTATATACATATTCAAGCAAATGTACATATGTACGTAGAGAAATATATGATACACATACATACATACATATACATATATACTCCCCCAATCCTTATTTTACACACAGATGGTAGCAAAATGGACATACACATCTGCATCTTGCTCTCTCACTTCATACCGAATCTTGGAGATCTTTTCAAACTAACATATGAAGAGTTTCGCCATTCACGTTTATGGTAGGATAGTATTCCAATGTAAGGAGGTACCATAGTGTATTTAATTTGCTCCCTATTGATGAACGTTTAGGCAGTTTCCAATCTTTGGAATTATGAAAAAATGTTTCATTGTCTAACCTCATATGCAAGTTACTTCACACTTACAGGAGCATGTGCATAGAACAAATTCCTATAAGTAGAAGTAGATTGGTGTCTCTCCATTACTCTTCTGTTTTATATTTTTTCTTGGTTGTTATTAAGACTACTGTGAGAACTACTACTGCTACACAGAGGAGCTATAGAATCAGCTTGTCTAGTTTAGAGAGAAAATTTCTGATGGTGTTTTTATTAAAATATTTCTACTAATTTAGGGATAACTGACATATTTATGATGCTGAGTTTCCTATGTAAGAATATAGCATGCCTCTCTACTTTCCAGGTCCACTTTTGTGTCCCTCAGAAAGATTTTAAAGATTTCTTAATCTGGAGCATGAACATTTATTCATGCAGATTATTTATATATCTAGATACTTTATCTTTCTGTTGACATTCTAAATTGGTTCTTCTTGGTGACTATTTCCACTAACTGGTTATTGTTATATAAAATCTACCAATTTCTGCACACTAATTTAATACCCTACCAATTCACTGAATTCTTTTAATGTTAGAGTGTTTTCAGTTGATCCTCTTGGATTTCCAGATATGTTCTCATGTTATTTGCAAAAGATGGCAATTTTACCTCCTCCTTTTTAAACTTTTTGCTAATTTTATCTTGTTATTAATTGTTTTGGCTAGAATCTCTAGAAAAATGTAAAATACTTACATTATATTAGAAAGTCTTGTATAGTTCCTAACTTTAAGGAAAATACTCCTAGGATTTCTCTAGTAAGTATTATGCTGTTTTTTTTATAATGTTAAGATATATTTTATAATGTTAAGAAGGTACCAATCTATTCCTATTTTATTGAATTTATCTTTTAATCAAGAATGGATAATGAATTTCATTAAATGCCTTTTTAGAATTTATAGATATATTATTTTTGCCCTTAGATCTATTAATATGATAAGTTATAGACACAAATTTCCTAATGTCAGTTATCTTTGCATTCCTGGAATATATCCCATTGCATCCTGGGAAATTAATGTTTAATGTGCTACTGGGTTTGGTTTATTAATATTTTATTTAATAATTTTGCATCAATATTTGAGGGATTTGTCTTTATCTTTGTCAGGTTTCATACCAACTTCATGACAATTTCATAAAAAGATTTTGGAAGATCTTTCTTATAGCCTTACTTAAATTTTTTTTACTTTCATGTATTATGGCCCAAGAGAAGTGAATTAAAATTTCCTACAACTAATGTATCTTATCTTTTTTTCCTGGTATCTCCTGAAGTTTTCATTTTATGAATATTGTTGCTATATAATTTGATGCATAGATATTCTTAATCTTTATAACTTGTGAACCAAATCCTTTGTAAAAATTTCCTTTCTTTGTCTCATTTAATGTTTTTGGCATACATTTTTCCTTGTCTGATATAAAGATCATGAGTTCTTTCTTTTGGTTTGCATTTTCCTAGCATCATTTGCTTATTTTATCCTTATTTTTAACATTTCTTTTACATACTTTTACATTGATTTACATCAAATGAATGGCTGTTAATATAACTTTGTATAAAATTTAGTAGTCATTATTCAATGCTTCTTAATAGCTGAAGATATGCCTAGTATATAGGGTATACAAAAATAAGAAGGTAGTACTTGATCATCATATGATTCCAAATCATTCTGTCAGCACTTTTTTAAAATTAATTTTTTTTTTTTTTTTTTTTGCAGTATGTGGGCCTCTCACTGTTGTGGCCTCCCCCGCTGCGGAGCACAGGCTCCAGACGCGCAGGCTCAGCGGCCATGGCTCACGGGCCCAGCCGCTCCGCGGCATGCGGGATCCTCCCCCACCGGGGCACGAACCCATGTCCCCTGCATCGGCAGGCGGACCCCCAACCACTGCGCCACCAGGGAGGCCCTAAAATTAATTTTTATTGGAATATAGTTGATTTACAATGTTGTGTTAGTTTCTGCTGTACAGCAAAGTGAATCAGTTATACATATACATATATCCACTCTTTTTTAAACATGGTGGAATTACATGCAGAGTTCACAGATCTTCATTTGAGAACAGAGGGCCCTGCTTTAGCAGATATGTGGACAAACTGCTTCTCAGAATTTTCAGCAAAGAGGATTAATTTTGACTCAGTGTTGACTTTCTGTCTCAAAGTGTCATTTCATGTGGTTTATTTGGTAATTTGGCATGGTACAAAAAAATAATAATAAACTCATATTAGGTTTGAATATGTGGCATATAGTTTTGCTGTAAATATCAAAAGGATTTGCTTTAATTTGAATTAATTTTAATATGTACTTTAATCAAGTAAATTATTGTTTTTCATCTTTTTATTTTTACATTTTCTAAATCATTTTATTTAATATATGTCTCTTGTTTGCTAGCTTTTGCCTTGTGATCCCATCTAAAAGTCTTTTACTTATAACAGACAAGTTTGACCATTTAGATGAAATGATATGATAGATATATTTGATCTTAATATGTCATATTATTTTGTACTATGATTTTGTTTTTTCTTAACTTTTGGAGTTCAGTTATTTTGCTAGGAAATGGCACATCTTGGGTTAGACACAAACAAAGCCAGAAGGCACAAATAAGCTGTGTGAACAGGTAGCCTAGACTCCTATGTCATCTACTACTATAGAAATGACACCTCCAGGACATAGTCTTATGGCAGGTTCCCTTATGATCTGCTGACAGAGTAGGAAAATATCTGAACTTGGACTACTGATGGGTTAGCTCAGTATGTGGATGGAAGTCAAAATTTGACTGCTGTTACAGTGTAGACCTAGTTAGAAGTAGACCTTGAATGACAACAATAAGAGAAAATTCTCTCAATGGACAGAGCTTCAGGCTGTGCACTTGGTCATTAACTTTGTATGGAAAAAGGAACATACAGGTAAGAGCTAAGAATCATGAGTGGTGGCAGATGGCTTGGCTGAATGGCCAAGCGCCTGGAAGAAGGAAGATTGAGAGATCAGAGATAAGGAACTCTGAGTAAGAAACATGTGGTTCGATACATGGAATTTGGCACAAAGTGTAGATATCTTTTTTATCCCATTTTAATGCCCATGAGAGCATTAACCACAGAAGAGGCACTAAAAAAACAAGTGGATAGAATGGCTTAGATGACATCAGCTTTATCATAGCCACTATAGTGTGATCCAATGGGTGCATGAATGGAGTAGCCTTGGGATATAAGCTAGGTATCACCCAACAGCATAAGCTCCTATTCACCAAGGTTGATCTTGTTATTATTGTCATTGCCTAAGTGAGCAACCTGCTGGCCACAGAGGCCAATGCTGAGCCCCCAAACTGGCACTATCCCTCAAGGAAACCAATCAATCATTTGATGGCAATTTTTTTGCTTTAGGTCTTTCCACTCCAGAAAAGACATCAATACCTATTGAATAGATGTAATCAGAGTTTGAGTTTGCCTTTCCTTCCCCCAGGTCTTAAGCCTCAACTACTATTTAAGGGGTCAGAGAGTATGCGATCTGCTGACACAGGATCCCACGAAACATTGTATCTGACCAAAGAACCACTTTACAGCAAGGAGGTTCAGCAGTCGGCACATGATCATGGGATTCTATCACTTGTTCTTATCACATACCACCTGAAACTGCTGGACTAACAGATCAATAGAATAGGCTTTTGAAGGAGCAACTCAGGCAAATACTCTATATGAATGGGCCACCATTCTCCAACAAGCAATATATATACATGCATACATGCTAAAATAATGACCATCGCATGGTGTTGAACTCACTATGGGTAGAATACACAAGCCTGGGAACCCAGCCACTCCAGGTTCCTGAGTCAAGAGACCAGCAGAAAATGAAAAGAGCTGCTATCCTGGCAAGGGTAATTGGCCACAGCATTAGGAGGAGGTTGGGCTGCTGTTACACAGTGGGGCATCTGTAGGCACTCCCTTGCCCAATTTTGATGTAAATGGACAATGGAGTAGTCGCAGCCTAAAAAGGGCATGGAGACCAGGGTCTCAGATCCCTCAGGAAAAAGCATCTGAGTCACCCAACTAAGAAGCAACTTAAATCAGCAGAGGTGCTAGCTGAAGGTGAGGAGAATCTAGAATAGGTGGTGGAGGAGGAAGACTATATCAGCTTTCTTGTTGCTGCTGTAATGAATTATCACATATTTAGAGGCTCAAGAATTTGTGTTGACAAATTAATTTTCTTACAGTTCTGGAGGTAAAACGTTGAAAATGAGTCTCATTGGGCTAAAGCATGGATAGTTCATCTGGAGGCTCTGAGGGGAGAATCCAATTCCTTTTCTTTTCTAGCTTCTACAAGTTGTGTGCATTCCTTGACTCATGGCCTCCATGAGCCTCCATCTTCAAAGTACATCACTCCAACCTCGCTTCCATCATTCCATCTCCTTCTTCTGCCTCTGACTTTCTTGCCTCCCTACTGCAAGGATCCTTGTGATTATACCAAGCCCACCCAGATAAAAGAGAACAATCTCCCCATGTCAAGATCCTGAACTGTATTACATCTGAAAAATCCCTTTTGCCATGTAAGATAAAATCCATAGGTTCCGGAGTTTAAGATGTGGACATCTTTGGGGAACCATTATTCAGCCTACCACTGAGACGATGAGTACCAGTTGCAGCACTGATACCAACTGGAGTGGTAGAGATCAATCAGCATCTCCTAGAAGCTGTTTCCGTATGGGAAGAAATGATTACATAAAGCAAATGGACTCACATGGTGCCAGGGGTAGACTGTAGTGGAGACTATGCTACACTGCCCAAATCCCCTGCTAGGAAAAAGACACTCATTTTCTCAGCTGGTTCATGGCCAAGTTTGCCTGCCAAAACTGTCCTTGGTCAAAGGAAATGGCCTCACCCAAGATTTTGTTTCTCCCTTGGAGCAGTCATTTTAAATTGGGCCCCTGGAACCCAGTTACCACAGAGCTTATATAGATGACATTGAGAAATGTACTAAACCATGCCTAAACAATCATTTAACAACAAATAGCAAAGAGATTTTCATTTGGTTGAAACAAGCCTCAGTAAAAGTTGAAGTTGCAAATCAATGAAAGCACATGGCATATATATGTGTCTTGGTTCATGAACACAAAGGTTCAATAACTTCCATGCTAAGAGAGTACTGAATTATTAGGAAATTTTGAAAAAGGTGCCTTGGAATGAGGCTGGAGTGTACAGGATAATGTCAGTGAGATTGTTGAACCAAAGGCATATATTCAAAGATTTCTAACTAGCAAGGTTGAGCAGCTGTCCATAAGGATAAATCACTTCACACTGGTCATAAGTTCTGCTGATGTGTTAATATATTAGGTATAGGTGCACCAGTTAGGAACCTTCTTATTACTGTGAACCTCTTGAAGCTAATAATTTCTTATTCCATACCACTTCACTAAACATAAAGAGGTTTCTCAACTGGAAATTTTATATATTCAAATTCCTATGTGTGACATGAAGAAAAATTTATTCTCTAAAAAGGAGATTTCCTCCAGTAAAGGGAAAAACCTGAATTAGTAGTTAACTGCTTCCTTCAGCAGATATTCAAAAAGACAAAGCAAAACAAACAAAAACAAAAAACAAAAAACCCCAACCTTTTAAATTGTTTTAATGATGTAATTGAATAGTTTAAAGCTTTTTGGTGAAGAATCAGCTTTGAAGTTAGGGTTTTACTGATTCACATTCCAGGAAACACCCTGTTCTTATGAAATATATATGTGTTCATGTGTATGTGTTTATGCTTGAGCACAACATTGGGTTAGTACCCATGCATATTAAAATGAATATCTTCCAAGGACCAGATCTATTTAATAGCAAACACATCAAGCTGAATTTAGAGATTCATTCTCACAGTGACCTGGTCATTGTCAATTTTAAAGTAATTTATCCTAAAGTAGTGGGCATGTCAAAATGAAGGAGTAGGACAATGAAAAAGCCACGCATTGTGCTGCTCCAGGTCTAGTTATCAGGATGGATCACTCCCACTCAGCCGTAGACACTACACCTCCACATCAACATCCATTAGCCTTTCAGTCACCCTTCTCTATGCTGTAAGCAGTCTTCAGGGAATGGCCTGCTGGCAAAAGGGAATGTGGAACCTCTGAAATAAAATGGTTAGTGGTGGGAAGAGTGGATTTGGCATGAAAGTAGAGGCTTGAGAGAGAAGAAGGGAGACATCTTATGGCAAAGGATGGACCATTTCTCTTCCCCTTTAGAGACAGTATAACATAGTGGTTATGAGCATGGGCTCTTGGGTCAGACTGCCCAAGCTCAAAGCTATGTTCTGGTCTTATCAGCTCTGCAATCTTGGGCAATAACTTATCTCTCTATAACTCAGTTGCCTAATCTTTAAAATTGGAATGTTGTTAATATTTACCTCCTACAGTCATAGTTGTGAGGATTAAATGAGCTAACATACAGGGAAAGGATTTACAACAGTCTGTGGCACATAGTAAGTACAGATAAAGGTTAGCTATTACTATGTTTATTATTTCTCTTAAGGATACCAGAACCCTAAAAGCCAGCCTTGGGTTTATAACTTACAGAGAATTACAGATATTGCCTTCTATGGTTACAATTTTTATACATTTATTCCATAACCACTAATTAACATTCAGCACAAAAAAGACCACATAGTTACTCCTCGGTTATGGTCACATTCTACATTGGCGTCCATACTGATAATCCTTTATATTTGTATCACTCTTTCCACTTTAAAAACCACACCTATATGCATACCTCATTTATTTTACCATTCCAAGAATCTCCAAAGTCAAGACACTAACACTGACAACAACAACAAAATCAAAAGCTGTCCCAGAGATGATAATATCACTGGGGTTCCCAGCAGAAGCAAGTATAAAACTACTTTGAGGGACAGAACACTCAACCCTCGAGCAATTCAGTATTCACACAAGTAAAATCCTTATTTAAACACAACTAAAGAATTCAAATTTATAAAACACTCAAGGAAATAAGAGACTGAGTTTCTAATAAGCAGATTAGATACTCAAAAATTTCAAGTAATAGAATTATTGATCTCAAATTATGCAATTATATGTTCAAAATGATTCAATGTATAAAGGAAAATTATTATTATTTTTTTTGCGGTACGCAGGCCTCTCACTGTTGTGGCCCCTCCCGTTGCAGAGCACAGGCTCCGGACGCACAGGCTCAGCGGCCATGGCTCACGGGTCCAGCCGCTCCGCGGCATGTGGGATCTTCCCAGACCGGGGCACGAACCCGCGTCCCCTGCATCGGCAGGCGGACTCTCAACCACTGCGCCACCAGGGAAGCCCCAAAGAAAATTATTTTTATGAACAAAGACCAAGTCACTTTAAAAAGGACCTAAAAGATGTCAAAAAGAACCGAATGAAACTTAGAATGGAAACCAAATGAAACTTGGGTGGCGACCAAATTCCAACCCCCAAAGACTCAGTGGATTGGAATATAGAGCTGAGGAAATGAAAGAACAAAGTATCACATAGAGATGGAAAATATAAAAGATTAAGAGACATAGAGTTCCAAAACATTTTTTTCCTGTGATGAGAACCTTTAAGATCTACTCTCTCAGCAGCTTTCAAATATGCAATACAGTGTTATTAACTATCATCACAAGGGGGAAAATTTGTAACTTTGATGGTGATGGATGTTAACTAGACCTATTGGGGTGACCATTTTGCAATACATACAAATATCAAATCATTATGTTGTATACCTGAAGCTAACATAATGTTATATGTCAATTATACCACAATTAAAAAGAAAGAGAGACATGGATAAAATAGGATAGAATATAAAGGATATGAGGCAATTCTTTTTGTCTGCTTTGTTTACCATTATATTCCCAATATCTAAAAACATTGCTGGAAGATAGTAGGTACTCAAAACATATTTGTGGAATGCATAAATAAGTAAATAAATAGGATTTCCAGAAGGAGAGATTAGATGGAAAAGGCAATATTTGATATAATATTTAAGAACTTTCCAAGTTTGATAAAAGGCATAAAACTCAAAATCACAAAACACAATGAGGATTAAGTAGAAATACACAAATAAAACCACATCTAGACACATAATAGTGAAAACCTATAACATCAAAGACACAGAAAATATTAAAACAGAAGAAAGTAGATTATGCATAAAGGAATGACAAACTGACAGCAGATTTCACAACAGCAATAGTATAGATTACTGAGGAATAAAAAGACTACAAATCTAGAAATCTATATCCAGGTAATTATCATTCAAAATTAAGGGCAAAATAAAGACAAAAAGTCTGAAAAACAGAAGAACAAACATTGAGAGGGTTTATTACTAACAGGCCTTCACTGAAGGGGCTTTAAAAGGTATACTTCAGGGCTTCCCTGGTGGCGCAGTGGTTGGGAGTCTGCCTGCCAATGCGGGGGACACGGGTTCAGGCCCTGGTCTGGGAAGATCCCACATGCCTTGGAGCAACTGGGCCCGTGAGCCACAGCTACTGAGCCTGCACGTCTGGAGCCTGTGCTCCGCAACGAGAGGCCGCGACAGTGAGAGGCCCGCGCGGCGCAATGAAGAGTGGCTCCCGCTCGCCGCAACTAGAGAAAGCCCTTGCACAGAAATGAAGACCCAGCACAGCCAAATAAATAAATAAATAAATCTTCAAATTTATTAAAAAAAAAAAAAAAAGGTATACTTCAGAAAGTAGGAATTTGGATTCAAAAGAAAAAAAAAAAGGAGGAAGAGAATAAAAAAAAAAAAAGAATGGTGAGAAAAGAAACAGTACCTTAGGTGCTCAAAGTAAGGATTGGCTGAATTTAAAAAAACAAATCAGTAATTTTAAAGAATAGTTTTAAGGGCATTAAACAAGGTAGAATAAAAGTGCTGCTTAAGAATATGTAAGATGAGTATTAAAGTGTTCCAACTTCCTTGTGGTAATAGGAGGAGAATAGAGCCATTGCGTAACTTTAGACAAATTCATTATAATTTATCAGATGTAAGAAGGTGTCAATTATAAGACCTACCATTATGAAGAAAGAGAAAAATGTGCCATTTAATTGTGAGTTACATCATGCCTTAAAGAAAACCTTATGCACGACATGAATTCGTTTCTTTGAAATTTCTTTCATCTATTCTAAAGGAATTGCCTGTTTCTTCTGCTTTCAGTTGCACTACTTACTATATTTTATTTTATTCTTTTTTCTTACTATATTTTAATAGGCAATCTTTTACAAATACCTCAGTAATAAAAAGGTGTTTTTATTTTGTTTTGTTTTCGGTTCCATAAAGTTCTCAGTTACTGTTTTGCAAGAAAAGATGGAATTTCTATCTTTCCCCCAGTGATGAATATTTCATTCACTAACACAAAATTTATACCCTGGTCCTCTCTTTCCATGCCTTTCTGCATTGCTAATAAGTTTTTGTTTCAGTGCCACATTATATTAAGAAGTTTTGAAACATTTTAAATGTATATTTAACTCAATATTGGTAATAATAATGCACATAATTTAGTTGGAATGGTAACAATATACAAAGCTATTATAAGTTCATGCATACGTGGGCAATGACAACTATATTATGCCTATTGCCTGGCCCATAGCAACTGTCAGATTGCAATCAATTATAAAATGTATACTTGTTTCAGAGATACAGATATGTGAAAAGTATCTTAGAATTGATGAAATATAGTGAGTATGTTTGCTAAAATTTTAAAGGTAACTACTAAGAGACTAGAAATAGAAATTTTAAATTTTTAAATGCCTCTCTTAGCAATTGGCAGTCCAAGCAAAAACAATTTCATTAAGCCTATAGAAAATTTGAACAATATAATTAATAAGAATTCTTTAATTGACAAGCTTAATATCTTATGCTCAATGATTAGAAAATATGCATTCTTCTTGGGCACATATGAAACATGTAAAGAGGCAGGCAGTATAGTCTGGTGCTAAGAACAGTTTCTGAAGCCAAACTCTCTGAACTTGATTCTTGGCTCTACAATTTACTAGCTATATAATCTTGGACAAGTTAAATTACTAAACTCTCTGTGTCTCAGTTTCCTCATCTATAAAATGGGGATAATAGTAGTATATTTATCTCAAAAGTTTAGAAAGGAGTAAGCATATTAACTTGTGATAAGCTCTTAGAACAGTTCCTGGAACAAAGCAACTGCTACATAAGCATTAGCTATTACTGTTTGCACAGATTAGCCATAAACTACGCTACAAAGCAAGTCAACCATTTCCAAACAATTGGTATCATGCAGTTAACATTCTTTGACTACAATGCAGTTAAATTTTAACTCAACAAGATTACAAATATTCTTTGGGACATTAAAGCACAACCTTCTAACTTACTTATGAGTCAAAGAGTGAATCACAATCAATAAAGTATTTAGAATTTATAATGAAAATACTATGTCTCAAAAACTTGTAGGATGAAGCTAAGTGGTACTTAGCAAGAAATCTATCATCTTAAGTGCTTATATTAAAAAATAAGAAAGTAAAAAAAGCAATAAGCTAATCATACAACTCAGGAGATGAGTTAAAAAAAAAAAAACAGAATACAACCAGAGAAAGAACAAAGAGGAAAATTATAAACATTAAAAAAGAAATTAGTAAGAAAGAAAGATCCTATATAGATGCTAAAAGCTTTAAAAAAAGACAAAATTCTAAAAATATTGATGAAAGAAAATATCAGTGAAAAAGAGCATTTAAATACAGATGCAGCAGAACACACACACACAAAATAATGCAAACATTTTTATGCCAATCAATTTGAAAACTCAGATAAGATGTATAATTTCCTAGAAATTATATTTTACCAAAAGTGACTGAAGCAAAAATCCTTCCATTTTCTTCAAAGAAATTGAATCAGTACCTCAAAAATCTACCCCAGAAAACCAACCAAACAAACAAACTCATGGTGCCCCAAGGGTGTTCTGTGAGATCAAGGACTAGATCATCACCACCTTATAAAACTGTTGTATATAATAGAAATGTGGAGATATTTCCCAACTCATTTTATGAGACTAGTATTTATACTTTGATACCAAAGCCAGGTAAAATTAGTAGAAGAAAGGATAATTATAGGCCAAGCTTACAGTTCCAAAGCTCCTTTAAAAATATGAAACCAAATCAGGAAATATATTTAAATAAATGTAAAATTTTATTTTATCCCAGGAGTGCAACAATGGCTTTATATTTTAAAAATCTATTACTGCAGTTCACCACATTAACAGATTAAAAGGGAAAATTGGATTATCTAGAAAGGGCAGAAAAAGCAGTTGATAAACTTTAACAATTCTTAGAAAAATACAAATGAAAGGGAATCTCCTTAATCTGACAAAAGGTATTAACCAAAAGCCTGGAGCAAACATTATACTTACGTTGCAAAGTCAGAAAGCTTCCTTTAAAGAAGGAAAAAAGTATATCTGCTATTCCTATTCTATTCAACATTGTTCTCAAGAGCTAGTCAGGACAAGGAGACAGAGAAATCAAATAAAAGACGTAAGAATTGAGAAGGAAGAAACAAAACCATCATTATTTTAAGATAATGATTGTATATATAAAAAATTCCAAAGAATGTGCTTCTCTTTTCTTAAAAAAAATCCTTTCTTGTACTCCCTAATTCTTTCTAATTACCACTCCATTTCCCTGTTCCTCTTGATAGGAAAATGCCCAGAGTTGTCACGGCTCATTTTCTCCAAATCTCCTCCCATTCTGTCTTAAACTCCAATCCAGTTTTCACTCCTCTCTACCCAATGATACTGTTTTTGTCAAGTCACAATGACCTTCATGTGCTGCAATAATGGTCAGTTCTCACATCACTTGACCTATCAGCAGCATTTGACATCCTCTGTCCTTGATAGTGTCCACTTGGCTCTCAGGACATCATGCTCTTCTGACTTTCTTCCTCTTTCACTGGACCCTTCTCTCAGTCTACTTTACTTATCCTCCTTCATCATCTTTTTGATCTTTGTGCACTGGACTCAGCCCTTGGACTTTCTTCTTCTCTGTCTACACTCACTCCCTTGGTGATCCCATCCAGTCTCAAGGCTGATGAGTTCCAAAATTAAAATGTCCAGCCCAGACTTCTCTGCTCAACTCCAGACTCATATATCCAACTATCTACACTATTATCTCTGCTCAGATGTCTGACAACTCAGACTTTACATGTCCGAAGAACTCTTGATTCCTTTCTACCTCTCCCCCAAATCTGTTCCTCCCAGTCTTCTCCATTTTACTTAACAATAATTTTATCATTTTAGTTTTTCAGGCCAAAAATCTTCGAGTCCTTTCTCTCTCTCTTTTTACATGCCGTACCCATATCAATGAATCTTGTTTGTACCGCTTTCAAAATGTATCCAGAATCTGAACACTTCTTATCACCTCTATTGCTCCAAGAGTCTCTGTTGTTTCTCATATCTGGATTATTGCAGAAGCAGGTTAATTGGCTGCCCTGTTTCCACTTTTGCCTTTTTGCAGACTCTTTTCAAAACAGGAAAAGGAAAGTCAGATCATGTTACTTCTCTGGTCAGAACTCTCCAACTCTCTGCCCAAGGACCAATATGATCCAGCCTGCCCTTTCCTTCTGACCCAATCTCCTATGATCTTTCCACTTTGCTCCCTCTGCTGCAAGCACACTGACCTCCTTGCTGTTCCTCAAAAACTCTAGGCTGCCCTCAACTTAAGGACCTTTGTACTTGATGGTTCCTCTACCTGAAATGATTTCCTGTAGGTATCCACAGGTAATGCTCCCTCATCTCCTTCAAGTTTTGCTTAAATGTCATCTTCTTAGTATGGCCTGCCTTGTCTGCTCTGCTTAAAATTTCAAACCTCCTATTTTATGTCCCCATTCTTTGTTTTATTTTTCTACATAGCACTTATCCTCTTCTAATATACTACATATTTTCCTTATTTATTTTATTTTCTGCCTCACCCAATTAAATGGATGAAGGCAGAGTATTTTTTTTTTTTGGTCTATTTTACTTACTCCTATGTCCTCAGCATAGAAGTGTCTGGAACATAGTAGGTACCTAATAAATATTTGTTGAATAAATGGAAAAAATTTATAAGTAATAAGAGAGTTGAGGGAGTTTACTGGACATAATATTACTATACAAGTGTCATTTATACTATTATCACCTCAAAGATAGTTGGAAAATATAATTTTTTAAAAGGGTACCATTTATAACTTCAGCTAAAAACATAAAATATTTACAACTTTTAAAGAATGTACAAGACTCAAGGGCCTTAAGAAAAAAATCATAAAACCTTATTGAAAGATATTGAAGAAGATCTAAATAAATGGACAGATGAACATTATCTACAGATAAAAAAATGGTACCATAAAGATGTTAATTTTCTTCAAATTAATCTATAGGTATAATGAAATTTCAATCAAGATACTGACAGAATTATTCATGAAACTTGAGAAGCTTAATACAAAATTATTAAAGAACAGAAATGAATCAAAACAATTTTAAAGAAAGAGTTTGGGGATACTCATCCTATCGGATATCAAGATGTTACAGTAAAAGGCAAGCTGGGCTTCCCTGGTGGTGCAGTGGTTGAGAGTCCGCCTGCCGAGGCAGGGGACGCGGGTTCGTGCCCCAGTCCGGGAAGATCCCACGTGCCGCGGAGCGGCTGGGCCCGTTAGCCATGGCCGCTGAGCCTGCACATCCGGAGCCTGTGCTCCGCAACGGGAGAGGCCACAACAGTGAGAGGCCTGTGTACCGCAAAAAAAAAAAAAAAAAAAAGGCAAGCTATATTTGGAGTAAGAGACATGCAACATGCACAAAGTGACAAAGGATTTGTAGAAAAATATACAAACAAACTCCTTTAACAAGAACAGATTCTTTTTAAACCTCAAGAGAAAAATGGAAAGAAAAAAAAAAAAAAACCCAAACCATAAAGAGGTGCTTTACTGAAAAGAAAACTCAATGGCAAATACCAAATAAACATATGAAGAAATGGCCAGACTCCCTAATAATGAGAGGAGTGAGAGTTTAAATAACAATCAGACACTGCTTCACTTAAACTGACACTTTAAAAATCTGATAAAAGCAAGCATTGATCAGGAAATAAAGCCACTGGGACTCTCATACTGTACATGTCTGATGGGAGTGTAAATTGGTAAAACCACATTGGAGGGCAATTTGGTGGTTTATCAGAAAATTGAAAGTACACAAAACCCCAAAATTAGTTGTTTCACTACTGATTGTGTACACTAGATATTAAGCACATTTGCCAAAATTGTTAATTATAAGAATGTTTGCTGCAGCACTGTTAAAATAGTGATTGTCCATCAAAAAAAGACTGGATAAATAAATTATGGCATAGTCATGTGATGGAATACACTATTGCACTGAAAACAAAAGTATTGGAACTACATGTACCGACATAGATAAACCTCAAAAACATAACATTGAGACTTATGACGCTATTTATATAAAGTTTAAAAACATGAACTACAGTGCTATAAATCATTTCTGAGCCATGCATATGTAACAAAGAAATAAAAACACGTATGGATAAATACCACAACAGGATATTGGTTTCCTTAAGAGAGGAAAGGGAGGAGCATTGGGTTAGAGAGACACATGCAGGTGATAACAATTTTATTTAATTTCTTAAATTTGGTGATTTTTGTGTACCTAACATTTTTTTATTGTTAAAAAATTAAAGAGAACTGGAAGACGGGTAGATCGATTAGGCATGGGTGAGCATCGTGGGAAAGGTGGTGCTGAGAGTATGAGAAGAGGCTGAATAGATAGGGAGAGAGTCTCACCTGGGTAGTCTGGAAAGAGGGAGCCTAGGTAGTCCAGATAAGACTTGAAATGAAAAGACAAAACTTAAAGGTGTATTTGGGAACTTAGAATTTCGAGTGAGAAGTCACTTTCTCAAATCAAGCCTGAGGATAAAATATCTTCCAGCTCTGTTTTAGAGTAACTGATGGGAAAAAAGGACATGGACTGCAGAGCAGAGTCTAGTAACATTCGATTGTTTTATGAGTGACTTTGGGGGAAGGATTAGAGGCTTGCTTACTGAATTTTCAGATTCTGCAAAGCTGGGAATGATAACTAATATATTGGACAGAATCATGGTTTTTTAAAAGGTATAAACATTCTGGAATGAGGGCCTAAAGACAAGAATATTATTTCAATGGTTAAAATGTGACATTCTGTACTTAAAAATTTTTTTTCAAGTTATCTGATTACAAATCTTGATTTAACCTGAGGGTCTTGGCACATCAAAGGATAAAATGTGGCCAACTGTGTGATGTTACTATTGAAAAGAAGTTTTAGAAGCAGAGTATCTGACTAGAATCAGCAACTGTTCCAAGCAATTGGTTCAAGTATCAGGCAATGATAAATTACAATAATAAATTTAAAAGATTCCAGGGGAGGGTAACCAAAATTCTGAGAACATAGGCTACAAAGAGGCATCCTCCAAAAATCTGGAAAAAAAGATTGCCCTTTGAGGATTAAACAAACAAAAAAACCCCACTTGTATGAGTGGGATTAGCTAATAACTACAGGGCTAACACAAGACACTACCTATACATGGGTGACTTTACAGGTAAGTTAAATACAATCTCAGGGAGGTAGGGCTAAAATGTGATTATAATAGAGGAGGAAGACGCCTAATCAGTAACAATATTCCTTGTCTAGAGAAAGACTGAGTAAATAGAGTCGGGGAGAATAGCATGGAACACACAATAATTCTGACAGACATGAGTTATACTTTTCATTATAAATCACTAAGTCACCATTATATTTCATACTTCTGATAGCATGATTTAAATAGCATTTCTCACATACTGACAAAATTGAGTTTCCAGACCAGAGACTGGTGTAAACTGTCCCTGCTACAGGCCCTTCTTTGTCACGAAAAACATAAGGATATTCAGCTGGGAAGAGAAGCCAGAGGTGAGACCTGATACCTATCTGCACATGTTTAAAGTTCTTCTTGTAGGAACAGAGGTTAGATTCTCTTGATTGTTGAGGGCAGAGAATAGAACAAAGAATAGTAGAAAGAAAATACATGGACTGCGATTTTATTAGGCCAAAGGGGGGAACACACTAACAATTTGAACTTCCAACAGTGAGACAGCTATCTCTTTGACAGTTAGGATTCTTTGTTCATAAGCAGCAGAAAAAGTTTGGATAACTGTAGCAAAATAAACAAACAAATAAAATAATTAAAAGATACGAGGTGGCTTGCAGATTTGAAGGGAAATTTGTAGTATCTAGCCTTAGAAAGGCAATGACTGAGGCAGCTATAGTCATAGAGGGACAGGAAGCGAGGTCTGTTTCTTTGGGACACCATCATCATGATAGCTCACCCTTTGCTGATTTCTTTCCTAGAATTACTGGGAAAGAAAATCTGATTGGCATAGCTTGGGTCAGGTGTCCCCACTCCTGCCTTCCCCCCTCCCTGGCAAAGGCAAAGTAGAAAACCTTGACTCAAGGCCCCATCAAGGAAGGCTTCATGCAATGGGAAGGGGCAATTTACCAAAGGAAAATGGAGGAGCAGGAAAAAAATATCAGAAACCTACTATGTCCCCATCATTGCAAAAACAGAAGGAGAGGCCACCTATTTGTCGAGAATCCTAAAGAAGGGATTTCTGTCATGGAAGGAAGTTGGACAAGACAGTTTAGAAGGTCCTTCCAGTTCTATGTTTCTAAAGAGGAATTGAGAAGTGGAATTGATTACTGAGATCCAGGGTCATTAGGAAAGGCCTGAGAAGGAATATTTATCTGATCTTGGTTATAAGGGAAGGATGAGATGCAGCTAACAGGGAAGTAACCATAGAGTAGGCATGGTCGTTCAGGGGACTGATCACTGGCATTGGTTATTGAATGTCATGGGTATTGAGGTATCACGGAAACACTTTGAACAATGGAGAGACATGTAATAAAACCTGGCTTAGGAAATCTAAGCTGGTAACTGTTAGTAGATTGAACTAGAGAAAGGCAAGGCCAAAGGCAGGGAGATCAATCGGTTTGAGAGCCTAAGCCAAGGTGATAGCAGCAGGAAGGGAAGGGAAGCAGCAGATGAGAGGCATTTCTCATGCAGTGCCTACAGAATTCACAGGAAAAGGCGAGAGTGAGAGAAAGAGATCAAGAATGACTCCAGGTTTCAAACCTGGAGATCTAGGAAAAGGGTAGTATAACTGGAAGAAAGGTGACAACTTCTAATTTAGATATATTGAATCTGAGGTGATGGATATCAATTAGTACGAGCTTGAAATTCAGCAAGAGATATGAAGGCTGAAAACATAGATCCTGGATTCCCCCATGTAGAGATTGCACTTGAGGATATATGAATAGATGACTTTCTATAAGAAAAGTATAATGCAAAAGGGCAATTAAGTCCTTTTAGAAAGAGGTAACCACTAAGAACTAGAACCACCAGAAATCATTTCAGGAATAATGAAACTTGAACTGGCTTTTAAAGGAGGGGAGGTGGGAAGGAATGCCAAACAGGGACATGTTTATAACTAGGATTGATCAGCAAATTTCCAAACTGGATTGATCAACATGATCCCTGCATTTAAAAGTTGGAATGATCTGCATGATTTCTCTAAAAAAAAATTATTCTTTTTATTCTGCCACCTATCTACTCTGTGCCATGGTTACAGATAGAGAATGGAAGCAATGGGATGTGACAGGAATTAGTAGACGTAGATCTCAGGAGAATTACTAGCTCTCCAGACCTACTAGTCTCGTGGGATGCTAAGTGGAGGGCTTAGAGTATGGACAGTGCTCTTGATGACAAAGGACATGCCAGCCTTAATGGTGCAAAGTGGGGACACATAACAGAACTCACCAGTCCCGAAATTCTGAATTTGACATCTGTGAGACAAAGCAGTTGATGAAGAAACAGAAGAAATCACTGACACTAGTGACCTCTAGTGGAAATAGGCTTCAGGGAAATATAGATACAGATACCTAGATATACATATTTTCCATTAGATTAGATAAAATCAGTAGCACATTCAGCCAGTTTATTTCCAGAGGAGTGCGAAGGAAGGGACTGCTGGAAATAGCACACAAATCCTACCCAGAAAGCGGAAATGTTCCAGGAATACTTTGTTTTCTGACTCAGACTAAGTTGATTAATTTTCTGGACACATAATTGCTGTCAAAGACATTACCTGAGAAAAAAATAGCATTTGGGCAGTGACTTCACTTGTCACTGGGCGGACTTGGCACGTTAATGGCAGCCAACAAGAGAACATGCTGACAGATTTGATGAGGAAGCAGCACTGGTTGCTGTTCCTTTTAAGCATCTTTTCATTATGACATGGAAGAAAGCTGTTATCTCTGAAATATGTACATATTTGCTATTCAGTATTTTATGGCCGGTGTCCTGTCTCTTTCCTTTGCCTGGTGGGTGTTTGTGCCAAGTGTTGGCAAAAACACTGTTGAGCTGGGAGGATGGGAGGGGATAACTGGTGGCCTTGGCCTTTGAAATGGGACCAACCTCCAAGCACAGTCAAGAAGATCAACATCAGACCACGCCAAGCACTCCACACGCACTCTCTTTCAGAAGTGCTTTCAGGATATATAATCTTGACACTGAGCAAAAGCGAAGGAATGGGAGGGTTGATGGAGGTTTTAAGTTTGTCTCATCATACTGGGGGCTAATAATGGGTGAGTTGAATTAAATGGGTGGGGGGGTGTAGAAAAAGGGGCAAAGGAAAGGTTCAAAAAATGGAGATTATACAGAAGCAAACAGAATCAGCGTTATTAAGCCCTGGGCAACTGTCACTTCTGGCAGCAGAGTGATAGTTGTCCTGGTCTCCTATTACCTGTGTGGCAGGAGGTGTCACCTTGCCTTCTTTCATTATTTAACCCCCATCTCACACGCTGCTTTGTTTACTGATGCTCTTGTTCAGCTTGGTGGGTCTGCTTTCCCCCAGATTTGCTCCCTCTCCTCTCCATGTCATTTCACGGATGTAGAAACAACCTTTAGACAGCCTTTCGTGAGAATTCCACTCTGGTCTGTAATTTCCAGAGTTCTGGTCTCTGTGAATGGGCAAAAGGTGGTCTGGCTGCTCCCCAAGTCAAAGACTTCCCTGGTATTATTTCTTAGATGCCAGCTAAACCACAGAGAAGAGTTAAGAGAGACCAACATGAGTGGTCCTTCCTCTTTCCTCTGCAAAGATCTTTTCCCCCAGGATTTGTACAGTCATTTAGCTCCAGAATAGGTCATTTCAGGGGTCTAGTCTAAGAACGAGTTTACTTACTGAAGATGAGCTAATGATTTTAATTTGCTCCAAGGCTTCTGTCAGGCTGTCTTCAATCTCAGAGTCATCTAAGGAGAAGAGGTCGCCGGCTCGTGAAAGATCTTTTTGTCCCAAGACCAGTCTGAAGAGTTGATGCATGCTGAGGAGTCTGATAATCAATGGACTGTCTGTAGGCCCAGGACCATGTGTCTCAGTCACCAGAGGTTAGTGAGACAAAAACATGTAGCAGGACATAGACTTCGTATTCCTTGAAAGGTCATTTTTCTCCAGACTTTGAGGTCTTCTTTGACACTCTCTGCAAGAGAAAAAAAATGACACAAGATAGCCTTTAGTAGGACGGCATGAGCTCAGAATGTGAACTTGGTGCCCAGAAGAGAGAGAGGAAAACAAAGACATTTGGAAATGTGCATGGAATCACAGATTCTGGCTTGGTGATCTTCAAAAGAACTCTTTCCTTATTTTGTCTCAAGAAGTCCTGTCAAAAATGATTATATTTCTCCAGAATTTAATTTGAGCCTCAAAAAAGCAGCTTAAATCCCCTACTTTTCTCCTTTCTATATCCTCTCCTTCTCTCCCTGCCACAAGGAAACAATTGGACCAGCAACAAATATGCCCAATACTTGCCAGATTTTCCCCAAACAGATTCCCATGGGAACCAAACAGAAAAGGGCAATGAAAGGAAGATAGAACACAGGAAACACCTTTTAGGCCCACTGCCTGTTTCCTGGACATGGAAACCAATGCTTAACTTACCTCCTTGGCTGGGCTTCTTTGCTGTATTGACAACAGGAGCTTCTTGAACCTCAGTCCAGAAGGTGCCCTATTCTTATGTACTCTCTAAACAAATGGCTATGAAATAAAGAACTCTGCCTGGGAGTATGAGACCAGATAAATCTCTATAGAATGTGAGCGTGAACTTGAACACAGAGCTTGAAGGTGAGAACTTTGCAATGAAGGCTAAAGAGGAAGGGTTTTAGGATCGGGCAATCTTCCCTCTATTCCCAAAGTTGAAATAATAAAGTCCCACTGTAGTTCTTACTTAACAGCCCACAGAGAGTAAGGCAATGGTACCAATTAAATAACTGATTATTCTCATCAGATTCTTTCTGGGCCTAATAAAACCATAGACCATTTGCACTGGTAGAGACCTTAGCAATCATTTCATAACCAGGGAGGTTTAAGACTTCCTTGAGGCCTCGCGGTAGCTGTGGCGGTGCTCTTCTCCTGATCTCAGGCCAGTGGGTTCCCCTCAAGTTTACATTAGAGTGGAGTCACCTCATACATACGGGTAACTTACAAGTGCAGCCACTTGTTCCGAGAGTGAGAGCTGAGAGTAATTTAGGTAACATAAGCAATGTATGTAACATTAGCGATTCTGGCCAGCATTTCAGTCTGAATGTGTTCCTCAGAATGAGTGTGAAAAGGGAGAGTCTGCTGCTCCCTTGGGTGTCCCCCCGTGAGCTGTCACTGTGGCAGCACCTCTCTGTGCTGAAAGCACTTTTAAAGTTTAAAGATACGTACTCTCCATACAACATGCTCTCTAAACACAAGCCAAATCCCTCATCAGGCACCTAACTAAAGAAACTATCTGTAATATTCCAAACGGTACAATTTATAGGCCATGGAAGAGATGTCAAGGGTAGTATTGGCTACATGCAACTTTTTTTTTTTTTTTTTGCAGTACACAGGCCTCTCACTGCTGTGGCCTCTCCCGTTGCAGAGCACAGGCTCCGGACGCGCAGGCTCAGCGGCCATGGCTCACGGGACCAGCCGCTCCGTGGCAGGTGGGATCCTCCCAGACCGGGCACGAACCTGTGTCCCCTGCATCGGCAGGCAGACTCTCAACCACTGCACCACCAGGGAAGCCCCCTACATGCAACTTTTGCACTACCTACCAGCTTTAGAAAAATGACGCCCAATACTTACATATGCTTGTCTATATGCCAGATCCTGGATGCTTTGTAAACATTAACTCACTTAATCATCATAACAACTGTATGAGGCTATTTCATTCCTATTTTACAGGTGAGGAACACAAGGCATTAAATAACTTGTCTAAGCCACATAGCTAGTAGATTAGAGAGCTGGAATTTGGACCCAGAGACTCCAGTGCTGGGCTCCCAGTTCATAACTGCTGTGGACTGATGATGACACGTAAGGCTCCACGTGAGGCTCCCGTTAGGAGTAGAAACCTCATTAGTAACGTTTGAGGATGAAGATATGGGTAGGGTCATAAAGCAAGAAAATGAATTCCTCTTGCCTCCTACACTGACCCTGCATCCTTGTCCATCTACACCCTGGAATTTAGGCTAACCAGAGAGCAGGAGAGTCACAAGGAAGAGAGGCTTAGAGGATGAGAAAAGAACGAGAGGGGTGGGGAAGGTTCCAGGGGATGGGGAGAGAGGAGAGTGAGGATCCTACAAAGGACCTTTGCATCCTGGCAAATGTGAAGGGGTGAATTACAATATCTACAAGAAAAATTAGGGCAGCGTTTTCCTGAATTTTCCCCTGCTCCCCTCGCCCTCCCCCACCCAGGTATTTGCAATGACAGAGTCTCCGTGAAATAATATTCAGGAAAATAAGGTATTGGATGGAAATTACTTCACCTTGACCAGTCAGCTTGTTGGTCACTATCAGGCACTTCTGGAAGCAGATTGAGCTGCCCCAGACATAGCAGAGCTGGGACTCTGAGAAGGAGAAGAAATACGTGCTGGGAGAGAGGGGCACCCACAGGGTTCTCCTGGGCTCCTTCTTTTTTTTCACACTTGCAGTGACACCTGGTGTGGAGTCCCACACTCATGCTTCCAGCTGCAGCTGCTACTTTTGTGTGTCCACCATGTGCAACATTGTTGTTCAACACATAGTAGCCATACATGAAAACTTTCACACATCCAGGGGTGGAGGAGGGGGAGAGGGGCTTGTACCAAACATTCTACATTACAAGGACGGCCCAGAGAAAAGCCCCCGAGGTACTACAAAAGGAAGTTTGGGCAAGTACGAGGGAGAGAGAGATCTCTCCTAGGGGAAGATGATAAGGAATGGGTCTGTGGAGGAAATGGTGTTTAGCCAGAACTTTCAGGTTTCATTCAGTGCCTGTGCGCTGAGTACATACTAAGCCACCTGCCTGTCTGGGGCCCCAGATTCAAGTTCCAGCCCAGCCACTCAGTGGTCATGGGGCCTTTGGTTCATGCTCTTCCCTTCCCCAAGCCTCAGTTTTCTCATCTGCAAAATGTGTCTACGGCACACCTCATCTACCTCATCAGGTTGTTTTGAAGATCAAAGCAGGTAACACAGAAAAGAGCACTTTGTAAAATAATGACACCACCAGCTGATGTTTAGTGGGTGTTTACCATGTGTCAGGCACTAGTCTTGAGAGTTTCCCACATAACAAGTCACTGAATTCTCACAACAATTCCATGCGATGAGAAACTGATGTTCAGAGAGGAAAACAAGCAGCCCAGGGGGACCCAGAGAGTAAGTTGCAGACTCAGGATTGAAAGCAGCTGGTCTCCTAGGACAAAGCCCCTCTCAGGACTGCGTGCAGGTACATACATGACTGTGCATGGTAATTACTGAGCTGCCTCCCTTCCATCCATCCTCATTTAAAGAGCACCCTGCATCCTTATCCAGTCCGCCCTTTCCTGGATAAGAATCAACAGGGCATGTTATTTATTTTTCAGCAGCTCTGGTCAATGTTTTGCTCAGGTGTCTGGCTTCTCTTGCTGCTCTCTTTGCAACAGCCCAGAAGGTTAGAGCCAGATCAAATTTTACCTCATCTTCTGAGAAACTTCGTACTCTTATGAATGTCATAGTCCTGTGGCCTATATGTAGGTGTACATATGCATCCACCGTCCACACACAAGCACATGTAGGTACACACACTAGGATACTTCCTATGTACCAAGTTCTTCACTAGACACTTTCTTCTCAGTTCTCCCATCAACCCTGCAGGTAGGTATGATTACTGAAGAGGAAGCAGGACTGGTGAGGTTAAACATCATGCCCCAGAGCCAAGATTCACATCCAAGTAGGTCAGCCTCCAAATCTTCTACTTTCTATGTTACAAAAACTGGCTTATAAAATTCCTTTTCATCCCCGACTTTGGCCCTCCTAATTTCTTACCCTAATCTTTAAGAGACCCTAATCTGACACCCAGGTTCTCATTATTCAGTCTACATTTTTTAAGCAGATATTGACTAACAAGTCGGGTTTCTGTATGGAGAAACAGACACCCCAAAAAGAGAAATGATTCTGAACCATGCACAACACATTTCGGGGAGTCCCAGCTGTCCCCCGCAAACGCGCTTTACCTGCGTGCTACTCCTCAAAGGCGCACTTGCTGCTAGCTGCTACTCAGCGGTCTATTTTGAGACTGGGCAGCGGACTCCAAGGGCACAGGGAGTGGAATCTACTCAGCTCAGTGAACCTGAAGTTGTTCATTGCTGTGCCGGGTTCAAGAATTCTAGGAATGCAGCCCGATGCCACTGGCAGCTCTGGAGCTGGTCAGGTGACAGGCTGCGCCTCACCCAGTGGAGAGTTACCTCTGAGTGAAATGCTCTGTTTCCTGGGGTGAAACAGAAAGCCTGCTCCAGTAAAGTGGAGCTGTTTTTAACAGCGAAAACAAAACTGCCTGTGTTCATGAAAATCTATACTTTCCCTGAGAAGAATGGAGGGGAAAAAAGCCACGCAGATAACACGGTTTCAATAGGAACTCAAGCAGGTGAATGGGACGGCTATCGGGAGCCATTTCCCAACATCCACCCCACTCCCCTCCCCGGAAGGGAGGAGAATTGCAGCTTAATTAACACTTCCCTCCCCCTCGAGATTTCACGTACAGAGTTTGAAACACTGAGAGTTTGTTCAGGAAGAGTCACATCTCCTAAAGAAGTCATCCTTTTGCTCAGCCTCTAGATCAACATTGTTGAAAGTTTCAGGATGCAGGAAGTTGCTAATCAACAGAACAAACTCACTCGACAAAGATGCATACCCTGTTTTTTCCCACTTTATTTGCTGAGAGATTCTTAGATCAGACTTAGATTGGTACTTTAAATATTGCATCAGTACTCAGAGAAAATGTTTATCTGCTTCATCTATTGATACTGCAGAGGAGAAAAAGGTACCAAAACCCTTCCTTACTGTTTCAAAAGTTAGTGACACATTTTTAAAACATGTTTTAAACTACACTGTTCTCTACCCCTAGCTTGTCTGTTCCTATAGTAGGTCTGCTCGTCCCATGGAGTCACCTATCTGCTGACAAAGTGCACAAAAAGCTGTGCTGCAGATAAATTCATCTGCATGATCACCAAGATATGAACACTGCAGGTGTCTCCCCAGGGGTGCTACCCCATAAAGGTGTGTGCTCAGGGTGGCCACACACCTGCCACTGAACCAGGTCATATGCTTCTGGAGAATAACCTCTTAAATCTTCCTAAACACTTGGTGGTCAATCTATTTTTATGCCATCCACACGTGGAGGACTGTCCCTTAAAGAGTTTACTGTATAAAAATAGAGAACCTAGTCATCCGTGAGAAGGTGTATTCTCTCACTGATAATTTTCTGATACAGGAGCTGTATTCTATTCCCTTTTAATGGAATAAACTATATTTCTTTTGTCTTCCCTCTAATTTATCCTCTATTCATTATTCATGGTACTTATCACTAGATTTTATTCAATTTTCTTTCTTTTTTTTTTAAAGCACGTTCTCTGCATTCAAAGACCTTATTCTTTTTTTCTTTTTTAAAAAAAATTAATTTATTTATTTTTGCTGTGTTGGGTCTTCGTTTCTGTGCGAGGGCTTTCTCTAGTTGTGGCAAGTGGGGGCCACTCTTCATCGCGGTGCGCGGGCCTCTCACTATCGCGGCCTCTCTTGTTGCGGAGCACAGGCTCCAGACGCGCAGGCTCAGTACTTGTGGCTCACGGGCCTAGTTGCTCCGCGGCATGTGGGATCCTCCCAGACCAGGGCTCGAACCCATGTCCCCTGCATTAGCAGGCAGAGTCTCAACCACTGTGCCACCAGGGAAGCCCCTTCTTTCATTTTTAAATGAGCTTAGGGTCCAGAATTGGACAGAGTACGGGGACCCAGTAAGAAGAGCAGAGTGTTAAGTGTGGGGGGACCTGGACACATCTGGGCTCAGCTCTGCCGTTACCTGCAGTATAAACCTGGGCAGATTAATCAACCTCCCTGAGCCTCAGGTTCCTAATTTGCACCTGAGGATGGTGCTGTGGGTTGTTGGGAGGTTTAAAGAGATTATTTCACACAGATCTGGCGTATAGCAGCCACACGAAGGGTGACAGCAGTCATATCCTTAATAATATCCTTATCCTTGTAGGTCATTCTCCTGTTTACATGTCCCCATGCCATACCTTGTAAATGCTAACGATGGCTGTACTGCTACCTGACATTGAATTCACAGCCTTAAAGATGCCTAGGTCTTTCCCATTTGTGTCATATTTATATCCTAGTTGTACTCTCCCCCAGTCTTAAATCTGGGCAGTTCATACACTATCTTGTATGTGTCCCTGTTGATTTCTTGGCAAACTTGCCTTGTTCTCTTGGAGAGACAGCTTTACTGTGTTGCTGTCCCCACCATGGCCAAACAGTAACAGTGAATTTTTTCACAGAGCGGATATGGACTAAAATACAATGTATCTCAGACTTTTTGTGGCCAGGTAATCCAAATACCTGAGCTTTCTACTTAAGTGTCACGCTCACTCCCATGTTTATTAGGAAGGAGGGAGGGTATGATTCCCTCCAGGGCACCAGAGGGAAAAGTTCTTTATGACTTTTCAAGGTGACCTACGCTGAATGGGTGCTAATAAGACATTGCTGGTTTACTCTATTATGCATCAGTAGATTCTGCTAAATGAAAACACACTTGAACCAGAGGACTTAATCATCCAGCTATTGGGATACCACTTTTGGGGGGATTTCAATAAACATAACTATCTCCGGAAGACAAATTATTATGAAGAAATGAGCCTCTAGCTTCCAACTCCAGGTTAGGGTATTCTCTGGTTTCTTCACTTCAGATAATTCTAGAATAGCAATATTTATTTACATTATGCTTTGGACAACACTACTGTGCATCAAAAAATTCTCATTTTATTCACCTCTGTTTAAAATGCCCAGTGACTGACTTAGACCCATTTGGGTACTAGAAACTTTCAATAAAGTTCTCAGATTTTCCCTTGAAAGAAAGGATTAAAGATCCTTTTCAAGGAGCATCTTTTTCACACAGTGTGAAAGACCTACAGGCGTTCCCATGGGAATGGGCCGCATACATTTCAGCCCTTCCCACAAGATGTCTATTGTTCCCTGGGCGTCTCTCGGCTCCCTCTGCTGTGACATGTTGCTACACTTCACCTCTACTGAAAGCCGTTGAGGCTGGGTTATTCCAAATGATGCTAAAGGACTCAACCCTTGGTGTTTTTGCTAGAGCTCATACAGTCTAAGTTTGTAGCAGCCTTGTTATCATAAGCGCATACAAAGTATAGGTTTGGTGACCTATTTAGGCAAGAGCTCAAAAAAATCTACTTAATTTTGAAAATGTATTGCAAGTTATGAGAACACAAATAGATAGGAAACATTTTATCAGGAATGAAGGAAACATCTAGCAAACTTTCTAAACCAAGAATTTGTGATCTGTCATAATGATTTCAAGGTGTATCAATTTTCATTTGTAAATTTTGACTTCACAAGACTCATTTGCTCTGGAATTGATACAAATCTCACCAAAAAAAATTTAATTCCAATTTTTTGGGTTTGCTTTTCCAGAGAACATATCCAGAGTTGCAAATTACAAGGAAAATTCAATGTTAAATGTATCTTTATTTACATTTAAATTTCATATATTAAACAATTGCATGACCAAGTCAAATAATGCCCTAAGTAATTTTTTTTTCTAGACTTTAAATTGAAAACATATATAAATGTCATGGAATTCAGCAGTTGAGTACTATAGCAATTTAAATATGTATTTGAAAAACAAAAAAGTGGCTAGATTCAGTTATGATTTGTAAGGTAACTGAAACATCAAGGGAAAAAAATGACAGCAACAACAAACAATAATGGTGACTGTCCTCCCCAGTGACTGTAATGATGCCACTGAATTTTCTTTGAAAATCATAGGCAGAGCCAGTTTCTTTGCTGGTTGCAAAATGTTTCTTGAGGTAAACAAAAGTATGAAATAGAAATGAGCCTAGACTATTATGGCATAAAACAAAAATGCACATTCTGTGAATCTAGAAGCACAGTTTTCTGCTCCAGAGGCCTAGAGACATGTTTTAATAACCCACAGAGAGGTTGCTTTTTTTTTTAATCGTAATAACTGAAAAGCATGCATACATGGGAGCATGCATACACAGCTCCCAAATGCACTTTATCTGCATAATCAGCCACAGACGCTGGAAGTTTCTCTGCCCCAGTCCCGAAGCCCACTCCTTGCCCCAGTACCGCTTCTGACGTTTACTTTAATTAGCTTTTGTTTTTGCTGAACAAAAGGACAGGAAAGAAGACAGCCATACCTCTTAGCACAGGAAACTCTGGCCATCATAGGAAATAGATGGAAAAATGCTTGATCTTTAGAGCAATTCGGCAGGAACCCACGACCATGCTCAGAAGCAGCCCAGTCGCCCCTGCCTGGTTCTGTCCTGTTGGCAGGCAGCAGCCGTGTTTTCCTGAGCTGCTTGTCAAGCCTGAGGTACACTTGATTCCCTCCCCTGGACTCACCATGCTGAATCGAGCAAATGAGTAACTTCTCCTCCCTCTTTCAAACTTCTGCTTAGTGCTAACAACTGGCACAAAGCTTCGCTTATTTCTGCAGTAGATTTACAGAAGCCTCTCAGCAGATCCGTAGATTGAAAAGAATTAGATTTGCCTAACAACCAGCAATTTAGGTGCTGTTAATGAATAGCTCACTCTAAGGAATCAAGGAAGTTTTAGGTTAATATCAGATGTGGGGCCTTTTATCAGGCAGGCATCAGTGAAAAGGTCTGGGGAGGGATGGAGGGAGGAATGTAGTGGAATGAGATAGTATTTAAGCCAAATATGATAGAAGAAAAATACCACAAGAGAAAGAAAATAACTAGTCTCAATGAGCAAACAATCTAACTATATTAGTATTGCTAGTGAAACCCTGAACAACTGAATGAAGCATCTAGTAGCACTAGAGATATTTCCAAGCCAGCACTGTCCCTTCTTGTGCCCATCCAAATTGCTAATTCACTTCCTCTTACCATCCAAATATGGAACTCCTCTTCTCAGGCCTAATACACTGAGGATCCCTTACAAGCAGTCCTACATATCCTTACATCTCTCTCTCTCCTTTAAGGAGAGTGCTCTTTAAACCTCTAATGCATAAATTAATCGGTGGTACCCAGTGGATTGTTGTATCTGGAGGCACTTCTCTCCCCTTATATGCATGACATGGGCTTTCTACACTTATTGATCTGAGGTTTTGCCTGCACACAAAGCAATAGAATATTTCTGAGCCTCTTCTAACTAGAGCTTTCAGTCAAATGAAGTATGTGAGTGTGGTGGGGTAGCGTGGTGGGGAGAATAAGATGTAAGTTGTACAACTGTACAAATTGCACAAATATCAATATTTCCATGTCATTGGCAATCACGCTACCATGTAAATAAATTGCTGGCTCAGCTAAAAAGCATTCTCATGGAGTGAAGAGGACTTTCTTCTGTGTTTACTGCCCAACATCCACTCATCCTACTTCTGGTAAAAACTATACCCAAATTTCCTTGGAAATGATGTCCTTTAGATAAAGTTGATTTACATAAACAGGTTGGATCTTAGCCAATCAGAGAATTGGATTCTCCTAACCATAGTGATTAATTTAGGGGAGGTGTGTGACCCCTTCCAGCCCAATGAGATTCAAGATAAAGATGATTATTTGGCTTTGGGGGGACAGAGTCTTTCCTTCTAGACTTGATGATGAGATACAAGGTCTGGTTGCTCTTGCCACCAAAAAACAAATCTTATGACTTTGTTTAAGCCTCTTAAACCAGCTGCTTCTGATATTGGCAAGATCCACCCTTCACTGTAAGCCTTTATAGCTTAAGTGATTTTAGGTTGGGTTTTCTGCCATTTGTTTTGAAAAAGTTTTATGGGACAGAATCAGCTAAAGACAGGTTTGTGGATGGGCTCTCCTGGGTCCCCACAGGGCAGCTCCTTGCAAAGGAAGTGGACTAGGAGACTCATCAGGAACCACCTCTGTCTAATGGGCCTCTTCAGTGACAACCACAGGCTTCCACAGACAACAGGTAGAGACAGGAAAGGCCTACAAGGAATGTAGTCATTCAGTGTACTTGAAACTGGGACATTCCAAATTAATTCTTTTTAAACAATTATATGTTAACTTCCCCCAATATTTCCACTTTAACCACCTAAACTTGTTTGGTGGATCCTAGTCACGTACTATTTGACCTTAATAAACCTAATCATGGAATCCATCCATCCGTGTACAATTTTCATAAATTCCTTTGGGTAATTAGTTTCACAGAGTATTGCTCTCCCCCATCCCCTGTTTCCGCACAACTTCCACCCCTTCCCACACTCCCTTGGAAAACTTGAAATAAAGAATCTCTAACCACAGTCAAACTACGATGCTTCCTTTACAGAACATATATAAATTCTATAACGACTTTAAATGTGTAAATTATATATAAACACTGAGAATTCCTGGATGATTTCATTTTCTATAAATAATTTTTCTTACCTGAAACCACTCACACTGCTTCAGGTATACCATTTCTGTGTTCAGACTCCCAGGTTTGCAAGAGTCCATTAGAAACACAGAAATTCACACAGGTCCAGGAACTTCCTTTTAGCTCAGCAAAATAACACATGGCTTGAACTGCAAGAGTTTGTTTGTTTGTTTTTTTGGTTCATTTGTTTTAGGAAAAGGAGAATAAGGACCTGGGGCTAGGTTTATTGTCTATTTCATTAAAATAAAAAATACTTCGATTTTAAAAATGTGGTAGTGGGAATTCCCTGGCAGTCCAGTGGTTAGGACTCTGCGCTTCCACTGCGAGGGCAGGGGGCATGTGGGTTCGATCCCTGGTCAAGGAACTAAGATCCCACAAGCCACAAGGCTCACATACAATGACCCTGTCACATCCTAGGTCCTGTCCATTCTGTGTCCTCCACATTCTTTATTTTATGTGGTGGGCAGATCTTAAGGTGACCCACAATGATCCGTTTTCTGATGTTCACGCCCTGTGTAATTTTCTGCCCTTGAGTGTGAGTGGAACTTGTGACTTGCTTCTAAGAAATAGAATATGGCAAAGATGGTGGAAGGTTACTCCCATGATTACCTAATGTTATATGGGACTCCATCTTGCTGACAGACTCGCTCTCAGGTTCTCCTTGCTGGCTTGATGAAGTAATTGGTCCTACAGGACAAGGAACTATGGGAGGCCTCTAGGAACTGAGGGCAGCGTCCAGCCAAGAACCAGCAAGAAGCCAGGGCCTTCAGTCCTACAGACTCAAGGAAATGAATTCTCCCATCAACCTGAGTGAACTTGGAGGAGGACTCTTCCCCAGTCAAGTTTCCATAGAACACAGCCCAGCCATCGCCTGGATTGCAGCCTTGTGAAACCCTGAGCAGAGGACCCACCTAAGGCATGCCTGGATTCCTGACCCACAGAAAATGTGGAACAATAGATGTGTGCCTTTTTAAACCACTAAGTTCATGATAATTCGTTATAGAGCAATAGAAAACTAACACATGACCATTCCTCCCTCTCCACTTCAATAGCTAGATAGCTTTGTTTCTGTTAAATTCTTTTCTTTTTTTTTGTCTGTTAAATTCTTCATCCTCTCTTATCTGGATGGTGACAGGAGTCCCCTAGCAGATCTCCCTGCCTCCAACATGGCCCCTTCAATTCCATTCTCAACTCTGCCACCAGATTAGCTTTCTCAAATAAAATATGATATATGACTTTTACTTAAAAATGAATAAGTGACAGCTCACTGCCTGAAGATGAAATCCGAACTACTTTACTTGGTATACAAAGGGCTTTGTAATCTGGCTCCCACCCCCTTTCAAGCTGGCTGCACCACTCACGCACACACAGCCCTGTGTAATGAGGCCAGTGCCTTCAGAATATATCCAGGAGCCTATCACCTTTCACTCGCCTCTCTTTACTACCACTACTACTGTGATCCAAACACCGTTATTTCATGTCTCACTTGGATTATTGCAATAGCCCCCTGGCTTCTGTTCTTGCCTTGTTAAAATGTAGTCTTAACATCTAGATGATCCTATGAAAATGCAAATCAAAACTGACTCCCTTCTGTTCAATACTCTCCAGTGGAATGGCTCTCCATCTCACCCTGACTCAGAGCCAAAGTCCTTTCGATGATCAGCAAAGCCTTGTATGATATAGCTTTTCCCCCTTCTTCCTCCTTGTCTTCAACTTCATCTCCTACCACTCTTGCTTTTTGCTCTCTCTGCTCCAGCCACACTGGAGCTACACAGAGTTTTCTTCTTCCTTGCTATTCCTTGGACACAGTAGATATATTTCCACCAGAAGGCATTTGTATTTGTGTTTCCTCTGCCTGGAAGGCCCTACCCCCAGAGGTCCTTATGGCTGGCTCCTTGACTTCATATGTTTACCCACATATCACCTTAGCGTGCTTTGCTTGATCACTGTCTATAAAACAGTGACATTCCCTGCCTCCTTTGCATGTCTCAGTTCCTGTTTTATTTATTTATTTATTTATTGACTGCATTGGGTCTTCGTTGCTGCGTGCAGGCTTTCTCTAGTTGCGACGAGTGGGGGGCTACTCCTCGTTGTGGTGCACGGGCTTCTCATTGCGGTGGCTTCTCTTGTTGCGGAGCATGGGCTCTAGGCACGCAGGCTTCAGTAGTTGTGGCATGTGGGCTCAGTAGTTGTGGCTTGCGGTCTCTAGAGCACAGGCTCAGTAGTTGTAGCGCATGGGCTTAGTTGCTCCACGGCATGTGGGATCTTCCCGGACCAGGGCTCGAACCCGTGTCCCCTGCATTGGCAGGCGGATTCTTAACCACTGCGCCACCAGGGAAGCCCATTTCATGTTTTATTTTTAAATTTTTGTCCATACCACTTACTGTCACCTGACATACTATATATGTTTGCCTCCAGCGTATATTTACTTCTTTCTTTGTAAAAAATTTTTATTACACTTCTTTCTCACCACCCCTCCAAAAGTATAAACCTCATGGAGGTAGGAACTTTGTTCAGTTGATTCCATAGAGTTCAACCTGGTGTCTGGCATATAATATGGACCTGACTTATTGAATAAACTTTGAGTAAATAAAGGAAGTTAATTTAAGCTTAATCAGACTCTCCATGCAAGACTGTAATTTAGAAGTGAACAACCTGATGAAGGATAACTGTGTAGAACCCACTTTGTCATTGAGTGTGGTAAAAGAAGCATCCATCTTTCATGGGCAGGAGTGGTGGCAAGGTCACGGTCCTGGATCAACACAGGCATCTGTGGGACCAGGCTGGAGGTGGTTTCCGCACAGTTCCCAGTGCAGGAGCAGAAGGGGCTTCCCCACCTGTTCTCCAATGATCCTTCACTCCTCCCAGCATTCTGGGAACTCCCAATATGGATTTTTATTGAAAATCCATTTCTGTTTAATCAACCCAAAACTGCTTCCATTGCTTGCAACTAAAAAAAGGAACGATGATACAGCCATCATTCTCCCTTTTGCTACTGTGCCTTGTACCTGGCAGCCCCTCTACCTGGAACGCCTGGTCTGTTTATAAAGTGCCAGCTCATTCTTTCACCATGATTCTTACCTCTTCCTCTCTGTAAAGATACTCATGCCAAGTAAAGCTGATCTCATCGTCTTTTGTTTCCACAGGGCACTTGTACAGAAAGCTACCATATTAATCTCATTATCTCCCACTAGCTGACAAACCCTTATGGGCAGGGACCAGGTTTTAATTCATCTGAGAAACTCCAGCTCTAGTCTACTATCTGGCACAGAGGAGGACTTCAGTAAAAATTTCATGAATAAAGGCTTCCTTTTTAAAGCATCAGTAAAACAGTAATTCTGTAATTGAAAAGAATTCTGATGCAGAAACAAAGAAATATATAGCAAATAGATCCATTTGGCTGAGATATAATTATTTTCTTGTTAAATTGGTAAAAAAAAATTTTTTTTTAATTTTCCCAGTACTGGTAAGGAGGCATATCCTTTACCAAAAAACTCTAACCAGCCCAATCAGAGAAACAGAGAGAAGACACAAATTACCTGTATCAGGAATAAAAGAGTTGACATCACTACAGATACTATAGGTATATAATACTTCAATCACTTAACAGTATAACTTGGTGCTCTAACTTATTCATTTTTTTTTTATTTAAAAATTTTTAAAAATTTTTAAATAATTTAATTAATTTATTTTTGGCTGCGTTGGGTCTTTGTTGCTGCACGTGGGCTTTCTCTAGTTGCGGCGAGCGGGGGCTACTCTTCGTTGAGGTGTGTGGGCTTCTCATTGCGGTGGCTTCTCTTGTTGCAGAGCATGGGCTCTAGGAGCGTGGGCTTCAGTAGTTGTGGCACGCGGGCTCAGTAGTTGTGGCTCGCGGTCCCAGTTGCCCCACGGCATGTGGGATCTTCCAGGACCAGGGCTCAAACCCATGTCCCCTGAATTGGCAGGTGGATTATTAACCACTGTGCCACCAGGGAAGTCCAATTCATTCTTTATTAATCTGCATTTTATTCTACTGTATGGATATGGCATAATTTATTTAAGAATGGGTGTTTGGGTAATTCCAATCTTTCTTCATTTCTACAAATAGAGTAGTAAATTAGAATAGAAGCTTTTAGCTTTTAAAAAATTCATCTTTCCTTTTATGGTTCATACTTTTAATGTCTTATATAGAGATTTTTCATATTTAGGTTTTAATGCAAAATTTATTTTTCTTTATAATGTGAGGTAGGAATCTGGTTTTATTAGTATATATGTGTATATATATATATATATATATAATTTTTCTAGCATGATTTTTTTTTGTAAATAGTCTGCTCTTTACCCATTGATTTATGATACCAGCTCTGTTATAGTCCACATTTACATATATGTTTGGGTTTATTTCAGGAGTACCTATTATGTTCCATTGGCCTATTTGTTTCCCTCTGTGCCAGTACTACACAGTTTTGATGATCTTAGCTTTTTAATATATCTTGCATATGTCTTTAATATGTCTTGCATATGTCTTTAATATGTCTTGCATATGTCTTTAATATTGTGTAGAAAGAGTACCCCTTCTTTGTGCTTTCTTTTTGAAATTGTGTTAGCAATTCTTTGACCTTTACAACTTGTTGACCACATAAATTTTAGACTCAGTTAATATTTTTTCATAGAAATCAATTTGAGATTTTGATTAGAATTGTAATTAAAATTATATGGATTGTAATGAATTTTATAGATTATTTTGGAAGTATTGATTTCTTTTCTTTTTTTAAATATTTATTTATTTATTTATTTATTTATTTATTTGCACTGGGTCTTAGTTGCGGCAGGCGGGCTGCTTGGTTGTGGCTCACCAGCTCCTTAGTTGTGGCATGTGAACTTTTAGCTGCTGCATGTGTGTGGAATCTAGCTCCCCAACCAGGGATTGAACCTGGGCCTCCTCCATTGGGAGTGCAGAGTTTATCCACTGCGCCAGCAGGGAAGTCCCTTGATATCTTTTCAGTGTTGATTTATTTAATTTATGAGTAAGGTAAAATTTCCACTTAATTCAAGTTCTCTTTTATGTTATTCAATAACATATTTTTTTATGAAGTTCATGCACATATTTGTAAGATTTGTTCCTAGGTAATTTGTAACTTAGGTACTGTTGTATAATTTTTTGTGATTCTTTTTTAAAATTACATTTTCTATTTTATTATTCCTAGTGTAAGGGAGCCTTATAGAAATTTGTATATTAATCTTGTATCCACAACCTTGTTGAATCCTTTTATTAGTTTTAAAAGTTTGTCTATAGAGACTTTTGAATGTAGATAATCTTATCATCTGTAAATAGGACTGTTTTATCCACCCCCCCAATTTATATTCCTCTTCTTTTTTATTCATTTGAACCCCTTCTGATTTTTTTAACCCATTTTGCCATTAGTCATTTCAAAGAACCAGTATCAGTTTCGTTGGTCAGTCCTATTTTTCTTTTTAGTTTCTGTTTCATTAACTTCTGCTTTTATCACTATTGTTTCTTTTCTACAAATTTTATTGGGTTTACATTTTTTCCCCTAGTCCCTTGGAATGACTAGCTTAGCCATATATATTTTTGTAGTTTTCTAAAAAGTTTCCTTTATATTGTATTTATAGATTTTATACTCTCATCTTTATTACTTCCCTCCTTTTGCTTTCTATGGGTTTATTTTGCTGTTCTTTTCTATTTTCCTGAGTTTGAAGTTGAGGTTATTGATTTTCACCCTTCCTTCTTTCTTCATATTTGCCTTTAAAACTAAATTTTCTTTTAAGCATAGTTTTAGCTGTCATTCATAAGTTTTGATATGTTGTATTTTTATCATCATTGAGTTCAAAATATTTTCTATTTTCATCATGACTTCTTTGACCCATGACTTATTTAGAAGTTTATTGTTTAATTTCCAAACATTTAGTGATTTTCTAGTTGCCTTTTTATTCCCCCATTTTAGCAAAGAATCCATTCTATTCAATCCTTTAAAATGTTTTGAATATTGTTTTATGTCTCAGCATATGGTCTTTTATAAAATGATTGCATGTTGGATTCAGTGTTCTGTTTATGTACACTAGATCAAATTTACAAATTAACTTTCCAAATGTTATAATATTACATTTTATATGGCTTTTTAAATTAGATATTTCAAGATGCGTTACAAGTTTCTGCTATGTTTTAGAATTGTCCATTTCCCTGTTTGTCTCTTTTGAAGTTCTGTCTATTTTGTAATTATACTATTGTGAGGCTCTGTTATACTTAGATAGAAAATTAGAATTGTTATCATCTCTGGTGGATGAAAACTTTTATTATTAAGAAGTGTTCCTGGGCTTCCCTGGTGGCGCAGTGGTTGAGAGTCCGCCTGCCGATGCAAGGGACACGGGTTCGAGCCCCGATCCGGGAAGATCCCACATGCCGCGGAGAGGCTAGGCCCGTGAGCCATGGCCACTGAGCCTGCGCGTCCGGAGCCTGTGCTCCGCAACGGGAGAGGCCACAACAGTGAGAGGCCCGCATACCGCAAAAAAAAAAAAAAATAAATAAAATAAAAGAAGTGTTCCTTATTGGTAATAATGATTTTTCTTCTAAAGTCAGCTTTGTTTGACAATAATATAATTATGCAGTATATCTTTTGGTTAGTATTTGCATGCTCTAGATCCTAATTTCAACCTCTCTTTATCCTTATGTTTTGGATATGTCTCTTTTTTACGTCATGTAGTTTTGCCCCCTCAATCTCATTACTTTCATGTTTTAATTAGAATATTTAAACCATTTTCATTTAATCTAATTACTTATATATTTGGGTTTAAGTTTATCATTATAGTATCTGTTTTCTATTCTGTTTTATGATTCTTTTTCTCTTCTTGATTTAAAAAAATTTTTTTTAATTTATTTATTTTTATTTTTATTATTCTTTTTGGCTGTGTTGGGTCTTCGTTGCTGTGTGCAGGCTTTCTCTAGTTGCAGTGAGCGGGGGCTACTCTTCATTGCAGTGCGCAGTTTTCTCATTGTGGTAGCTTCTCTTGTTGCACAGCACGGGTTCTGGGCATGTGGGCTTCAGTATCTGTGGTGTGTAGGCTCAGTAGTTGTGGCTCATGGGCTCTAGAGCACAGGCTCAGTAGTTGTGGTGCATGGGCTTAGTTGCTCTGTGACATGTGGGATCTTCCCGGACCAGGGCTCGAGCCCATGTCCCCTGCATTGGCAGGCAGATTCTTAACCACTGTGCTACCAGGGAAGCCCCTTGCTTTTGTTTGGATTGAACATTTTTTATTCCTTTTGTCTCCTCAGTAAGCTTCAAACTTACATACTCATTTACTATCTTTTTGTACTTCCTTGGAGAATACAATATGTATAGGTGTACACTGTGTAATATGTGTATATATAATGTGTGTGTATATCTCCACAAGACTTTATTATTTTAACAATGACATTATGTTGTGCTTAGGTGTGGATCTATTTTAGTTTATCCTGCACTTGGGATTCCTAGGGTTTCTTGAATTTGTGGTTAGAGGTCATTTTGGAATTTTTCAGCCTTTGTCTCTTCAAATATTACTCCTGCCCCATTTCCTCTTCCTCTTTTCCTTCTGGGTCTTTAATTACATGTATGATAGACTCTTTATAGTACTTTTTTAAATCTAAATTTCACTTGTTTCCATCCTTTGATTTTCTGTTCTACATTCTGGATATTTTATTCTGATCTTTCAGCTTATTAATTCTCTGTTCACCTGTGTCTAATATACTATCCCATCCACTAAATTTTTCATTTCAGTTATTTTTTTGTTTCTAAAATTTTCATTTGCTTTTTTTCGCATGTAGATTCCAGTTCCCTGCCAAGTTTTTAGTCGTGTCTTTTTTTCCTCCTTGAATATTGTAAGCAAATTTATCTTAAGGTCTGTGCCTAATAAATCCAGTATCTGGAGACCCAGTGAGTCCATTTCTGTTGCCTGTTTTTTTTCCCCCTCTTGTTTTTATTCATATATGTTATCACCTTGTATGCTTGTTTTTTTTCCCCCTCTTGTTTTTATTCATATATGTTATCTCCTTGTATGCTTGGTTATTTATGTGTATATGAGTATGTATGTGTGTTTGTGTGTTTGTGTGTTCTTGTATGTGAGTGAATGGACATTTTATTTACAAAATTGACTATAAAAATAATGTGAAACTAAGGATGTCTTCTGCTTGAGAAGAGGATTCAAATATGCTCATGCATTAGCACTGGTATCACCTCAATCCAACTTTAAGTATTGAGATAAGTTGAAACTTTATTTCCTCTATTTCCAGTTTACCTTGTCCCTAGGGTGCAGCCCTTTGGAATTTCTACAGGAGTTTCTGCAGGTCTCCTCCCTTCTTGATAGGTCCTGGACTCTGATGCCTATTCCCCTTTCTCTGTGAAGCTGTGAAAAGTAATGCTCAGGTTCTCTGCCTGTTAGACTTTCAGATTCCTTTTTGAATCAGCAAAGCCCATCAGGGAAAAATGGCCCCCAAAGCCAGGTTCACTCCTCTGGTCTTCAATCCTCCTCCACATCTAGGCTCCCTGATACTTTATTATGTTTTTGCCTTTTCAGTGCCTTGAAGCATATTTTTTTCCATACACCGAAAAAAGTATTTTGTCCAGATTTTATTGTTCTCATCAGATGAATTGGTCAGATTTGCCTAGACTATATGGAAAGTGCAAGTCTAAAACAGTTAAGTTTTTATCTCTAAAATGTGTTATTTTTTTTGCACGTTTAGAAAATTAGTTTGCACATGCACTGAGATTATACTAAAATTGCATTTATGGATATTTTTATTATTTCTACAACCTTAGTTTTAATGGGTCAACAGTTCACATTGGTGGACACAGGATAAAGCAATAATTTGCCTTGAAAAATGTCTGAACTTCAGTTATGCTTTACCAGCATAGATAACTTTGTTCTTTATAAGCAATGGAATTACAGTTGCCAGGGAAACATCTTACCTAACTCCTTTATCTGTAACCTTCGTAATAGATTTCTACCTAAATTTTCCAGGACAAAACAATGGTTAACTTTCTTAACTTAAAGGGGATTTCAGAAAAGAACTCGTATGGCTGATATGAAACATATGCTAACAAGGTAAGACCATGAAATTAAGTATTTTTTATGTTGGTACCATTGTCTTTATCTTTACTACCTCATAAAGAATGGTTTGTAGACTGAATACAACCCCCATCCCTAATGTGCTTCATTATGAAAGCAACACTCAGTTAAGTGGAGGACAAAGCCAGAAACATGCTATGGTTTAGGGAAATCTCTTAGTTTATTTTCAGATGTTTCTAGTTTGGAAAAAGCCAAAGCACATTTTGTTGAGCACATTTTATTCCTATGTGTATTATAAGGGAAATCTAACCCATGTGTTTTATTTCATTAATATTTTACCAAGTTAAATGGTTCTTTTGCAAGATATATTTAATGTTAAGTTATTTTTATGAGGCTTTTTCCCTTGGATTATGAATTCATATGTCACCTAAAGTAAGTATACTTTGATCCAAATATCTTGTAGTTATGAAGTCAGAAACCCACAAAACTTGGGTGATTTCCCAACAGTGCCAAATACAATATTTCATTTCTACCACTAACATGATTTTTTCCTCATATTTGTCAATCAGCACTTTATTGAGAAAACAACAGAGTTATTCTCCATTTTAAGCCCTGCTTTTTGATAAATGTCCAAATGAGGCTGTGGCTCAATTCGATATGGGGCACTAACTTCAAATTGTGGGCACAGATCTAAGTACATGGTTAATATACTGACTGAATCACATCTGTGGTTACTTAAAAGTATGATATAAGTGGGCACATCAGAGAACTTGATGAATACTAACTCCTAAGAGTGGCAAAAATGACTGGTGAAGATATGAGGCAATGGGAACTTTCAGTCAATGTTGGTGGGTGTGCAAATTAGTAAACTGCTGTAGAAAATAATTATTATCTAGCAAAGTTGCAGATATGCATGCCCTATATCCCAACAATTCCACTCCTGGGTATAGTCTCAGAGAAACTTGCACATGTGAACCAGGAGACGTGAACAAGAAAGACCATAGTGTCATAATAAAAAACTGGAAACAGCTTAAATATCAATCAGTAGACAAAATGGATGTAAGTTGTGCTATTCATACAAAGAGCAATGGAAATGAGTGAATTATAGGCACGTATATTATCAACATGGATGAATCTCAAAAACAGTGCTGAATGGAAAGAAGTCAGAGTAGAAAAAAAATGTAGTAGTATTGTATTTATATAAAGTTTGAATGTGTGCAAAGAATTTGGTGTTTAGGAATATATACAAATATGTGACACTATAAACAAAAGTAGGAATGATACAGATAAAATTCAGGACAGTCATTACTTTGCATGGGGTGATGGAAAGTTGAGGGGATAAGATACAGGAAGAGCTTCTAAGTTTTTTTTTTTTTTAATGTTCTATTTTTTAAAGCTGTGTGGTGTATGTACACAAGTTTTTGTTTTATCATTATTTTTATTTTTTAAAATGTCTTATGAGTATGGTTTTGTATGTATTCAACCTTTAAAAATTAATTTTAAAAATGCAGATTTAAGCATTCCATCAAATTGCTGGGCTATTTGCCTACTACTCCAATTCTCATGAAACTGAAGCGAAAGGTACAGTCTGTCAGAGTTTCGTTATGTGCTTAATGTTTCCCTTCCTGTCCTGACTTTTCAAGAAAAATCCCTTTGGGTTCATTCTATGTCTTACATAGTTGGGCTATTTCTTTTATTTTCAGATTAGATTAAATACTATCAGGCAGCTTCTGTCATTCTGCATAAATAGTAATGATTACTCTATCAGAAAAAAAATCTATAATAACATAGCATAGCAGTTAATGTTTGACAAGCAAGTCTCAGTGGTATACTATAGCTGTCAGTATAGCCATTAGTAACAGGAAGACACAATGGGCTAAATTCTGCAAGAGAATAGAGCTCTCCCTCATCAAGACAAGAGTAAATGCTTTCCAGACAACAAGGAATCTCTTTATTATGTAGAATCAATTATTCACAAGCCCAGAATGGCCAGCCTCCTTCCCTCCCCACCCCATTCTTTACTTTTTTCCCTCCTCCTCTTCCTTCCTTTCTTTCCTTCTTTCTTTCACCAACTCTACTGAATATCTATTACATGCCAGGTGCCAAATGTTCAAGTATATGCTGGTGTCCCCAAAGAATTAACAGGACCTTTGACAGTGCACATACTGCAGTCATACTTCCTTTTCCTCTCTGGCATGGAATGACACCTACTTTGGTCATTCAAGGGGTACCTTCACAATATTTGCCATATTTGTTAGCTATATAATTCCTTTTGTCTTTTTAAATTGTAAACTCTGTAATATATACAAATGAATGTATTATTTTTAAATATACAATTTAAGTGATTATAATAAAATGAACACTCATCTACTCACTACCCAGCTTAACCTAGGGGTAAGATGGGAATAAAGACACAGACCTACCAGAGAATGGACTTGAGGATATGGGGAGGGGGAAGGGTAAGCTGGGACAAAGTGAGAGAGTGGCATGGACATACATACACTACCAAACGTAAGGTAGATAGCTAGTGGGAAGCAGCCACATAGCAAAGGGAGATCAGCTCAGTGCTTTGTGACCACCTGGAGGGGTGAGATAGGGAGGGTGGGAGGGAGGGAGACGCAAGAAGGAAGAGATATGAGAACATATGTATATGTATAACTGATTCACTTTGTTATAAAGCAGAAACTAACACACCATTGTAAAGCAATTATACTCCAATAAAGATGTTAAAAAAAAAACAACTGCAATTAGAATGTGTGCCCCTCCTCAATTTTCCCTCCCTTTCCCCACCCAGAAGTAATGAATGTACTATTTGAATTGTATATCATTATTCTCTTGCTTTTTAGAAATAGTTTTATAACCCATATTTTTATCTAAATACTTCACATGTTTTTGAAATAATAATTGAATAAACCTATATTCTTCTGTGACTCAATGTTTTTTACTCAGCATTCTGTTCTTGTGATTCTTCCATGGAAATGTGGCTGATTTACTTTTAACAGATGTATAGTATTCCACTCTATGCCTTTGTCCCACTTTATTTTTAACTTGTCAGTGGGCTTTTGGCTTGTTCCATTTTTGCTGTTATGGAGAGTCTGCTCTGGACATTCCTATACATGTCTCCTCATACAAATGTGCAAGTATTTCTCTTGCATATACACTTAGCAGTGGAATTTTTAGGTCATAGGATATGTGAACCTCCCACTGTACTGAAAAATGTTTGTTTATTTTCCAAAGTAGTTGTCTTGATTTACATTCTCATCTGCAGTGGGTGAGAGTTCTTAGCTCCACATCATTACCAACAGATTATTGCTTGACTTCTTAATTGTTGCCAATTGGGTGAGTATGATATTATGTCTCACTTGGGCTTTAAATTATAATTCCTTGATCACCAATGAGTTTGATCATCTCTTAATATTTATTTGCCATTCATATTTTACTTCTGTGAAATGCTATTCATGTCTTTTTTTTGTTTGGTTATCTTTTTTCTTGATGATTCATAGGAACTCTTTATATGCTTTACTGATGAGTTCTTTTCCAGATATTGGTAGTACAAATTTTGTACTACCAATAGTACAGTACTACCCAGTTTGTGGTTTGAATTTCTTTCTCTTTATGACATTTTAAAAATTTTTATTTATTATTATTATTATTATTATTATTATTATTATTATTATTTTGGCTGCGTTGGGTCTTCGTTGCTGTGCACGGGCTTTTCTCTAGTTGCGGCGAGCAGGGGCCACTCCTCGCTGCAGTGCATGGGCTTCTCTTGTTGTGGAGCATGGGCTCCAGGTGCATGGGCCTCAGCAGTTGTGGCTCGTGGGCTCCAGAGTGCAGGCTCAGTGGCTGTGGCGCATGGGCTTTGTTGCTCTGTGGCATGTGGGATCTTCCTGGACCACGGATCGAATCCATGTCCCCTGTATTGGCAGGTGGACTCTTAACCACTGAGCCATCATGCAAGTCCCTCTTTATGATATTTTAAAATGTCTTCTGATATTTTGATTTTCATGTAGTCAAAATTATAAATCTTTTTCTTTATGCACTGTGCTTTTTGTATATTATTGAAGATATTCTTTTGTACACTGAGATCATAAATATATTCTCTCTTACTGTCTTTTAAAAGGTTTTAAAGTTTTGCATTTCACATTTAAGTTTTTAATCCACAAGGAACTGATTGTTGTATGTGGTGGTATGTAGGGATCTGTTTTATTTTTCCTCCTATTGTCAACCAATAGTCAGGTGCCATTTTCTTATGAGTTTATCCCTTCAGTGATCTGGGCTGCCATCTCTATCCATTTCCTTCTAGAGAATGCTCTGTTTCTGAGCTCTGTGTTTTCTTCCTTCAGTATGTAGTCTATCTTTGCACTAATAACACATTGTCTTAATTATCACATTTGGTAGAGCTAATTTTCTCATCTTTTTCTTTTGCAAAATTATTCTAGCTACTCTCAGCCCTTTGAATTTCCCTGTAAACTTCAGAATTAGATGGTAACTTCCATGTAAAATTCTATCTAAGTTTGATTGGAGTATCATGAAATTTACAGTTAACTTGAGGAATGTTAATATTTATATAATATTGAATTTCCCTAAACATAGCATGCTATAATTCCAAAATCATTTACATCTTCTTTAATGTTTTTCAGTCCGTTTTTTCATGTACAATTTGATGAGTTTGGACATATGCATACAACCTTTCATGAAACTATAGGCACAATCAAGGTCAAGGTAATAGACAGATCCATCACCCCCAAAGTTTCTTTGTGCCACTTTGTTTTTTATTTTGTTTTTGTGGTAAGAATACTTAACATGAGATCTCCCCTCTTCATACATTTTTTAAGTGCACAACACAGTATTGTTAACTATAGGAACTATGTTGTACAGCAGATCTCTAGAACTTGTTTACCTGTGTAACTGAAACTTTCTACCTAGTGAACAACAACCCCCCCACTCCCCCTGCCCCCAGTCCCTGGTACCCACCATTCTATTCTCTGCTTCTATGAGTTTGACTATTTTAGACACCTCACATAAATGGAATCATGCAATATTTGTCTTTCTGTGACTGGCTTATTTCACTTAGTATAGTGTCCTTCAGGTTCATTTATGTTGTCATGTATGACAGAATTTTCTTTTTTTTAAGGCTGAATGATATTCCATTGTATGTATATACCACATTTCCTTTATCTGTCAATGGACAAATTTAGGTTGTTTCCATATCTTAGCTATTGTGAATACTGCTGCAGTGAAAATGGAAGTGCACATATCTCTTTGTGATCCTGATTTCTATTCTTGTGGATATATACCCAGAAGTGGAATTGCTGGATCATATGGTACTGCTATTTTTAATTTCTGGAGGAAACTCCATATTGTTTTCTATAATGGCTGCACCAATTTACATTCCCACCAACAGTATACAAGCGTACCAATTTCTCCACATGCTGGCCAATATTTGTTATCTTTTTTTTTTTTTTTTTTTGATAATAGCAAACCTAACAGGTGGGGGAATATCTCATTGTAGTTTTGATTTACATTTTCCTGATGATTAGTGATGCTGAGCATCTTTCCATATACCTGGTGGCCATTTGTAATTCTTTTTTGAAGAAATGTCTATTCAAGTCCTTTGCTCATTTTTAAAATTGGGTTATTCGGGGAGTGGGGTTTGCTACTAAGTTTGGATTTTCTTGTATATTTTGGCTATTAACTCCTTATCAGATATATGGTTTGCAAATATTTTCTCTCATTTCATATGTTGCCTTTTCATTCTACTGATTGTTTCCTTTGCTGTGTAGAAGATTTTAGTTTGATGTAGTACCATTTATTAATTTTTGCTTTTATTGCCTGTGCTTTTGGTATTATATCCAAGAAATCATTCCCAAGACAAATGTCAAGATTTCCCTCTATGTTTTCTTCTAGAAGTTTTAGTTTCAGGTCTTACATTTAAGTCTTTAATCTATTTTGAGTTGATTTTTGTATAGTGTAAGATAAAGATCCAGTCATTTTATTTTTGTTGCTATTGTAAATAGTGGGAGTTTAAACTGATAAAGGTATTTTTAAAAATTTTTTATTTTATGTTGGAATATAGTTGATTAACAATGTTGAGTTAGTTTCAGGTATACAGCAAAGTGATTCAGTTATACATATATATTTATCTATTCTTTTTCAAATTCTTTTCCCATTTAGGTTATTACAGAGTATTGAGCAGAGTTCCCTGTGCTATGCAGTAAGTCCTTGTTGGTTACCTATTTTAAATAGAGCAGTGCGAACATGTCAATCCCAAACTCCCAATCTATCCCTCCCCCACACCCTTCCCCCACTGGTAACCATAAGTTTGTTCTCTCAGTCAGCAAGTCTGGTTCTGTTTTGTAAATAAGTTCATTTGTATCAATTTTTTTTAGATTCCCCATATAAGTGATATCATATGATATTTGTCTTTCTCTGTCTGACTTAGTTCACTTAGTATGATAATCTCCAGGTCCATCCATGTTGCTGCACATGGCATTATTTCATTCTTTTTAATGGCTCAGTAATATTCCATTGTATATATGTACCACATCTACTTTATCTGTTCATCTGTCAGTGGCATTTAGGTTGCTTCCATGTCTTAGCTATTGTAAACAGCACTGCAGTGAACATTGGGGTGCATGTATCCTTTTGAAAAATGTTTTTCTCTGGATATATGCCCAGGAATGGGATTGCTGGATCATATGGTAGCTGTGTTTTTAGTTTCTTAAGGAACCTCCATACCTCCTTAAGTTCTCCATAGTGGCTGTACCAACTTACATTCCCACCAACAGTGTAGGAGGGTTCCCTTTTCTCCACACCCTCTCCAGCATTTATTGTTTGTAGACTTTTTGATGATGGCCATTCTGACTGGTGTGAAGTGATATCTCATTGTAGTTTTGATTTACATTTCTCTAATAATTAGTGATATTGAGCATGTTTTCATTTGCTTTTTGGCCATCCGTAGGTCTTCTTTGGAGAAATGTCTATTTGGGTCTTCTGCCCATTTTTTGATTGGGTTGTTTGTTTTTTTGATATTGAGCCACAAGAGGTGTTTGTAAATTTTGGAGATTAAATCTGCTGCATTCCTATACACTAACAACAAAAGATCAGAAAGTGAAATTAAAGGAACAATCCCATTTACCATCGCATCAAAAAAAAAATACCTTGGGCTTCCCTGGTGGCACAGTTGAGAGTTGAGAGTCCGCCTGCCAATGCAGGGGACACGGGTTCGTGCCCTGGTCCGGGAAGATCCCACATGCCACGGAGAGGCTGGGCCCGTGAGCCATGGCTGCTGAGCCTGTGCGTCCGGAGCCTGTGCTCGGCAATGGGAGAGGCTGCAACAGTGAGAGGCCCACATACCGCAAAAAAACAAACAAACAAAAAAAAACCTAGGAATATACCTACCTAAGGAGGTAAAAATTCTGAACTCCAGAAACTATAAGACTCTGATGAAAAAAATAGAAGATGACACAAACAGATGGAAAGATATACCATGTCCTTGGACTGGAAGAATCAGTATTGTCAAATTGACTACACTACCCAAGGCAATCTACAGATTCAATGCAATCCCTTTCAAATTACAATGGCATTTTTCACAGAACTAGAACAAAAAATTTTTTATGGAAACACAAAAGACCCAAATAGCCAAAGAAATCTTGAGAAAGAAAAATGGAGCTGGAGTAATCAGGCTTCCTGACTTCAGACTATACTACAAAGCTACAGTCATCAAAACAGTATGTTATTAGCACAAAAACAGAAATGTAGAGCAGTGGAACAGGGTAGAAAGCCCAGAAATACACCCATGTACCTGTGGTCAGTTAATCTACGACAAAGGAGGCAAGACTATACAATGGAGTAAAGATAGTCTCTTCAATAAATGGTGCTGGGAAAACTGGACAGCTACATGTAAAAAAATGAAATTAGAACATTCTTTAACACCATACACAAAAATAAACTCAAAATGGGGCTTCCCTGGTGGCGCAGTGGTTGAGAGTCTGCCTGCTGATGCAGGGGACATGGGTTCGTGCCCCGGTCCGGGAAGATCCCACATGCCGCGGAGCAGCTAGGCCCGTGAGCCATGGCCGCTGAGCCTGCATGTCCAGAGCCTGTGCTCCACAACGGGAGAGGCCACAACAGTGAGAGACCCACGTACCACAAAAACAAAAACAAAACTCAAAATGGATTAAAGACCTAAATGTAAGACCAGATACTATAAAACTCTTAGAGGAAAATATAGGCAGAACACTCTTTGACATAAATTGTAGCAATATCTTTTTCGATCTGTCTCCTAGAGTAATGGAAATAAAAACAAAAATAAACAAATGGGACCTAATTAAACTCAAAAGCTTTTTCACAGCAAAGGAAACCATAAACAAAACAAAAAGACAACCCACAGAATGGGAGAAAATATTTGCAAACAGTGCAACCAACAAGGGATAAAACTATTTTTGGAAAACAGTGACACTATCTTATGAAGTGGAAGAAACACATACCTAGGACCTAGCAATTCCAGTCCTAAGTGTATACCCAAGGGAAGCTCTTGCCCAGGGGGCCTGTAAAAGCAGCATTGTGCATAATAACAAAGAGTGAAAACAATTGAAATGTCCATGAACAGTATAGTAAATAGATTATTGTGCTATGTTCACTGGAATAGTACACATGAGTGAAAATGAATAAACCAAATCTATGCATATTAACGTGTCAATACTAGAATCATTATATTGAGTGAGAAAATCAAATTGTTAAGAATCCATACAGTGTGGTTCCTTTAATGTAAAATTGAAGGACAGGAAGCGTTAGATAAAATATGGCTTAGGGGTACATACACACATAGTAAGATTATAAAGAAAGACAAGGAATGATCAACATGAAACTCAGGAAAGTAGGTACCTGGGGATAGGAGGGAATGGGGTTGCTGTTCGTAGGGCACACTGGACACTCCAAAATACTAGTCATTTTCTATTTCTTAAGCTGGTTGGAGGGTGCAGGTGTATCTTATTATTTTAAAAATATACATATGTGTGTGTATGTTTATACATGCCATACATGTATACATAGCATACATACTTTTGATGCATGCCATAACATAAAATCTTAACAAAAATTTAATTAAAACTTTTAATAATTGAGAGTTATGTTTTGGTAATTCAAAGAGTACTTTAATGGTTTTATGACAGCTCATTAATGTGTTAGTGCCTCAAGGGTGTGTTCTTGGTCTGAGCATCTTGCTTTGTCTCTTTCTATACAGCGAGGTAATACACTAACTGTGGTATGTTTTCAGATCCCTTCATCTGTGTATTATAAATTTTTGAAAGTTACATTTCCTGATTTATCTAAGAAAGAGATTCACAGAGGCTCCCAGGGCCCTCATGCAGACCTGGGTCTGGGCTCCATGGCAGCATTGAGCCATGTATAACGTGTGTCATTGAAACACAGTGTGGAAAAAATATCTGTTGGCCCTAACCTTTTTCTTTTCCCAGGCTTATGGCTGGAGAACTTCCCTTAGCTCATTCAACAAATGAAAATGGGATAAGTGACAAATTTTGAAATCCTTCTTTAATTTCTAATTTGTTTATTCTTGTCCTCCAGCCTTCCTTTTCTATTTAAAATCATTTTAAACAGAAACACACATCTTTTCAACACATACACAGAACTGTTTCTTAGGCTGAATTGCATGAAAACTTCTTACCAAAAAAAAATATTCTATCCCAAATTTTCCAAAACTTCAGCCATTTGAAAAACATTTAATGATTTTTGACATATCCATTTATCATGTCTTGTTATAAATGTGGTATTTTTCTTTAAATTTGCTGTAATTTAACTTAGTTTTGGTATCTTTACCTCACTCTAACAAATAATATTACTCAAATCATGAGTTTGATGTGCTATTTCTATTTTATCTAATATTCATGGAAATAGAATCATAACTATTATCATTTTTTAATGTTTGTCCATATACTACATAAGACCCAAAATCATTCTAGGTATGACCTATGTGCTATACTTTGGGAAAATCTAACCAAATTTAGAAAGACAAAGAAAAGTCTTTCTCCCACCTCCTCTGCCCCAACAGTACATGTTCAACAGAAGGGCAACTGGCAGCCAGCTCCAACGTCAGCATTTGCCAGACTGCCAATTTTCTCCTTTGTCTGCAGAATATTTCCCATTTGGATTTGCTTTATGCCTTTTATTTGGGATTGCCATCTCTCTGTTGCCTGGCTCATTATAGAAGGGGGTAAATTTATGCCCGGGGAAACCAACACTCCCACAGCTGCAATGCCAGCCAGTCAGCCAAGACAAAGTAGCAGAGCAGAACTGATAGACTGGTGCCTACATCCCTGTTTATATGCAGGTCCAGTCACTGGGGGCATGTGTGGCTGTGTTGAAAGTGGATTGCCAACCTCCCCATTAGCATCCTGCCAATAGCAGTGTGACAGCAGACCTCATAGTCTTCAGGGACGATCCAATTCACATGTGTCCTCAATGATCAGCAACCACGTGGGTTAGTTTACTCAAGTTCTCCACCAGCTTTCTAGCTGGGCATTCCTAGTCTATTAAGCCCTGCTTCTTTCTCAGTGGCATGGGTCATCTCTGATACAGTGTGATTAAAGAGCTTTTTTTTCCCCCTTCCATTTAGCTGCTCTTCAAGGTCAGGTAGTTTAGATATTTCAAGAGGCTGCCACTGCCTCTTAGTTGCACACATGCGAATATAATGGTATGGGCAGGGTCTTCCAGGAACATGGCTGAGTCCATTAGGACTTAGTGAAGCCTCAAATAGAGGATCAATGTTTCATTTCATCAGAAGGCTCTCCCTCTCATCACATCGTGCTGGACACAGGCTGGATAACATCTTACTACTAATCAGCTCTCTCTGACATCGAACTCTAAGGATTGGTAGTCTGAAAACCAACAGTATTAGCACTGGCCCTCCCCGCTCCTCTCAAACATCTACCCCCTTGCCAGAGTGTACAATTTGACACGCTTGTTCGTCGACTTCTCACTCATTAAACTGATCAAGATACAAAACTTGTTAGTTGACTTTTCATGCACTTGGGGGATCTGGTTGCATGTTTTAATGATCTGCTCTCAGGATGTGCTGATCAAACTACATATTTTGTTGATTTGCCATGACACATTCTTAACCACATTGTTGCTTGCACAGGGTTCTGGGTGATGTGAGATGCATCCGGGAAGCATGGAGTGGCTGCCGTGTGTGTGTGTGGAATTCCCCATCTGATAACTATTGCACCAATGTGTATTTAAAATCCAGCTTGTGGACGCCTTCACTGAGTGAGAGAGATGGGCAGAGCCCATCAGCCCATCAGCACGGCTCCCGGAAGCCTCCTTCTAAGACAGAGCCTTAGGCCCCAGACCCCAGGCAACCACAGCCCAACCTCCCTCTTTCCAGCTGGAGATTCTCAGTTGCACCAGTGCTTCTTGACCTTTTCAAATACCTGAATTTTTGGCAGCACATTTGAGGGAATTCAAAGACACACACTTTTTTTTGTTTGTTTAAAGCAAGTTTCCAAAAACCCAGAAAACTTCCTGTAATAACCTGCTATTCTTTTGTTTGCCCACTCCACCATGTCAACCCTTGAGTGGAAATGGTTACTGCCCTGAGAATGTTCTCATGTGTTCTCCTGGAGTACAGCTCTTCTGGGTTCCTGTAAACCTGTGCCCTACCTGTGGTCCCAGCTGATGGTCCATTTCCCCCTTTAGCTGTCACTCACAGAAAGCTGACCCCTGCCCCATGCCACCCACCCTACCAGCCCTGCTCAGTCAACTCTCCAGCCCTGACTGGCTTCACCTCAACTGTAAAACTGTAAAAACAAATTGCTCATACGGATCCAAATGTGTCTGGCCACTGTTAGGACACACATGGCAGATGAGCAAGCGCAACCCGGTTTACTATATCTGGGTGTCTTACAGAATGGTTCAGAAATCTCCGGTCTCACAACTTTGAGAGCCCCAGAGCTTCCCTCTGTAGTTGAATGTCTGTATCTGAAGGCATTTTTTTTTTTTTTTTTCCTTTTTTTTGCGGTACGCGGGCTTCTCACTGCTGTGGCCTCTCCCGTTGCGGAGCACAGGCTCCGGATGCACAGGCTCAGCGGCCATGGCTCACGGGCCCAGCCGCTCCGCGGCATGTGGGATCTTCCCAGACCGGGGCACGAACCCGCGTCCCCTGCATCGGCAGGCGGACTCGCAACCACTGCGCCACCAGGGAAGCCCTGAAGGCATTTTTAAAAATAGAAATGCAAATGCCTGTTCCTGATTTTAAATGTACCCTTGGCAGATAACTGACAGCTATTGTAGTATAGCAGTCACTACGCTAAAAACACTTTTCTAGACGTTTTTTCATTTGCGCCTTGCAGCAACCCTGATCTACACAACAACCAACACCTCCTAGGGCACTGTGATGATTCTCCTTTACAGATGAGATGACTGAAGCTTAGAGGACAGCAAAGTGACTCTCAAAAGTCACAGAGCTATGTACAGAGCCAAGATCTGCACCCAGGCAGCCTGAGCTCCCAGGCAACACACTTCTCCACCACTTTATGAGGCCTCATTCAGTGGCTTTTTCATTTATAACTTCATCATAAATGATTCAAGTTTTCTAGAACCTAAGGCTGCAGGCTTAATTGTCCCAGGCGCTCCTTTCCACCCGGCTACACTCATTTCCTCATTTGATGACGTGCCTCCTTCCTTACACAGCTCTTTACAAACTGTGGTCAACAAGCATTTTATTCATTGCCTCTTTAGGCCTCTCCCCACCCTCAATTCTCACAAGATCTTGAGCAGAGTACCATTTCCTCTCCACTTTTTCTTACTCACATCTTCCACTAGGGGGCACATTCTGACCATAAAGCTTTTGATGTTCTTGCCAGGCAGCTATAAAATACAACCAGTGTCACCCTAATGCTTTCATTCTGTTATAAGAAATGGCTTTATTCAAGCTACAGTCCTCATTATTTCATGGAGGGGGAAAAACAGTTAAAAAAAAAACGGAAACTGTATAATTTTTGTGGACTGTTTCTCCATAATTCATTCACTGGATTTCTGTTACGTTGTATGGAATCCATTAAGCAGGATATTGAAGCTTATGAATGGAGACCTAGTAATTCCTCTTTAATAAACATGAGTTACTTTTATTTCTTAAACTTTATTAGGCGCTTACTCAAAACATTACTCAAAAATGCTTGTTAATAATATGAATGATGATTTTGATTCCGTTTGCATTATTAGTATTTCTAAAGGCCTAAAACACAAAGTCTGGACTATTCATGAGGACTGAGAAAATAGCTGGCATTTGAATGTAAATCTTTGTGCCTGAGTTTAATTCCATCTTGACACTTCTCACCAAACCTTGTAAGGAAGGTGGTGGCTGCTACCACAGGGCCCTTCTTGTGTAGCTGAGGAAACTAAATAGTGGAGGAGACTTACTCAGAGCTTTAGGAGGAAGTCATATATGAGGAACAGGCTGGTTTGTGTTGGTTCCCTGTCAGCTACACTGTTCACCAAGCAGAGGTATCACAAAGAGTAAAGAACTATGAGTACATGTTTTAATTGAAAGTCCAGCTTACCTTGTCCTCCTTACCTGCCAGACCTCTAAATGCTGGAATCCAGCTGTTTTTTGCCCTCTTTTCTTCTTCATCACACTCTTTCCCTAATCGATCTCATTCATAACCATGACTTTGAAGAACATCTATAGAGTGATGACTCTCAAACTTCTATCTCCTAAGACCTCTCCTCTGAACCCCAGGCTCATACCTAAATATCTTCTTGACAGTTCCATGTGGATGACTTCTTGTCCTGTCAAACTGAACAAGTCCAAATGGAACAATGGATTTTGCACCACAACCCAGAAAAGGTATCACCATCGTCCCAGCAGCACCTTTTCCCCAATTTTAGGAAATGCCCCTAACATCTACCTGGTTATTAAAGCCAGATACCTAGAAGTCATCCTGATACCCACTCGTGCCTCTTCCCAAACCTAGATGAACCAGCCAGATCTCTTGATCCCATATCTAAAATATATCTTATATTTTTCTACTGTTTTCTTTCCATTTCCTGTTCCACTTTAGTTCAAGATTCCATCATCTCTGGTCTGGACCACTGTAGGAGCCTCTCGCTGGCACCACGCTCCCATTCTTGTCCCTCTCCTCAACAGTCCAGTCCCCAGACAACAGCCTGATTCATCTTCTTAAATCTCAATTATAGATTTGACTCTGATTTCTCCTGCTTAAAACCCTTCAGTGGCATCTCATTGCACATAGAATAGAATCCCAACTCTGTATCATGGCCCACAAGGCCCTCTAAACTCTGGTCCATGCCCATCTGTCCAACTTTATCTCAATCCTCACTCCACTCAGCTGGCCTTCTGTGGAATCCAGAACAACCTCTTTCAACACCTCAGGGCCTTGTGCTGGCCATTCTTTCAGGCTTTTCCTGATCATCTTAGATAGGCAGGAGTCCTGATTATTCTCTATCACCCTATTCACTTCCTTCCTAATGCTTTTTACAGGCTCTAATTATTTTTTTATATGCTTGCTAATTTATTATGTCGCTCTCCAATGATGTAATCTCCAAACCTAGTTTGGTCAAGAAAAATCACTGTCCTTAACACCAGTGTGCAAAAATACGACTATTTAAATGATTCCTTTTTGTTCACAAATTCCCACTCTACCAAGGCAGGCAAATCTAATCTGAATCAAGGTGGTCCCCCATCCACTTTCCTGGGGTTGCACCCAAGTGGTAGGGGGATTCCATGGGTGCCCCCTCAAGATCTCCATGTTCTCCGTCCACTAGTACCAACCAGGACACCTATTGTTCTTCTGAGCCTCTGTCAGGCCTTTGGTTCACAAAGGCCACCAGAGAGACATCCTCTTCCTAATCCAAGGGCTCTTCAATCCAGTAGTTCACACCACATTTCTATTAGATGCAAAACAAACTATTCTGCAGTTTCTACACCACTTTGGAGTCTGGGCAGTCTGTGCGGCTAGCTGAAGCTTGGTCTTCTCAATCTGGCTCTGCAGTCATTCCTACCTGGGGACAGGCACAGGGCCCTGTTCCAGAACCCATCAATGTCTGCACTTCTGTCCTCTCAGTTAAGAGAATCTTTTCCTAAAAGGAGCAGGAGATGGGATAAATAGAAGCCTCACTCTTATTTTTGAGATCCCTCTCTCAAATATTTTGTCTATATGGAGTCCTGTGTGTTCCCCTGAGGGCCCAATCTTCTGAAACTCAAAAGCAAAGGCAAACTATTTTTCTCCACTTACTGTTTCACATAATTCCCATGATTCTATGAACCCAGAAAAACTTAACTAGCTGAACTGAGGGAAAGAGCTAAAAATAGGAGATGGTAAAATTATTTTTATTTTTATTTTATTTATTTATTTTTTGGCCACACCTTGTGGCATGCAGGATCCTAGTTCCCTGACCAGAGGTCAAACCCGTATCCCATGCAGTGGAAGTGCAGAGTCTTAACCACTGGACCACCAGGGAAGTCTGGCAGAATTTTTTAAAAATAAACTAATGCTTCAAAAATATTTCTTCATCACACTAGGATTGTGCCTGGTACATTGTTGGTGTGTAATAAGTATTCATAACTTAGAAAATTATTAATAAATGAATAACTGAATGAATATATACTCAATAGTGTCAGAAAACTGCAGTTAGGTAAATAGGCCAGAACACAAATTAGGAGGTACAAGTACTATTCCTTACCCTCTGGCTGAGTGTCTGATCCTCTACAGCTGATTAATTATACCACTCCAAGCCTTCAAAATAGAGACAGAATTATGGTTAACAGATGATGGTAGCCACTTAGAAGAGTTCTTTGAGCTCCTTATAACAAAACATAAGAACGTGATGCCAGGCCCTGTAGCCAGCCGCTCTGGAACACAGCCCTGCCCACCAGTGGACGAGCAGCCCCCCCCAGGAGGCACCTCGTGGCAGCCAATCAGGCTAGGGGCCAGCCCTGACTATCAGCATGCTCACAGTAGTTGGCCATGCTACAACAGAAGGGCCACATAGAGGCCCTCCTAGAGCATCTAGCTCTGGGGACCAGAGGGGCCTGTGTTGCTGGGCGATATGGGACCTACATAAGGCCTTTTCTCCAAGACTGGGAAATGTAACTAACCTACCTAATACATAGAAATAAAAACAGAGAGAATCAGGCAAAATGAGGCAACAAAGGAATAAATTCTGAAAGAAGGAACAAAATAAAACTCCAGAAGAAAAATTAAACAAAGGGAGATAAGTGATCTACCCAATAAAGACATCAACGTAATAATCATAAAGATGTTCAATGAACCTGGGAGAAGAATGGATGAATGCAATGATAAGGTTAACAAAAGTTAGAAAATATAAAGAAGAACAAAACAGAGTTAAAGAATACAATAACTGAAATAAAGAATGCACTCTAAGGGATCAACGGTAGATTGAATGATACAGAGGAATTCAATATCCATGTATGATAACTTTCAACAAAGTGGGTATAGAGGGAATATACCTCAACATAATACAGTCCATATATAACAAGCCCACAGCTAACATCACACTCAATGGTGAAAAGCTGAAAACATTTCCTCTATGATCAGGAACAAGACAAGGATGCCTACTCTCACCACTTTTATGCAACATAGTATTGGAAGTCCTAGCCACAGCAATCATACAAGAAAAAGAAGTAAAAGAATCCAAATTTGACAGGAAGAAGTAAAACTGTCCCTTTTTGCAGATGACATGATACTATATATAGAAAATCCTAAAGATGCTGCCAAAAAACTATTGGAACTAATAAATAAATACAGTAATGTTTCAGGATACAAAATTAATATACAGAAATCTGTTGTTTCTATGCAATAACAATGAACTATTAGAAAGAGAAATTAAGAAAATAATCCCATTCAGAATTGCATCAAAAAGAATAAAATACCTAGGAATAAATCTAACCAAGGTGGTAAAAGACCTGTACTGGGAAAACTATAAGATTTTTTTTTCAGATACAAGTAATAAATTTTATTAGAAGTTGAGTATCTGTTAATTAACAGGCAGCTATATAACTTACTATAAAGCCACTACAATTCAAACATTGTACCATTACTACATGAATGAACACATATACAAATTAAACAGAAAAGAATATCCACAAATAAAAACTATAAGATATTGATGAAAGGAACTGAAGACAATGCAAACAATTGGAAAGATACACCATGCTCATGGATTAGAAGAATTAACATTGTTAAAATGTCCATACTACCCGAGGCAATATACAGAGTCTATTCAATTCCTATCAAAATATCAATAACATTTTTCATAGAACTAGAACAAATAATTCTAAAATTTTTATGGAAACAAAAAAGACCCCGAGTAGCAAAAACAATCCTGAGAAAGTAGGACAAGCCTGGAGGTATCATGCTCCCTGATTTCAAATCATACTATAAAGCTACAGTAATCAAAACAATATGTTACTGGCACAAAAAGAGACACATAGATCAACAGAACAGAATAGAGATCCCAGAAATGAACCCACGCTTATATGGTCAGTTGGGAAAACTGAACAGCTACTTCCAAAAGAATCAGATTGGACTACTTTCTCATACCATATACAAAAATAAACTCAAAGTGAATAAAAGGCAAATGTAAGACCTGAAGCCATAAAACTCCTAGTGGAAAACGCCTGCGTCTTAACAATATTTTTTTGTATATGTCTCCTCAGACCAAAAAAACCCAAAAAACCAAAAAAAAAAAAAGCAAAAATAAACAAATGGCACTACATTAAATTTAAAAGCTTGTTGTACAGTTAAGAAAACTATCAACAAACCCAAAAGGCAGCTTACTGAATGGGAGAAGATATTTGCAAACAATATATCTGATAAGGGATTAATATCCAAAATATACAAAGAACTTATACAACTCAACATCAGAGAAACAAGCAACCTGATTAAAAAATGGTCAGAGAACCTTAATAGACATTTTCCCAAAAAAGACATACAAATGGTCAACAGACACATGAAAAGATGCCTAACATCATTCATTATCAAGGAAATGCAGATCCAAACCACAATGATATATCACCTCACTCCCTGTCAGAATGGCTATTATCAAAAAGACAAGTAACAAGTGTTGGTGAGGATGTAGAGAAAAGGGACCCCTCATACACTGTTGATAGGAATGTAAATTGGTGTAGCCATTATGGAAAACACCATGGAGTTTCCTGAAAAAATTACAAATAGAACTGCCATGATCCAGCAATTCTGCTACTGGGTATTTTTCCAAAAAAAAAAAAAAGAAAAGAAAAGAAAACCACGAAAATACTAACTTGAAAAGATATACGCACCCTTATATTCATTGCAGCACTTGCTTACAATAGTCAAGATATGGAAGCAACCTAAATGTCCATAGGTAGATGAATGGATAAAGAAGATGTGGCATACTTATACAATGAAATATTACTCAGTCATAAAAAAATAAAATTTTGCCATTTACGACAACATGGACGGATCTAGAGAGTATTATGCGAAGTAAAATAAGTTAGAGAAAAACAAATACCAGGGCCTCCCTGGTGGCGCAGTGGTTGAGAGTCCGCCTGCCGATGCAGGGGATACGGGTTCGTGCCCCGGTCTGGGAGGATCCCATATGCCGCGGAGCGGCTGGGCCCGTGAGCCATGGCCGCTGAGCCTGTGCGTCCGGAGCCTGTGCTCCGCAACGGGAGAGGCCACAACAGTGAGAGGCCCGCGTACAGCAAAAAAAAAAAAAAAAAAAAAAAAGAAAAACAAATACCATGTGATTTCACTTATACGTGAAATCTAAAAAAGAAAAAAAAATGAATGAACATAATAAAACAGAAACAGACTCCTAGTTACAGAGAACAAATAAATGGTTGCCAGAGGGGAGGAGGTGGGGGGGGGATGAGAGAATAAATGAGGGAGATTAAGAGGTACAAACTTTCATTTACAAAATAAATGAGTCACAGGGATGAAATGTACAGCATGGGGAATATAGCCTATAATATTGTAATATCTTTGTGTGGTGAAATGGTAACTAGACTTACTGTGGTGATCATTTTGTAATGTATAAAATATCGAATCACTGTGTTCTGAACCTGAAATTAATATGATGTTGAAGGTCAATTATACTTCATTTAGAATAGAATGTTATGGTTTATATTCTTTATAGAAATCATTTTAGTATACTATTCTCCGTGATCAAAGTATTTGCCAGGGTTTTTCCATTAACTTGTTTTATAATGTCTCTAACAGACAATGCAAACTATGAGTTTGCATTCAAAGGTTGACTTCAAGGTTTACTCTGAATTTAGATTTTTCCAAAAGTAGTTCAAACTAAAACAAAAAAAAGTTATTCCACATTGAATGATCCCTTATCACTAGTGTATAGAAAAAAAGAGGAGAGAAATATTGAAGAGAAATAACATGGCACTAATTATGAAAATATAAAACGTATCTGTGCTCCATGAGGTTGTACCCATGCCTTTATGCATTAGTTTGTTCATCAATAAAATGGGATTCATAAGTAATACCTATTTCAAGGGCTCATTTTGATGATTAAATAAGAAAGTACTGTATTTCTTATTTATTAGAAATAAATTCTTATTCTTATTTATTAGAAACATAATTTCTTATCTGTTGCCAGAACCAATAAATATTAGGTTTTATTGTTACTTCTTAACCAAGAAATGAGCATCTTTGTCACTTACCTATTGCTGCATAAGAAACCATCTGATATTTGTGGCTTAAAACAACAAAGTTATACTATGTTAACAGATTCTGTGGGTCAGGAACAAAGACAAGGTACAGTAGGGACAGCTTGTTTCTGCCACGTAATGTCTGAAGCTTCATCTGGGAAGATTTGAAGGCTTGGAGTGACTCAACAGCTGGGGGCTAGAGTCATCTGAATGCTTGTTCACCCAAATGTCAGGCAGTCAAGGCTGGTAGTCTGCTGGGATCTCAGCTGAGGCTATGGGCTGGATCACCCACTTGTGGCCTCTTCAGTTCCTCACAGTGTGGTGGCTGGATTCTAGGAGTAAGCATCTTAAGGGAAGCAAGTGAAAGTTGTATCTTTTATGACCTAGCCTTGGAAGTCACAAAATCTCACTTCTGCCACAGTCCCAAGCCACTAAGATTCAAGGGGTAATAACATAGACATCCCCTCTTAATTGGAAAAATATCAACATCACATCATAAGAAAATCAAGTAAAAAGGGAGATCTTGTGTGGCCACCTTGGAAAATACAATCTGTCACAGCTTCCAAATTGACATATCTTAGGACACGTTCACATTATTCTTGCTACTTGTCATTTGTGAACAAATCGTGTTTTGGTAAATGAGGAGTAATTTAATAGGCATGATTTATAAGGTTAAAGGACTTTCTGTCTATGGAACTACAGCCATCATCGTCATCATCATCATCACCTTCTAGCAAGAGAGAAGAAATAAAAGAACCTGTAGGTTCTACCAAACTGATAATAGCATGAACTCTACAGGAATTCACTGCCCATAACACAGGACTGTAAAAGTACTACCACACCTGGCATAGCTGCATAGACATATACCCCAATCGAGACTGTGCAGGGCTCTGAGCAGCCCAGAGTTGATGGTCAGCAATCCTACAACTAAAGAGGTGTGTTTAAACTCTCTTCTGTGTTGCTGCTGCTTACCATTGGGCTGAGAAAAAAAAAGAAGTGGCCCTCCACGTGGGGCCCTGTATGTTCCCTAGGACAGGGCAGCTGAGGAAGCGGATTCCAGGAGAAAGAAGACAGGCACCTGAGAGGGAGCCTGGGTATCCCAGGTGGGTTGGCTGTGGTAATGGTCTCTCCAAGGCATTTTCTCCTTCAGGTAGAGAAATCTGATTCTAAGACTTTTGGAATCCAATCCCCCCACCAAACAAAACAAAACAAAACAAAAACGAAAGAAAAATACAGCTACGAACTTTTAAAATTCTACTAAGTCCCTTTTTACAAAAAAAGAAGTCATAACTAAAACATTTCTATCTACTTTCCCCATTATTCCTAGAGGAAAGAGTGTTTTCCCCACCTCCAAAAGAGATAGGGGATGCTTTGGAAGGCCTTTATCTCAGAGCAAGAGCTGACTTTTTAAACTGAGTAAATGTAGTTTTATGAACAACTTCCTACATAGTCTGTACCATTTTCACTTTGATTTGGACCAGTGAAAATTCTTTTATGCATCTCTATGGGATCAACAGTTGGTTTTGGGGAGCCATTGACTTCAGGACTCCAACTCCCCTGAGGGAATTTGAGACAAAGCAGCTGACTCACTGCTAGAAAGTGTTGTCTATACTCCTGTCTCCTCTCCTCTCCTTCCCTTCATCTTTCACAGTAAGGGCTTTCCTCTCCTGTCACTTCACCAAAAATGGTCTCCATAAGGTCACTGGTGACTTCTTACTGACCCAATCTAATGGGTACTTCTCAGGCATCTTTCTTCCTCTCACTGGTGTGGGAAATTCTTAATCATTCCTGTCTTTCTTTTCTTTTTTCTCTAGTGTTATTACCCTTTACCCCAGAGAATTAGGTTCCGCTTTTTCTGACTTTTCATATACAACTGAGCCAGGCAAGATTTTAGCTACAAAATATTAACAATAATAAGGTACATGCATGTTTTGTACAGAAAATTGTTGGAAGAAGTCTTTTTTTTTCCTATGTGGTAGTATATATGTAACATTGCCAAGGACAAATGATTTAGGAATACGAATATTCACTTCTTTTTATAATAGTGAGAAGCAGGTACAATCATGTTTTATCTCTAATTTCATACAATGAGAACAACATACAAAAATGGCTTTATCCAAAGCCCTAGAAGAGGATTTCTTCCTTGTAACTTACTGAATTGAATTTAACTACAAAATTACAAAAAATCAAGTTCTAAAGGCACTAAAAGCAGTTATTCATGGGTGGTATTTTTTATCCTTATTTCTCTGAAGACAGCATTGCAATTTTTACATCTCTTTAAAATTTATATCTAAAATGTATCTTTTTAGCTGATCTTTCATTCCTAAAACAATATTTTCCATAACACTGACATATAAGATATCCCTTTTTTGGTTTACTGTACATTTTAGAGTTTAACACTATCATGGGGGTAAAACTGGCCTCTTCCTTTTCGTAAAACCTTGGGGTTTTAAGAGCTAAATCATTAAATAATCAAAATACTGAACACAAGCTTAACCTTACTGCTAACCTAAGAGTTTATTCATTTAATTTTTAGAAACATTTCTAAGAGAGCCTTCCTTAATTCTTGCACAGAGTAGGTATTCAAAATTTATTTATTGAGCTGAATCTTGCAAGGAATTGATGCAACATCTAAACTCTTGGTTTGTATCTTTCATTTGTCACTTTCTCGCCTGCTCTGTATTAAAGTTACATTTATATATATTGATATTTCATATCACTAATGATCCTGTCAGTTTCTTGAGGTAGGAACCATGTCTTGTATAACCTTGTCTACTTCATAGAGCCTAGCACAGTTCCTTTCATGTTGCAAATGTTCAATGAATATTTAAACTGAGGGGGAAAAAAGGTCCAATACAGGACCTTATGAAAACCTATAGCAAACCTCAAACTAGTGAAATGTTAGAAAAATTCTCTTTGAAATCAGGAGTGAGACAGGAAGACCTGCTACCACTACTTGTATTCAGTATTGATCACTGTGCTGGAGATTCAGGTTGGCACAATGAGACAGAAAAAAGAGAGGGAACAATAAAGAAAGAACGAAGGAAGGAAGGAAGGATGGAAGGAAGGGAGGAAGGAAAGAAGAGAAAAGAAAAGAAAGAAAGAGTATGAAGATTAGAAAGAAGTAAAAAATGTGTAATTATATACAGGTGATACAATTATATATGTACAAAATCCAAAAGAACTTCTAGATAAGGTATTATAATTCATAAAGTTCAGCAAGGTTGCTAGATTTAAGGTCAACATATATAAGTCAACTACATTCCAAAACACTAACTATAGAAAACATAGATATACATTTAAAAAATTAATTTTTAAAAGATAGCTTTTATAATAGTAGGGATAGATAAAAGTATTAAGAGTAAATCTAACAAAAATGTGCAATACTTTAATGAATAAAATTATAAAACTTTGTTTATAAATCTTTAAAAGTTGAGAGATATACCATGGTTTTTTTGGTTTTATTTGGCTTCACCTTGCGGCAGGTGGAACTTCCCTGACCAGGGATCGAACCCCCACTGCCTGCAGTAGAAGCACAGTCTTAACCACTGGACCGCCAGGGAAGTCTGAGATATACCATATTTGTATTGAAGTTATTTGTATGTGTTTCATATCACTAATAGGAAGACCCAATATCACAATATTTCCATCTGTATGAATTCAATGTTATTTCACTGAAATAACATTGCATGGATATTGACAAAATGAGAATTGCCAAGATTATTGTTTCCAGTCAGGCTGAAATAACAAGGACCAGATTTATCCTATACCTGAAAAACCAAAAACAATGGATAATATATATGAAAAAATGGTTTTTGTGACATTGGACATCAGGCAAAGAAGGACAGTGATTCCTGAAATGTGAAAAACAAATGAGCTGAGCCCTATGTTTGCCCCAGATTATTGCCTTGAGAGAGTTTCCACACCAAGTTTCAGAGATGCTCACCCAAGGGGAGTCAGGTGGACTCTCTGAGTTCCGGAGATGGAGCTACAATCCAGAGAGACCAAGGTGGCTAGATGGTGCAGCTTGAATACCAGAGAGGAGAGAGCTGCTGTGACCCCGCTGTAGGACCTGTGAGTATAATAGACTTTGTTTTCCTGAGTGTCTCCTGTGTCTCCTCTTATGGCTGCACCTGACTGACCATCACATGAAAGGACACAGAACACAGGAAAACACTGGCTCTTTTATTCTGTTTCATTGGTTCACTTGTCTATCACGCTGTTAATCCCGTACTAACTTCGTGATTAAAGCTGTGCTAATTAAGACAGCATCTTATTGACAGAATGACAAGTAAACTAGTAAAAAAGAATGAAAGAGCCAAAAAAGGTCCTATCAATATCTGGAAACAATATGTTTCATACCTGGCATTGCAGACTAATGAGGAAAATAAGGACTACTTAATAAGTGGTGTTAGGGCTAATGATTGATTAGTCAAATGGTAAAAAGGAAAATTGGAACTTTATCTCAGAAAATAAATTTTATGTATAAGTAAATTGAAGATTAAAATGTGAAAATAGAGAAATGTTTTGAACTTGGAGAAGAAAATATTTCTTAAGATAAAAAAATTAAAAATAGTTCAATGAATTCATCTACACTAAAATTTAAAATTTCTGTTAATCATAAGATACTATAGAGTAAGTGAAAGGGCAAATCCCAGCTGGGAGAAAAATATCTTCAACACACATAACTGGCAAAGGACTGGTAGCCAGGATACATAAAGAACCAAAAAGAAAAAAGCAAACAACTTGATGTTTGAAAAATGGACAAAAAAGATGGACAGTTTACAGAAGATGAAACATAGATCGTCCAAAAAAAAAAAAAAACAAACAAACCACGAAAGACACTCATCTATATTAATATCCAAGAAAATGAAAAGAGAGCCACAGTGGGAAGCTATTTTACACTCATCAAAGGCAAAGATCTATAAAGTCTCAATACCAAGGGTTGTTGAGAAAGTGGAGTTTCAGGGACACCATTGACTGGGGTCAATGAAATGGTGCTATCACCCTTGAGAAATATTCAGTAATACCTTGCCAAGTTGGAGAAGTGCATACATTTGACCCTGCAATTCCACTCCCCATTAAGAGTGCTAGAGAAACACTCATATGTATGAATGAGGAGACACATATGAGAATGCTCATAGCATCATTTCTATAAACCTTTGTTTTCACCAACCCCAAAAGAGAATTAAAAAAAACAAACAAAACAAAACAAAACAGGAGACTGGGTAAATAAGTTAGAGACTATTCACAAATGAAATAGTATAGAACAGTGAAAACTAATGAATCGGGGCTATAACTTTCAACATAGATGAATCTCACAAATGCAATTAAGCAAAAACAAGCATACACAGACCATGAATCTTTGCAGAGACTACAGTTGCTTAAGCCACTCTTGTTTCCCTCTTAGCAATAGAACACCAATATTACTTGGTAAATTGCTTCCCAGATAAAGGGGACCTTGCAGCTTGGTGTGGTCATGTGATTTAGTTCTGGCCAATGAGCTGTAAGTATAAGTGATGACTAGGACTTCCAGGAACTTTTAAAGGAGCTGCGCTCAGCCGCTGATGACCCTTTTTTGTCCTTCAGCCTTATCCCCTTCTTCTAGCCCGCAAGGTGACCATAGTGGCTGAAACGCCAGAAGCTAACTTTAGACTTTAAGGTGCCTTGGAAAGTGGAAACCATGAGCTAGGATGAAACAGATTCCTAGGTACCACTGTATTGACACTGCTGGCCCACCCCCAACTTTCTCCTATGTGATAGAAGAATAAGCATGTATTCTGTTTAAGCTGCTTTCATTTTGTGTTTTTCTGTTATATCTGTTTCTATTTACATCTGATACAGATGTAAATAAGGTTTCAAAAGATGCAAAGCAATTAGTTTGTAGCAAAAGCCTGGAAAGCATGCAGTGGTAAACAACAAATTTAGGATAGTGATTACTTTTGGGGTGGGATACAGGAGGGGGAGATGGGACATGTATATACAGCATGTATTGGGTTTCATTTTGTTTCGTTTTATTCTTCATACCCTTTTGCATGTCTTAAATGCTGGCATAATGCTATTTAAGACTTTGGAGCCCTTGGAGCCCTGGGAGCATAAAGCATATAAATATCATTATGGACTCTGCATGCAATCTGCCTCCCTCAATTCTCATTCCCTTTGGTGACTGGAGTTGGACAAACAGAAATAAACTTGCTGAGTCCCTCGACTTTTTTCTCTAAAGGCCAAAAACTGTCACCCTATCTACTGCCGCTCCTCCCCTCTCCTCTTGTCCCTCACAGATACACAGAGAAGCCTTCCCAAACATTTTCATACCTGCTTTCCAAGTGTCACCACAGCCAGCATTCCTCGAAAGGGAGAAGCAGAAGGAGAGGAGAGAGGGCCTCTATCATCTTTGCACTTTGGGATGAAGATTGGTTCTAGTGCACATTAAGTGTTCCTTTTCTCAGGTGGCATCATTCCAAAGAAGCAAAGAAGAAGGGGCTTTGCTATGGGGCCAGCTGTTGCTTAGTGCTTGGCACGTCAGCTGCTATCGCCCCACCATGCTAAGAGGATGTCAAATCTGTTGGGCATTTAGGAGCATGCAAAGAGCAGAACAGCTTCTACAATAACAGTGTAACAATTTCCCTCTGGAACGTTTCACAAATGGGTTGATGGGATTAGACAGTATGTCTTTTTAAGAAGACTTTATAGACATGATCGCTTATATAAAGATGAAAGTGGTGTTTTGGGGAAATCGCCAAGTTGCAAATCTGAGGAGGAGAAGATATTCCATTAACCTTGTATCTACGAGGCTGTCTATTAATTTCAAATGATAAAGGGATGTCAGATAAAGCCAATTAGCATAAAACACACTTAGCTTTGCAAACCTTCAACAAATAGCAACAAGAATGAAGGACATTTGGGGATGGAGTTTTTCCAAGGAACTATTAAAAGTGATTGTGTCTTCACTTTCTTTCATCTTGTAAACTCTGTGTGCAAGTCCTAAGGCAACTACTAAGTGATTTTCTAAATCTACTCTTCTTCCTGTCTTTTCTCTCCTTTGTGATTTAATGTCCTGTATCTCTTTGCAGAGAAGAGACAAATGGGGACACATTCTTCTGGGGAAGGAAACACGTGATTACACCTGATATTCACAATGTCTCAGAGTCTCTTGAACTGCTGGGAAACTGTCACTTTTAAATTCACAGTGTAACTGTAGTGATGAGGTTTCTACATGGGGTGATTTTGGTGATTAATAAGGAGGCTTGAGGTACAATAATGGGTGAACACTTTACAAATTGGGTTTGTGTGGTGGTGACCCTTTGTTTTCCAAATATACCCCTCCCTGGGTATATTATTGTAGGTAAATTTTTTTTTTTTTTTTTTGCGGTACGCGGGCCTCTCACTGTTGTGGCCTCTCCCGTTGTGGAGCACAGGCTACAGACGCTCAGGCTCAGCAGCCATGGCTCACGGGCCCAGCCGCTCCGCGGCATGTGGGATCTTCCCGGACCGGGGCACGAACCCGTGTCCCCTGCATCGGCAGGCAGACTCTCAACCACTGCGCCACCAGGGAAGCCCCTGTAGGTAAATTTTTAAGTGTTCACCTTATGCTTGGCTCTGGGTTGATCAGCATGGAAGACACAGTAGGCATCTAAGGTACGGGGTTTTCTACTGCTATAAGGAAACTTGGGGACAAGGGCCATGTCTTACTCAACTTTTTTCCCCCAATGCCTGGCATACAGTGGGTGCTCAAAAACAATTTTTCAGTGAATAAATCTATATATGTCAAGCAAACAATGAGCCTATAGTAATATACCATAAACTAACAAAAATAGTATATAATAATATAATATGATACAATAATACCAAAATGTGATACTGACCATAAGAGCTATAGAAGTTCCAAGAAGAGGAAGGACACATTCAGAGAATGCTTCATAGAAGAAGTAGAACTTGAGGAGCCACTTGAATACTGGTTACAAGAGAAGAACAGACGGCATTCCAGGGGACATTAATGTGAGCAAAAGTATAGAGGTAGACATGAATAAAGGATGCTTGCAAGATTAGTAGAACAGCCTTGCGTTGGAAGTATAAAGCATTCCTTTGGGGAAATAACGGCACCCACAGCATCTGTTACAGAGCCTCTATTTATCTTGGCTGCTTACCCTTGCATATGCTCAGGGAAGGTGACCAACGATGATGGTTTCATTATTCTTACCAATGACTGACTAGTTTTGTCATGGGCATGTAAGCCAATCCTGGATAAGGAGTTAGGGGTCTTCTGGAAAAAAGGTCTTCTTCACCAATTAAAGAGAAAGCCCCTTTTCTTCACTGGGCATTGTCCTGTTTGCATGTGATCTCTGGAGCAGTGGCAGCCATCTTGCACCCATGAGGAGAGACATCACCACACACCAGAATAATGGGGCAAAAAGATGGACAGCACTAGGGTCTGTGACAACAGCACTAGGGTCTGTGACAACATGGTCTAGCCAATCATGAAAATATTGGCCCTGAACTTACAGCGTGAGATATTTTTGCTTATCATTTAAGCCATTTTTGGACTGAGTTATCTGTTGCATCTAATAGCATCCTACACACCTAATTTCCTCCAAACTTTAGTGCTTTTGGCCCCACTAAGTAATATAGAGAGACGATAATAATTATGACAATAACTATTGCTAGCAGTTTTTGAATGTTTACTATGTACCAGGGGCCTTCCTTAGTGCTCTATATCATTTACTCTATCACAAGAGGTAAATATTTGTATTAGTTAAGGCAATGCTACCTGCTCTAACAAACTTTAAAATGAACAGTGGCTCAAACACCGTAGAAGCTTCTTTATTCATCCAAGTCCAGGATGAATATTCCTGATTGGCATAAGAGCTATACGATCCTCCTCCAAATGGAGATCCAGGGATCCCAGGCTCTTTCCACATTGTTGCTCCTTCGTTTCCAATGTGTTGCTTCCTAGGATGTTCTGGACACTGACATCTAGCTGGCAAAAGAAGAAAAATGTGCAGAAGGTGCCCCTACTTCCAAACCACATTAACAGAAAGCAACACACATCACTTCTGCTTACATTTCACTGAACTAACCACATATTCCCACCCAAATACAATGAGGGCCAGGAAATGTAGTTCCTGGCCAGGAAGCCACTTCACAGAACAATTCTATACAGTGGAAGAGGAGCAAGAATCATCTGTCCTTGAGGACCCTTATTATCTCTATTTTGCAGCTGAGGAAACTGATGCATAGGGAATTTAAGCAACTTGCCTGAGATCAAAGTGGTGGTGCACATTGTTCTCCTTGGAAACATTCTGTATCTTAAAAATTACCACATATTCTTGGGCATTTGCTTTGTTTATAATTATGGATACCTGTTGCTAAACCAGGAACTGTTAAGTTTATTGGGAAGAAAATGGGAGGCCAAATTCAACTGAAATGTTGAAATTTAATGAGGACTGCTCCCTGCCCATGCCCCATCCCCCACCCCATGTAGCCTCACTTCCCTTACCTCTGTCTAGAAATGTGTAGTCACTTTCAATTGTCACAAATACTGGGGTACTACTCAAATTAACTGATCAAAGCCAGGGATGCTAGATGTTCTGTGATACCCGAGACAGCCTGACTCTATGAAGAATTGTCCCATTCAAAAATCCAGTGGTGTCCCTGTGTGGCAGTAGACTAAGGCTGTCCCTTCTGTGGGGTGCTTACACGTCAGCTGGAGAAAAGATGTGCTTTAGAGGGAGCACAGATTCTGGGGTTGGAAGATTTCTGCCTGAGTTATGTCCTATCACTTACAAGCTAGGTTAGGGGAATTTAGATGATGAGAATAGCTCAAGGAAGAGATGGAATGACTGTTTGAAGTATAATAGGGAGCAGAGGGAAGATGGAGTCCACCTGGGAGGGGTTTAGCTCTGTGTGAACACAGGTTGGGCTTCTGGTAAGGGGTGAACATGACCTCCATCAGCAGACAGAGCCACAGGGAGTCAATCACACACCCAGCTCTCTGGATGGTTCCATCTTTAATGGAAGCATGGGGAGCATTGCTGGAAGGAAATGTGGAAACTGACCAGGGTTGAAGGAGGGTGGAGATAAGAGTTATTGTTTTCCAGGGGTAAGAAGCCCCTTTCAGCTTTTTCCATGACTGTTCCTTTTAGATTCTCTTTCCATAAAGTGCTGGTGTGAATTCCCACTAAAGTGAGGTTCAGTGTCTGGACTCCAGTGATGATTGCAGCATCTGTGTGTCAGACAGGCCTGGTTCTAAGAGCTTTTCTTACACTCTGTACCTACATATAGGTGTCTCATTTAACCCAGCCCCAGCACAGTGCCTAGAACAAGGTAGGAGGTGACATTAATCAGGAATGAAAGCATGAATGTAAGTATGAGTGAGTCCTCATGACAACCTGCCCATCGGTGGGCATTACTGTTTAGGTTTTCAGGATGAGGAAAGTGAGACTGCTCAAGCTTCTAGGGAAGAGAGAAATTAATAGTGCAGGAAAGGTGTCTGCAGCCTTTTAACAAATGGCTTTAATGAATGGAGGAGCAAAAATTTAAAAGAAAAATGGCTCCTCCAGAAAATAGCAAAGATTTTTTTTTGAAGTGAGCAAACAAGGTGAACAGGAGACCAGAGACTCATAATGGACCAGTTTTACCATGACACACACAAAACCATGCCTCCCATTCAGAAAATAATACCTTCCTAATATCTAATCTAATTCATGGTCCAGAATCTGTTGACTGTGTTTCAAAAGTTGTGAGGAACTGCTGAGCCATAGCTGTCAACTCAAATGCCAGCGGGTCCATAGGGTGCTTGTCCTATCTTAGAAGGTGAAGCTGTTCCTCAGCTGCAGCCCACTGTCACAGGAAAAGCTGCTCCAGCTGCCAGATTTTCCCATTTCCAAGAGAAGCCCACATTCTCTATTTTTATGTGAAATACTTTTGGTTTTAAATGTTGGCAACAAATTTAAAACTTTTTACAACTAGAGGCTGCATTATCCAGCTCCAGGCTGCATTTAACCACAGGTCTCTGGTATTGTGCCCTCAAAATAGATCTTAGGAGAGCAGGATAAGACACTGAAGCTGGGAGCAGAAGAGGTTCAAGGAGCAGAGTGTGAGCTGGAGCCCTGCCTTGGCGATGTGGCCTGGGATTCCGGGTCCACCAGTGCCTGTTTCTGGGTTGCCAAGGGCACTTTGCCCCAGATTCTGTTCCCTGAGCACCTCTCCTCCCCGAGGTGGGTCCCGGGGAAGCCACCCCACTTGTATGGCTTTAGATAAAGCCCTGTAGCACCAAGCCAGCTGACAACCCTCTCAGGCACATGTTGTATCTTTACATCCCTTTCAAGAACTGGAATCTTTGGCCTGGGACCTTGTATGGTGGTGATAAGGCAGGTACAGGGGTGCCTTGAAGTGAGGAAAGTGGAAATCTGTTTGGATGAGTCCCTTATCCTAGCCTGTGGCCCTAGACCTGGCATCACTGCCTGCTGGGGTAGAAGTGTTTACCATGCCTGTCCTACATTGTCTGGCATTGAGAACTGTGTGCTTGGCAGTTTGTATGTGGTGATCAGACACCACCATGTCTAAAACCTGTACCCTATTAGGGACTTCCCTGGCGGTCCAGTGGTTAAGACTCCAAGCTCCCAATGCAGGAGGCACGGGTTTGATCCCTGGTTGCGGAACTAAGATCCCTCATACTGCCTGGTGCAGCCAAAAAAAAAAACAAAAAAAAAAAACCTGTACCCTATTATGAATTTCAGACTCTCTTGAGAGAAAAGGGGACATAGTATGTGATAAAGTATTTGACTAGCACAGCTCAGATGAAGAACAAGTTATGAACTATTTTTTGCTACGGAAATTCTTTATCTGATATGTACTTCTAACTTTGTCTAAATTGGTGTCTTGCATCCAACAGACTTTATTTCACTATTTTTATATGACCTGAGAGAGTTGTGAAAGTGTGTTCTTCAAGCAAGTGAGAAGATCAGTACAGAATTTCCAGTGAGTAATATTTACCTTTTTTGATGTTTTAATAGTTTTGATCATTTGTATGATTGCAATCTGCTGAGACTGGGTTTTTTTGCTTAGAATCTCTGAGAAAATCGTGGTGTCACAGCTGTACATCACTGTGGGAGAAGTGCTGTGGGGACCGCTACAGAAACGTGTTTATACTTTAACTGTCAGCCATTTTCTTGAAGATTACTTAAAGTATCAACAACAACAGTAAAATCTGTTGGGCCATCCTTCCTGGTGGCTGCCTAATATGTAGGTGGGTGCTGGTCAGCCAGAAAGCTGAACTGAGCTAAAGGCAAGTATAATATTTGATGCATAATTTACATCTTGGATTTATTTCTGAGCACAACAGGATGGTGTTAGATCCACACATTTGAAATATTAGTAAGAGCCTACTAATGACATATTGGGTGGTATTTGTCCCATTTGACTAACAGTTACTGGCTGTGATGGACAGACACTGATGTGCGGGTTGTATGAGATGTGTGAGCTTTCTCATTTTACACTATTTAGAGAACAATCAGGAGAGTTTACAAAAGATTAAACTGAAGACTCCGTTTTCAAATAGCTTTGGTTTTGCAATAAAAGATTACTGAGAAGTTGAAAATGGAGAGTGACGTGTGTGCGTGTATGCGTGTGTCTGTATCTCAAAGCTAAAAGTGATTTCCAAAAGAAAAATATAACTTTTGTTTATTAGCTTCAAACAAAATCCTATGTGGTTTTATAGATAGGACCTGAATTTTCTTACTAATAAAATTGATAACATCTCTTAAGGCGATTAATAACTTACTGCTGCATTTTGTGTGGGGGACAGTGAATTTCATGAAAAATACGATGATGAAACATAACCTAAAACTTTTTGAAAATCTACTTTTCCTGCTTGCTCTACTCTGTTCTTTAATATATGTGTTAAAAGAATTTAAAGGAATGGTCACAAAGAAGAAGTTTCAGTGTTCAAATTCTAAGACAAGCTTCCAAGACTCTTATGCATGAATTGTTTTTCCTCCCTAAGTCTGAAATGTGGGTAGGCTTTACCCGTAAGCTCTCTTTTGAATACCATTTCTTTTGGTCATACTCATTTTCAAAACACATTCTTTAGGACCTAAACATACAGCACTTTGATAAATAAGATATGCCACTGTATCATTTCAGATTCCAAACCAACAATCATGCTCCATGCTGTCAAGGATCAGAAAGTTGGAAGCAGTGAACAGAAAGGTAAGCTGATTTGCTTGTATGAATTTTTTTTTTCTCATTGTTGCGTTTTAGAAGTTTACCACTACCAAAAAGCCACTAAATAAGAGGTAAAGTAAACACCCAAAGTTCTCCAACTGCATCACTTTTCCTAAACCAGCAGCTCTTCAAAAGTGGCAAATTGTTTTAGGTCTTTCTCAATTTGGGAAAGAGTTGTGAAATAAAACTTTGATTTTAGGCATTTAATGGCCCAGTTACATTCTAACCCTTCAAAGGAACCCTCCCAAGAGTCCTTAGAGACTTGATTTCTCTGTTCTCTATGTCCTTCATACTATTTAAAAAATCTGTTCTTTTAGAGAATATAAAAACAAAAGAGGGGTTTAATAAACCAAAAGTTGGGTCCTTAAAAAGATCAATGAGATTGACAAATCTTTAGTTAGACTAACCAAGAAAGAAAGAGAAGGTACAACTATAATAAAAAATGAAAGTAGATTGTTACTACCCACCTTTCAGAAAATAAAATGAATTAAAAGAGAATACTATGAACAACTGTAGGCCAACAAATTAAATAGCCTAGATGAAATGGATAAATTCTTAGAAACACACAAATAACCAAAACTGATTCAGAAGAAACAAAAATCTGAACAGATCTATAACAAGAGATTGACTCAGTAATCAAACCTTCCAACAAAGAAAAGTCTAAGGCCAGACAGCTTCACTGGTAAATTCTACCAAATATTTGAAAAAGAATTAATACTAATCTTGCTTAAACTCTTCCTAAAAATTGAAGAGGATGGAACACTTCCAAATTCATTCTTTGAGGACAGTATTACCTCAAAACCAAGTCCAGATAAAGACTCCACAAGGAAAAAAAAACTACAGGTGATAGCCATTATGAATATAGATGCAAATATCACCAACAAAACTAGCAAACTGAATCCAACAGCATATTAAAAAGGATTATACACAGCAAAGTGGGATTTAACCTAAAAACTCAAGAATGGGTCAGCATAAGAAAATCAATCAGTATAATATACCACATTAATCAAGTGAGGGGAAAAAAACCACAGTATCATCTCAATTGACACAGAAAACATGTCTGATAAAATCCAACACCCTTTCATGATGAAAGCACTCAGAAAGCTAGCAACAGAAGGAAACTTCCTCAACATGATAAAGGGCATTCATGAAAATCCAGTAGCAAACTTTGTACTCAATGATGAAAGACTAAGCCTTCTCCTAAGATGAGGAAAAATACAATGGCACCTACTTCCATCACTGCTATTCAACATTGTACTGGAAGTTCTAGCCAGTGCAATTAGGTAAGAAAAAGAAATAGAAGACATCCAAACTGAAAAGGGAGAAGAAAAACTATCTCTATTCATAGATCACATGGTCCTATATATAGAAAATTCCAAAGAATACACACACGCACACACACGCACACACACACACATAATACAAACTACTAGAGCTAATAAATGAATTCAGCAAAGTTGCAGGGTCCAAGATTAACAGACAAAAACCAGTTGTGCTTCTTATACTCTTGCACTGTACTATCCAAAAAGAAAATTAAGAAAATAATTACATTTACAATAGGATCCAAATATACCTGGGAATAATTTTAACCAAGGAGATAAAAGACTTGTACACTGAACACTATAAAACATTGCTAAGAGAAAGTAGACTTAGGTAAATGGAAATACTTACATGTTCATGGCTTGGAAGACCTAATATTGTTAAGATGGCAATACTACACAAAGTGCTCTACAGAGTGGATGAAGTCCCTATCAAAATGCCAACAGCCTTTTTTCAGAAATGGAAAAGATGTGCCTCAAATTCATATGGACTTGCAAGGGACCCTGCATAGCTGAAACAATATTGAAAAAGAAGACCAAAGTTGGAGGACTCACACTTCCCAATTTTAAAACTTATGACAAAGCTACAGTAATCAAAACAGTTTGGTACTGGCATAAGGATAGATATATAGATTAATGGAATAGGATTGAGAATCCATAAATAAACCCATACATTTATGGCCAATTGATTTTTGACAAGGGTGCCTTGACTGGGAGTGAATGGGATGTTTAATGCTGTACTTCACCAGTTTTCTTTGTACTTATTACTTAGTCGCCTCGTTAAGCTCTATGATCTGAGTGGTCTACAGAAATGAAAAGTGGATGAAGCACTCTCTCTGAGACTTCTGCTGTGCTGGATTGGTGGGGACCTGACAGATTTCATAGGTTGCTGTCTGACTAACCAACTGCTTATTCAGTTAAACGTTTCTCAGAATTAATCTTTAAAGAGTGAAAGACTATGTGTGCATGGAAGTCCTCATGTATAGGCTTACCAGATTTAACAAATAAAAATACAGGGCACTCAGTTAAATGTGACTTTCAGATAAACAATAATTAACTTTTCTTTTAAGCATGCCTTAAATATTACATGAAAATCCTGTATTTTATTTGACAACACTCTTTTTTTAAAATTAATTAATTAATTTTGGCTGTGCCACACAGCATGTGGGATCTTAGTTCCCCATCCAGGGATCGAACCAACACCCCCCTTTGTGGGAAGCATAGAGTCTTAACCACTGGACAGCCAGAGAAGTCCCTGACAACATCTTTTACATATATATATATATATATATATATATATATATATATATATATATATATACACACACACATATATATATATATGTTTGTTTGTTTGTTTGTTTTTGGCTGTGTTGGGTATTCGTTGCTGCACACGGGCTTTCTCTAGTTGCAGTGAACAGGGGCTACTCTTCGTTGCGGTGTGCGGGCTTCTCATTGCAGTGGTTTCTCTTGTTGCGGAGCACGGGCTCTAGGCACACAGGCTTCAGTTGTTGTGGCATGTGGACTCAGTAGTTGTGGCTCGTGGATTCTAGAGCGCAGGCTCAGTAGTTGTGGCACACAGGCTTAGTTGCTCCGCGGCATGTGGGATCTTCCCGGACCAGGGCTCAAACCCGTGTCCCCTGCATTGGCAGGTGGATTCTTATCCATGCCACCAGGGAAGCCCCTTGACAATACTCTTAATGTTACAACTTGTTTAGACTAGAATAGAGGCCAGTCTGTTTTCAGACATTCTTTTTTTTTTAATCTATATTCAGTTTTAATTTCTTGTCTTCATTCAGTTTTAATATTTTCTTGCCTCAAGGTAGCTGAACATGATATGCTGCCATTAGGGGATATCTTTTTTTTTTCTATACTAAGACTGAAGAATGATCCACAGATGCTGACAGGTAGTCCACAAAGAGAGTAATCATTACCAATAGTTCGTGGCTACAGGCAAACCTCTCTGTGACAATATTCAAATGTAAAAAAAATAAATAAAGTGGAAGATTTGTGAGCTTTTAAAATATCTTGTTAATGTATTTAATCATGCAAATAACTTTGTCATCTCCGTACACCATATTATAGACGTTGGATAATGGTGGCTTTGGATTTGACATTTTTGGATGTCCATCCTTATTTACCACTCCAGATTTTTGCAGCTCTCTGCTACATCAACATGAGTATGATCATGCCTTCACAATTTGCAAACTATAAGTTAAAGAATCAGAAGGAAAAAAAAAGTAAGATCGGTAACAGTTCATTTTAATACTTCTATTCATAATTGACACTTTTCTCATTTAAAAATCAATAGAACATTTTATGATGTGACAGACAAGGGCTTAATCTCCAAAATATACAAACAGCTTATACAACTCAATAACAACAACGAAAAACAAACAACCCAATAGAAAAATGGGCAGAAGACCTAAATAGACATTTCTCCAAAGAAAAAATAGAGATGGCCAATAGGCACATGAAAAGATGCTCAACATTGCTAATTATTAGAGAAATGCAAATAAAAACTACAGTGAGATACCACTGCACAAGAGTCAGAATGGCCATCATTAAAAAGTCTACAAATAACAAATGCTGGAGAGGGTGTGGAGAAAAGGGAACTCTCCTACACTGTTGGTGGGAATGTAAGTTGGTGCAGCCACTGTGGAAAACAGTATGGAGGTTCCTCAGAAAACTAAAAATAGAATTACCATATGATCCAGCAATCCCACTCCTGGGCATATATCCAGACAAAACTATAATTCAAAAAGATACATGCACCCCTGTGTTCACAGCAGCACTATTCACAACAGCCAAGACATGTAAACAACCTAAATGTCCATTGACAGATGAATGGATAAAGAAGATGTGGTGCATATATACAGTGGAATACTACTCAGCCATAAAAAATAATGAAATAATGCCATTTGCAGCAACATGGATGCAACTAGAGATTATCATACTACGTGAAGTAAGTCAGAAAGAGAAAGACAAATACTATATGATATCACTTATATGTGGAATCTAAAATATGCCACAAATGAAACTATCTATAAAACAGAAACAGACTCATGGACATAGAGAACAGACTTGTAGTTGCCAAGAGGGAGGGGGGAGGGAGAAGGATGGACTGGGAGTTTGGGGTTGGTAGATGCAAACTGTTATATATAGAATGGATAAACAACAAGGTTCTACTGTATAGCACAGGGAACTATATTCAATATCCTGTGATAAACCATAATGGAAAAGAATATTAAAAAAAGAATGTTTAAATGGGTATAACTGAATCACTTTGCTGTACAGCAGAGATTGGCACAGCATTGTAAATCAACTCTACTTCAATTAAAAAATAAATAAATAAAAAATAAAAATCAATAGAACATTTTAGAGTTATTTTCAATGTGATAAGGCAGACTTTGATAAGACATAACATTTCTCTTAATCATCCCTATGACTCCTTTAAGAATTTTGGGATGTGACACATTTAGATTCCGTGCTATTTTATCTTTTATTTCAGTTGGTCTGTGTGATTGAAAAATGAACAGAAATGATAAATCAGAAAAATTTTGGTTCCTCTAGGTAAGAGAGAGATTGGCAGGAAAAGTCAAACATTCTTAGAGAGGTTTCTATAGGTGGTAAACAGTACTACTTTTTATCTCTTGCCTGCTCTAAAAACATATCCTCCCCAAAACCATAACTGCAAAAAGCTCCTAAGTGTTTACTGCTTGTCAGTACTGTTGTAACTCAGACAACCTTCACACCACTTGGTAGAACAGGTACGATTTTTATCTTTAGAGGCTGGCCCAGAATAGACCCTCAGCATATACTTGTCACGTAACTGAATATCATCATTTTTACTTTTGCTTTGATCACTGTTTCTTTCAATGACTGTTTAATTAGTTTTTTCATTTCTTCATTGGTTCATTGATGAGCCAGTACAAAAATGAAATTTGTTTTTAGCCATCTATCAATGAAAATAGTGCCAGTCTCTCCTCAGGACTCATGGGGCCCATTTTCTACTGCCCCCTGGTGGCTGTAACTATTACAAGGCAGGAGCAGTCACTGAAATCTGCAAAATCAACTCCATAGCCCACTGGGTACCATGGTGAGGAAGGCAGGGGACACCATCCAGTTGTGTACCAGGCTCTGTGCTAGGCCTCTTACATGTGCTCTCTGCTCTCGCTTACTCTTCACAGCAACCTCCGATATACAGATGAGGAGACTGAGGCATGGATAAACTGGACCAAGGCCACACAACTGGTAAGTAGAGGTGTTGGATTTCAAGATCAAAATAAGGTGACGTCAGGAACTTATCTGACTGATTCACAGTTTAACTGGTGTCACATGAATCATAGCTTCATAAAAAGAGGGCCCGCCTCTTGTCTGTTCAATATTGAGTCCCTAGGATCTAGCATATAGCAGGCGTTTGGTGAAGAGTGGTGGAATGGAACGAGTTATAAAATATGTGGATGTTTCCAGTAAAGCTGGTACTTAGAGGATGCTCATTCAGTTTCCTGCCCTGCTCCCCCTTCCCCTCAACACCAAACCCACTTTAAATATATTAAATAAAGCAGGGCATCAATAACTAAAGTAAAGGACTACTTGGGGAAAAAATTTTGCTAAAATAATGGGATATAGGTGCGTGTGTGTGTGTATGTATACATACACATAGTCACCATCATCACTAGTTCGATCAATCTAGAACTAATCCTGAATTTCTGTGGCAAACACTCTAAAACAGTATGACAGGCTAAGCTCTCTTCAATTTACTCCCTCAGGCCTAAATTGAGCAGCTGATACAATTTATGAGGTTTCTGGGACAGAGTTTTGCTTGGCTGCAATATCTTGTGCAAGGAAAATAGACTGAATTTGGAATGATGTTAAACTTAGGGTCAATGCAGTGTTCAAAAGAAAATGAAGTTTTGCTAAGGAACGTGGGCTCAGTTGTTCCTCTCACCCAGAGTGTTAAGGGATAAAACAAATCCCTCAAATACAAAATGTATCTGAAGGTAATTTTTTATTGAAGTCTGTTGTCTTAACATGTGGTTGTAATATGTAAAAAACTGTGAGTTCTACCTTTGCAGTTACAACTCCACAAATGTTTTTAAATAAATGCTTCATCAGTTTGATGTTAAAGTGGGAATGATTTACCCAGAATCTTGCAGTCAGACATCTGGGTGTCTGGTGTTTCTTGATACTAACAACCCTAATACAGATGTAACATAACTACAAAATTAAAAATTGAATGCAGAAGTTAAAACTGCATGGATTTAACTCTGCCCCTAGTAACCCCTGGTGGACATTAGTCTGGTTTGTAAGGCACCAAGTTTTCTATTTCAACATAGGTTTTTGTATGTTGGTTTTTATTTTTGGTGTCGTCTGTCACATTTGTTAAGGTTCTACATCCCAGTATTTCCTAGCTCCCTAAACAAGAGTATTCAATTTGATCCTCATTCCTGGACGTTCTCTTGCTTCTATTATTACCTGGTGGAGTAAGACCAGAGCCAGCCAGTGCCCATGGAGAAGGAGCCGTTCTGTTCTGTATGGTTAACGGTTTATGGACCAGCTGCTTTTTGTTTTTTCCTCAGAGAGCTTTACAAACTGTACCTTGGCTGGCACTGCTGACTGGAGGTTGAGTGATCTAGATGCAGATATAGGAGATGTGGTCCTTAGGATGTAATGACTTGGTTTATAGCATCTTGGAGCACCAGCATGAAGTATTCAGTTTTGCATTCCTGGCATCTTGAAATGTAGGTGTTCATTAAGAATTTGTTGATTAAGGGACTCCTCTTTCCCCCATGACAGGACCTCTGTGTGGCATGTTCCAGTGGTGCCTAGGTTTCTCTTGGTCACTGCTTTTTCTCCATCTCAAGAACAGGTCTTTTGGCTGCCTCCTTCTCTCAGAGGCCTAGATCACCCTCTCTGTTACTGCTTTTAATTTCCGTTGACTGTTGCTGCCACTCACACCACTTTTCATCTCCTCTCTCCTTTCCTGCACTGTCTTCCCACTCCATCTCTGCAGTGTTCTCATTCCCGTCTTCTGTCCTCTTCCAAGGCCTGCCAGCGCTAGTATGGAGGCACTGAGCTTATAAGCATGTAGCTGGGCAATTAAACAGCACTTTCCTTTCCTATAATTGATTTAGCCAATTACCACAGTCCATCAGGTGCTACCTGTGGCTACTCTGGTCTCAGATGGACTTGGTGATACTGAGTTCTAAGAAAAGGACATACTTTTTTCTTTTTTTTTTTTCCTGGATACCTTTTATTGTGGAACCATTCCAGAAGCACAAATATTCTGGAGATTAACTACCAGATAAGCACTATTTAGCTGCAGTAATTCCTTTCAGTGTGCTGCTGGGTATCAGCTCAGTAGCTTGTGGCGTTTGTTCACCATTGCCTTGTTTGTTTGTTTCTAAGCACTAGGGAGTAGAAGCCTGCAGAATTATGTGTGATTGGGGTACTGGCATTCATTGTGCTGTCAGTGGCAATACTCAGTGTTACTGATGAAGAATCAACATGGGACTTCAACAGGAGTGAAAAAGGGAATCTTCATTTGAGAGCGATAAGCTCTTTCCTTTAGATCCATTTTTTGAGTCACTTTAGAAATGTTTTTGCAGACTTTTTCATTGTCATTAATCTTATAACTTCTGCAAAGATGTTGTGGATGTGCTAAAGTTAGTCTAGGAAACATTTTATTTCAAAGAAGAAATGAGAGTGTGCTAGGACACAATCCCCACCCTTTTCATGTTCTCCCAATAAAAAATGATCATGAAATAATTTTTATTAACTTGTCAAATTACATCTAAGAAACTTCAAGCCTTTGGGATTTCACAACTAGTGAACTTTGGTATACCAAAATCGATCAGGGCTTTCTAAAATCCAGATACGTGAAAATCGGAGGGCATCTTCTCCCCTCATGGAACAGAGGCTGGTGGGCAGGAAGCCCTGACCCAAAGTGAGGAGAACTGCTGGTGAACATGCCTACATAATCCCTCCTCCAGGCAGATGATTTTATACTGGTCAAAGAAGGGGTTCCATGGGGCTGACCCAGAAATCCACATGGAAACCGGGTAAATAAACCTATATCAAAGTTATTTAAGAAAAAATTTTAATTGCCATTATTCAAAACAACTTAGCATATCCAAGTGGAAAGGTGAGTGATTTTGCCACCTGACTAGGGTCTACTACCCATCCTAGAAGATGATGCTCAATATTTATTGGTCTCCAAAATAACAAAGACGGAAAAAAAATTTCCATACTGGTTCTGTTTAATGACTCCCAATTTCCTTTAAAATACTTAGATTCTAATGTGTGCTTTAATTGCCCCTTAATGCTATCATTCTTTTTGCATTAGGATGCTCTTGGCATAATTGAAATGGCAGGTTTTATTTATTTATTTATTTAATTTTCTACTTAGGATCTCAATTCCCCTAACTGTATAGAAATGTAAGTACATCATTTGCTCTGTATGCTCTGATCAATCAAAAGTGCTTCTTATCTCTTTCTCTACCTTTGGAAGATGACTTGGAATTCTGAGGAGTGCATTTGGGACCAAAAACATGGAAGTCGCAGTCTTGAATTGATTCTTGCTCAGATTGTTTTGCTTGTTAAGCTCCTTTCGGCTTAGGCAACAGAATACAGATAAACCAGAATTTTAGTCTCAGTCTGTTTTGCTGGGCTTGCATATTAACACCAATATAATGAAATCACAGTAAATTATACAAAGCATTTGGAGTGGATATGGTGGTTGTTTCAACTTTTGAAAAACTCACTATTCCCTTGCGTTTTGCAGCTAATATACTTCATTGTGGCGACCCAAAAAGGACTCAACTTGGGGATGTGCATTTTATCTTCCCGATTTTTTAACCATCCAAGGATTATTTGAATTTCCATTCAAATATATTCTCTCATTCTTTCAGGTCCTGGAAATTGAACACTTCAAATTTTTGAATGCTTAGTGGGAATAAAATAATATTTTTCTCTAACTAATACATTTGAATTTCTACATGTTCCAAATATTCTTATATGTTTGTCAATATTTTGAAATGAAGTATTGTAAAAGCAATATATATAATATATAATGTATATATCTATCAAGAGGAATAAATAACCCAGTAATTAGCAACAGGGAAGCACACTGCAGACTCTGAATAAAGAAGCTTCATGGAAACAACACTTTCTTCAGAGGAGGTTACTATAGTCTCTCCCTTAGAATTGCCTTGAAAATGAGCCCAAAGGCAGCTTCATAGTAGGTAATTTACTAACTCCTGATCCAATAATGGAGCTAAGAGATCGGTGCTAAGTGACACTTAAAAGGGCGTTAACTGACACCAGTATCACACACAGAAGACGTTTTAAATATTAAAACTTAGTACTTTTTAATCTTGAAGGAAATGGATGAGAAAAGAAATATTTATAGAATTAACTATAAATATTTGACATGTCTGGACATCAAATATAGATATAAAACCAAAAAATAAAGGACATATTAGGAAATACATATGGTGAATAACAGAATGTTAATAAGAATCTCCATAACTGAGAAGGAAAAAGGTTAAATTTACATAGGACTTAAAAACAGATAATTAAAGAAGAAGAAATAGAAATAATTAGAATATACGTGGAAAATAATTTAACCTCTCTAGGAATTGAACACATGCAAAATGAATAGACCAAAAGTAATAGACCATTTTCATCTATCAAAGAGCAAATACAAAGAAGCTGTAGGGATCAAAGCTGATAAGGGCAGGGCTTGTTAGCACACTCATACTCTGCTGAGTAGATGTATAAATTATCATACCCTTTCTGGAAGACATTTTAGCAGTTTGTATCAAGAGCAATTTGTATGGAGGTTCCTTAAAAAAACTAAAAATAGAATTACCATATGATCCAGCAATCCCACTCCTGGGCATATATGCAGAAAAGATGAAAACTCTAAGTCAAAAAGATGCATGCACCTCAGTGTTCATAGCAGCACTATTCACAATAGCCAAGACATGGAAGCAACCTAAATGTCCACTGACAGATGAATAGATAAAGAAGATGTGGTACATATATACAATGGAATACTACTCAGCCATAAAAGAAGAATGAAATAATGCCATTTTCAGCAACATGGATGGACCTAGAGATTATCATACTAAGTGAAGTAAGTCAGTCAGAGAAAGACAAATACCATATTATATAATTTATATGTGGAATCTAAAATATGATACAGGGGACTTCTCTGGTGGCGCAGTGGTTAAAAATCTGCCTGCCAATGCCACGGACATGGGTTTGAGCCCTGGTCCGGGAAGATCCCACATGCCACAGAGCAACTAAGCCTGTGCGCCACAACTACAGAGCCTGCACACTCTAGAGCCTGCAAGCCACAGCTACTGAGCCCATGTGCCACAACTACTGAAGCCCACATGCCTAGAGCCTGTGCTCCACAGCAAAAGAAGCCACTGCAATGAGAAGCCCCCTCACCACAACAAAGAGTAACCCCTGCTCACCACAACTAGAGAAAGCCTGTGTGCAGCAATGAAGACCCAACACAGCCAAAAATAAAATTAATTAATTAATTAATTAAAAATAAATAAAATATGACACAAATGAACTTATTTCCAAAACAGAAATAGACTCACAGACATAGAAAACAAACTTATGGTTACCAAAGAGGAAAGGGGGGGAAGAGGGTTAAATTAGGAGTTTGGAATTGACAGATATAAACTATTATATATAAAACAGATAACAACAAAGTCCTACTGTATAGCCCAGGGAACTATATTCAATATCCTATAATAAACCATAATGGAAAAGAATATGTATTTATATTGTATATATATCTGAATCACTTTGCTGTACACCCAAAACTAACACAATATTGTAAATCAACTATACTTGAATAATAAATAAATAAATTTAAAAGATGTCATAAGTTCTAAAGAAATACCATCTAAAACTTCTGTGAGCTGATGGATTGTATAGTGAAAAGAACAACTAATAACCATCCTCACTCCTATTAGTACCAAAGAAGGTCTATTGAGGGGACTCCATTTTGCTGTTTGCATTGGCTGTGATTGGGAACTGTACATAGGGACTCAGTGTGGGTTTAAAGGCACCAGCTGCCCAGTGTCACAGGAGCACCTGCATTGTGCATCATCTTCCTTGGCTTCTTGGGAGTTTTGGAGTCTTATTTCCTGACTTTTTTTTGTACCCTTTGTCATCAGAATGCCATTTGGAGATAAACATGTACTCTATATGGCCTCTTCTAAGAAGTGTAAATAGCTAATGGTATAGCCATTTCATTTTTAAAGTCTAGATATTCATTTATAAAAAAGCTCTCTTTTTTTCCAGTGTTCTAGGTTATTAGCATTGTAGCAGGGGATCAAATTCAAATGCAAGTTCCTTGGTTTTCTTTGGTTCATCAGATAAAAAAGTTGAGCCAAGGTTAAGCATTGAAAGTGATGTATTTTAGATATGAAATTCTTGTTAGATTATATGGCAGGTATTAAGAAAAAGGGCCTTTTCACTGCTGAAAACCCCTCCAGAGAACACTTAGAATACATAAATGGTAACTAGTGTTCTTCCTTGTGTCAAGAAAAGTGATTCTTAGGAACGAATAGTTTATGGTAATAAAACTTTTGGAATAATTGGGTAATGAATTTAATGAAAATTAGCCATAGTATTTAAACCTACATCCTTTGAATGTAGGGAACAAATGTGAGGGCACTCTTCATTTTCAAGATCTTAGCTTATTAAAATGTATAATAGTTATGTAATCAAATTGAAATATTATATTTGTGTTCTTTTACTCTGATGTTTGAGTTTCAGTAAACATAGGGGTGCTTATTGTTGATCAGCTTGATAAAATTGGCACTAGTTGTCATTCAGAATTGCAACGTAAGAGACCTAGGGCTCATATTCTGGGTTGTCAAAGTATCAAATAATCTCTTAAGAACTCTTGGCATGAATTTTACAGTTATTTTTTGGACTCGGCCATGAAAGAAAATCAAAATAGCTCTTTGCACTTTAGCAGCCCTTTATGATTTTTAGTACTTTGCCGTAGATCACTAATGAGCACTCCCAAAATGTTTACTGTGAAGCAGAAAAATAAAAGTCTCATTTTAAAACTGGATACCTTGAGGCAGAGAGTGGATACTAGGAATAGACTCAGTGAGTGACAAACTTGGGACCAACTCCAGAGCCCCTGTCCTCAGCAGGTCCAGGAGTGGGAAGGGCAGTCCCAGAACCCGCACAAAGGGGAATTCATGAGTCATTCTCCTTTCTTCAACTTCTAGTAAGATGAAGGGCAGAGAACCCCACGCCATTGCGTTAGGAGACAGTGTATTTGTTTCAACTTCTTTCAAATTGAGGGAGTGGGCTAGATTTATATCTTGTCAATGAACAACCCAAAATACTGTTTTTATTTTGATTTGAGCATATGAATGCTTAATCTCCTGCTCCATGGATTGGAATGCATGGGAGGGTATTGTCCTCCAACTGACCTTTCCCAAAATCGAATCCTGAGTCGAAAAGCTGTAACGTAAAACCCCAAATCATTGGCCTTAAAGAAGTTTCCCTGAGAGAATTAGGCCATTCCTTTTTGATTTCTAAATGCATGTGTCTTGTGCATGCATTCACAAACTGTGGTATCCTTGGCCTCAAGCCTCCCTGAGTTTCAGGATGCGTGGATAAGCAATAATCTCTCAGTTCCAACTTGATTGGAGCCTGAACCCAATCTCACCCGAAATTAGTTTTCAAATCCAAATGCAATTAAAAACAGATGTTTCCAATCAGACTGAAAGATTGTGAAAAAAAAAGTCAGGTTCACTGCCTTTACAATCAGTTGAATATTCTAGGTATTTGTAATCAATGGGAAGGGAGAAGAAATAAGTTGTTTCCAGAGAGTTCGCTCATCTTTCCTTCCACACTGAGCCCTCCAAGGGCTCAGAATCAGTACATTTTGAAGAGGTGTATGATGATTTGCCAGGCTGGACTTTTCTGCCTGATCCACTTTCTAATCTATTCCAGGTCCAGACAGATAAGCATCTTGAGTTAGGCACTTCATAATTCTTATTGCTGAGAATGAATTTCTACCAATAAAAGTAGGGACACATAAAAATAACTTGTTTCTTAAAAGTACTAGAATATTAAAGGTTCTTAGACAGAAAGTTTCATTTAGCACATGCTTTAAAATTCCTTCTAGAGCTAGCCTAACGGCAATTCAGGAAACATTAGTGAGTTTTGGGAGGTTTTTTTCCCCACTGAATCAAAACCCCATTAACGTATGCATAGTGGGGAAAAGGAGGAGAAAGCTTACTTGTGGACAAATAGTATCCATGAACTTTAATGCATTAAAATGGATTCATAAGTTCTTCTAAGATGAAAAACACGTGTCCAATTATTGTGAGATTCACCACTCCTTACAAGTTCAGAGCAGACAGTCCTCATCTCCTTGTCTTAAAATGAGTATGTCTATTTTCAGAATAATTTTCAGCATGAAGCCTGGTCCACCATTTGATTTTTAATCTCCTCTTTTATCCCTGGAATCTTGCATTCCTGGTGCACTTCATCTTTTTTGTGTGTGGAATAATATCTTTCAGAAAACTTTGATGCATTGGTGAATTAAAAGAAAAAAATGAGATGTAAGTGCTTGCTCTATTTGTCATTTTTAATACATTTTGAGTCACTTGATTTATGATTAAGCATTTCTTGGGAGAGGAGAATGTTTAAGGTGGTATTTTGAGCTCCATTTAAGGCAATTTAGTTGTCATCAGGCCTCCTCACCCCATAACCTTCGTAAGACCTTGCTTCATAAATTGGACCCAAACAATTGGCTTGTGTTTCGAGTAGACAAAGCCTTATGGAAATGATACTTGCTAAGTGTTTTTATTGGACATCTGGGTAAGAGTTAGTCTTTGTCAGACCAGTCACAGACCATAGCCAGCCTGACTGCTACACCCTTGGTGGCAGTTTCTGCTCTTAGAAAACTCTTTTAAAATTCTTTTAAATGGAGAGGGAATGAGATTTGGATTCATTTTGACCCCCAGCTTTCTGCTTTGATTTCTGATTCCATGGCTGAGTTTAAGGGTGTTCACTCCATTCCTCCCTCATCTTTAGGTCAGGTCTCTGCATTTAGTGCTTCCCTTGTCCTCTGCTGGCAGCACGCCCTAGCGCTGGGTGGAATCTCATAGTCCATGTTACATCCATATCATACCTGGATCTTATGGCTCTGCTGAGGAATGGCAAGGCGATTTCAGGCCCTGGAGGTGCCAAGTTGAGTTCAGCCAGCTTGAAAAGGTGACTGGGGTTCTCTCTCCCCTCACTTCTTCTTCTCAGTGAGTCACCTTGATCCGAACTAATGTTGGATGTCAGTGGCATAACACCTCCTCGTGGTCTATTTGACCCTAGATGAGAGAGAGAGAGAGAGTTAGTACAATTTCACTCCATTTCTTAATTGCAAAACTTACCCTTTATTTAAAAGAAATAAAAGCAACGAATATGGTATCCCCTGGGGTTGATTACCAGATGAAAAAGAATGAGGAGCTCTCTCTAGTATTTTTTATTACTTGTACCATAATATAGAATTTTATGTTGGGAAAACACTTCTCAGCCATGACTTAATTCTAGAAATTCCTGGGCCAAAGGTAGAATATCTCTTAAATGAGAAATTCAAGGACAAAGGCAGGAAGTGCTTTGGCCAACTATGAAACAAAACCAAACAAACAAATAAACAAATAATAAATAGATACATAGAGGAGGGGAAATCTTCAGAGAATTCAAAAGATGAATTTTATTCTTGTTTAAATGGAGAAAAATGTCCATTTCCCAAGAGAAAATGGATTTGCATGTGATTCAGAGTGCTGACAAGAATAACACATAGCCCTAGCAAGCTGTCTTTTATTAGTGCTCTCCTGAGAGTTCTGGGGCTGTTTTTTTGTTTGGTTTTTTTTTTTTTTTTTGCGGTACGCAGGCTTCTCACTGTTGTGGCCTCTCCCATTGCGGAGCACAGGCTACGGACACGCAGGCTCAGCAGCCATGGCTCACGGGCCCAGCCGCTCCGCGGCATGTGGGATCTTCCCAGACCGGGGCACGAACCCGTGTCACCTGCATCGGCAGGCGGACTCTCAACCACTGCGCCACCAGGGAAGCCCTCTGGGGCTGTTTTAAATGTGAGAATGTAAACACCCATGGAGGTGTTTATTTAACTTCTTCTGGTGTGGAGATACATCAGACATCTTATTAAATAAAATTTTCAGATAAGCCCTCACTGTGCCTACATGTGATTTCAGAATTGAGGAGACATGAATGTCATTGCAGTCTACTGATGGTTTTAAAACATTTTCTGGGTGACAGAGCCATCTCACACAGGACATCTCAGATTTGCTATTCTTCAGAGGAAGGGTCCTCAGTGAATCCAAAGAGTGCAACGTGGTCTTTGCTTTAGTCAGTCCCTGTAGTAGTGCCAACCAGAAAGCTGCAAACAGGAACTCCTAGAGCCAAAGAATTCTGCCATAACTAGCTTCCATCTCTTAACACTTTAGTTTGCTTGTCAGTAATGGATGGAACGAAATTGAGGTGTTTGTCGTGAGGTGGATGGACCTAGAGTCTGTCATACAGAGTGAAGTAAGTCAGAAAGAAAAACAAATACTGTATGCTAACACATATATATGGAATCTAAAACTAAATGGTTCTGAAGAACCTAGGGGCAGGACAGGAATAAAGACACAGACATAGAGAATGGACTTGAGGACACGGGGAGGAGGAAGGGTAAGCTGGGACAAAGTGAGAGAGTGGCATGGATATATATACACTACCAAACGTAAAATAGATAGCTAGTGGGAAGCAGCGCATAGCACAGGGAGATCAGCTTGGTGCTTTGTGACCACCTAGAGGGGTGGGATAGGGAGGGTGGGAGGGAGGCTCAAGAGGGAGGGGATATGAGGACATATGTATGCATATGGCTGATTCACTTTGTTATACAGCAGAAACTAACACAACGTTGTAAAGCAATTAAACTCCAATAAAGATGTTAAAAAAATAATAATAAAGTACATTGACTTCAAACAAAAATAATGGATGGAACTGAATTACATCTAAAATAGTCTTTCCAGCTTTAGAATTCTTTGGCTATTCTCTGTATTCAACTCCAGAGTTTGTTTGTTTTCATTCCTTTGGGTGTAGGACATAAAGGAAAGCAAGCAAGCCAGGGAGGAGACAAGGAAGGCGAAGATCAGGAAAGGGAAACAAGAATGAGAAAGAGCTTGGAGAAGAATGAAAGGAAATAGACTTCTAGATAAGTAATGGGTGAGGGTGGGATGCAGATTAATTTCCTGTATCTCAGATTTAACACAAGGGGGAATAGCTGATGATATGAAGCATAATTCTGTATGTAGTGTCAGAGTTAATAATCCATTTAACTTTTTCCTTAAGAAAAACATACCAGGCGAAGGCACCGTTCATTCTGTACTGCAGGCACAGATGACAATGGCCCAGTTGGGTGGTGCTGGGAGCAGAGCCCTTACTGGTTAGTAAGGAGGAATCCCAAAGTGCAAACTGCAGCCTCCTCCATGGTGGGGCGAGGAACTTCATTTTGTTGATGCTCTTTGGGTGCTGGGATGCTTCCATGCCTCTTCCTCCCTGCAGCATGTTCATTCTAGAACCTTCCGCCCCAACCAGGTCTATCCGTTCCAAAATAAAGAGTGGGTTTCCCATCAAGGTTTTCTGCAACTGGCTACATTTTAGTTGATGGGAAAATCTGTAGGAATTACCGTCTCTGGTTCTAACTTTATTCAGTGGTCAGCAGTGGTTCTTATCTTTTAATGTACAGAATAACAAAAATTACTGATGTGTTCTGTGTGGCACCCTGGTCTCTTAAAGCAGATGGGGGCCAGGGGGGTGGGGTTGAGTGAGGATTAGGCATCCCTTCTGTTGTGGGTAATTGTAAAATATTTCGTTTTCTGGAGGGTCAGGGGGATGCTGTGGTAACATATTGATACAACTGTGTAGGGAACTGGTTCTGGAAAAGATGGCAAAGGTTCTCAAGGTGGAATTGGCTGGTGTGAGCAGGCGTTCCATAAACACTGACTGAAACACCGTGGAGTGGACTGACTGGTGGGCGTGGGTGTGGCTGGGAGGGGACCCCAGTACAGACATTCCTCTCCTGGCCAGAGAGGTGATGGGCTGTGATAACAATGGCAGCCACTGTCCAGACAGTGTGTCTCTGTTCAGGACTGCCGCAGCAGCAGTGGCCTGGAGCCCTTTGTTTGGAAAGAAACTTTATTATTCCTCAAGCCTTAGGTCTGTCGGCTGCTGCCCAGAGTTTACAAATCCTGCAGGCAGTTGTTGTGCCTTCTTTGTTTATGAAAACCACACCTCAGTACCATCCTTTACTGACATGGCAGCTCATTCAGGGGGGTCCCTCTTAGCTTGTGCAAGAGGGATGAGGAGTTGGATCATTGACTGGAAACGGTAAATAAAATGAAGAGCCATTTTTAAAAAACTAATACATACATACTATAAACATTTTCATTGAACTTAAAATATAAAACTGTGTATTGGTTCAGGAATCACTTGATGCAGGAGGGGAAAACTCTTTTCTTTAAATCTGGCTCTGATATTGGAGTTGTCTTTCACAAACCACATTTATACAATTCCCCGTTTTGGGTTCCTTTAAAGTTATAGCTACATTAGAGCAAGAACTTAAAGATGCTCGTAGAATACTCTGAGAGCAGAGGCCTCCAGGTTGTAATTGTCGTTTTTTCCCTTGAGTCTTACAGTTCTCTCATTCACACGTAGTATAACAATATTTTTAGGAGCTCCCTTTTGGCAAGCCTTTGCAAAGCAGCCATCTTCATTTTCCTAAAAACAATTCCTTCCTTTTGCACTCATCTTTCATGGCTTCACGTAATATTTAGTTAAATTGTGTAAATGTATTAAGTCCAACAGGTCACATACAGGTGTCAAATCAAAAACAACTGATTCTTAAAAGATCCATGCACCCCAATGTTCATAGCAGCACTATTTACAATAGCCAAGATATGGAAACCATGAAAGTGCCCACCAGTGATTGGATTAAGATGTGATATATATTTATATATATGTATCTATATATCTATGTCTAGATATATAGATATAGATATATGATGGAATATTACTCAGCCATAAAAAATAATGAAATACCACCATATGCAGCAATGTGGATGGACCTAGAGAATATCACATCTAGTGAAATAAGTCAGATAGAGAAAGACAAATACTGTATGATATCACTTATATGTGGAATCTAAAAAATAATACAAATGAATGTGTATGCAAAACAGAAACAGACTCACAGACATAGAAGACAAACTTGTCATTTTACCAAATGGGAGAGGGAAGTGGGGAGGGACAAATCAGGGTGTGGGATTAAGAGATACACACTACTATATATAAAATAGATAAGCAATAAGGATATACTGTATAGTACAGGGAATTATACCCATTATCTTGTAATAACCTATAATGGAATATAATCGGCCAAAATTCTGGATCACTGTGCTGTATACATGAAACTAATATTGTAAATTAAGTACACTGCAGTTAAAAAAATCAATTCATGGTGAATTTACAACTCAACCAGTCAGAGCAGGGGGAGGCCTGCTCTTGGTTGATCCTTGGTGTTGGTGGAAAGGAGCAGAGAGGCTTACAGAGGGTGGGAGTGACCACTCATCTGCAGAATTTGTAGGTGGGGGTCATTAAGCAGCTTCCACTCTAGTATATTTGTACCATGCAGAGTGCAATGTGACAGTCCCTAGTTGGGAAAAAAAGAGAGAAGTCCAGTCGCTGCTAAATGTTATGTGCAGTGGAGACAATTAGCACATTGGAAGAGAGGTCACTTCTGGCTGAAATGAGCAAATGGAAGGCAGTTGTTATGGGATGAATTGTGTCCCCCCAAAATTCATATGTTGAAGTCCTAACCCCTAGTGCTTCAGACTGTAACTGTATTTGGAGATAGGTCTGTAAAGGTAATTAAATTAAAATGAGTGGGCCCTAATCCTGGTCTTTTTATAAGAAGAGGACATTTGGACACAGACATGGACAGAGGGAGGACGATGTGAAGACACAGGGAGAAAATGGCATCTATAAGGCAAGGAGAGAGGCCTGGCACGGATCCTTCCCTCACAGCCTCCGGAAGGAACCAACTCTGCTGACACGTTGTTCTCAGACTTACAACAACCTCCAGATTATCTGTTATTTAAGCCACCCAGTCTGTGGGACTTTGAATGGCAACCCTCACAAACGAATACAGAAAGCTCTATGGAGGAGGGAATATATGATGTGGGCTTGAAAGGATGGTTAGGTTAGCAGTAGATCAAGGTTAGAGGAAGGAACTTCCAGGCGGATGGAAGAGCAAGGCTTAAAGGTGGGTACGTATTTGAGATCTAGTAAGAAGACTTGTTTGGCTGGAGGAGGGCTACTGTAGGGCAGTAGTAGAAGAATAGGCTAGAAGAGGTAGGTCAGAACCTTGGGCCTTAAGGGCCACCTGTGGGCCGTGGGGACTCACTGAAGGCTTTGGAACAGTGCCATGATCAAAGCAGCATTTTAGAGATGTTAGCTAGTCTGGAGTTGTCAGAGCAGGCTGCTCGGCACCTGCCAAAGTCCCTTGTGGCTGTCATCTGTATGAGTGTGACCAGCTTCCAGGCGTGGCTGATGATGCTCCTTGGATACTACCTAACTCATGAGGGAGGACGTAGACTTTAATTCATCTTTGGGTTTATGTGATGCTTCTCACATTGAGGTGTTGAAATTGAAACAGCATTTTACCTTGCATGTGGGTCTTAAAAGCCGGTTTATCTGTATATGGTAATTCCTGGAAAGCCTATAAAATCATTGGTGCTTAATATTTGTGAATAAATGCAGTAATGAGCATGCCCATGGTTTTTGATAATGCTTGTAGCCTGCTGCGTTAGAAGAGGTTTCTCAGGCCTCCATCCACACTAGCTATTCTAGAGCCTCATGAAATTTTAGAAAATGATTACCCAGAAAGGCTGTTAAGTACAAGGCCCCAAAAGGAAAGATTCTGGGATAAGTCCTGGGTATATCTATTTATAAAATGTTCCAAAGATGATTGTGACATGTAGCTAGGGTTGAAAAATCACTGATTACATTCAACTTTTCAAACTTTTATAACAGCTTTAAGAGCAAGGTTAAATTTGATACCAAAGAATTTTAATCCTTATGCTTCTAATTTTATCAAACTTTATTAGCTTATCTAGAAAAAGTCTTTGCCAATCCAGGATCCAAATAAGTGACTTCAAAGCAGCCACTTCTGCTTTCCACTCCAATTTAAAGAGATCCCCTGCTCTTTCTCTGGACTCCCTCAAACCAAACAAACAAAACAAAACCACCTGAACAAAAGACAGAAAATCTATTTACCTAAACAAGTCCCTGCCCAGAACCACCCCCAGCTAACCTCCATTAAGCTGAAATACCAAACTCTTTATAAAAACCTAGCAGATACATTGTCCATAAACTGTAATGAAACTTTATTTTTCTATAACTTAACTTGGTTTCTATTTCAAGCTCCCATTCCATAGGAGGCAAATCTTAGTTTTAGTCAATGAAGAGTATTTTCTGTCTCCTTTCCAGGGGCTGCACAAAGTTATTGGGAATTTAAATGGTAGAGGGGCACAGGGGTGGATGGTCAGCAGGAAGGTTGTCTATCTAACCTGAGTCATCATCGGTTCCTGCTGGCGTCACTGAAATGTCCTCATTCATGTCTGGTCCTTGCTGCTATGTCACCCTCATACCCGCTGCAAGGTTTTAGACACCTACTAATTTCCATGTATCTCCCAGGTACAAGGTGAGTCTGCTGCTTCCACCAACCCTGGGCAGGGGTGAGCTATGCGGCTGCCTCTGGCAGACGTATGTTGATATGTGAGGCAGCCATTTCTACCCTGGGTTCTTGCCACTCCCCACACTCTGCCCAGGAAAGACGGATGGGTTTCGTCCATTTCACTGTGTTTTCCGTTGCAGTTGCCCCTCCCTCAAGGCCCCCAGCATCTACTCCTCACTGTCCCTTCCTCTGCTCTAGGGAATCTCTTCTAATCTCCGGGGCAGCAAGCCTTGCATTTACATAGTCAAGCATTCCCACAAACCTGTTGTTTTGTTTCTGCACTAGCATCCTTTCAGTTTTCCTTTGGGCTTTTGAACAAATCAGAGAAAATGCCTTGTTTTCCTCTTTAGGCACCATCACTTGTTCCCTGAGGCAATACACACCCAGCTGAAAGCAACAGGGTGATGCTAAGGAGTAATGCAAATAGAAAATTAGGCTTTCTCTGAAATTCGTTTGATTTGGCCTTGACTGAAATTGTGACCGAAGCCAGAGGATCATAAGCTTCAGTGATCAGTTTAATGAAGAACTGTCAAGAATGTTGGCACAGGACTTGGTGAATACAAAGCACTCAGTTAGCCAGAACCTCTTAATATATAATAGCTGGAAAATGTAAGATGTTTACTTTAAACACACTAAGAATATAAACAGCAAGGTTAGGGTAAAGGTCTTTTTCCCCCCATGTTTATATTTATTCTGTATCTTGTTATCATTAAATCATTCTCTGACTAGTTTGCAATAATTTCCTTGGAGAAATACTGACTCTAAACTTTATTGTTATGTTCTATGGACTACATACATCCTTAATCTCAGAGACATGGTTGCTTGGAACGGGAAATTGCATTTACTCACCCTAAGTTTGTGAAAGGAAATTAAATTTGATGGAATGTTTATTGCTGGAAATCAAGTTCAGTCACCTGAAGTTGTAACGTACACACCAGCTCTGCGACCTCTCTAACTTCATTCTGGTACTTTATTCTTATATAAGGGCCTTGACTTCATTTAGTTAAGAAGCATCAAGCCCTTTACTTGGCTTTCTCCCTATAACCTGTTTGAAGAACTCCAAGACCCTAACAGAAGTAGTTTTAAAGAGCAACATGATTTTTTCTCCACTCGTGAAAAAAAGGAAATACCAAGGGAAAAAGCCATTGATTAATACTTGCTACTACTATTATTCTGCCACAGAATTTTAAACGTCTATCTAATATGTCTTAGTGGCAAATACACAACTTCAGAGTGATATCATCCAAGGAGACATAGATCAGAGAAAAGTCAAGGAATTAGGACAGAGATATATTCAGTTTCTCAGGTCAAGTGCCCAGTCTATCTTGGTACCCAATGTGCTACTAACCATAGGAGAAATTAACTTGGTACAATTCATTCACATGAATGCCTTGGTTATGTATACTTCCTTTGTCTCCCCATTAGTATGTATTAGGGGAGAGACTTTGTCTATTTGTTGTATCCCCAGGACATCCTACTAGGCAGTTAATAAATATTTGTTGAAATTTTAAAAATGAATAGGGCTTCCCTGGTGGTGCAGTGGTTGAGAGTCCGCCTGCCGATGCAGGGGATGTGGGTTCGTGCCCCAGTCCGGGAGGATCCCACATGCCGTGGAGCGGCTGGGTCTGTGAGCCATGGCCGCTGAGCCTGCGCGTCCGGAGCCTGTGCTCTGCAACGGGAGAGGCCACAGCAGTGAGAGGCCCACGTACCGCAAATAAATAAATAAATAAATAAATAAATTTTTAAAAAAAAGAATAAATGAATGGATTCTCCTAGGGTTCTGGATAGACTTACTTGCTCTGTGCCCATTTTTGATTAGGTGGGCTCACTCCCTCTGTCTGGTGGGATACTCTTGCATTTTTGCAAATGGGTGTTTTCCTATGAGTAGCTGATGTAGTTTTGTTGTGTGGATGGTCAATGAGTTATGTAGGTGGGTTCTGGAGGAAAGAAGCAAAAACCCCTATTCACTTTCATTCCTCTTGTAGTGTATCCGCAAGGAGTCCAGCAGTATATACAAAAGCAATTACAGCTTCTGGGGCATTCTATGCTGAAATGTGCAGAATTTAATAAAACCAAACCAAGCAAACAAAAAAACTTCCTATTTTCCAATTTTGTGGTGGTGTAAAGTACTTAGCATTTTGCTTGGCACATTGTAGGTCCTCACTGAGAGTTAGTTATTATCATTACAAACCATAGAGGCTCTTGTGGTTTGGAGGTTTCTCTTGACTAGAGGAGGCACTTTGCAAGTGATAGGTCACCCAATCTAGAAAGCTAGAGCTAAAAGGAATGAGCCAATCACCCCCATTTTATGGATGAGGACATTGAGGCCCCAGGAAGTTAAATGGCTTAGACAAAATTATACAGGTAAACTGGAAGGCCTGAGATGAATTCCCCTGGCCCTGAGCCTACTGTGATTTCTACCAGCCCAGGTCCGGAACTTACCAGACAGGTAGAGCCTATAGGTGTGTCTGAGCAAGGCTTCTGGCACCGCTCTTGTCATCTACAGACCCCCAGAGAAGAGCAAGGTGTGCTAAACGTCTTAAAGGAAGAGAGAAACATCCATGAGAACCAGAGAAAACTCCATATCCATTTGGGGCTCAATTTTAAAGCCTGAATAAAAGTATAGCCTTTTGGAATAATTTAATTTTGATCAGGTAAGGTAGGAACAATTGATTTAGATGAATGAATTGCCAAAGGTCTGTTCTGTCTGTAAATTAAAATACAAGTCATCATGTAATGAAACCCAAAGTAATGTTCCCCTGTTCCATTTTCTTTTTTCCTGAAAACATGGGTGACAGAGATCTTCACATCCAGCATTACTTCTGGGGAAAACTTAAATTAAGCTATTTCCCCTCACCTCTGTAGATCTGATCTAGAGAAATTGAGGGCTATGGAGATTATGTCCTGACGTTGATTTTTCTTCCACTGCTCCCACTGTGGTTCATTCAGTTTAATGTGATTCTATTTAAGTTTTGGATACTCATTAGTCAATCTCTATTTATAAGCCAGTGTCTTTTCAGAATATTCTTTAACATCAAGGGAAATTAAAATGTTATATTGTCTTTGGTCTTTTACCTTAGGATTTAGAGTTCAATTTAGAGTTTTTCTTTTCAAGATATGTGATTGGTCCTAACCTGACTCCTCATGGGTATGGAGTAAACTGAGATGGAGCTAGCAAATGGAACTTGTCTCTAACATTTCAGGGGACAGCAACACCTGCGAAGCGTAGATGCCAAGTTCAGAGAACTTTAGACAGGGCATGGTTAGACAGGGCATGGTTAGAAGATCACGGTAAGACGGGCTCTTGAGTGTTTTGAATTTTTAATTATTCTTTTTTTTTAAATTCTTTTTCAAATTCTTTTCCTATTTAGTTTGTTACATAATATCGAGCAGAGTTCCCTGTGCTATACAGTAGGTCCTTGTTGGTTATCCATTTTAAATATAGCAGTGTGTACATGAGACTCACACAGATGGTTAGTTTAGAATAATTTGCCTCGACTGTTAGATGAACTTTTTGTAAAAAGGGAAATAAATTTACTTTTGCTCACCAAACTTCCAAGTGGTTCAGTTTTGGCCATACAATAATTTGATCATGAAGTCACATATGACAAATGGATTTCCAGGTGGAATTTCTTGAAAACAATGGCTAAAAACCTCCAGCTGTTAACTAATGCCAGGAAATGCTATGGTAATTGACGAATGCCTTGTCTGATGCCCTGTAATGATCTGTAGAGCCAGTCACTAAGCCTTCTGTTGTTGCTGTTGTCGTTGTGTTGGTCTTACCAACTGTCAACGATGTTAGGGAAACATATGCTTCCTATTGTTTTCTTCATCTTTTAAAACTTTGGTGTAAGTGTAAAAATAATGACTGTCACAAAAAATGGCAGAAGAACCCTAGGATTTTATTTTATATTTTAAGCGGAGATCCTTGATTTCCCAGACTCTATCAGATTCCAATTTCTGCATCTGTATTATGCTTGGGAGGTCTCATTATTGCAAAAATGACTGTTGGGTTTCCTTTGAAATTGGGTTCTATGAATCTTTCTAATCAATTCTTTTTTTGACATTGCAAATATTAAAAGGCCTCTATATTATCAGGAAAGGGAACTCCAATGTTTCTTTTAAGCTGTATCTTTTTTGTTGTTAGAAGCACCTGCAAATGGACTATTATTTTTTATAGTCTACCTTTCAATTTATTTCCTAACAGTTAATATAAAATATTTGTGAAATATTGCTGATGCTTTTCTAAGACAGATTGCTTATTAAGTAACTTCTCCTTTAACACACAACTTTTGGATCCTTAAAAAAACAAGCAAAACCATGAACAATGTCTGAGAAAGATGGCCTTAAGGATCAATACCAGTGATCATTAAAATAAGCCTAGTCTGCAGTAGTCACGCATTTTCCAAATAGAATATATTTGCAGTAGAAGGATAGAAGTGGCCTTAATTTTCATTCAGCAGATATTTACCAAGGGCCTGTCACTCAAAAGGGACTGGGAAGAATTGAAGAACATATGTCATTGAGAACATTGCTTCTGAGCATCTCAAACTGGGGTCTACAGAACATCTGCAATGAACCTTCATTAGAAATGCAGATCAGATGGCCCCACCCAGATCTACTGAATCAGAACATCTGGGGTGAAGCCCAAGAACCTGCATTTAGTTATAGTCATATGCATTACAATTTTAGAATGATTAAGCTAGGGGCTCACATTTTCTACATGGGGAAGCAGACTTGTGGGCAAATAATGCAAATTCTTGAAAGGCAGGCAAATGAACTGAGTTGTAAAAAAGTTAGAAAAACTTTTAGGACAGAACAACTCAAGAGGAGAAGAAAGCATGGTTCTACATAAACCCTTCTTAGGGGGCGTTGAAAGGTGAGCCTTTATCCTTGAAGCACGTTGTGTAAGCACGTTGTCAAGGTCAGTATTAAGCTGCGTGGGCAGATAGAGATCTGGTTTCTTAAGCCAGTAGTAGCTGTGTGATTGTTGGTGCAATAATTCCTCAGGGCCTCAGCTTCATTCCTTGTGAGTGAAGTTCTCCATGATCCCTCTGCTGCATTTCAGCTCTGAGACTGATTTGATTTGTGAGCGTCAGTGTCTTATCTAATTGCATGGCTGTTTAGACAAGCAAGTCTAGAATCTCACTGGCCTTAGGCCTCTCCTGTAATCTAGTCAGGAATTGAAATGTCAGCATCTGTGTCCCCTCTGGATGGCACAGTGGTTAAGAGAACAAGCTTTAGAACCAGATAATCCAGTGTCAGCTCCGCTCTGTCACTCACAAGCTGTGAGACCTGGAACAATCAGGATAATAATGCCCATCTCATTGTCCTGTTGAGAGTACTAAATATTGTTTGTAAGATGCCAGCTCTGTGCCTGTTATATACTGTTAAAAAATGACTAAAGAATACCATTTAGGTGATACAAACAAATTTTAACCCTTCCTGAAGCAGACAGGCTCTGTTTTAAGAACTGAAAAATGGAGCAGAAGGAGGGAAACTTTTATAGGATGAACAATAAAAAAAAGTAAGAGTGGTGATCATTTTGTCATGTGTAGAAATATTGAATTACTATGCTATATACCTGGAACTCACATAGTGTTGTAGGTCAATTATACTTTAATTAAAGGAAAAAAAAAACAATAAAGAACAAGAAAGAGAAGAGTAGGAAATACCTGATTGGCTGGAGCCACAAAGTCACCTTTGTTTGGGGTGTGAAGGAAGAAGGAAATTAAAAAAAGAGCCCAGAGCTGGCTTGGTGTCTGGGGAATGGCTGACTGGATGTATCGGGTTTCTGGTCAAGCAGAGTATGTACAGGGACACTACAGATATCTATGTTTCGATTTGCTGACGTGGCTCCCCCAGCAGGAGCGGCTCCATCTTGGGCCTAGAAGGTTTTATAGTTCTTCTATATGAACTTCTATCTTAATCAGAGGAGTGCCATGTTCAGTGAGGAAGGGCCACCATTTATGTCAATCACAATTTTAAAAAACATACTTTGTAATCCATTGCAGGGACATACTTCAAATATTTGACATCTGGAGTGGATAACAAGGGCTTAATTTCCAAAATATATAAACAGCTCATACAGCTCAATATAAAGAAAAAAGAAAACCCAATCAAAACATGGGCAGAAGACCTAAACAGACATTTCTCCAAAGAAGACATACAGATGGCCAAAAAGCAAATGAAAAGATGCTCAACATCACTAATTATTAGAGAAATGCAAATCAAAACTACAACGAGGTACCACTTCACACAAGTCAGAATGGCCATCATCAAAAAGTCTACAAATAACAAATGCTGGAGAAGGTGTGGAGAAAAGGTAACCGTCCTACACTGTTGATGGGAATGTAAATTGGTACAGCCACTATGGAGAATGATATGGAGATTCCTTTAAAAACTAAAAATAGAGCTACCATATGACCCAGCAATCCCACTCCTGGGTGTATATCCAGAAAAGATGAAAACTCTCATTCAAAAAGGTACATGGGGCTTCCCTGGTGGTGCAGTGGTTGAGAGTCCGCCTGCCGATGCAAGGGACACGGGTTCGTGCCCCAGTCCGGGAAGATCCCACATGCCGTGGAGCGGCTGGGCCCGTGAGCCATGGCCGCTGAGCCTGCACGTCCGGAGCCTGTGCTCCGCAACGGGAGAGGCCACAACAGTGAGAGGCCCGCGTACTGCAAAAAAAAAAAAAAAAAATACATGCACCCCAATGTTCATAGCAACACTATTTACAATAGCCAAGACATGGAAACAACCTAAATGTCCATTAACAGAAGAATGGATAAAGAAGATGTGGTACACATATACAATGGAATATTATTCAGCCTTAAAAAAGAATGAAATAATGCCATTTGCAGCAACATGTGTGGACCTAGAGATGATCATACTAAGTTAAGTAAGTCAGACAAAGACAAATATCGTATGATATCACTTATATGTGGAATAAAAAAAAATGATAAAAGTGAACTTACTTACAAAACAGAAACAGACTCACAGACATAGAATACAAACTTATGGTTACCAAAGGGGAAAGAATACATTAGGAGTTTGGGATTAACAGATATTAATACATACTACTATATATAAAATAGATAAACAACAAGGACCTATTGTATATAGCTCAGGGAACTATATTCAATAACTTGTAATAACCTATAGTGGAAAATAATATGAAAAAGAATATATATATATATATATATATATAACTGAATCACTTTGCTGTACATGAGAAACATTGTAAATCAACTATACTTCAGTAAAAAAATTTTAAAACCCAAATAATTAACAATTTGAAAAAGGAGAGCGAATTGCAATTTTAAAGATATTCAAATTCAGTAAACTATTTCATGTCTCACTAAAACGTGTACTTGCCAAACAAAACTATTACACCTCCAGTTCACAGTTTTCTTGTTTTTAAATTTGAAATATAAAACCTCCAAGCTGTTACACAGAAGTGACAGAATTCAAGATGTAATTCAACATCTTTGTTTCTTTGTTTTTATAATCACTCAGTGGCTATTGTTTATTTTGAATTTATTGTTTAAATGCAGGAAGAGGTGGTATCACCAGGTCTGAGGGCAAAACCTGCACCAAAATTAACTGCTTCAGCAATTTTGAAGGTTGCAAACTTGTTCTAGAACAAAATCCTGTGTTTGAGTCCATGTGGGTTGGGCGTGGAGGTGAGGCCCATTGTATAACTGGGAATTCTTCAAATTAACTTCTATATAGAATACAATGTTAGAGGATAAGTAAGTTAAAAACTGAGATACTATGAAGCTTACATATATATTATTAAAACCCGATAGTAACACAATAGTTCTCTAGAACTTAGATGAATAAGAGATTTTTGGGGGGGAAAGACACTGACATTGTTTAGAATTGTTGGCACATGTTGATGATAAAAAGCAGATCAACTTTCAGTCAGCTTTATTATTGTTTTTAAATTCTCTACAGACCACACACCCCCCTACTGTCTGAGCCTGGTCTGTGCTTGACATATCATTGATCCAGTTGAATCTTTCACCTATGAGTTTCCAGAATGCTCTGAATTCCTAGCACCCAGCACTGCCCTTTCCAAATAGTAGGTACAAAATAATTATTTGTGGACTTAAGAATGCCGGTAACACTACATTTCCCTATGCTCATTATTTTTAAAATGCCCAAGAGCAAGTATTATTTCCTACCTTTTATAATCAAGCTTTGAGAAATTATATAACCTGTTCAAATTCACACAGCTTGTTAGGGGCAGAGCTGTGATTCAAACCCAGGGCTCTCTGGCTCCTGTGCATTCAGCACGAGGCTCATGTACACAGCTTCTCATCTGTGCCATAATTTGTTGACACCTGACTACTGACTTTAAAATTTATAATGCATAATTAAAGAAGTAACCTTTGTGGATACTACTTAAGCTTGTTTTCATCGGAAATGCAAGTTGCAAAAATATTTGGCACTGGTGGCTGTCACATTCATTAGGAGCCTTAAACCCATCTGCAGCTCTATTGATATTCATCAGCCCTGCTAAATCATTTACACCATCAGGAAATTAGTCTAGAATGACACTCCTTTTCAGAGAAAGGAACCAGGAAGATCCAGAGAGGCAATAAGCCGAACCCTGATGGGAGGTGAATAATAGCAGGTAACCGCTCCAGGCCCCACTGCCAGGGGGACCCAGGAGCCACTGTCATCCATAGGTTGGAGAAATAAAAACCCAGCCGCGGTGGGATTTTCATTCATATGGCAACACAATCCAGTGCCTGGCAAGTCACCGAGGCTGACCAGCCAACCATCTGTTTCAAAGCCTCCGGCATTTTCCCATTCATTTAATGTAGCCATTTAAAGTGTAGCCATTTAATCTGCCCTTGGCAGGGTTGAAAATAAAATTCGAGGGACTCGCTGAGAAATGCATGGCTCAGAAAAGCCCTGAGGTGAACTCAGGCCTAGCACACCAGGACCACTGCAGGAAGCAAGCAGCACAGAGGCCCTCTTGGCCCACAGCTTTTTCTGATCAGAAATTATCCCACAATCTGTCACTAGGGGGAGCCCCCCACAAGACACAGCTAGCCTGCAGCCACAAGGAGGAGATGGCTCTGGGGACTTCACTGAACTTCTGTAATTCAGTAATTTGTTTTTCTTTCTTTTCTGTTGTGGTGATTGGGCGGGGAAGGGAGGTTTGAACCTTTTCTTGCTTTGGCTAGAAGTGGCACCAAGAAGAGGAAATCAACTTGAAGGGCTGAGTTGTCTTACCACATCTTTTATTTGAGGGCTCAAGAGTCGAGGGAGCACCAGGTTGGAAATTTAGAGTGTGACATTTATTTTACAATTCCCATTCGTCAACCAAACATTTTTTTTTCTTTTAAAAAAATTCAAAAAAATTAAAATATGTATAGAAATGCTCAGTTACCCTTAAATTTCCTTGTAGCAGATTTCAAACACTCATGCCTCCTTATATGTGGAATAAAAAAAATGATACAAGTGAACTTATTTACAAAACAGACTAACAAACAAACAGAAACAAACAAACAAATCAAAAGGTTAAACTTTTTAAAAAGTTCTCTGAAGTCATTGGCTGTAGATCCTGGGGAGCATCCCTATGACCTAGGATCTTTAAAAAAATATATAGAAACGGTTCAGTGAATTTGAGTTGAGGTCTGAGAAGCTATATTAGAAAAATACACAAACTAGGTGATTCTAATGATGAGCCAGGTTTCAGAACAACTGTTTGGGAACAGCCCCATAACATGATTTTATCTGCCTAAACCATCAGAGGCTCTGAATTCCAGTTTGCTGATGACAAATAAATGAGGCACTTGGTTCTCCTAATGAGGTTTTTTATTCCTGAACCTCTATTTCCCAGACTCGCCTGATTCACAAATTATCTAGGCATTGGTCTCAAACTTGACTGCACATTGCCATCACCTGGAGCTCTTTAAAAAGCCCCCATGCCTGGGGGCCACACCCAATGGCTCTGATTTTATTGGTTTGGGCTGGACCCTGGGCATTGGGATACTTTAAAGTTCCCATGAATCTAATGCACAGCACAGCCTGAGAGCCACTGATGGAGCGAGCCTGTTACAGCACAGATGCCCAGGCCCCAAGCTCGAACCACTGAATCAATACCTTTAGGGCAGAATCCAGGGCGTCTGAATTGTTAACAAGGGAGCCTTATGCCTAGCAAGTCTGTGAACAGAAAGAACCTCACATTTCTTTTCCCAGTAGACTGTGGCCCTTCCCTGTGCAGTTGTTTTACCAGAGCTGCAGCTGAGGCTGAGATGTGCAGAGTGGCAGTGAGGTGTGGGGCCAACCCCAAGGCTCCCTCCCTCCCTCTGCCACCCATACACACACATGTGGATGCTTCTATAAATCACCTCTAATACGCGGTTCCTATTCAGGAAGTGTTCTGACTGCTTACCCCTGTAATGATGGAGTGGAGGAAAGGTCTAATTTTGGAATGACTGTGGCTTAGGCAGCGCCGTGTTCCCTGCAAGTCTGAATTTCCTCAGCACAGTGGCTCCACCACCCCGCCTGCTCACCACAATTACACGGGCTGTTTGAGGCACGCTCTCCATCACAGCAAATTACTGGTGTGATCCGCTCGAGAACAAGGCTGGACAGCCTTGCTGATGGCAATCTTTGCAGAACCTTCTTGATAGCCAAGACAAAGTCAAGGTGGGAGGAAGAGCTTGCAGGTCAAGGCTACTGAATCAATTAACAAGATCTCTGCCTGACTTACGGCCTGAGTGAGACACAGGGGTTGTGAAAGCTGCTAGTACACAGACAGCATTATACCAGGGTGTGCGTTCTTGTCCCCTGGGTTTTACTGGCAAAGTACAATCAGGAAAGGGAATTAGGATTTGTGAAACCCTTTACTAGCAGTCACACTCTGCTAGGCCCTAATTGCAGGAAATTCACTCAGCAGCCGGGTGAGGCATCATCGCTCTCATTCTCCAGGTGAGGAAACCGAAGCTCGGTTGATCTAGAATCACACAGGACGGCAGAGACAGAGCAAGATTTCAGCCCAGGATGCTCTGTCTTGAAAGCCCTTGGCCTTCCCAGTATCTTAGGCCAGTTGAAATCCCACACACCCTGGAATCCAGCTCCTCACAGGTCAGCTCCCGAAGAGCCGGGAGGCAGGGCACGGAGGTCAGTGCTGACATATCGGCAGTGAGAACCTGTGAATGGGCTGCAGGGTTACCTTCCCAGAAGGACAGGACAGGAAGTGGAACTCCATCCCCTTTCATGAACACAGGGTGTGTCTTACCCCACATCTACGCTGCAGGTGGCTGTTTATCTCAAGCCTAAGGTGCAAGGCTTGGCTCAGTCAGTAGGACTGTGGGACCCTGTGCAAAACTGTATTACAGGCAGCTTTCAGCCCACTGAGGGATTGCCATCGAGACCATTCCACAGACATCATAATGTCACAGAATTGCATTCCTCATATTAATAAACAACCCACATTCCTTTGAAAACATTGCCTCTGTGAGACACACCCTGAATTTGAACTGGGAGTGCAGGGCAAACTCGCTTCTTACATAGGCACTATAAAAGTAAGGCTTTCTCGTCCCATGAGGCAAACTCATCCAGGGAATCTCACAGGGAAGGGCTGAGGAAGGAGGGCTGCACCTAGTAAAAGGCTCCTGCAGGTAGGGCTGGGGGTGTGGGGTGGAGGCCAAAGTGCGGGAAGGGTCCAGAGGTGGTGGCATGGCAGGGGTGTTGGAGACTCCAGACACACAGCCCTCATGGGATGAGAAGGGCTGGGGAAAGCGGAGACCTGACGTCCGGGCTCTACCAGTAGCAAGAAGGAGGCCATCGCTGTGGGCCTTGGGGTTCTCACCTGTAACCTTCAGAATTATGTGGCTTCCTATGGGAAGAGAAAGGGAGAGGGGGCTGAGACAGATGAGGGCCCCTCTAGCAGTGGTTTGTTCTGGCTAAGAGTAGAGGGACAGATTTCCAGAAAGGAAAGGAGGGGCCACAGCCTCAAGGCAGCCCCTGCACATACTGCGCCTGACCTTGTGAACTGGGGGTCGGGAGTGCTTGTTAGGAGAAGCAGTGGCCACTTATATGGCTCATTCCCAAGTGAGTGCTATTCACCTAGGAATTTGCAGGGACTGACTGTACTGAATATTAAGGGTTGTTCCTGGATTCTGAATAAACTGTTGGGCTCGAGGGGCCTGATGTCAAAAAAAAATTCTGCAACCATTCCTAGGACCCCAGACCAAATTCTGAAATTAACCAACCAGTCAATGATGGGGTGCCTAATGGGGACAGGGGCATTCCTTGTCAGGTAGTGATGAATTCAGAGAGTCACTTTATATCAGAGAAGGATGAGTCATGAGCTCAGCCTTCCAAGAATGTCTGTGAAGAGTGAGCCTGGAGAGGGAGAATGCAATTATCTAATGCAATGGCAGCCTCAATGAAGGATGACAAGAGGATAGGCAATAAAAGAAAGATACCGGAGCATCTGATTAAGGGCCCAAATGTAAAAACAATAGTGATTGTTCTCTAGGGAGTCGAGAGGAAGCTTCCTTCTAGGGGAGTTGAAGTAAATAACCCCTGGGCCTCTCTCTCACTCTCTCTGGTCTGAGACCCCCACAGACTCACCACAAAGGAAGCCGCAATGAATTTTAAATACAATATCAGATTTGCAGGAAGGATAGACACCAGCTGCAAGTCATGGGATTCAGGGGCCAAAGATTTTGGCTTTGACAAGTTAGGTAAAATATTTATCCTGAAGGAGGGTGTAACACCAGATGTCTTTCTGCTCGAGGGTACTCCAGGTAAAGCTGGTGACAGCTTCTTGTTGCATGAGGTGTCCTTGAGGGAGGAAAGAAAATGAAAGGGAGCTCTGCTAATCTTCCTGGTACCCTCTCAGCTCTGATACTCAGAAAACAGGCTTATTGCAGAAGCGGATCAGCATCCGTGAAGCAGCGTGAGTCACGGGAGTCTAGGGTTGTATCCAGGCCTCGGCTGCGCGCAGACAGGCTGACGTGACTCCTTGCTGCCTCTTACAGGCCGGGGACTCATAACTTCTCCCCTGGGGCTGCAAGGACCAACGATGCACCCGAGGAGCCTGTTCCCTCATCTGTTGAGGGCTCAGAGGGTGGACCACGTTTCCCGTACATTCTGGGCCAGGAAGCCAAGGGCTCCTGCAAACTCAGTGGGAAGGACCTCAGGATATTCAAGGGCTAGCCCCGCCCCCCCCCCCCCCCCCCCGCCCATGGAGTAAGGCACGGCAGATGGTCTTCGGCGGACACCAGGTAGGCTGCAGAAGGACCGTGGCTATTTTGATGAGGGATGGATTTGGATCCCCCTCACTGAGGCAGGAATGAGTTCTTTTGCTGGTGAGTGGGTCTGGCTGGCTGCCCAGTATCCCTTCTCTACGGTTTGCTTTCCGTAGGTAAACGCATATCCAGGAATGTGCCATGTTCCAGGAAAGTGTCCCTCAGGCCAAGCGTCAGCTGCAACATTCCCTGCAGATTTGAAGACTGAGACCTGGTTCCCACCATGTCAGAGGGGGCCAGTTGAGGGTGTGCTCTCAGCTGGCATCAGAAGCTCCTGGCACCGCCATCCACAGATTATTTTAAGTCTGAGACAGAGATTTGAGAAAGAGGTTTCTTTATTTGATAAAGATGTTGATGATGATGATAATTGTCCTTGAAAACAATCTTCCAAAGGGTCATAGGTTTATTTTTTCTGTGGTTTGGGATCAAACAGAGAGAAAAGACATCTGACCAATAGCTGCCCCCTCACGGAGTCAGCCTCACCCACGCTGTCTGTGAACGTAGGCCCCAGAGGGCCTGGGGGGCGGGTGACTCCTGCTTCCGAGGGCCTGTTCTCTTGACTCGTGTTTTTCTTTCCCACAGTCCCGAATCTGTCCTCCAGGGTTATCAGTGAGGGAAAAGGATTGGGAATAAAACTAAAACTGACCATAGGACTATGTCTGGCGCTTGCTTTTTCTGAGACTGGAACTGAATTTTAGACTGTGAGGTCCCCAGACCCCACCATCGTGCAGAAGACACAGTGAGAACTGGGGATGTGAAATGCCTTACCCAAGAGCACCGCAGGGATCTGCAGAGTCTGGGGTCCCAACACGTGACTCCCAGCTCGGTGTCCAGTGTCACAGTTCTCTTTATTTGACTCTATTGGATAGAAACAGGAGGAGGAGGGATTTAAGATAATCACTGACTGTCATTTTTTTCAGACCTAGAATCCCAACATTCTAAAGGGGGGCACTGACACTCTTTCCAGGTGAAAATCAACCAATACATACATGTGAAGACGGACATTTTGGCTTTAGGTGTTTCCTACCCCAATCCCATTCATGAGCCGGATTAGAATCCTTGAACATCTACCCAAGCATCATAGGCATTGTAAGAGAGCCTCTCAAAAGACTCATTTCCCTATCTCATAGCCATATTGGGGCTGGGGAAGACCAAGAGAGAGGAGAGGATGGTCAGGCAGCTGGGAGGGGAGACAGAGGGACTGGCCTCTCCTGAAGCCCCTCTCCATCCCCTCACGAAGTGACTTGTCCAACCAGCCGTGTCTCAGGCTGCACCCAGCAACCACAAGCCTGGGGAAAGGAGAGGAGGGGTCTCCTGAGACAGGCTGTCCTCAGACCAGGAGCTGGTTTTATACTGTAATCCTCATTGCATTTGGAGAGGTCAGTGGTGATGCTCTACAAACCATCATCCAAACTTGGCCTCTGGGAAGGACTATGAATCACAATCTTAGGGGGAATGAACTTGGATTTTCATTAAATTTCTCCTGGGGGGCATTGGACAATGGGCACGTGAGTTCATATGCTGATGCTGGGGACTCCCACTGTTCCATCTGAGTAAAAGCCACACTTCAGAGGAGAAAACACAGAGGGTAATAGTGTCTACACCCCTGAGTCGTCTTGTTCAGTCCACACCAGATCCATCTGCTTACCTGTCATTTAGACGCCATCACTGCCACCTGACTGGCCACCCATCCCCTGATTTTCCTCTCTCTGTACTTCTTTACACAAGGGCCAATTTTATCTTAACCCCATCCAAAGACTTCGGGGTGGATCTCCATTGCTCATCAATTCAAACAAACTCTTGTCTCCGAATTGCAGGATCTCCATCCCATAGGCCCACCACTCCCTTCACAGGTCTGCCCTCCTGCCAAGACATATTTCTTAGAGTTTCCCAAACTTAACACCTTCTCTCCTGAGCTTTCTCACCTCCCTGCTTTTTTTTTTCAGATTAGCCCCCTCACCTAGAATGCCACCCTGCTCTCCCCACGAATCTCTACCTGCCAAAATCCAGCCATCAAATGTCACCCGAAATGTCACTCAAAGTCCACCACTTTCATTCTCCAGATGCTGGTATGAGGAGGATGTTGGTGTGTAGCACTTATTATAACTTATGAGGTCATGTGTTACGTGTATGGGTTTTTCTGTTGAACCCTCAAACCTACCCTACAAGGCAGGTGGTGTTACTATCCCCGTTGTACAAAGAAAAAGAAAAATGCTAAGATGCAAGGAAGTGACATGATACTCCACTCTACTTTGTATTGTAGTAATTCGTATCCCTTTTGCATCTTCCCTCGTAGGTCTTAGAGCAGGAGGAGGGTACTAATCAGCTTCTTCTGCTCCGCCTTGACTAGCGAACTGCCTGATGCATGGTACCAACTCAGTACAGTGGGTGTCATTTCAGATGGGTGCAGGAATTCAGCTGTTCTGATTTTTTTTTTTTTTTTTTTTTTTGCAATTGGCTATTCTTCTCATCTGGTGGCTAGTTTTTAAATTTTTAGCTCAGGTATGAGGTGAACAAAGGTGGCCCATCTGCTCTTGCAGACGTAAGCGTCATGTAGGTTCCTGAGGGAGACAGGAGAGAGGGGAGGGAATCTGTTTTTCTCCTTATGGGATGGAGCTTCCCTCCGTGTGTCTATCTGTGACCCAGGACAGCACATAACTGAGTGGCTCCAGTCCCTCCAGCCTAGGTAGGACTGGCCACCATTCTGATGGGGGTGAACTCTCAAAGGTTGGTTAGGAGGAAAGGAAGCCAAAGGTTGGAGTTGATAACTTTGGGCATCACAGCATAAATACTAGAGACTTGGGGCTGATAAAAGGACCATCGAGCAGAATAGAACTGATTAACTTTACCAGTGAGGTGAAAGGCCAAGCTCTCTGTGCCCCTCTGCCTACATCAGTTGTGGAGAGGACGGGGAACCACGGCTTCCCAGTGTGGAGCCCAGACCTCCTGTCCCCCATGGCAGTGGAATCAGCATTCCCAGAATCACACAGAGACCTAGACTCAAGCTTGGCACTGCCACTTATAAGCCAGGTGACCTCTGGCAAGGAACTTACTGGTTCTGAGTCCCAGGTTCCGCATCTGTGAACGTCATCCTGCATTGCAGGGCTGAGGTCAGGACTGGAAGAGACTGTGTACACAGACCATGAGCACAAGTGTGGCCCCCACTGATCGGTTAACCCTGGCAGCTCAGTGAAGGGAGAAAATGGAGCTGCATCTCAAGCCCCAGGATCCCCAGTGAATCCACAAGGGACACTGCCCTACTTGCATGTGGTGCTTCTCTGCTCTGAAGGCCTGAAGCCCCAAGGTCCCGGACCCAGCTGGTCCCCTACCACCTAGCACTCCCCAGGAAGCTCTCCCTCTGCAAAAGGAAAGGGGAACTGGAAGGTGCATTATATTCCCACTGGATAGCCCCTTACATGGCTTTAAGGGGCAGGATATCACTCTTTTCCTGACACCCTATAATAAGAAATGATACACTTCGAAAATTCTTTGATTTGATGTGTCCCTAGTACACATGAGCTAGAATTTTGGAGAACGTGGCTATAATATGGGGCTTGTGGATAATTACAATGCAGATGCCAGACATAATTCACCACCAGTCTATCCTCTTGGGTCTTCCACTTGTCCACCTTCATTCTTTCATGAAGCCTTTTTAAGGACGTTCTATTTCCTTTCTTATCTCCCTTCCCATCTCCTGAATTTAGGCAAAGAATAAATTCACTTTAAAAATTGCCCTAAGAAGCTCTGCTTTGATTGGTGTCTTTGAGCTCACCTAAAACCAAACCCTCACTGTACAGGTGAGAAAAATGGAGGTACAAAGAGATTAAGTAACATGCCCAGATAATTACAGAGGGCGGGTGGCAGATCCAGATGAGAGAACAGGCTCGGGTGTTCCCAGGGTACGATCTATCTTCACATTGGGGTTCCAATGATCCTGCATTCATGTCCATTTATGATTTCTCCCATATTCATATATCTCCTGTACTATTTTCTATCCAACGCTTTTTTTCTTTAAGTTGACTAGCATTTTTATTTAAATAACTCTATCTTAAAAGGGAAATTTTAGATCATCACCTAATGAAAAAGCAGTATCACTTACCACTGATAGAAAGTTAACTAAAGACAATGCAAAATAGAATTATGTGGAATTCTAATTAGATATTGCTGCCTAGGCAAAGAAAACCAGCTGGAACCTGTTCTCTTTGATTATAAAGGACAATTGGCAAGCTTCAGAGATATTCAAGACCTAGTAGGACTAGATGAAAACGGTTTCTGGACCTGATTCCAGTGTTACCTAATGCCATCTTTATATCATTGAGAAGAATTTTTCTGAAATAAAGTCAGTAGGATATTCTCATGCTTTGAGACCGTTGCAGTCCACAATGCTGTCACACCAGGTCCCTGTGACTCCTTTGAGGTCAGCCGACTCCCCCCCTCTCCTGCACAGCAAAACCTTTCAAGGAAATTACACTAAAAGAGCTTCAGGCACATTCTGTTTGGTTACCAGATGCCAAATGAATGCCCGACTGTCCTTCATTTTCACAGTAGACTACATGTTGAATTTAAGCATTAATTTTGGTAAATTTTCTTGTTCATCCCAGAAACAATGTCAAGATAAGTAAATTTTAGATAATAATGAATCAGGGAAGTTGATCTGAGCAGTAGAAAAATGCTGATTTAAATTGCCAGTGTGCAGATACTTTTAGTTCTTGGAAGCCAAAGCCAACTGTGCCTGCCGGAAGTTAAACTCTCAGTAGGTTGTTATGATTGATGCAGGCATTAGTCATTAAAAAAGAAAAAAATCCTGAACTAAATCATTTGCATCCAAAGGATGACATCAGTCACACCTTGAGCTTGTTGTTTCAGAAATAGACCACTAGATGGGGCACTTGCAATTCAAAAATAAAAAAATCTCAGCCCTGGAGGTACAAGCATTTTACCAAAGGATCTATTGTACTTCTAAACTGTTCCTGTACACGAGCGAGGAGGCACCGCTTGCCCTGACGATGGTATTCTTTTCTTTCCTCCCAGACTTTGATATGCCTCTCCCTCTTTTCCTCAGGACAGGTCACTTCTCCCCACGGGCAGTTTCTCTGTATGAGTTCACCTTTTTAAACTTCTAGCGGGTCAGTATTCTATTCCTAGCCCTGGGATTGAATAGAAAAATATGTTCCTCAAGATGTGGTTTCTTTCTTCCCCCTACCTTGACACTACTCACTCCTGAGCACTAAGGCAATGCTTCCTGAAGTCCCATTCTTACTTGCTAATCCGATGGCGGAGCAAAAGTACCTTGATTTGGAGGACGTTCATTCTTCTCCAGAAATGACACCCCTCCTTTATTCTCCCCCGATGATGATAGCAATAAATCTTCTTTAAAGTTTTTCTTTTTAAAGAAAGTCCAGATCAATGGAGTAGTTGTTCTTGTACCAACTCTTTAATGGCCATAATGAGGTTTATGAGCCCAGTTCTCAGAGTGAGGACAGGAAATAGGAATGACACATCAGAGCAATAAGGTCTAAACAATAGAATACACTGAGACCATTGCAGCAAATCGGTGAGCTTATTTGCAAGTTCTAATCCAGGGCTATACTTTCCCCAGATGGTTAATGGTGGTGGTGGTGTGTGTGTGTGTGTGTGTAAGAGAGAGAGAGAGAGAGAGAGAGAGAGAGAGAGAGAGAGAGAGAAGGGGCGGGGGTGGGGGGGAAGACAGCAGAACTGAAACATTGACTTATTCTCTGCACAAATAGGTATGTCAACAACATCAAGCACAAAAGAGCCTCTTTGTGTCTGGGGTTTCCTGGCTGCAGCCCCAGAACCTAAGAACCCAGAGCTCTATTCCCAGGTGGCCTCTCCTAATTTGCTAAATAACCTTGGGCAAGTCACTTAACCTTCCCAAACCTCAGCTTCTTTGGCTATAAAAGGAGGGTGCCAAGAGCTGTCTTTTCCCTGCTTCTGGGGGAAGTTGTGAGGATTAATAGTGAGAGAAAGGCAGTCAAGGGCCTGGAGTTTCTTTAAGAAAGGTGTTGCTTACCCTTGGATTGGAGTCACAAAAATAAAAGGAATAAATACACAACAACAATCCAGGTCAAGGCCATCAGGAGGGCCCTGTGTCCTTCCGGTTCCCACATTTTCCTTTCCTCAAAGGGGGTTCGCAGGAACCAAACCAAACAAAAATACCTAATAATGCCTTTGTTTGACAAAATTCTCACTGGATTTTTATCTGATTGGTCTGTGTCCGTAGATGAAATGATTTTAAACATCCTGAAAGAACTGAAAGGAAAAATCGGTTCATCCCAAACAGACCGGCACTCCTGCCCAACCCTTCATCAGAGTGAAACACATTTCACCGCAGAGAGGAGCGAACTCCTCTGACAATTAGCCTTCTAGCTCAGTGGCAGTAATTATCACTATTAGCGGCTTTTCTTTCCCTCTTATGATGAAATATATATTCATGCCGCGGTGGCCCCAACCTGAGGACGGCTTGGGCAGAACCCCAAATGCAAGGAACAGATCAATTTTAACCTATTTTAAAACATTTGATCTAATTCAATATTTCTAGTTTTCAACGGCTTACAGCAAATAGATGAAAATAAATGTCTTGTCACATGTGGTGCTGTGAACGATGCCTTTTGGTTTTCAAAGACTTCTGAAAACAGGAGGAGAATCCTCTATTAGCTGTGCCTTATGCCTCAGGATCTTCCAGCTGTCATTGTTCAAAGGTCTAGTTTTTGGAGCCTTGAGGAATGACCAAGTGGATTATCTGCTCTAAAATGCTGTAAGAGATCTGCTTCTCCGAGTCTTTCGGCTGGAAAAATGGAAAGGGATGGGACGGAGGGGCAAGGAGCAGGTCCTCTCAAGAATATGTGGGTCGTATCTGCATTTCTGTGTATATTTTCAGGGTTAAAGATCTAATTCTGTTTTTGAAGAGGGAGGAAGCACAATAACTAACCACGGATTGTGCTGCTGTTAGCTTTCTTTTCTGAGATCTAATTATTGAAGTGGCCCACTGCCTTCATTAAGGCCTTTCCTCCCTAAATAATTAATTTGCATTTATGCAAGTGTATTTGCCTTTTTCAAACCTTAACACATAATGCTGAGGACCCAGGCTGAGCAAACCCACTTTCAAGCGTATAAATAATTGCCTTGGAATAATGAACAAGTGTCCTTGGTAAAGGAAGGCTAAACTTAATATACCATTTAATTCAAAGCAGATACCAGCCATTTGGTGTTAAAAATGTTATAAACACATAAACATAAGTGTACATGGGCAATAAGTTTAGCTAGCTGGAATATGTTAACTAGTTCAAAGGAATAGTTTCAATGTAAATATTTAACCAATTTGTTTCAATCTATTTCACAAGCATTTAGGCAACCAGGCATTTTTTTTAAAAAACAAAGGGCCTGGAATCGAGAAGAACGGGGATTGAGAGTATAAATGGATGATCAGGGTTCCTTGCAACATTTGAAGCCAAAACTCAACACACGTGGTCTATCGATGGTGGCTGGGTAGCATCTTCTTCAAATGCTGATAATTTGGGTGTGAAATACACATGAGGACAATCCCATCCACTGGGCTGCTGGATTCTTGGTGGGCAGGGCTTTTGTAAAGGAATATGATAAGAGAAATCTTTGTTTTCCTAATGCTTGTCTTTCTCTGCCTCCATTCTCATTGGGGAACATGTGTTTACCCTCCTTACTATACAGGTGAAGAGATGGAAGCCTAGCCAGTTCCCAGCCAAGGCATCCTTCCCATTCCCGTGACAATTCCAGATCTGGATATTACCTTATTTCCTTTCAACACAGACAAGGGAGCTTGGGAAGCAGTGGGACAGGGCAAGAGGACACTCTGACCAAGGGGGTTATGGAGTGCCCCTCCATCCCTGGGGTCCCCAAGCCCTCGGCCAGCAATTCTAAAACTGACTTCTTCACACCGACTCTCTCTGGTTAGGAGTTTGATTCCACATCATCTGATACTGTTCTTAATCCTCACCAGTTTTCTGACATCTTGAGCTGTATCCACTGCAAGTGTTCTAGGCCATCCCTTCAAGGAAAAGCAGTTTCCAACTGCAGCTGGAGCAGTTCATCAAGCCCAGCACCCCACCCCCACCCCCACCCCCACCCCCAGTTACCAAACATCTTGTGTTTGGACCAAGCTGCACTGGTGTTTGGGATTTCCACTCCTGGGTGGAAGAAACTCTTTCTTCCTGCATGTGCAAAGTCAGGTGATGCCTCTGTGCATCTCAACAGTTTTTTTGTGTGTGTGGTGGTGGGTTTGGTTTTTTCTTCTTTTGTTTTGTTATTCATATATTATTTTCATTTTGGGATGTTATCCTTATAAACTGAAATCCCAGACGAGTGTGTACCAAGGCAGAATCATCAGACTTGTGCTTTGAAAAAGCCCACATGGGCTTTTTTTTTTCTACAGAACTTCCTTTCTGCCACTGGATTGAATCCTTAAAGATAGGAATGGGAGCATCAGGGTGAAGAGTGACATGGATGAAACTTCCTGCATTGGGTGTGTTTCCCCATGCTCAAAGATTTTTCAACAGGTCAGCTTTCATGAAACCGCTGCCTTAAAATTCTTGGTGGACTCACCACTGTCTTAAATGGATTTTAGCTGGTCTGTGTCAAGATCAGGGCAAGGAGAGAGGCTGAATAAATTTCCCATGGATAAGCTGTATCCTGAAGTGGTATTCCCAGCAAAAGAAGAGGGCCAGGAATCATCAACATTGATAAGTAGTATCAATAGTGTGTCTACCCGATGCTGGACAGCTCAGGAACAGGGCTGAAGATCAGAATGCAAAGGAACAGGGTAGTTTGGAAACTGTATAAATGGTTGTGCTAAAAAGAGGAAGCTCGTGAGTCTGGAAATAAGGTATCAAAAGGGAAATGGGACAGGTGGACTCTCCCAGACCCATAATTTCAAGGTATTTTTGGAATAACTGACTGATGAAGAAAGGAATGAGTTGGTGAGTGTGGAATAATGTATTAGCTAGTGGTTTGCCTACTGTAAGATACAGCTTTTTTGTTGTTGTTTATTTACTTGCTTTTCCCCCCACCAGATTGCATGTTTGAAATTTCCTTTTTTGATCTTTAAATAGTCCTGGGGGAAAGAGTTATAAGGCTGACAAGATGTTTGCAAACTTTTGTATATTTCATTAAAAATAGGTATTACAGAGGATGTTGTAGATCAAATCAGTCTTCGTAGTATAATTAGCTAAGCAAATCCACCTTCCCTCTGCCGTGATGATAGTGAGGTCATTCACCTTAGTTTTTCTACCAGTAAAGTGTAGACACTATGTTTCACCAGCTAGCTGAGTTGGTATGTAAAAGAACTTTAAGCATTTCTAGAACTCTGTTATATTATAATAAGATTTATAGCTCTGTACATTTTCTGCACTGATAGCAAGTTACTGCTCTATATCATCATTATTCTGAAATCTTGAGGCCTTTGCAATAATTCAAGAGTTTGACAATGAAGGATTTAAGCCAAAGAATCTGGCATATTGCTCTGTTCCTATTCTGGGTTAGGTTTTGAATTAATCCAATTGAAATTGTAAGAAAATGTGCCTATATTTTTCTGATATCAAGTGTGATTATTAAATTTTTATACTTCTGCTATATTTCTTAATCCTTTATGAACATTTAAAAACATGCTCTTTCTATGGTTTCTCCTCAATAGGTTTTTGTGACCATTATTCAAGTACTATTGGTCTCATTGACTAACTGCCATTTAATATTTACCAATACATAGAGAGACATGAAAGGCCAGATTTGTTCCCATGACAGACATGGTTGCTGTGATAAACATTTGTAGCACATTGTTTTTTCAGGTTGAAAGCTATTTCAGTTCCACTAGAAGGAATATCTGAGTCACAGATATTTCTTTAAATCTTAGTGTGGCTTTCCCATAACATCCCTAAATAAGATGAAAAAATTCTTTGGAAATCCACAGACTTCCAGTCAATTAATAGCTTCATGCCTGTAATTTAGAAATATAATCTGATGGTCATGCTGTCATATTATCAGGGGGAAAAGAAGTAGTGTTGATTGAATAATTCCCATGAGCTGTGTACCGTGTTAAATGCTTCTCTGAATTGTCAAATAAAGTATTTACAAGTTCATGGCAAATAAAATAATTACAAGTCCATGGCACAGTGTAATGAGTTGAACTGTGTCCCCCCCAAAATATATGTTCAAGTCCTAACTCCCTAGCACTTGTGAATATGACCTTATTTGGAAATAGAGTCATTACAGATGTAATCAAGTTAAAATGAGGTACACTAGATTAGAGTAGGCCCTAAATCCTGTGATCAGTGTCCTTATAAGAAAAAGGAGAGGCAGACTGGATACAGACACTGAGGATACACACGGGAAAAAGGTTCCCGTGTGTATCCTCCTGTGTGTATCCTGATGAGAGAAGCAGAGATTGGAGTGATCCGCTTACAAGCCAAGGAATGCCAAAGATTTCCAGCAACCACCAAAAGCTAGGAGAGAGGCATGGAACAGATTCTGCCTCAGAGCCTCCAAAAGGAACCAACACTGCCAACATCTTGATTTTGCACTTTTGGCTCCTGAACTGTGAGAGAATAAATTTCTATTGTTTTAAGTCATCCAGTTTGTGGTAGTTTGTTACACCAGCCCTAAGAAGTGAATACATGTGTGCACCATGATGTTACCTCTACTTCACACAAGAAACTTGCCCCCGATCATCTAGTTAGTAAGTGATGGGTGCTGGATTCAAACCCCAGGGCCTCTATGCTTTTCCTAACATTCGCCCGATCCCTGTGCCCATGACTTTGCAAACTTGCTTTCTTCTCTCTTTAGTCTCAACTCTATGGGAATAAATAACACAGCCTCATGTCCACACGTGGGGAGACCATGCTGTAACACACTGAGCTGTTTGCAGTACTCGAAATAACAAACACTGCAGCCGATTCCCAGCATATCAGAGACCGTCCCTGATGTTAGCAAAGTGATGAAATATTTGAAACATGCCAGCTAGACTCATTAAATTTTCCATTTTTGATGAGGCCTATAAAGATGCTTGTTACCGTCATTAATCCCTATACCCATGGAGTTCCTAGGACAAACAGCAGATCCTGGGAAAATTACTCTTACTTTTGGATGTCAGGAGTTTTGTTTTTGATGTATACTGCCTCTTGTAAGAGATTTAATTCTTATTTCCTAAGGCATATTTAAACATTTATTATTCAGTGAAGGTTTCTGTAACCTATGCATGGTATTAGTTTATTTGTAAGCGGCTATACATAAAATAATACATTTAACATGGATCTTTTTGGTACTATCATTAACTTTATTGACAACTAAAGACTGACTTTCTAGTTCCAGGAGGTACTACGACAGCAGTTGTTTTTCCTCTAAATGAGTGGACTGTAGTACAGGGAACCCAGACCCATAGGCCATGAGTGAAACACAAGACGACTTCAGTGCTGGTGGAGAAGGAAGAGGAAGACCCGGCACAGAAGGACTCTTGGGGGTGTGATTTCTCTCTGCTAGGGCAGGGGAAAGGCCTATTGATGGTGTAGGAAGGTGGGTGGGGTGGGCCTTTCTGGCAGCTTCATGAGCTCCAAAATAACCAGATCCTTCATTGCTCATCAGTGAGGCTCAAGGGAACTAAGATTCTACGGCCAAAATAAATCCCAATCCTTTAATTGACAAAGGAGGCAAGAACATACATGGGGAAAAGATAGTCTCTTCAGCAAGTGATGGTGGGAAAGTTGGACAGTCACATGTAAATCAATGAAATTAGAACACACCCTTTCTTCATACACAAAAATAAACTCAAAATGGCTTCAAGACTTGAATATAAGACAAGACACCATAAAACTTGTAGAAGAGAACATAGGCAAAAACATTCTCTGACATAAATTGTACCAATGTTTTCTTAGGTCAGCCTCCCAAGGCAATAGAAATAAAAGCAAAAATAAACAAATGGGGCCTAATCAACTTATAAGCTTTTGCACAGGAAAGAACCATAAACAAAACAAAAAGACAACTTACGGACTGGAAGAAAATATTTGCAAATGATGTGACTAACAAGGGCTTAATTTCCAAAATATACAAACAGCTCCTACAACTCAACAACAAAAACCAAAACAACCCATTTGAAAAACGGCCAGAAGACCGAAACAGACATTTCTCCAAAGAAGACATATAGATGGCCAACAGGCACATGAAAAGATGCTCAACATTTCTAATAGAGAAATGCAAATCAAAACTACAACGAGGTACCACCTCACACTAGTCAGAATGGCCATCATTAAAACGTCTACAAATAATAAATGCTGGAGAGGGTGTGGAGAAAAGGGAACCCTCCTACACTGTTGGTGGGAATGTAAATTGGTGCAGCCACTATGGAGAACAGTATGGAGGTTCCTTAAAAAACTAGAAATAGAGCTACCATATGATTCAGCAATCCCACTCCTGGGCATATACCCAGATAAAACTATAATTCAAAAAGGTACATGCACCCCTAATGTTCATAGCAGCACTGTTCACAATAGCCAAGACGTGGAAACAATTTAAATGTCCATCGACAGATGAATGGGTAAAGATGTGGCATGTGTTGAAATATATACAATGGAATATTACTTATCCATAAAAAAGAATGAAATAATGCCATTTGCAGCAACAGGGATGGACCTAGAGATTATCATACAAAGCAGAGTAAGTTGGAAAGAAACAGAGAGATACCATATGATGTCTCTTATATGTGGAATCTAAAATATGAAATGAACATATCTACGAAACAAAAATAGACTCACAAATATAGAGAATAGACTTGTGGTTGCTAAGGGGGAGGGACGGAGTGGGATTTGGGGATTAACAGATGTGAACTATTATATACAGGATGGATAAACAACAAGGTCCTACTGTATAGCACAGAGAACTATATTCAATATCCTGTGGTAAACCATAATGGAAAAGAATATAAAAAAGAATATATATGTGTATAACTGAGTCACTTTGCTGTACAGCAGAAATTAAACACAACTTTATAAATCAACTATACTTCAATAAAAGTTTTAAAAATCCCAATCCTTTAAAAGCTTATAGAAAATACCAATCACACACTAACTTTTCAAACACAGCATTGGCAACTAGCTTTGGACTGGCATCCGATAATCAGGTTGTATCAACAAGCTGTGTATTTCAGGTCTGTAAGCTTCTGTCACTTCAGGAAACAGGCAAGTTATCGAAAAGGAAAGTCTTGGAGCAGAGTGGCACCTGCTAGGAGAATCTCAGGCTCCACAAAAGGGGTTTCCTGAAGATGCTACCAGAACACTGGAAGTACAGAATTTTTAACCTTTTTTTTTTTTTTTTTTTTTGCGGTACGCCGGCCTCTCACTGCTGTGGCCTCTCCCGTTGCGGAGCACAGGCTCCGGACGTGCAGGCTCAGCGGCCATGGCTCATGGGCCTAGCCGCTCCGCGGCATGTGGGATCTTCCTGGACCGGGGCACGAACCCATGTCCCCTGCATCGGCAGGCGGACTCTCAACCACTGCGCCACCAGGGAAGCCCAACTTTTAACCTTTTATTCCCCAAAACCCAACTCATCCTTGTATGCACCATAGATCTCTATCAGTCACACATTTGACCAGACAGTACCTCTTAACAGCACCATTTTTCCCCTACTTGCCCCACATTTCCAAGCAGGAGGGCAAGAAGGAAATTTCCTTCTTTCCACCATTTCCTCCATCAGTCTTTGGACTAGCCTCTGGCATCCTGTGCTGAGTATCACTGAAGCATTGATCGAGGTCAGGACTACTCAGTGAGGCAGAGGGGAGAGTGGAGATGCCAGAGTTCCCTGGAATAGCATTTTGGGTACCTTGGCATCCTGGGCTGCAATGAGTGAACATGTGAGCACCCGCCAGGTGCTGCTGACCTACTTTCCCTTCTCCCACCAGCTAAGAATGATTTCTACTCCTTTTGTAGCAAACCTTGTCAGCTAAGGAGCTCCAGAAAAGCAAACCCTAGCCTCTTAGCAGCTTTAGTTCAAGGGAAAAGTAGAGGAAAAAGAAATCCTTTCTTGGTCAATATTTTCTTCTTTCATGGTTATAAGATAAATATTGGGCAAACAGATGGTTTGCTTAAAGATGCATCTGCATTTCCAAATGCAACTAGGGTGAACACTGCCTGTTTTATCTCCCTCTTCTTGAATGCTTATCGACATTCTCTTTCAGATATCACTCTCCACCCACTGTTTTTTTGATTTAGAAAAAATGTTTTTGAACATTTAGACATGTATAGAGAGTACTAAAGCAAACACTCCTTATACCCATTTCCAAGGATTAATAAATATTTTGCCATATTTCCTTCAGATCTTTCTTTAAAAGTTTTTTTGAGATATAATTTACATACCATACAATTCACTCATTTAAAATGTACAATTCAGTGGGTTTGGTATATTACATTATTAATTTTTAAAAATTGTAAAATATTTAACATAAATTTGCCATTTTAATTATTTTTAAGTGTACAATTCAGTGGCATTAATTACATTCACAATATGGTGCAATTATCACCACCATTAGAAACTACAACTATTGAATGAAACTCCCATATCTTCTCTCCCCTGACCCTGGTAACCTCTAATCTACTTTCTGTTTCAGTGAACTTACCTGTTCTGCATATGTCATATAGGTGGAATTATAAATATGTGTTCTTTTGTGTCTGGTTTATTTTAGTTAGCCAAATGTTTTCAAGTTTTATCCATATTGTAGCAGGTATCTGAGCTTCATTCCTTTTTATGGTTAAATAATATCCCCATTGTATGGTATATACTACATCATTTTTTATCCATTCATCTGTTGATGGACACTTGGATTATTTCCATCTTTTGCTATTATGAATAATGCTGTAATGAATATTGACAAATATCTGTTCCAGTCCCTGCTTTCAGTTCCTTTGGGTATATAGCTAGGAGTGGAAATGCTGGGTCATATGGTAATTTTATGTTTAGCTTTTTGAGGAACTGCCAAATCATTTTCCATAGTGGGTGTACTATTTTACATTCCCACCAGCAATGCATGAGGGTTCCAATTTCTCCACATCTTTGCCAACACTTGTCATTTTCCTTTTTAAAAAAATTGCAAGTCTAACAGGTGTGAAGTATCTTACTGTGGTCTTGATTTGCATTTCCCTTATGACTAATGATGTTGAGCATCTTTTCTCGGGCTTACTGGCCGTTTGTACATCTTCTTTGGAAAAATGTTTATTCAAGTTCTTTGCCCTTTTAAAAATTGGGTTGTTTAGGGCTTCTCTGGTGGCTCAGTGGTTAAGAATCCGCCTGCCAATGCAGGGGACATGGGTTTGAGCCCTGGTCCGGGAAGATCCCACATGCCACAGAGCAACTAAGCCTGTGTGCCACAACTACTGAGCCTGCGAGCCACAACTACTGAGCCCACACGCCACAACTACTGAAGCCCACGAGCCTAGAGCCTGTGGTCCACAAAAAGAGAAACCACCACAATCAGAAGCCCGCGCACCGCAACAAAGAGTAGCCACTGCTTGCTGCAACTAGAGAAAGCCCGCGTGCAGCAACGAAGACCCAATATGGCCAAAAATAAATAAATAAAATAAATACATTTTAAAAATTATACAAAAAAATTTTTAAAATAAAAATTGGGTTGCTTATGTTTTTATTGTGGAGTTGTGTTATTTATATATTCTGGATGTTAAACTCTTATCAGATATATGATTTCCAAATATTTCCTCCCATTCTCTGGGTAGGTTGTTTTTTCATTTTCTTGAAAATGTCTTTCAAAGCACAAGTTTTTAATTTTGATTAAGTCCGCTTTACCTATTTTCCTTTTGTTGCTCTTACTGATAAAGTTGCTGCCTCTTTTCTGCTATTCTCCAACTAAGCTCCCCTCTCTCCTCAGTGGCTATTTATATAGTATATATTATATAAAATATTATAATATTAAAATATTATATATTATATAAGTATATAATATAATATGTGCATATATATAATCAATAGCATTCTTTTGTATGCTTTTAAAATTATGTATAAACGTTATCATTTTTCTTTCTGCAGTTTTTCCTTTGAGCCCACATTTGAGATCTATCCATGCTGATCCATATTTACCTAGTTCATTAATTTTTTTGCTGTAATTGTACTCAATCAAATGATCAGGGAGTGATATTCAAAATATTTAACAACTGGCATGGCTCTGGCACCAACCAACTCACACAGGTGCTCATCATGAACAGAAGCACCTCTAGGTACCTGTGCACACCTCGGTGTACCTGTGCATACCTGGCTGAATACAAAACCAGCTTCCACATTTTATTTATCTGTTCCATTATTGTAAAATTTAGATTGTTTTCAATTTTTCACTATTATAAATAATACAGCTAGAAATATTCTTGTAGCCGTCTCTTCATGCACATCTGTGAGAACTTCTCTAGGATACATACCTAGGAGTAGAACTGATGGGTGGTCTGCTATGCACATGTTCTATTTTATTATTCTGTTGTATCAGAATTGTGGCTAAGGCCTAAAGCTGAGGACAAAAGATGTTAAGTCCCCACATTTCATATAACCACCGTGATGTCATAGCAGTTGTGACCAGCTACCTCCCAGGAAGGCGTATTGAGAGGCACCAGTGCTGAGCATGGGTCTTTTCTCTAACCACTCCCACCCTGGTCAACCTAAGGGAAGAACGGGGCAAAAAGGAGAAAGGTCTTTTGGAGAATCCAAGCTCACAAAGAAAGGATATCCTCTCTCTTTAAACAATATCCACCAGGAAAGTCAAGGGAGGAAGAAAGGTAATCAATGATAAGGGCTTTCCGGGCACCTGTCAGAATCATTCTCCTTCCCTTCCACATATAAACTAAGTCAGAGCCTGGTGGTCCTCTTTTATGGAAACTGGGGGTGAGGGCTTGGACTTGCAGGGCACCTACTGCTCCAGGGTGTAGAGAAAGAGGCAGGAGAGAGAAGAGAGGACTGAGAGAGGCAGCGGCATTCCCACCACTGGGCAGGACAAACACTGCACTGTTGGTCTACGAGAACTGAGAGGATGCCATGGAGGGTGGATGTGTTGAGCTGTCTTGCTGGTACCCGCCCCCCGCCCAACAACAGCGCCATCGTGTGGGGGAAGGTTATGTTCTGTGGAGACACTGAGGCAGGGTGGAAGAAGTTCAGGAGGATTAAATCTCTTGTCAGGTAACTCTTCAGGACTGAGGTCTCCATGGAGCCCTTCAAAGAATCCATACACGTGCCCCATGAGAGCTCAGCATCTGGATCCTGCCATGTGGAGGTGAGATCAACAGCTTATTGGTGTGGGCTGGAGAAGCAGCAAAAACCACCGAGAAAAGTCTACAGACAGAAGCCTACTGCCCCCTCACCCAATCATGCAGGAAGGAACTTTGCTGTTTTCCTTTTCCTCTTCCCACCCAACTCAAGAGGAGGAAGAAAAGAGAGGGGAAGGTGGGGTCTGAGTCTCTGTGACCCCACCTCCCTAACAATAGCTTGGCCTGAGAGAGAGGAGGAAAAGAGCTTTGCATCAGATAAGAGGTCAAAGCTTTAAAACAAGCACAACTGAGTTTTAAACCCATAAATGAGACTGTTCTAATAAGTAAAAGTGGCCAAAACCTGAAGAAAATGGCCAAAGGATATTAAGGGAGCCTTTTCCTCAGCTGGCAGGGAGACTCAACATGTTATTGTAGGGCATTTGTTGGACAGAATAAAATCTTGTCATGTTTACAATCCAACGAGACTAGATTTTTCAATGAACTAGTGATACTCAATAAACCAGCAGTCATGTGAACTGCCAAGGTGATCTCCAAGTGGGGAATTCATCTATATTCCCCCTAGCAGCGAATGAGAGCTCCTTGCCAATATCTTGGATGTGCAGTGATATCTGTGTTGTTTTTACTTGTTTATGCTTTTTCAGTCATAAAAATCACCAATTTTGAGCAAAAAAAAATAAAACAACAAGAAAACCATTTTTTTAAGGTAGAAGTGACATCTTTATGATGTTGACCTGTCCTATCGAAGAACAAGAGATGTCTTTCCATTATTCAAGTCTACTTTTGTGTCTTTCAGAAGTGTTTTAAAGTTTTCCTCTTTAGAGTTTTGCACACTTCTTAAGATTATTCCTAAAGTGGGGCTTTTCCTCCTTTATATCCCCTAGTTATTATTTATGTATATTAAGGCTATTGATTTCTGTATGTTAATTTTTTAAACATTTGAGTTAGTGTTGTTATTAATTCTCTAGGGTTTTAGATATACTGTCAGGTCATCTTCACATGGAGATAGTTTTACTTCTTTTTTTTTCCAGTTCTCTTGCCTTTAGTTGAGTTCTCCTATCTAATTGCTTTGGCTAATGCCACCAGTAACACGTTGCATAGTGGTGGAGATAGTAGGCAACCTTGCCTTGTTCCTGATCTTAGTAAATGTCTCTAGTGTTTCCCCACCAAATGAAATACTGGCTTCAAGATTAGCTTAATTACTATTTTCTTGAGTGTTTTGACAGGAAATTTTGAAAAATTCTGAATTTTGTCAGAAAACAACTAATTTTGACCAAAACCCAAGAAAATTGCCAGGAGTCATCACTACATAAATGCGTCCATTTTCATTTTCACTAGAAATGACCTAGCCCTCAAATGTTCACATTGAAATAGCCCAGAAAACTTAGTTCAATGTTTCTCCTTCATCAGAATCCTGGCTTCCTGGGACCCCTTAAAAGCTCCCCCTCCCTCACGTCCTGCATCCCTGCTCTCAGTGGTGATCAGAGGCATCTGTGATATGAGCCTGCAGCCCTGGGAGGCCCAGAGGCTCAGGAAACCACACCAGGCTCCCCCTCTAGCCTTTTGTTCAGAACCTTCTTGCTTAGGTTTCCTGCTCTCAATATTCCTTCCCTTTCCCTTACCCTGGTCTTGGCCGGTGCTTAGCTTCTTCAGATGGACATCAGCCTGATTTTCAACTTCAGATTTGCCTCCATGGGGATAGCTCATTGCTGCAGCCCATGGGCTGGGTCTGCATCCTGCCTTTTCCCCTCCATGCCATCCAGCCTCCTGGGTGAGGTAGTTGGGGGTTGGACACACCTTGAATCTACTGGAAGGGAGTCTGAACACACCCTGCATGCGAGCCCCCTGCATTTTATTTCTAATTTAAACTTGCAGGCTAATTGTTATCCTGCCACCCTTAGCTGACAGAATGTATAAAAGGAATGGCCCTTGAAGGTAAAAGAGCATTACAGCTGGATTTAAGTAATAACACATCTCTCAAAAACCTGCATAAGTTGCAGTTTGATGAAAATTACAGTCAAACCTTGTGTTGTAAACTGCTGTTTACTGGAGAAAAGAAAAAGAAAAAAAATCCTGTAACATATAGAAATAGTATCTGAGACCACCTGGCAGGGTGCTTGGAATCATTATGATGTGTAAAGAAAGCCTTGACAATGACGGATAACCCTGGGAAGATCTGAATGGGGCCTTTTGTTTATCTTCACTTGCCTTTGCATTTAAGTCATGTCTTTCACTTGGGGGTGAGATTTCATCTTTGAAAGTTGAAACGATTTTTAACTCAAGAAAGAGGTTTGCTGGGTTTTTCATGGACTTGTTTCCCCCTTCCCCCCACCCCCTACTTCTCCTTCCCTCCCTTCCTGTCTCCCTCCCTTCCAGCTGGGGTGTGTCAGTCCTGGGTGCCAGATGCAAAATGATTAAGCCTGTGCAGTTCCCCAAGTTGAACTTGTTATTGATTAGCACTTCCTAAATCAAACAGAATTGCTGATCGTTATTGCAGGGCGGCCACCACTTGCTTGGGATCCAAGAGCTGCTAGAGTGTTTGAGCCTGAGCAGGCAGAGGGGGATTTTTGAGGTGTCCTCCCCCACTTAATCACTGCTGCAGCCTGCGAGGAGGAAGAATAACAACTTTCATCGCCAATTCATGTTTCTTAGGCACCGACTGGGTGTGTGGCAGTGTGCAGTCACAGAGGGGATTTTGACAATTAGCAGGAGCTGCCGTCTTCACTCTCCTTGGCTGTGATAATTAATGCCTTAGGACATTTTTATGAGTTGATATGAGCCTGGCACATGACACATAGTACCGAGAGCGTCAGTTACATCCGACCCTTTTAAAAGAATGGGGAATTCAACAAAGAGGCCATTTTGTCCATTTGGTTTGTAAATACTTTAGCGGGTAATTTGAAATATTAGTAAAATAAAATGAGAAGAGAGGGTCTGTTTGCAAATCAGCCACAACCCAATCATCTGTCCAAAGGCATGAGGTACAACCTCACTCTTGTGTCACCTGCCCCCAATTCCTGCTCTTGCTGATGTATCTAGACACAAGTCAGTGATCCCCACCTATACATGTGTATGTCTTTTCATCTCCTCCCCCAATCCAACCACCCTTCCTCTCTCTACGTATACATATACATGTACACACACACACGCACACGCACACACAGAATTGCTTTTCTTAACCATTTGAGAGTTAAGTTGTAAACCCCAAGCCCCCTTGTCCCTAAATACTTCAATGTGTATTACCAAAAAAGAATATTCTTTTACATAATCATAGTATGATTATTAATTCAAGACATTTAACATTGGTACAATACTATTATGCAAACTTAGCCCATATTCAAATTTTATCAATTGTCCCAATAATGTTCTTTATAATATTTTTCCAGCCCAAGATCTAATCATCAATCATGCATTATATTTAGTTATCGTGTCTCTTTGGTCTTGTTTAATCTGGAACAGTTCCTCCACCTTTTAATATTTTGTCTTTTATGACATTTGCATTTTTGAAGACTACAGGTCAGTTGTTTTGTATCCCTCAATTTGGGCTTGTCTGACGTTTCTTCATGATTAGATTCAGGTTATGCATTTGGGGAAGGAATTCTACATAAGTAGAATTATTTCCATCTGAGGGCATCCTATCAGGAAACACGTGATGTCAGTTTGTCTCGTTTTTTTGCAATGTTATTTAAGACAAGTTTTTTAAAGAATTTAAACTCACCTTTTTAAAAGCTGTTCATATAGGCAGCTAGTGGGCAACAGTGAAGACCTTGAGACCCAGCTTTAAGGATTAAGAACCAATTAGAAATATGTGTTGTTGGGCCTGACACTTGAGAGTGACTGAAAAATGATCTCTTTGGCTCCTAAAACAGCACAAATCCAATAGCTCACAAATCGGACCACTGAGTATGACCAATGGTTCTTAAACATGGTAAGCCTGAGCAGAGAATAACAGTCATGTTTAAACTTTCTCTTTCATGTTTCTCTATCAACGTGCACTGAGTATTATTATTGTTGTTATTATTAAATCTGGGCTTCACCTTCCTCATCTTTAAAGTAGAGGGGTTGGACTTGATGATTCATTAAGTTCTCCCAATGTCTATGTGCTCAATAATATGGGCAAAGCACCTGGAATTTATAAAACATGGAGCATGGGATTTAGAAAATAGAAAAATATGCCTAGAGGGAAGAAATGATGAAGAAGATCTTTCCCTCAATGTTTTAGCAGCCAGAAATGGAGGGCTCGAAGTCAAAGGTTGTCTTGACACAATCTGGAATTGTTCTTAACTGTCTCTCTGTTTTCTTTGTCACCAGAATATCTCACAGGAGATGAACTTTATGCTTAAAAGGGTATGGAAATTCCCACTTTATGAAATTTTAAAAATAGCTACTTTTAGAACCCAGAAAATAAAAAAATCTAAGTTATTTTCTATTCTTATTGGAGATGACCTGAAATAGCCTTTATATCTTCTATTGTTGAAATGTTTGATTTTTTTGTTTATTTGGTTAGTGTGTTAACTTTTCCCTTTGACCTAAATCTTTGGTTTATTCACTTTAAATCAGAGCCTGACCTGCTCTCCAAGGCTGGTATCAGGATTTCTAGGCAGTTGTTGGAGAAGAGCTGGCCGATGGGTGGTTTCCTGATGATTGTCAGGTTTCCAGATAGGGAAGAACCCCGCTTTATTTCAGAACAGCCTCATCTCAGGGCCAGAGCAGGGATAACAGAAGAGAACCACTGTGCTCAAGAGAAGTTCTGAGTTATCTTCTCAGTGTGTCCCAGAGAATAGAACAGAGAGACCAAAGCTAGGCATTTGTGCAAATTCATTGCCTTTGTAGAACTTTTGAAAGGGATCTTATGAATAATTGTATTATAGGTAAGTAAACTGAAGTCCAGAGGGGTTGTCTTGCCTAAGATCACATAGCTAGTAATAATAACAGGTACTTTTCTGAGCATCTAATATGTGCCTTGCTCTTTACATTACATTATCTTTAATTATGTATTATGTATTATGTACATAATGTATTATGACCCTTATTTTGAGGTTAAAAGTCAGACTGAGAAAAGTTAAATAACTTGCCCCTGCTTATACAGCTAGGAGGTAGCAGAGCCTGGCCTTGAACCCAGGCCTGTCAGAAAATAACCCCCCTGCATGTTTCTGTACCACATCATGGGCAAAGGGGAGGCTGGCCAGAATGCCTATTCCTTCCTCCTGTCTCTTACTCTCCTGTGAGAGAGGTGGGAAACTTGAGTGGGCTGACGCTATCAGAATTCTTCAAATGTACTTCCCCTGTCAGAGTACTTGTTATCTATTGTTATTATTTATTGGATTTTCTGTCTGCCCCTGCATGATCACAAGTTCCACTGAGGTAAGAATCCTGCTTTTTGTTCATAATTATACTTGATGAACCAGCACAGTGCCCAGAACATAAAAGGTGCTCAGTAAGTACTTATTGGGAAGCAGAAAAGAAGGGGAGGATGGAGGGAGAGAAAGAAGGAGAGTGAAAAACAGGGAGAGATTGTGAGGAAGGAGGAAATAAAAGAAGAAAATTGTAGAGAAAACAAGTGGAACTCTGACTTTATAACATTACTAAGGCTTTCCTTCTTGTTGCAAATCGCAAAGGAACCTAATTTGGTGATTTCTCAACACATGCACACATACAAATGGTATTATATTTTGGTTTTATCTCAGCAGAGAAAATTGCTAACAACCTAATTACTCAAAAATAAGTGCATGAGTAAGTAAATTAGGTACATCCACTCAATGGGAGAATATGCAAATATTAAAAATAATTGTTTCAAAGGCTAGGAGGAAACACAAGAAAATACATTGGCTAGGATAGAATTACTGGTTTAAAAAGGAAACAGAATATTAAAATGTAGAGATGTGCAGATGGGTAAAGACACAAGAATGCATACACATATAAGAAGGTTTCCAGTTTTATTGTATACTTTAAAAAATCCATAGGGCCTAATGTAATGTTGGATACATAGTAAAAGTTAAAAATAAGAATAACCATGGTTTGGTATAGCCATTGTGGGAAACAGTACGGAGTTGCCTCAAAATATACAAACTAGAACTACTGTATGATCCAGCGATCCCACTCCTAGGTATACATCCAAAGGAAATAAAATTACTGTCTTGAAGATACCTGCCCTCCCTTGTTCATTTCAGCATTATTTATAGTAGCCAAGATATAGAAACAACCTAAGTGCTCATTCACAGATGAATGGACAAAGAAAATGTAAGATTTTCATTTGGAATAGTATTCAGCCTGAAAAAGGAAGGAAATCCTGCCATTTACAACAATCCTGGAGGATATTATGCCGAGTGAAATAAGACAGAGACAGAAAGACAAATACTGCATGATCTTATATGTGGAGCCTAAAAAAGTCAAATGCGGGCTTCCCTGGTGGTGCAGTGGTTGAGAGTCCGCCTGCCAATGCAGGGGACACGGGTTCGTGTCCCAGTCCGGGAAGATCCCACATGCCGCGGAGTGGCTGGGCCCGTGAGCCATGGCCGCTGGGCCTGCGCGTGTGGAGCCTGTGCTCCGCAACGGGAGAGGCCACAGCAGTGAGAGGACCGTGTACTGCATAAATAAATAAATAAATAAATAAGTCAAGTGCATAGAAACAGAGGGTAGAATGGTGGTTACCAGGGGCTGGGAGGGCAGTGAGAAATGGGGAGATGTTGGTTAAAGTGTACTTTAAGATATAAGATGAATAATTTCTGGGGAGCTAATATACAGCATGGTGACTGTAGTTAATAAGATATTGTACATTTGAAGTTTTCTAAGAAAGTAGATCTCAAGTGTTCTTACCACACACATACATACAAAGTTACATGTGTAACTATGTGACATGATGTATACGTTAATTAGCTTGATTGTAATTATTTTGCAATGTATACATATATCAAAAATCACATCGTACACCGTAATTTGTACACCTTAAATAAAAATTGTATATATCAATTTCGATTTGTCAAGCATACTTCCATAAAGCTAGAAAAAATTTAAAGCACATACACAAAATTGAAAACAAAAGATGAATAATTATGATTTATTGACCATTTACACTGATTTCCAAGATGGAGCAATAGGGACTGGATTTACTCTACTGCCTTAAACAACAAGCAAAGCAAACAAAATATATGAAACGATAATTTTCAGAGATTGGGCAGCAGGCTACACTGTTCAATCCCTGAGAGAAGGGAAACAAAACAGGTAAACTCTATAGTTGCCCCAGCCTACTCCCTGGAGAGTTTGCAGGCTACATTGCAGAGAGGGAGAACCCAAACAGAACCTGGAGGTCTCTCTGAGTTGAGGAGACAAAGTTGAGAATTAAGGAAGCCTAAAGCAACTACAATTTTCAGGGCAGAGTTACTAAGTGTAGAGAGCTGCACAGAAAGAGAGCTCTGGAGATGTTTCCCCTAGAGTCTCCACCTGAGTACTGATCACTGCATGCAAGTGAGGAAGCCATCCAAGGCAGGGGAAAGAACTACTGGAAAGGAACAGACCAGGAATAATTTCATGTTCTCACTGGCTAGAGTGGAAAGACATTATGACACATGTGGCATTGAATACAGTACTCAAAAGGTTATTGCCTCAGTAGACTAGACTAAAATCTGAACTGAAGGCTGTTCTGGTCTGCCTAGCAAATCTTAAAGGCAAGTCTTGGAAGGATTATACTGTTTCCAAGTAGCTTCATTGTATCTCAGGAAAAAAAAGCTCAAGAATGTTTAGAGGAATATAAAAACATCTAGCAACATATAAGGTAAAGTTCACATTGTCTGGTATCCAACTGAAAATTAGCAGGCACACAAAAAGGAAAATAAGACTCATAATAAGGCCAGAAAACAATCAATAGAAAAGATTCAGAAATGACACTGATAATAGAATTAGCAGCCAGGGATTTAAAAACAATTATTATAACTCAGTTGAAAAAGATAGAGGAAAGCATAAGCATAATAAGTATATGTAGAAAAAGATAGAGGAAATCATAAGCATAATAAGTATAAGAAGAAGTAAAAATGATTCAGTTTGAACTTCTGGACAAGAAAACTGCAATGTCTGAAAACACAAATCCATTGGATGGAATTAACAGCAGTCTAGACATTGCTAAAGTAAGGATTAGTGAACTTGAGGACGAGCAATAGAAACTATCCAAAATGAAACGTAGGGAGACAAAAGACAGATAAAATGAATAGTGCCTCAGTGAGCAGTGGGACAACTTCGAGGAGTCTGATATACATGTAATTGGAGTCCTTGAAGGAGGGGAAGGGATAAAAAATATTTGAAGAAATAATGGCTGAAGTTTTTCAAATTTTAACTTATAAACCTGCAGATCCAAGAAGCTCAATTGACCTTCCAACCCAAGAAAGTTACTCCAAGGCACATAATAATCAAATTGTTTTAAAATAGTGATAAAGAGAGAATCTTAAAAGGAAAAAAGGTCTTCCCTGGTGGCGCAGTGGTTAAGAATCTGCCTGCCAGTACAGGGGACATGGTTTTGAGCCCTGGCCTGGGAAGATTCCACATGCCGCGGAGCAACTAAGCCTGTGCACCACAACTACTGAGCCTGCACTCTAGAGCTTGCGAGTCACAACTACTGAGCCCACGTGCCACAACTACTGAAGCCCGCGCACCTAGAGCCCGTGCTCTGCAATAAGAGAAGCCACTGCAACGAGAAGCCTGCACACCGCAATGAAGAGTAGCCCCCGCTTGCTGCAACCAGAGAAAGCCCACGCACAGCAACGAAGACCCAAAGCAGCTAAAAATAAAAATAAATTAAATAAATAAATGCATTTTTTTTAAAAAGGAAAAAATATTTATTATGTACAAAAGAACAAAGAATGACAACAAACTTCTTATTGGATATAATGCAAGCCAGAAGATGGTGGATTAACATGTAGTAGTACTAAAAGTAAAGAATGATCATTCTAGACCCCTATACTCAGCAGTATCTTTCATGAATGAAGGTGAAATAAAGACTTTTTTGGACATACAAAAGCTAAAAGAACTCACTACAAGCAGACCTGCTCCAAAAGAGATGTTAAAGGAGGAGGTCCATCAGACAGAAGGAAAATCATGCTAAATGGAAATCTAGGTGCAAAGAAAGGAATGAAAAGCACTGAACACTGGAACTGGTAAACATTTGGGTTAAAAAAAGATTTTTTTCTTTTTTTTTTGGTATGAGCATTTACTGTGTCATAGACACTCTACTAGTTGTTTTGCACACATAATTAATATCTTTATATAGACCTTATAAGGTGGAAATTACTATCTCAGTTTCACTGAAGAGGAAACTTAGACTTAATGAGCTCAAGTCCACACATCCTAGTTAGTGCAGAAGTCAGGGCTGGTAGCCAAGAATGACTCCTAAAAACATAGCAAGCCTTCAATAAATAGATGTCATTTGAAAATGTGATAAAGGCCATTGCAAAAATCAAATCTGCAAGGTGATTATGGAATCTGACAACCTCTAGGGCAAGCCTTGAATAAAAAATATTTCTAAAGTTTTTTACATAATATTTCCTGGGGAAGTAAGAGCATGTACAAAAGTAACTCTTGGTTTTAGGACAAAGTGATAGGCTGAGCACACACTGTAATAATATATGCCCTTGGACACCCCAGACACAGTGGAGCACTATCAGTGGACCAGAAACTAGGAGGATCTCTGAGAAATAATATTGAGATGAGGTAATGACAGTAAAAAGTTTCCATTCTGGTGGCCAGTGGAGAAATCTATGGGGGAAAAATGGATACATGACCAAAAATCCTCAGCATTTGAGGAAAGTCAATGTCTTGAAAAAGAGAATAGACAAAACAAACAAATAAATAAAAGAACCTACATATAAGGAAACAGAGTTAATAAAGCAGCTAGAACAGGATTTCAAAATAATTAGGTTTAATGTCCCTAGTGAGATAAAGGAAAGCATTACATCAGTGAAACAAGAAGAGAGGGTTCTAAAACAACAACAGGCTGTTATGAACAACAATAAATTAACAATCTTGGAAAGAGAAGTAACTCCTACTTTACAGGAAGGAAAAACTGTTTTGGTGTCAATGGGTAGTGTTTTTCAATTTTCCAATGGGAAAAAAATAATTTTTCTAGTAGCTATAGCCAATCTGATAGAAAATGTGAAAACTATAAAGTAAAAACTACAAAGTTTTAGCAGAACCAAATAGCTAACAAGCTCTTACAGAGGCTGCCTTGTTAACCTTCTGTCCAGTGTGCAAAAAAAAGCAATTATAACAATTAATTTTTCTAAGTGTGTAGTGTTCTCTTTAATAGCCAACACAAAATATGGCAAGAGAGACAAAAGCCTAGCCAACGGTGTCAGGGGCCCACAGAGCTGATTTGATCCATTTAACAGCAATGGATAGGCGTGAAATGCTGTGTGAAGTAGTTCCATGCTCTCCTTGACCCTCTTATTATGATGAGTTATGCAAACTAATGCCTGAGAAGGAGCAAGAAAACGAAAGATTTCCTAGACTTTTAACGAGCCCTCAAATGAAGGTCTTTGAGGTTGTTTCATATCTCAAAATCAGCAAGAAGAAAATGAACACAACAGTGAAAAAAACCCTAAAGATTCAAATTAAGTAACTGGATTCAAACATGCTGAGACACAAGACTGTTAAGTCTTTAGATTTCTATTGGTTCTGAGGCAACAACTTTCTCTCCTTTGAGCTGAAAAACATCACCCAGAATTCAGGGAGTTGGAGCCATTTGTGTGATCATGAGAAGAACCCTAGAATGATAATGGCAACTTTACCACACAGGTGGGTGAGTAGGTGTGTGAAGTCCAGGCTGCAATACTCCTGCACACTGACATGGCCCAGAGCCCTCAAGGTTTATGGGACCTCAGTTCCCACCTAATGTCCATGAAATGTGATTTTGATAAAGTTTCAGCAACTTGCTAAAAGAAGATCCAAAAATCAGAAAAAGCATCTTCTTATTTAAGTCAGATTGGTCAGTGGTTTATCAAAATAAAACAAATTATTTTTGAAGAACTACTGGTTGATCCTTTTAGGAATCTATAAGCAAGTCCTCCCTGTATAGTATTGATATTAAAATATTGTCATGCCTGCATAATGGTAATAATACTCTCTTCTGGATAATAGGAGTAAGAAACAAACAAGCAGAAATGGGAAAAATGCATTTTTTCCATCTGTACTTGCAAAATACTGATCCCTATAAAATGCTCAAAGGAAAAAAGAGATTTGTAAATCAATAATTTGGGGCAGTACTATATAATTTAAGTTTCTCTTGGAGATTCAGAATTCACAGTTGAATATTAAAGGCTTTGAGAAGACCTAAGTAAAGAAATTTGTGGATGTTGTTAAACCCAGTATTTCTGAAAATATTGTTCATGGATCTATTTGTCCATCCATCCATCCATCCATCCATCCAACCATCCATCCATCCATCCATCTATACTAACAAGGATTACATCTCATGGAACTAGTGTTCCATGTAGTACAATTTCGAAAGCATCGTATACTAGAAATATTTTCACTGCTTATTCTCACTTCTGTGGAGATTTCCTCAGTGCCCCAGCCAGAATGACACACACGGTCCTCTGTGGTCCCATAGAAATCTCCACATACCACTTAGAGGATGCATAAAGAGAATAAACAAAAGTTTGAGAAATAAATTTAATGACTATAATAGCTAATAGTATATGTGTGTCTCCTCAGACTATACACTCCTCCAGGCATGAGGTATTTTCTTATTCATTTTAATATTCTCAGCATGTAGTAGATTATTAAATACTTGTTCAATCAACTGGCTACCTTGCCTCTCATCTTTGTTTTTCTCTGTATTCCTGCTGCGTTCTCTTGACGACTGATTTCCTCTGCAGTGTTCCTAGTTTCTGCTTCCCCATGGTTTCGGCTCATGCTTTGACTTAGACTAGAGTCCACTTTGGCCCTGATTCTATATGATTTTTGAAATCTAGAGTGCACCACTCTTTGATTGATGACTCTGTGTCTCTTGGTTCAAATTATAAAGAAAAGTCTGGTTTAGCCTAACCAATGTTTTGGCTCTTCTTTAATCAGCTGTCTACCCTTGGTCTAATCAACTGGGCCTGGTCATGTATAATGAAAGGCTGATCCTCTGCATGAGTGAGCAGGGTCGTTTGGATGAAGAGAAATCAAGCACGGCTGGAGAATTGACAAGTCCACCCCACTCCACCACCACATGTGTGCCATGCATACTTGCTATACAGATGCCCATGAGTGTCAACATGGATCCATTTAGCCTCTTCAGGTTTTTACCCCCACTTCTCAGAAAGAAGTGAAATAGTGAAGCATTGTACTGCTTAAAAGCCAGATAAGGTTTGAGGGAAGGAAGAGTCCCTGGTAGTTATCAAATGAAATAATTCGCCATTGAGTAATCAAAAGTTAACACTGTACCAAAACATATTATTTAATGTATATTTTTTATTTGTTCAGTATCCACTCCAGTGGCTTAAGATGAGTGAACAAAAGGGTTTCAGCTAAAACAATGCTTTTTCCCCAAGCCTAGGATTCCCTGAGTAGTCGTCTAAAACAGCCCAAAGTTCTAGTGCCTAAAAAGTTACCTCCCATAATCACAGTTGGTTTTGAGCAGTTTCAAAGCATATGTGTTGGTTAGAACACATTCCATGTTTTTTTCTTTAATATTGATCCATTTCACCACCAATAGTATTTTTTTTAATCATTTATATTTTTTAGTGTTAGAAGAATAAGAACTCACTAATTCAGGGGCCCAGCCATCAGTTCCCATCCCCAAATTTCAAAGCTAGTCATGGGGATCTATAAACTAGTTTCACTGTTTTAAAAGGACTAACAAAAAATCAACATTTGTCTCTAATAAAACTCAGAGGCTGGCTAACACCTCAGTTTTCTTTGCTTTACGCTTAAACATTATTTGCTCAATGATAATACTGACAGTTTTACATTAATCCGAGGACCTGATGGACACCTATAGCCACACAAGTTCAATTTTTCTTTCCTTCTCACATTCTTGCCCCAGTCCCCAGAGAGAAGATCTTCTGCTAAGGGCAGCTCTCCTGCAAAAGACCATGGAGGCAGCTTCCATCCCTCCTTCCTCTTACTTACTTCTTTTCACAGAATGAGGGAGGGAAATCTGTTTGCTAAGGTTAGCAAGAGGCTGACATTGTCTGTTAGGCAGGGTTAGTACGTTGTCTTCTTGGAAGCAGGACCCCATGTCACATGCTTCCTCCTGGAGCTGCCTGCACTCACTCCAAGAGGTAAGATGAGGTAAGCTGAGCAGTCCTGCTGTCTAGGCTTTCCTGATGGTCATGGGAGAGGCTGGGCTGAGGAATGGGGGTGCTAAGTGAGGATGGCCCAGCCATGCTCAGCTCCCAGGTGGTGGGTGAGCATCCCGGTCATGTTTTCTAAGATGAATAAAGGGATGCACTTGGTGTTCACTCAACTCAGTACTTTGCATTTATTCAAAGTCAGCCAAAATGTGAAGGAAAGTGATGTCTAGTAGGATTTAAGCACCATCCCCCTTCTTTCTTTTTTTTTTTAAACATCTTTATCGGAGTATAATTGCTTTACAATGGTGTGTTAGTTTCTGCTTTATAACAAAGTGAATCAGCTATACATATACATATATCCCCATATCCCCTCCCTCTTGCATCTCCCTCCCACCTTCCCTATGCCACCCCTCTCGGTGGTCACAAAGCACCAAGCTGATCTCCCTGTGCTATGCGGCTGCTTCCCACTAGCTATCTATTTTACATTTTGGAGTGTATATATGTCCATGCCACTCTCTCACTTTGTCCCAGCTTACCCTTCCCCCTCCCCGTGTCCTCAAGTCCATTCTCTACATCTGCGTCTTTATTCCTGTCCTGCCCCTAGGTTCTTCATAACCATTTTTTTTTTTAGATTCCATATATATGTGTTAGCATACGGTATTTGTTTTTCTGACTTACTTCATTCTGTATGTCAGACTCTAGGTCCGTCCACCTCACTACAGATAACTCAATTTCGTTTCTTTTTATGGCTGAGTAATATTCCATTGTATATATGTGCCACATCTTCTTATTGGGGGAGGCAGAATTAACACTTAATAAATGGAGTGTGATAGATGAAGTTTTAAAAAACATTATATCCACTTGGGAAGAGAGGGCTTAAAAGGTGGTCTTTGATGAAAAAAGTTTAGAAAACACTGATCAAGTCTAATTATTTCATTTCTCAGACCAGAAAGCTGAGATCCAGAGCACTTAAGTCAAGGTAAGTCATATTTTCAGTGAGCAGCAGAGCCAGATCTGGAGCCCAGATCTCTTGGCCACTCTATAGGGTCTCTTTCTGCCCCAGCACCATGTCTCAAATTTAGCTGGTGAATTGGGTCAGGAGGATCTTGGGAATGTAACATTATTTGAACTAATGCTTCTGATCATCAGTCTACAAGAAGCAATTTGGGGCCCGGACTCCTGAACACATTGGTTTATAACTCTGCCCGCACATATGATCCACTTGGGAAACTTTTAAAAATCCCAATGTCCAGGTGACATCCCAGACCAATTAAATGAGAATGCAGGAGGTGGGACACAGGCACCACTAGTTTTAAAAGCTCCCCAGGTGATTCCAATGTGCCCAGTAGAGACACACTGTCCTTACATTTTCCTCAGTAAAGACAGATGCAAAGGTTTTGATTAAGAATTACTTTAACCTCAGCCAGCCAAAGGGCAATTAGGAAGCACTTAAAATTAACTCAACTCCCACCAGCACAATGCCTCGTGCATAGAGATAATCACTAAATATTTGTTGATATAGGAAGATGTGACACTTAAACATCAGCTTTGACTTAAATAAACCACCAAAAATAAGAGTTTCTCTTTATTGAAATTTTAAGAGAATTTGGATTGGTGAGGCAGACTGGAGTCTGTTCTCTTGAACACAACCTTTGTGGAGAACAAAAAACCTCATTCACTCTGTGGGAGCTCAGAATTTGTTCCTGAAATCTACAAAGACCAGACAGGAACTAAATTTGGGTGATTCTCTCTCCCTTTCTGTTCTTCAAATGGTCCCTTTTTAAAACAGAGAAGACATTTTAGCTAACTGCCCCCCTTAATCCCAAAGAAAGGGATTGATGGATTCAATGTATCTCCCCTTAAGAGTGGTCATGGCGAGCAGATGAAAGCTGATACCAAGAAGGCTTTAGGTGGAGAGGAACAGTTATTTTCTGTCTTCTCTGGGATTGGGGTCACGGATAGGATGGGAAAGAACCCTGAACTGGGCACCAGAAAGTCAAGCCTTTCATTTTTTTTTTTTTTTTTTGCTGTTAGATAGCTGTGTGATCTTAGAAGAAAAAATCTCTCTGACATCAGTTTTCTCACTTGCCAAATGGTGATACCTCTTTATTTTCCAGTTGTGTGTGATAATCAAACTAAGTAGAAAATTGGACTGTTGTGTGAGAAGCATAATATTTTCCAAAGATATAACCAATCTGGACCTTGGAAAAGTTGATATTCAATCTATTATTCAAGAAAACAAAAGGTACACATCTATACATTCATTGAACAAAACCTAATGAGGAACGACCAATGTTGGCTGCTGCTCTAGGAGCTGGAGATACAAGGGTGATTTTAGAGAGACATGCTGCCTAACCTCAAGTTGTATACTGTACTAAGAAATAAAGGAGATTACACAGAGCAGTCAGCCTTCACTGGGTTATCTTGCAATAACAACCCCCAGATCTCAGGTGGCTTACAATCACAACTGCTTTTTAAATTTTTCATTTATGTTATATGATGTAGGTGGTGACTTTGCCCACATGTCTTTCCATTCTGAGATCCAGGCTGAAAGAGAAGACTTCACATGGGATATGTTGTTCCCATGACCACGGAAAAGCAGTTGAGCTGGTGCACACACCTGAAGGCTTGTAAAGCTTCCATCAGACACAACATATACTGTATTCCCTTCTACTAGCTACAGCAAGCCATGTAGCCAAGCTTCCCATCAATGGGTCAGGCAAGGGTACGAAACCCTGCAAGTGACATGGCAGCAGGCAGGGATGTATAATCCTTATGCAGAAGCAATGAATAACTGAGAGGGATAATAGAGTCTGTCCCACAGCAGGCACTGTGGCAGTATCAAGATGGTGTGATAAGCTGAGGTAAGGAAAGCTTAGGGTATCATGGAAGGCCAAAGGAAGGTCATCTAACTCTGATAGAATTGGGGATTCTGGGAAGGCTCCCCAGAATGCGTAGGAATCAGCCAAGTGAATGAGGTTGAAGGAGGGGGAAATGTTTTAGGCAAGGGGAAAAAAATACATGTATGAAGGGTCCTGGACAGGGGGAAATATGGCATATTTTTATTCTGAAGCATGGAATTGAAGGGTGGCGTAGGGATAACTAAGGCTGGAGGATTTGGGACCTTATGAATAGGATGCCCACAGAACTTATCTTCCACTATATCTCCCCAATGCAACCACTTTTGGAGTGAAAGGAGACACTGTTAATACATATACAGGAAGAACAGGCAAGAATCAGGACTATCTCAGGCAAACCAGGGAGAAGTTCATCTGACTAACAAGCCCATGTTACTCCTTGGACTTCATCCTATGGACAAGCCCTTGAAGGGTTTTAAGCAAGGAAGAGGCAGGAAACTCATTCTGACTATAATGTGGAGGATAGATTGGCAGGGGGATGAACAGAGTCAAGGAGACTGTAGATCCTAGTAACAATTCAGGTGAGAGAAGATGGAGGGATGGACACACATGCACACACACGTGCACACACACACAGACACAAGTGTTATGTGTTATATATAAAAGATGGGCTCATTTCTGCCAAATGAAATACTCATGGCCTATGAAAATCCCATAAAGTCATGTGTTTGTTTCCAGAGTCATCAGGAACAAAAGGAGAGACTAACATCTTCAGATCATGATATACAGTCTAAAATACATAATATACAGTCTAAGGAATATTTTGGTGACTATGGGAGTCCTTCCAGTCACTAAATGTGTGAGAAAGACTCAAGAACACTTATACATGACTTTTGGTGCCAAGAGACTGGCTTTCCCTGAGGATTTCTAAGGCAAAATGTCGTTACTCTGCACATCCAGCAGAAATACCGTCATGCTTTGTGCCCAAGACAGCTCCGAATTGGGGTGGGTTCCAGCTGTTTGGATTGGTAGCACTATTGATTCTGTCTGAGATCTGCTGGGTGTTTATGCCGAGACCCTAAAGTGAAAGGGGTCAGTATTATGTCTGGACCCTTTCAGCTGGAGCATCTTTAAAATGAACACCCTTGCTTCTCTGTGGTTCCAGATAACCAGCCAAGATTGGGGAAGATTAGTTTGTGAGGTTGCATTGCCTTCTGGGTGAGAACTTGGAGGTGACTAGAGATTTCTAAGTGAGCAGCTCTGATCAGGGAGAATTAATCCTAACTGTGGGCAGAACAGAAAACAGACAAGGAATGATTCAAAGGCTCAATGATTCTCCCCACCACCGAGATGATATCATTCCTTTCATGTCAGGCTTGGTTTCCTTTCTCTCTCTCTATCTCTGTTGTTGTGTTTGTTTGTTTGTTTTTGCCTGCTTTTTTCTTTTTAACACATATTCCATTCTAGCAGCCATATACAGAGGTCTTTGAAATAAAAGTATGGCAAGAATGTCCATCCATTTATGCCAAGTTCTAACTGGCTGCTGCAATTGCATTCTTTCATGGTCTTATTCCCATCAAACACAACACTGTACATGGATGCCCTCTTCTGCTTATTTTGCAATTTTGTAGCTCTGACATGACCACAGTGCTACACTATGCAACTCTCTCCCTCGTTTCTGCCCCTTCTTTTCCTCCCAGGACCTTCCCAGCCAGGCTTTGCAGCTGTTATAATCCCACAGAACTTCCTGGTCCACATTTCCAGCCCCCTTGTCTTTTTGCCACAAGCAGTTCTCTTGCTGACCCTCTTGCTCCCTCTCCTTTTCTACCAGCCAGCCTTGTACTGTTCTCAGAATATTTCAAAGCAAACACATTTGAATAATAATGATAGCTCCCACTTTCTGACAGCTTACAGTGTGACAGAATGAGCAATGAGCTCTTTGCCCAGACTGCTTGTTCCATCCTCACCACAGTCAATGAGACAGGTGCTTTTACTAGCTTTGTTTTATAGAATTAAAAACTGAAGTCAAGTACAGAGCCGTAAAGTGTAGAACTGGGTAGCTAAAGCACCAATTTCAGTGCTCAACATAGTGTATGTGTATGAGTTAGAATTGTGTATGGCTGCAAGTAACAGGAAGAAAAAAACAACAATTTCAGTGTTTTAAATAGGGGTTTACTTTTCTCATATTTCAAGAAATCCAGAAGTAGTAGATGCCCCATTGGTTCAGCAACAAAGCAATATGAGGATTGATGTCTTCCAAGATGCCCACACAGCTACATTGACACATCTACCTTCAGAGTTGGAAGGAAAAGGACTTACTTCTTAAGAATCTTTGTCTTATATGGATCAATGGAACACAATAGAGAGCTCAGAAATAAACCCACACACCTACAGTCAATTAATCTTTGACAAAGGAGGCAAGACTATACAATGGGAAAAAGATAGTCTCTTCAGCAAGCGATGTTGGGAAGGCTGGACAACCACATGTAAATCAATGAAGTTAGAACACACCCTCTCACCATACACAAAAATGAACTCAAAGTGGCTTGAAGACTTAAACATAAGACATGACACCATAAAACTAGAAGAGATCATAGGCAAAACATTCTCTGGCATAATTGTTCCAATATTTTCTTAGGTCAGTCTCCCAAGGCAATAGAAAGAAAAACAAAAATAAACAAATGAAACCTAATCAAACTTACAAGCTTTTGCACAGCAAAGGAAACCATAAACAAAATGAAAAGACAACCCAAGAATGTGAGAAAATATTTGCAAATGACGTAACCGACAAGGGCTTAATTTCCAAAATATACAAACAGCTCACACAACTCAACAACAACAACAAAAAAACAACCCAACCCCAAAATGGGCAGAAGACGTACGTAGACATTTCTCCAAAGAAAAAATAGAGATGGCCAATAGGCACATGAAAAGATGCTCAACATCACTAATTATTAGAGAAATGAAGATTAAAAAAATGAGGTATCACCTCACACTGGTCAGAATGGCCATCATTAAAAAGTCTACAACTAACAAATGCTAGAGAGGGTGTGGAGAAAAGGGAACCCTCCTGCACTGTTGGTGGAAATGTAAGTTGGTGTAGCCACTATGGAAAACAATATGGAGGTTCCTCAGAAAACTAAGAATAGAATTACCATATGATCCATCAATCCCATTCCTGGGCATATATCCAGACAAAACTATAATTCAAAAAGATACATGCACGTCTAATGTTCATAGCAGCACTATTTACAATAGCCAAGACATGAAAACAACCTAAATGCCCAACAACAGATGAATGGATAAAGAAGATGTGGGGCATATGTACAATGGAATACTACTCAGCCATTAAAAAAAGAATGAAATAATGCCATTTGCAGCAACATGGAAGCAACTAGAGATTATGATACTAAGTGAAGTAAGTCAGAAAGAGAAAGAGAAATACTATGTGATATCACTTATATGTGAAATCTAAAATATGGCACAAATGAACTTATCTACAAAACAGAAGCAGACTCACAGACCTAGAGAACAAACTTGTGGTTGCCAAGGGGGAGAGGGATGGGGGAGGGATGGGATGGGAGGTTGAGGTGAGCAGATGTAAGCTTATATGTGGAATGGATAAACAACAAGGTCCTACTGTATGGCACAGAGAACTATATTCAGTATCCTATGATAAACCATAATAGAAAAGAATATAAAAAAATGATGTATATATATGTATAACGGAATCACTTTGCTGTATAGCAGAAATTAGCACAACATTGTAAATCAACTATACTTTAATAAAAAGATGTCTAAAAAAATCTTCGACTTTTGGGGAAGGGAACTATCCCTCAATCCTAACCCCCCACTCTTTGCCCTCAGCCACTACAACCACCAGCAAATTTCCCTTACTTCTCATTGTCTAGAACTGGGCACTCCCTGCCCCATAGATCATTTACTGTCCAGTGGTAAAGAGTTTTCCAGGACTGATTTAGATAAATAATAATTTGTTCCTTAGAGTTGGGGTGGAGAACTATACTCTGTGAGCTTAAGGTATCTCTCCCCAATAACTGAATAGACTTGGATTACGTTGCAGGGAAGAATGGGTGGAGATGACTATTGGAAAGGCAATTACAGCATCTGCCCACTCAGTGGGTATCATTTCCCAATCCCTTTAGAGTAGAGAGAATCAATTCCAGGTGTATTCTCCATGTGAATTTTCACTATGGCAGCTGGATTCAGGTAGATGGCCTTTGTGGACAGCATAAAATAAGTCTGAATCCTGGGTATGATCAGTCAAATTTTTGAAAAACAGCTTGCCTCCATTCCTACAAATATCTGAGAGTGTCTGATTCAAAGAGCACTCATCAACATATTTTAAGAACCCTAAGTATTTTGTGGGATTCACTGCAAGCTGATTCTATGGTCATATGAAACACCAAAGACCTAATATATTCCCCTAGCTCATTGTGATCTCTGATTATCTGATATGTTTATTAAAGAACAATTGGTCATCTTGTCAGCCAAAGGACTAGTCATCATTTTTCTGGTTTTCTACCCAATAGCTATTTTCTTCTTCCTTGGGTGGTAAAATGCCCAGCAAAATGATTCAATCTTCCAGCCTCCATTTGAGGCTACCGGAATGTGGATGTGAATCCTGGAGATACAGCAACCATCTTGCAACCATGAAGCAGCAAGCCTGAAGAAGATGCCAGTACTAAGGGGGGCAGAGCAGAAAACTAGAAGGATGCTGAGATATTGGTGACATCACATAGCTGCTGAACAGGTCTGGATAAAGGAACAGGCCTTGGGATAAAGGAAACCTTGGATCTCATTCTAAGAAGTAATCTTCATTTAAAACTAGTGCTTAACAAAGCTACAGTAATCAAGACAGTATGGTACTGGCACAAAAACAGAAAGATAGATCAATGGAACAGGATAGAAAGCCCAGAGTTAAACCCACGGACATATGGTCACCTTATCTTTGATAAAGGAGGCAGGAATGTACAGTGGAGAAAGGACAGTCTCTTCAATAAGTGGTGCTGGGAAAACTGGATAGGGACATGTAAAAGTATGAGATTAGATCACTCCCTAACACCATACACAAAAATAAGCTCAAAATGGATTAAAGACCTAAATGTAAGGCCAGACACTATCAAACTCTTAGAGGAAAACATAGGCAGAACACTCTATGACATAAATCACAGCAAGATCCTTTTTGACCCACCTCCTAGAGAAATGGAAATAAAGACAAAAATAAACACATGGGACCTAATGAAACTTAAAAGCTTTTGCACAGCAAAGGAAACCATAAACAAGACCAAAAGACAACCCTCAGAATGGGAGAAAATATTTGCAAATGAAGCAACTGACAAAGGATTAATCTCCAAAATTTATAAGCAGCTCATGCAGCTCAATAACAAAAAAACAAACAACCCAATCCAAAAATGGGCAGAAGACCTAAATAGACATTTCTCCACAGAAGATATACAGACTGCCAACAAACACATGAAAGGATGCTCAACATCTTTGCTCATTAGAGAAATGCAAATCAAAACTACAATGAGATATCATCTCACACCAGTCAGAATGGCCATCATCAAAAACTCTAGAAACAATAAATGCTGGAGAGGGTGTGGAAAAAAGGGAACACTCTTGCACTGCTGGTGGGAATGTGAATTGGTACAGCCGCTATGGAGAACGGTATGGAGGTTCCTTAAAAAACTACAAATAGAACTACCATATGACCCAGCAATCCCACTACTGGGCATATACCCTGAGAAAACCATAATTCAAAAAGAGACATGTACCAAAATGTTCATAGCAGCCCTATTTACAATAGCCCGGAGATGGAAACAACCTAAGTGTCCATCATCGGATGAATGGATAAAGAAGATGTGGCACATATATACAATGGAATATTACTCAGCCATAAAAAGAAATGAAATTGAGCTATTTGTAATGAGGTGGATAGACCTAGAGTCTGTCATACAGAGTGAAGTAAGTCAGAAAGAGAAAGACAAATACTGTATGCTAACACATATATATGGAATTTAAGAAAAAAAAATGTCATGAAGAACATAGGGGTAAGACAGGAATAAAGACACAGACCTACTAGAGAATGGACTTGAGGATATGGGGAGGGGGAAGGGTAAGCTGTGACAAAGTGAAAGAGCGGCATGGACATATATACACTACCAAACGTGAGGTAGATAGCTAGTGGGAAGCAGCCGCATAGCACAGGGAGATCAGCTCGGTACTTTGTGACCGCCTGGAGGGGTGGGATAAGGAGGGTGGGAGGGAGACGCAAAAGGGAGGGGATATGGAAACATATGTATATGTATAACTGATTAAATTTGTTATAAAGCAAAAAAATAAAATAAAATTAAAAAAAAAAAAAAAAAAAAAAATAAAACTAGTGCTTAGCCCATAGTGGATATAAGCGGTCAGCCCTAAATGAACTTTTGGGCTCAATGCTCCTTCATTGACCCCTCTTCCTTAATAAGGAGGTCATCACTGAAAACCCCTCAGATTAGTGTCTGACCTGTAGTGAACACTCAGAAAATAATATCAATTTGGAAGTTATTTAGGTTATTTGTTTCATTTTTCACTATCTTTAAAATAAGGAGACTATTATTCTGCTGAATGGTCAGGATTCACTGAAGTGACATATATGAAGTAGCTGGAACATTCAGTCATTTATTCAACAAGCATTAAGCATTGAGCATCCACTATGGGCCAGGCACTGTTCTAGACACTGAGGATGGCAGAGAGGGACCCTGTTCTCACCCAGGTGGGGACACTCAGACCATAAACTACAAACGTGTGAGCCAACCAGATTGTGTCCACTGGTGATGAATGTTATTGAGAAACCAAGACAGGTGCTGGGATAGAGGTGTGAGCAGAGGTTTATTTCAGTCTGGGTCAGAGAAGGCCTCAGGGAGGAGGTGACATCTCTTTTAAATGACAAGAGAGTCCAAAGGGATGCACTGAACTCAGTAAATAGCCATTCTATTATTTATTGACATCATTTTCTCACTTAAACCTCACAACAACTTTATTATAATATTCTCATTTTACACATTGGGACAATTGAGGTCTGGGGAGGTTAAGTAAATTGCTTGAGAGTACAAGGCAAATAAGTGGCAGAGCCAGCATTTAAATGGCTATTTAGCCTGAAATAAGACCTAGATTCCAATATTCCTGAAAGGAAAGCCATTTAGCCAAGACATTTTTGTGCTGTTGTAAGTACAAGCATAAGAGAGGGAGTCTCTTGGGCTGGTGGGCCTCAGTAAGGGTTGGGACCAAGCTTTAGAAATAACTGAATCAGAGTAGCCAGGGCACAGGGGCCTTACCTAGCATTCTGGACATCTCTGGTCCCCAGCTGTCTGATGAACAGGATGGGGAGCTTGATGAGATTGCAAAACATCACCAGGATGGCCTGCATCCCCAGAGACTCTGGAAGGATATTGCCAATTGCCAACCTCACGCAAAGATCACTTTTGTCATATCAACCAGTGCAACAATTCTCAGGAGATGTAAAGGTCATCCTGCCTTATAAGCAGTTAATGAGGAAGAAGAAATCTTGAGAAGGAAAACTTGATGTCACTACACCCCCTTAAAACTCTAAAATTCCTTTCTTCATTCAACAAGTATTTATTGAGCACCTACTGTGTGCCAAATACAGTGATGAAAAGAACGAGTCAAGTCCTCATTTTCATCAAGCTTTCATCCAGAATAGGAGAAGGAGACAGAAATAAACAAGAAAATCTTGGTAATAAAGTGCTGGGAGGAAAATACAATTGAGAAATGAGAGGGGACGGGGTGGGAGGGCTACATCCGAGGGGTGGCAGGGAGGACATGGGAACTGAGGCCTGAGGGCGGAGATGACGAGGAGGAACCAGCCCTGGGAACATTCAGGGAATGTGTTCCACGGTCCCACCCAACCTCAGCCCAGCCCGAGGAAAGAGAAGCCTGGCCACATTCAAGAGACATAAACAACAGGCCACCAGACCTGGACAATATGAGTCAGGCTGGGAGGAGGGAAATGAAGGGGAGGAGCTAGAGCAGGGCCAGGTCATGGGACCTCACTGGTTGCAGTGAAAAAGAGGAACTGACTCAGTCTGGCAAAAAGCCATTGGGGTGCTGCTGTGGAGAGCACTCCCATGTGCTCCTTTGTGCTTGGAGAATGTGGGGGACTCCAGGCCCTCCCCCCCACTCACCCACTGAGGGGCTGCTATGAAGGCCTTGGTGTCCCCTTCTGCTGTGTCTATGACAGATTCCTGCTAATATAACTGGCGTAGGAATGAAGCTCTCTGCACGGCGTGGGGCCCCATCTTCTCACCCTGCATGTCCGTCCATCACTGGCAGGTGACAGACACTCCAGGAGGCTCGAAGCCAAGTGAAAAATATCCCTGTATTTCTTTCTGTACTTCAGCATATATATGTCAAGAAACAAGCTTTTTCCTCACCAGCCTGTCCCACAGCTAGCCTGAGCTCCTCCAGGGTGAAAGGGCGTGGCTTTTTCATGCTAAACTGGTAGAATACACTGGAAACTGATGCAGCAAGTCCTTGGTCCAGCCCCATGGAGTTATTTGTTGAGAATATCCTTGGGTATAAAATGACCTTCTGAGGTTCTGTCTCTTATCAGAAGTTGTCCCAATGATACTCTCAAGAATCCAGAAAGGTCAGATATTTTAGTCCAAGCCCATCTCTAATTAATTGCCATATTTTTGTTTAAATAGATCAATAGCCAAGTTCAACCTCAAGGTACAATATGACCTATTACAATATCACTGCAACATGAAGGGAGCTGCAATATGTGGGTCAGACAAGCCACTTATATTGAACCCAGCAATGGTGACGAGAAGCTTTTGTCTAATGAACATTTATTTCAGTGTTGAAAATGAGAAGGTCTCCCTCAGGCTCCACCCCCAGCTAAGCTCTGGGCCCAAAGGGAGCAGACGGAGCCCGGTGAAACCTTGGGCTCCGCAGAGCAGTAAGATGAACCAGCCAGCTGGAACCACAGCCATGGCTCTGAGGCAGTTTGTCTTCTTGAAGAGGAAAAAATAGATAAAAATGAACAACTCCTTCACAACCTATACATTATTCTTTTGTATTTCACAATTATTTTTAAAATGTCTTTTAAACGAGCCATACTTGTGGGAAAGCGGAACCCTAGCAAGGTGGATTGGGACAAAATTGGATTGAGAAGAAATGTTAACATCTTTATAAGAATATTGACTTTGCTGGATGGTCCCAAGGACAAGAAGTCCTCCCCATAGAAACGGCTGGCAGGGCAGGGGGCAGCACTCAGTCCCTGATTCTGTCTGAAACTGCAGCTTTAAAATTCTTTACTTTGGATTTTCACTCTGGTTCTGTTTTCTGGAGACATTTCTTAAGATGCAAATGTTCTTAGGAAAAAGTAATCAACTTCCACCAACTACCAGGTTATTAATGAAGTATTTAGGCAGAAAATATGACTTCATACAGGAGCGGGGCACTTGTGTGCACATGTATGTGTGTGTGCTTGATTGTACCCTCATCTGTGAGTACGTGTGTATACCTGTGTGTGTCCATGTGTATACGTGCAATCTGTGTTATGTGTCAGTGTGTGGACATGTCTCTGTGTGTGTGTGGTTGTGTGTAGTATATGTGTATGTTCCGAGTAACTCTGGGCTAGGAGTCCAGATAATAGGGTTTTCTAATTGGAGCAAATTAGATGCCTTCTCTGTCCTCAGTTTTCTTGTCTGTAAAACCAGATGAGACAACGTCTTTCAGGGCTCTTCATGCTCAAATGCTCTACGATCCTGTAAAACTATGTAAAGAGAGACAGGAGACCCAAATCCCAGCCCCACTCTTTACAATTTCATCCAAAGCCAGTCTTTCCTGGCCTGTGTAATAAACTTTATTGTCTCATTAGAAATTAGATGGTTACTTCCATCTCTTACCAATAAGAAGCACAGATCATTCAATAATTGTGGAGAAAATCCACACAGATAACAACTTTTTTAAAGGCAGGCAGCAAAATGAGTGACATCCCTCTATGATTTTTAATTTCTCTTCTGCACTTGCTGAAAGAGTTGATGAATATGTTTCTGAGAATAGATGCAAAACTCTTCCACCCTATTCTGTGGTATCTCTTCAGGAAGGAAATGATATGTCAGAGCCCCAGGTGGACCTCTGTACGTGAAGGCTCCTGAACAAACATAGAACCGGCTTATATCTGAGGAAAAGGGAAGGTGGAGTGACGGGAAATTGTCACAGCTCCCTTCCTTCCAATTTGCAAAGAACAGAATATTTTTCAAATCATACTTATCCAAACTGGTCTTTGTTTCAATTTTATTTATCATACTACCTGTATGATTCTCAGGGTTGCCATTTATTAACTATATGATCTTGGGCACATTTCTTAACCTTTTTGTGCCTCGGTTTCTTCATACATGAAATGGGTATAATAATTGTACTCACCTTATAAGGTTGGTGTAAGGTTTAAATGAGTTATTCTATATAAAGCCCTTAGAATAGGGCACCTACTAAACATTATATACTTGTTAGTTATTGTGTCTAATTTTGGCATTTAAAATATGAATCTCTTCACACTAGTGAAGTGTACCAATGGAAAGAGTAGACTTGGGAACCAGGAGCCAGCAAATTCCAGGGATTGCTTCTCTCTGCTTTTAATCAATAAACTATAATTCCATATTTGCATTCCTACATACTTAACACAAGCTGGGGGCCAAGTGTCTGCAAAACTGACAGATGTATTGTGTTTCCTGGGATGCTTACAATAGATTTCTGTGGCCACAAGCCACACCCATCCCAGGGAGCTTAGAGAAGCCTATGATCCTATTGCCTCCTTCACTTCATCAATCTGATATAATTCAGAAATGATAGCTCCCTGCAGCTTTTGAGCAAATAATGTGATTAATTTTACCTAGTGTAGAAATATGAGTCTTTTTAATGCCACACTGATTTTCAATAGCCAGTAAAAGCATTTTCCTATATGTTGGTCTGGGCTGTCCTGGATGAAACAGATCACTCCCACACCCACTGGGTGTGCCCTCAGGCCCCCTTGCTGGTCTCTGCTCCACCCACTCACTCTCTTTAACCAACATAATTGTTTCAGTAGCAGGATGAAAATACAGTCATAATATAGATGTATCTAAATCGAATGTTCTTTGTTTCTCTATGAATTAACTCAGTGTAGCCCTTGATGCCATGTTTCCATGTGCAGCTAAAAACTTTGTCATCAAATAACTCAGTTTCCCCTTCCTACACTGTTGGTGAGAATGTAAATTGGTGCAGCCAGTATGGAAAGCAGTATAGAGGTTCCTCAAAAAACTAAAAATAGAGTTGCCATATGATCCAGCAATCCCACTCCTGGGCATATACCCAGACAAAACTATAATTTGAAAAGATACATGCACTCCTATGCTCATAGCAGCACTATTTACAATAGCCAAGACATGGAAACAACCTAAATGTCCATCAACAGATGAATGATTAGAGAAGATATGGTACATATATACAATTGAATATTACTCAGCCATTAGAAAGAATGAAATTATGCCATTTTCAGCAACATGGATGGACCTAGAGATTATCATACTAAGTGAAGTAAGTCAGAAAGAGAAAGGCAAACACCATATGATATTATTTATACATGGAATCTAAAATACGACACAAATGAACATATCTATGAAACAAAAACAGACTAACAGATATAGAGAAAGGATTTGTGGTTGCCAAGGGGAAGGGGGGTGGGGGAGGGAAGGATTGGGAGTTTGGTATTAGCAGATGCAAACTAGTATATACAGGATGGATGAACAACAAGGTCCTATTGTATAGCACAGGGAACTGTATTCAATATTCTGTAATAAACCATAATGGAAAAGAATATGAAAAAGAATATATATGTGTATAACTAAGTCACTCTACTGTACAGCAAAAATTAAACACAACATTGTAAATCAACTATACTTCAATAAAATTTTTTTAAAAAGTCAAAGTAACTCAGTTCCCCTCTGATTGTGCCCTTGGGCTAGATAATATGCCTAACTCAAAATTCTCCCTCCTTTCCTTAGGGAGTGAGAGTTTATGACCACAGACTGTTGCCCTGACTTTAGAGTGAGGCATTTTACCCTTCTGACCTCCTCAGCCCCCTCCACCCATACTGAGGAATAAATGGTCCCTCCTGTTCCACTTTGCTTTCAATGCCAGTCTTTACTTCTGGTTCTGATGTTCCCAGCTGACGCAACTTGCAGCCTGCTGTCACTGAACTGTTAACACAGGGGATTTCAAATCTCTGTCACAGGCAGAGAGGGGGGTGAACAAGCAGATCAGCTCCATGGAATCCCCCCACCTCTGACTTGGCCCTGTAAAGCTGCTGGTCTTCTAAGGCTCAGCCAAGTCCAGCATCAGATCTGCAGCTAGGGGGGACTACCCCACAGCCCAGGTTACAGGAAACGTCAACCCGCACTCTCCACTGTCAGGATTGAGTGTCACTCTCAAACCTCAACTACCTTCCAAGTTCGTCCCCTGTGATCCTGGGGACTTTTTGGATGCTCTCCATGTCCCAGAATTGAGAGAGCTCAGGGCAGAGGGCGGATAGAAGGGTGTCAGTGCACCTCTAGGTCAGGACATAGCACATCCTCTTTGCCCAAACCCACCAGACACCCATTTCTATTTTAAGGCTTGTGTGGAACCAGCTGGGCTCTGTATGTGACTATTCTTTCAAGACTGTCCCTCCTGCCCGTTCTGTAGGATGTTTTTCCCCTGCCACCTCCTTCAATGAAAAACAGACAGGGCCATAACTTTTCTGATCAATCTTGGCTAATAAATCCTCTGGTCATCTTAGTCCTCAAAAAGTCTCATACTAATAATAAATGTGTCTTGTCTTAGCTAATAATCAAAACCCTGAACTTTATTTCAGACTACATCTTCTTTCCTCATGCAACTGGCTCTCGCTACAAGTGAAAGGCTGTGGTGGCAGAGGAGCTGAGGGCTACCCTACACAAGCTGTTTCCTTACCCTATTCAGTCTGGTGGTCTCAGTTTCTGACTCCTTGTCAGAAAGCGAGCAGGAACCATATTACTTGACTGGCTTCTATATGGTGTTGGTTTGTCCTGTTGGTACAGATGGTTAAAACCAACTCTTTCTTTTGGGCAGCTCCCCACCCCCATCTTCCATTCCTCTGCATCGTCTGTGACAGGTCACTTACAAGGCCTCCTACAGTCCCTGCACACGGGTGGTACACCTCCAGGCTTATCCAACCTAGCTCTCCTCACCTCTGCATAGTGTCTTCTTGGATGTGTTATGGATTGAAATGTGTTCCCCCTCCAAAAAATGAGATATGTTGAAGTTCTAACCTCCAGGACCTCAGCATGTGCCCGTATTTGAAAGTAGGGTGTTTACAGGTGTAATCAAGTTAAGATGAGGTCATACCGGATTAAGCTGAGCCCTAAACCCAATTACTAGTGTCCTTATAAGAAAAGGGAAATTTGGACAATGACACACACAGGGAGGATACCATGTGACCACAGTAGAGGTTGGAGTTTTGCTGCCACAAGCCAAGGAAGGCCAAGGATTGAGGGCAACCACCAGAAGCTAGAGACCAGATTCTCCCTCTGAGTCCCCCCAAAAGAATCAGTCCTGCTGACACCTGGATTTTGGACTTCTAGCTTCCAGAACTATGAGAGAATAAATGTCTGTTGTTTTAAGCCACTCAGTTTATGATGCAGCCCTAGGAACAAACACATGCAAATTCTCCTGAGACCGAGCTCCTTCTGTGCAGGGATTATAGCTTCCTTATTTTGCATCCCCCAGCCCCATTCAACATGATGTCTAGAACACAGGTATTTCATTTAATCTTGAATGAATGAATGAGGTCTACATGATTGGAGAAAACACTCAGATATTTGGTGATGATTGGATGGCTACTTGAACAGTTTGCTTTTCATTTTGCCAATTTGGTCTCATACAAAAGAGCCATTCAGTTGCAAAACTCTTTATAAGTCAAGAAAGAGATGCAGGGCCTCCCTGGTGGCGCAGTGGTTGAGAGTCCGCCTGCCGATGCAGGGGATACGGGTTCGTGCCCCGGTCTGGGAGGATCCCATATGCCGCGGAGCGGCTAGGCCCGTGAGCCATGGCCGCTGAGCCTGCGCATCCGGAGCCTGTGCTCCGCAACGGGAGAGGCCACAACAGTGAGAGGCCCGCGTACGGAAAAAAAAAAAAAAAAAAAAAAAAAAAAAAAAAAAAGAAAGAGATGCATTATTTATATAATTAAAATAAACCCTTGTTAACTAAGTTTTGTATTAGTTAAATTATTTAACAACCCAATTATTTTTGAGTTCCTTGTGTGCTGCCCCTATTTAAATAAATCTCTCCTTTAAAGTAAGTGATACAGGGCTTCCCTGGTGGCACAGTGGTTGAGAGTCCACCCGCTGATGCAGGGGACACAGGTTCGTGTCCCGGTCCGGGAAGATCCCACATACCGTGGAGCGGCTGGGCCCATGAGCCATGGCCGCTGAGCCTGCGTGTCTGGAGCCTGTGCTCCGCAACGGGAGAGGCCACAGCAGTGAGAGGCCTGCGTACCGCAAAAAATAAAGAAATAAATAAATGATACATAAAATTACCATTCACTGAATTTTGAATACCTTTTTTAAAAAGAGATACATCGTGGATGCCACAAGTAATTGGTAAACTAGTGCTAATCCACAGAACTGCTATTTTCTTGCTTGCCTTCTTAGTCTCTCTTTCTTTTGTTTTTTCAAATTGTTTTCAAATTAAAGCAACCTTATATATTCCTAGCAGTCTGAAAGCTTTGCTTAGTTGACTCTTCCAGGAAACTCACACATCTATGCAAAATGATCATTACTGTCCCAAGGATTGGATGCAACAGTGTTTCCTCTTTTCCCTTTCGTACCCCTTCGACCTCCTTTCTTGCTTCTTTCTACGGTAAACATGTTTATGTTATCAGATGCAAGAACGTTGAAATCATGCGAGCCCACAATACCAATACAGCATCAGGAAAGGAGGGGGAACCGAGGTCTGCCTTTTTTGCTGAAGTTCATCTCCACTCAGTTTGGTATGCTGAAAAGAGCAGGAGAGGCAAATCAAGCAGACATATCATCAGCCCTTTTTTCACCAGATTCCTCAAATAATGTAATTACAAATTAATAAATCCAAAGGCAAAAGCTTCAACGTTTCGAGACCCTGGGCAATCTGTTCTATAGCCAGTCAACATGAATGCAGGGGGAAATCATACTTGTGATATCACAGAGCTAACAGGGTAGAAGTTGCAAACAAAGGATGTGATTTAATTGGTAGGGGAGAAATAGGCTTGGTGGATTTCAGCTTCTCCACCAGGAAGGTGGGTCACTGATGTAACATACTTTTAATTAAGGAAGTTTCAGAGGCTTCTTTATCACATGGGTAAACAATTTCTTAGAATAATATAGAGGTTGTCAATGATTCTTTTATGTTCAAAAAACCCTATATTGTGCTGTAGGTCAATGAGAAGCTGTGGAAGGTGAGATTTGTTCAATACTCATGGCCTAAGGTCTGCAGAAATTTCCATAATATAAGGAAGATTCCTACAGGGACGAGAATGCTAAACTGCAGTCTTTTTTCCTCCTGGCTATCTCTGCTCCTTTGCTTCATCTTCCATAAACATTGCTAACCACACGGATTGCTAAATTGCTTTCTTTTAAATAAACCCAGGAATTAAAATTAAAACTTTGGCCAATCAATCTATCTTAATAAAAAAAATCATATCAACCCAAGCGTGCATCAGACAGTAGGGGGAAAATTGTGTGGATAGAATGAGATTTTAAAGTGCAGTTACAGAAGAGGCAGCTGTTTATTTGAGTATCTCCTATCTTGGAATCTTGGACTTGAGCTCTATAAATGCCCGGTAGGCTATCGGGTTCTTTTACCCATGACTGCACCCACCAAGCACAAGATGATGGCACTTAAGGCGTAGCCATTTCAGCCTGAAACATGGTGGCCCTGCAACCAACAAGCACCATTGCTACCAGAGAAAGGATTCATGTAGAATCATTTGCCCTGTATTTATTTTATTTCCACTGTTGTTCCAAACCAACTGTTATTGGGGCTCTAATGGTCAAATAAATATTCTAAAACGAATCATATTTTCTTAGTTTTCTTTCAAACCATGGCTGCACATCCAGGTCTTTGGTGTCCTGGGCCCATCAAGAGAACATGCTGTTCTTAGTAAAGACAAAAGCATGATAGGAAATTCTACCCAATTTAATATCTGATCAAGATTAGCTCAAAATGAAGACTTCTCACACAAGAGCAACAGATTCCATTCAGGTAAGTTTGATCAAGCACAGTACTTGGGGGAAAAAAAGGAATCTCTTCCTGCATCTTCCCTTACTGATGGTGATTTATCCCTTTTTTGAAGGAGGTCCATGCTGTTGGGCTGTGTAGCTCAAGGGGAGGGCCTGACACATTTCTATAGCTATGATTAGGGCATTGGAGGTCCTATTCCTGGCAATGCTGATTTGGGTAGACATTTGTCTTTTTTTATTCTGCTAAGTATTTCATGCACTTAAGGACTTCCCTGCCTTTTGAATTTCAGAGACAGGAAGAGCCCACCCGTACTCTACAAGTGGAAACTGCCATATCTTTGCTTTTCTAGACTCTCTTGCAGGGATGGTGTGAGGTCATGGACTAGTCTCCAATAGTCAGACCCAATCATACCAGACAGAATCAGAAGCCAAAGATGCAGAGAAACAGGTACTGCATGAATCCTTTGGTGGCAATGGTGCTTGTTGGTTGCAGGGCCACCATGTTTCAGGCTGAAGTGGCTACGCCTTAAGTGCCATCATCTTGTGCTTGGGTACAGCCATGGTTTTTCTCATCAAGCCTGCTCTGTGGTATGGTGGTAGCTGTTGTCTCTGGCTACTTAACTGTGTTTCTCTGATCCTTATGGTGATCTGTGAAGTACTCCCTCTCCCTTTCACACATGCCTTGCTACTGAAATCAGCTAGAGCTCTGTTGCTTGCAATTACGAGCACTGATGTTCATAAATAAATATCAGCACTTCCTTTGCTCTAACTGCTGTGTAGGGTATGGAGAATTTTTCATTTATATCCCCTAAGGGAATGTTGTTACTGAATGTTGATTGCTTTTCTTTAGTCTAAATTAATGAAATGACACAGTATCCATTGTAGAAAACAAATGTACATCATTTTACACCGTATACTGTAAATAGTGATTATAATGTGTGATCTTTCCAGAGAAATAGTAGGAAACAGTGTTTTCATTCAGACAGTTCCTGCTGGAAATTGCAAGGCTGTCCTCTACATTGTAATCCCTTTCCTCCTTAGCTCTAATGCAGGAAACTCCACTGTGATTTTATAACAAAGTCACAGCAGTAAAATCCAGTGTGGGGATAAGAGTTGGAAACAGAGTGAGTGCATGAATCCTGCTCGTCTATGGAAACCATGTGGGAGGATACAAGCATTTTTCCATAAAAGTTATTAAGACAAGGCATCAAGCTATTGTCTCTGATTTGTGGACAAAGTAAGGCTGTTTTCCAAACTCATCTCCAGCCTTGGGTCCTGCCAAAAGCTAGAGACCCAGGATGCAGAGTGAGCTTGTTTTTAATGCAATCCCATGCACTGAAACTTTGCTTTTCTTTAAAGCTGACTCAAGGGGAGAGGCTGTTCAGAAGGCTGACCAGTGGAAGCCTTCTGACCATGCTGCCACACAGAGAGCCTCTCATGTAGCATCATCTGTACTACTTTCTTGGCACTTTACTCACTCATATCTTTGATTAAGTGCTATTCAGCATTCATAGGCTCCCTGACTGTGACCCTGTCTCTTCTAACCTCCTGGTCTTCACTGAGAGCAGAGTTGACCATTAATATGCATTTATTGATTGACAAATTGGAAGAGCTCTTGGATACATATTCAGACTGGAGCTGAACTTTGGCGAAAAAGACAATGAAATAAATATCCCAGCCACATAAGAAATAGGGATCTGGAATCATGCTGAAGGAGAGGGTGTTGGGTGTGTGGGCACATATTCAGGAGAAGACAGGAAGCATAGGAACTTTTCTTCCTAAGAAAAGCAAAAGCCAGATTTTAGGCAATTTGTTAGTTAGCTGGTTGGTTAGTTGGTTAGTTTGTTTGGTTTGATTTACTCTCCCACACAAAGTACCAGAGCGCCGGAGCTAACACTATCAACAGCACCTTCTATCAGCTGGCGTCAATGAGCAGGGCATGGGAAGTGGCTTATCAACACTATTCCATATTTATCGGACATCTATGAAGCTCAGAGCCCTACGGAATATGTTAATTTATTTAATCCTAACAACCTCATGTTGTAGGTTTTCTTTTTTTAAAATAATTAATTAATTAATTAATTTAATTTTGGCTGTGTTAGGTCTTCATTGCTGCCCACGGGCTTTCTCTAGTTGCAGTGAGCAGGGGCCACTCTTCATTGCGGTGCATGGGCTTCTCATTGTGGTGGCTTTTCTTGTTGCGGAGCACGGGCTCTAAGCAAGCAGGCTTCTGTAGTTGTGGCACGTGGGCTCAGTAGTTGTGGCACGTGGGCTCTAGAGCTCAGGCTCAGTAGTTGTAGTGCACGGACTTAGCTGCTCTGCGGCATGTGGGATCTTCCTGGACCAGGGCTCAAACCCATGTCCCCTGCATTGGCAGGCGGATTCTTAACCACTGTGCCACCAGGGAAGTCCCATAGATTTTCTTTTTATCCCACTTAACAGATAAGGAAACTGAGGCTCAGAGATGAGCCTGCCTAAAAGTCCACGGGTTAGGAGGCGGCAGCCCAGGCCTTCTTAAATCATTGCTTGAGCTTTGTTAAATATCTCATCAAATTCCTTTTTGAATACAAAAACAACTTATTGTGAAAGAGTGATGAGAACTTTTATTCACTTATGGATGTGTAACAGTTTTCTATACTGGAATATGCAGGTTTTAATGACAGAAATGTGTGATGTGCTAGATGACTCAAAATAGATGGGATTGAACTGAACTACTTCAGTGTGAAAGTCCCAGGGGTGGCTCAGTTCTCTGCTCTCTTCCCAGAGAACATTCATCCTCTGAGAAGGTTGTGCCTGTCTCACACCTTCATCCCAATCCAGATGACTCCTGAATGTCTGTCTCCAGGCCCTTTCTGCCCCTTTGCCTTCTGTTCCAACCCTCTGGTTGCCACTCCTGCATTCACTTGAAGCCTCTCCAGCTAGAGCCTTGAACATGGCTTCCTGAGGGAGAAAGCATTTGATGGCTTCACCCTAGAACTTGATCCTACTCTTGACCCCCCCCAAGCCCCCCATCTTTTGGGGAGCTGGTGATAATTTTTGTTTAACATTATTCTGAGAAACAGTTGAGCTCCCCATTCACAGCTTGACCCTGAAATATAGAAAACAGTAGAGGAGGTTCTGAAGAGGTATAGCAGCGAAAACAATACAATTGTTTTCTGGGTAGTCTCTAGGAAATCCAACTGGAAAACTACTTCGGATAACTTTCTGTGTGTGGAATAACCTAATTAATCCTAAAATCTGAAAGAACAGAAATACTCCATATTAATTATTTTAAAATGTTTATGTGCCTACATATGCCAAGCAATTTACACAAGCTATCTTATTTGAGCCTCACAACGACCCTAGGAGGTATTATTATTATTATTATTATTATTATTATTATTACTATCTCCATATTTATGAATGAAGAAAAACAGGCTTAGAGGGATTTTGTGCTGAAGTGTACCTAGTTAGTGAGCTAGATTGGACCCTGGTATGACCCCTCAAAGCCATGCACACTCTTCCCCTCATTACTGCCACTGACATGGTCCACTTCATCTACTCAACCAGAGATGAGTGTTTACATTGACTCAAAAGTCAATGTCTCCATCTCCTGGCTATTGTAAATAGAGCTGCAATGAACATTTTGGTACATGCCAGGAGATGGAAACAACCTAAGTGTCCATCATCGGATGAATGGATAAAGAAGATGTGGCACATATGTACAATGGAATATTACTCAGCATAAAAAGAAACGAAATTGAGCTATTTGTAATGAGGTGGATGGACCTAGAGTCTGTCATACAGAGTGAAGTAAGTCAGAAAGAGAAAGACAAATACCGTATGCTAACACATATATATGGAATTTAAGAAAAAAAAAAGTCATGAAGAACCTAGGGGCAGGACAGGAATAAAGACACAGACCTACTAGAGAATGGACTTGAAGATATGGGGAGGGGGAAGGGTAAGCTGTGACAAAGTGGGAGAGTGGCATGGACATATATACACTACCAAACGTAAAATAGATAGCTAGTGGGAAGCAACCACATAGCACAGGGAGATCAGCTCGGTGGTTTGTGACCACCTAGAGGGGTGGGATAGGGAGGGTGGGAGGGAGGGAGACGCAAGAGGGAAGAGATTTGGGAACATATGTATATGTATAACTGATTCACTTTGTTATAAAGCAGAAACTAACACACCATTGTAAAGCAATTATATGCCAATAAAGATGTAAAAAAAAAAGTCAATGTCAATATCTGTGTAGGATTTATCACCTGAATACTACTTATTTAACACATTCGTCTCTTCCTACTTGACCTCATGCGGGCATGAGCTACGCTTAACTTTACTATAAGCAAACCTATTTTCACCCCACTTATCTGTCCCAAGGTTCAAGCTCCAGCATGAGTGGGGACAATCAAAGGATTCTCACAGGACAGGTCACAAAATGTCTGGACAGAGTGGCACTGAATTACTGGCTTTACCTGGTATTTGTAAATTTACATTATAAATAAAGTGTTGATTTGCCTGAATCTGGCTGATATGGGGAACTGGGATGTTTCAGTTATGTAGACAGTCCAAATCTTTCAGTTAGAAGCTTAGGTTACATATGTTTTTTTATTTTTTATTTTTTTTATTTTTTATTTTTTATTTTTTTTAATTTTTTGCTTTATAACAAATTTAATCAGTTATACATATACATATGTTTTCATATCCCCTCCCTTTTGCGTCTCGGTTACATATGTTTTTAAAAGGAACAATGAGATTCTAAAAACAGCAACATCTGCTTACAGAAAGAAATAAAACAAATAAAACCTTCTGAACTATTTTTTTGGCTTTAAAAATGACAAAACAATAAAACTAATATCCATGTCTCTGAGTTATGTATGGGAGGGCCTGCTAGAACATCTCTAGACAATTTCATGAAGTGCAAAGCTTGCTGAAGACAGGTGATAAAACTGGAGCATGGATCTCTTACCCTCTTCCTCTTCTACCAAATAAACGTGGTCACATTTAAGAAATCAAGGAGCACCTTCTAAGTAACCTTTAAATCTTTTCCCTTCTTTCTTTCTGTTCCCTACACCACTTCACCACTTTTTCTGAAATTCTAAGATTTTAGGCATATGGAGGCAGTAATTATTCTAGAAAGTTGATAATCCTGATGTTGAAGAAGTCAATAAGTAATAATAATTAAAACATACTAGCTCATAAATACTAACAAATTTACTGGGTTTCCAGGAACTGTGCTTACACAATGAGTTCTGTGCCCAAGTTTAATTGGTCAACATTAATTCCAACTTTTCCACTTATTCCCTCTTCCAAATTATGTTTTCCATAATCTGTTTACAGTACGAAAGAACCCCTCCCCAAGATCTCAAGCATCTCTTTTCTTACATTGCTTCGTAAGGTCTGTATGGGAAAAGAAGTAGAGGAAACATATGCAGTATTTATTTGACTCAAATCAATGTGTGCAGTATACACACTCTGTGTCTATGTGGTCACATTTCTTTCTGTGTTTTGTCACCTTTCATAGCATTTATGAAATACCTCTATAAGACAATGTTTCTTTTCATTTTATGGCTTTATAATTGTAAGTATTGCACAGCAATTTTTAACAATAGGAAACATTTTCAAATGAGAAGGGAAGTCATTCATACTTCCACTTTCTTCCAAATCATGTTTGTTTTGTTTTATTTTTTTTCCTTTTCCAGCTCTGTCCAGGTACATATGTAATGTTTTACATAGCTATAATTCTTCTCTAAGACAAATCTTTCCAATTCATATACTGTATAACATTGTGACATTTTAATTTTTATTATTATTATTATTATTATTTTTTGCGGTATGCAGGCCTCTCACTGCTGTGGCCTCTCCCGTTGCGGAGCACAGGCTCCGGATGCGCAGGCTCAGCGGCCATGGCTCATGGGCCCAGCCGCTCCTCGGCATGTGGGACCTTCCCGGACCGGGGCGCGAACCTGTGTCCCCTGCATCGGCAGGCAGACTCTCAACCACTGCGCCACCAGGGAAGCCCCATTGTGACATTTTTACACATAATACTGGGCTATCCATAATCAAATTAACCTTGCCCATCACAACCTGAATACCCTGAGAGGCAGTTATCTCATTGTTCCCAAAGGTTGTCATTGCTCAACAACTTTTGAGCTTCCACTTGGTAAGCTACTTTAGAACTTGCTGTTATGCTTTTGATCTATTTCAGGTGTGATAAATCTTTGTATTCTGAAGGTGGGTTGATTTTTGGACTTTTGTCAAGTTCGATGAATAATGCTGAAGTTGGTTAGAAAAATAAGTAGGAGTAGAAAACAATGCTGCTGGTGAGTAACATGTTGAGACACTGAGTCTTCTCACATAGACTGGCTTCAAAGATCATTTCCAAAGAAAGTTTCAAAAGCTACCTGAATAAACCATAATGGAAAAGGATATTAAAAAATGTATATATATATATATACATATGTATATATATATACATATATATACATATGTATATATATATATACACACACATTCTGAATCACTTTGCTGTAAAGCAGAAATTAACACAACATTGTAAATCAACTATACTTCAATTAAAAAAAAACTACTTGAGAAATGGAAGAATCAGTGTACCGACGTTGGTCTCCCACAGAACCACCCAGAAGGGGTACAGTGCTCATTTGGAATTTCTAATCCTTGTGTGTGATTTGTAAAAACAGTTCCATTAATTCATAACTTGACACCTCAGCCCACCATGCTGCTGATGGTTGCCTCGTGCCTGGCTCTGCAGGGACAGCTGCCTCTGAGATTCTGGGGTCCCAGGAGCACACACCCCTCAAACCTCTCAGATCTAAATGTCAAACCTCTGCCGGGAAAGAAGCCAGACTCTTCCCAGATTAGCTACATTCAGGAAGAGCATCCAAAGGAGAGCCTCTGATATTCTTTGCAACTCATTTTAGTCTTGGCGGGGCTGGTCATCTGTAGCTGAAAGTGTAGTGGTTCATGCAAAGAACCTCAGTGCGAGAGGATCAAAAGACTAGATTCTAGTCTCAGCGCTACACCAGCTAGCCTTTTCAATGTCATTTCTTCTCTCTGGCTGCTGAGCTGGTGATTCTCCATTGATCTCCACCTAGCTTTGCTCTCTGCCCTTCTCTGCCCTCCTGTGGTCCCTGGGAGCTGACCCCTCTCTGGTGGTTTTCTAACCCTCTGGCTTCTTGTTTGGTTTGGCAAAAGAGAATCACCTGTAAAACATCAGAGAGTGCAAAGAAAGAGATTGGAGTATTAATCCTACACATTTTCCCTCTCTCTCTCTCTCTCTCTCTCTCTCTCTCTCTCTCTGTCTCCCTCAGGGGCAGTGGTTTGCCAGCAGCTATGCTCGCTGCTCCCATTAGATAACTCTATCCACAGTTTCCGTTCTTGCCAGGTTCCAGTAACAGTGCCCTGTTTCACCCCTTAAGCCAAGGAATGGTTAAAGCTCCCCATTGTTAGTCCCAGAGTGCTTCAACACCCCTACTCTGCCCAGACCTCTGAAATAGTTCCTTCAAAAACTCCCTTTAAGTAAGCCTTCTACATCCTGTGGGGTCATGTCTGATGGGGTTGTCTAATACGTATATAATAAAGTGTTCAGACAATTTGAACCTGAAGGTCCCTTTAAGCCCTTCTGTTCCTTGACCACACTGTTTGCTGATTGAAGCAGGGTAATTTTACAACCACAGACTTGCTCAAAGAACAGTAACCTGCTTTTCTAAGGAGGCCTTGACTCTCAATTTTATTATTTTTAAAGTCAACCTAAGATGGCTTAAATAGTCAGTAGTCATCATCAACTCTAGGAAAATGCTTATTCAAAATATTTGGCTTGGAGTTGGCAAATAGACCCCAAAGTGACTTCTTTCTATCCAGGTCTTATTTAAGAACCTCAGGATTAAAAACCCTATCATTAATTAGGGCACCTTTTCTTTGGCCTGATTCATGAAGTCCACCTTGGCGCAGTCATGTCCCTGCTGACCTGTCTGCAGATTTGTCAGTCTGTCTCTCTGGCCCGCATCCATCTGGCCTATCTAATTGTAACCGCTGGGATGTAACTGGACACCAATGGCGTTCTCCTTCTTGAGTAATCGCATCAATGAGTTATATTAGCTGTCATATTAAAGTAGCTCTCTGCTAACCTCTGGTAATATGAGATCATATTCACCATTAGCCTTTTTTTTCAGTTGGGTAATACCATCTCCCTAATGTTTTTGCCTTCTTAATCCAAATGAATAAAATCCAAGAAAAAGAACAACAATCTAAGGGAGTTTGAGAGTGAGTCAATATTTCATTTCTGTAGGTATTTTTTTTCTCAAAATGCAAAAACAAACATGTTAAACAGAGATCTCATGGAGCACCCAGAATGGTGATTTCCTGCGAAAGTGATCACACATTTTTTTAGGAAGTATGGAAGGGTGACGTGGGCTTTGGGAACATCAAACTTAACTTGGAAATAACTGGGGTGGCATAGGGGAATAGGTATAATCATTCTGTCAATTTTACCATCTTGGGCCCTTCTCCAACAATATTAGAGCAGAATTAAAATAAATAGCAACAGCTTAGTTAACTGCCATATTTTATTACTCATCCAGGATGAAAAAGTGGTTTCCAGTTTTTCATCTCTTGCAACATGGATTCAAAGTCGTTTTACTGGATTTTGAAGGTGTTTACAAAAATGCCTGGGATTTCATTTTTTTTCCTATTTAAAAGGGATCAAATATACTTGGCTTTCAATGTGTCGTGGCTCCAGTATATTTCTCGATGAGTGTGATTTGAAAATAACAAACACCGAGTTCATAAGCTTATGTCACCTGTCATCAATTCAAATTCTCAAACCTTGTTAAACTGAGACTTGCTTCTTGGCATTGTCATGGCCCTGGACCATTTTTCTATACTTGCCCTGAAGGCAGGAAGATGGGAAACAGGAAAATCAAGCTGAGAACATAGATGGGAAGTGAGAAGAATTTGAGAGGACTTTGGTGTACAAAATTCAGAGTAGCAGTCCTCCGTTTATATGCACACTCACTTTCCCTCCTGTGTGGCTCCAGCTACAGACAAATGCTTAACAGTTTTAAGGAAGGGAAACAAACAGAATTATCCAGTTCAGTGAAAATGCATCAAATCAAAAAGTTATAAATTTTGGTAGTTCTTTTCCTTTACTCTTTTTTCCTTTTCCTTCCTTCCTTCCTTCCTTCCCTCCCTCCTTTTTCTTTCTTTCCTTTCTTTCCTTTCTTTCTTTCTTTCTTTATCTTTTCTTTCTATCTTTCTTTCTCTCGCTCTTTCTTCCCTTCCTCCCTCCTTCCCTCCTTCCTTCCTTCCCTTCATTTTTATTCAGTAAGGTGGCCAATGCCAGAAAAATTAAAAACAACAGAGTTATATAAACAGTAACATTGAGATACAATTCGACTCCTTAAAAATATATTGATCAGCTACCAATGACAGCATCTTGGGTATTATGCCCTATTTTAAATGTTGAGAAAATGGTGACTATGTTTGGCATGACCTGCCTTTATGTCCCTTTAGTATAAATACACTGATTGAATTTCTGCTTTTTTGGCCAACCACTTCTGCTGCTTTTAGCAGCAGCTGCTGTTCCTACCACGACTACACTTTGCTACTATCGCCCCTGCTCTGCCTTTCTTGGTGGAAAGTCGGTTTGGTAAATTGCCAACTCCAGAGAAGATTTCTATAGTAATAGGATGCCCAGGGCCATGGAATTACACACAGGATGGTCAACTTCTGTCTAAATTGAACAACTGTGATAACTATAGTAAAATAAAGCCTTTGTAATTAAATGCTTAAGAACAGAGCCAAGCAGAGAAATGGAGGAGACCAGAAATCTCCCTAATGAATGAAATTCTAATCACTTAATGTAGTTTTCTTACTTCCAGCAATCTATTTGTTATAAACAGGACAAGGAAGTAATTCCTATTTTAGTCTTTTTATATTTGATAATATCTTTCTAACCACATGCTCGAATATACCAAGCTGTTGTTTGAATTCCTAGTTTGAACCCAAGTGGGGTTTAGTGCCATTACGATGCCTATACTCATGGCATCATAGGATTGCAAGTGGTCTGAAGCAATCATTTGGCCCAAGAAAACGGGAAACTTCTAGAACAGAAACTCTTCCAGGCTTTTCTTGAAGCCCTCCAGGATTTGAGATTCCATAATCTCCCTCAGTGATGTATTCCAGTGTCACATGATCCTGGGACACATTACATCTGTTCTAACTTAAAGAGGGATCTATTTTTTTCCAAGAAATTGAAGACAATAACTTCATCTTAGCAGACATCATCTTCTCCTTTTTTCCTTAATGAGAAAGACTGATGAGATGATCTACAAATCCCTCTGCCTCAAAGATTCAGATTCCCTTGCACCGATATTTTGGCTTCTCTTGAAAAGCAAATAACCCTCTACTTGAAGATAGAAGGAGGAGCCTGTCACATAGAAGGAGCCACTAATGTTTATTGAATGAATGAATGAACAATGCATGCATGCCTCTTCTAAACCCTGTGCTCTTGACCAAGTAATTAAATTTCTCTCAATTTTTTTCATGTTACTAATTTTTTGTCATAAAAACTAGGGAACTAAGGATACATAGTAGAAAGAAAATGCATAGCTAAATGGGACCTAACCAAACTTATAAGCTTTTGCACAGCAAAGGAAACCATAAAGAAAATGAAAAGACAACCTACAGAATGGGAGAAAATATTTGCAAACGATGCGACCAACAAGGTTTTAATTTCCAAAATGTACAAACAGCTTATGCAGCTCAATATAAAAAAAAAACAAACAACCCAATCAAAAAATGGGCAGAAGACCTAAACAGACAATGCTCCAAAGAAGACATACAGATGGCCAACAGGCACATAAAAAGATACTCAACACTGCTAATGATTAGAGAAATGCAGTGTTTGTTTTTCTCTTCCTGACTTACTTCACTCTGTATGACAGACTCTAGGTCTATCCACCTCACTACAAATAACTCAATTTCGTTTCTTTTTATGGCTGAGTAATATTCCATTGTATACGTGCGCCACATCTTCTTTATCCATTCTTCTGTCAATGGACGCCTAGGTTGCTTCCATGCCCTGGCTATTGTAAATAGTACTGCAATAAACATTGTGATACATGTCTTTTTTTGAATTATGGTTTTCTCAGGGTATATGCCCAGTAGTGGGATTGCTGGGTCATATGGTAGTTCTATTTTTAGTTTTTTAAGGAACCTCCATACTGTTCTCCACAGTAGCTGTATCAATTTACATTCCCACCAACAGTGCAAGAGGGTTCCCTTTTCTCCACACCCTCTCCAGCATTTATTGTTTGTAGATTTTTTGATGATGGCCATTCTGACTGGTGTGAGGTGATACCTCACTGTAGTTTTGATTTGCATTTCTCTAATGGTTAGTGATGTTGAGCATCCTTTCATGTGTTTGATGGCAATCTGTATATCTTCTTTGGAGAAATGTCTATTTAGATCATCTGCCCATTTTTGGATTGGGTTGTTTGATTTTTTAATATTGAGCTGCATGAGCTGCTTGTATATTTTGGAGATTAATCCTTTGTCAGTTGCTTCATTTGCAAATATTTTCTCCCATTCTGACATTTGTCTTTTCGTTTTGTTTATGATTTTCTTTGCTGTGCAAAAGCTTTTAAGTTTCATTAGGTCCCATTTGTTTATTTTTGCTTTTATTTCCCTTTGCAAATCAAAACTACAATCACCTCACAGCAGTCAGAATGGCCATCATCAAAAAGTTTCAAATAATAAATGCTGGAGAGGGTGTGGAGATAAAGGAACATTTTTACACTGTTGGTGGGAATGTAAATTGGTGTTACCACTATGGAGAACAGTATGGAGGTTCCTTAAAAACTAAAAATAGAGTTACCATATGACCCAGCAATCCCACTCCTGGGCATATATCAGAAAAGACACAAACTATAATTCAAAAAGATACATGCATTCCAATATTCATAGTTGCACTGTTCACAATAGCCAAGACATGGAAGCAACCTAAGTGTCCATCAACAGATAAATGGATAAAGAAGATGTGGTACATATATACAGTGGACTATTAGTCATAAAAAAGAATGAAATAATGCCATTTGCAGCAACACAGATTATCATACTAAGTGAAGTAAGTCAGAAAAAAAAAACAAATATTATATTGTATCACTTATACGTGGAATCTAAAAAAAATGGTACAAATGAACTTACTTACAAAACAGAAACAGATTCAGACGTAGAAAACAAACTTATGGTTACCAAAGGGGAAGCAGGGGGAGGGATAAATTAGGTGTATGGGATTAACAGATACACATTACTATATATAAAATAGATAAACAACAAGGATTTACTATATAGCACAAGGAACTATATTCAATATCTTGTAATAACCTATAATGGAAAAGAATAAAAAAAGAATATAAATATATACAGATATCAGATATAGATATCCAAATCACTTTGCTGTATAACTGAAACTAACACAATATTGTAAATCAACTACATTTCAATTAAAAAAGAAAGAATATGGGCTTCCACACCACATTCATTAAGTATACGAACTGGAACAAGTTGCTTAACCTCTTTGCAGCTCTTTTTCTTTGTAATATGGACTAAAGAAGCTGACCTCAGGATTGTTGTATAACATATGTAAAGAGCCTGTTGCAAGTTGAAAAAACACAACAATTTTTTTCCTATTCTCTAAAACTCCCAAGTTACTCCATTCTTTTTAAAGGAGATCATGGATGAGACTGCTATTTGCCTATCCCAATCTACATCCTTTCCTTCCCTTCCCTCTAATAGAGAGGCCCTAATTTTGAGCTGACCCAGCTAAAGATGACATTTGCTAGCCTCTCTTGAAGCTATATATAGCCATATGAAAAAATTCTGCCAATAAATATAAGCCAAAGTGTCATGTGTCTGCTTTCAGAAGGTCTCCTCAAAAGGAGAATGAGCCTCTTCCTCCCTTCCTTCCATCCATCCTTCCTTCCTTCCTTCCTTCCTTCTTTCCATTGCTTGGAACATGTATGTTATAGCTGGAGCTTTTGCTTCCATCTTCAATTCCAAGGATGCAAGTCACACAGTAGGGATGGCAGAACAGAAAGCTGAAAGGGGTTTGGGTGACTCATTGAAGTTCTATGAAGGCCTCACCTGCCTACATTCAGACTTCTTTTGTTGAAGAAATAAACTACCTTGTTTAACTCATTGTTACTTGAACACTTTCTATTATATGCAGCCAGGCTCAGAAGATAACCTCAAGGGGATAAAATATATATTAAACTTTAATCTTAGCTAACAAATAATTAGTGTATATTCCTTAACCACTTATATATTATATTTCCTTTCATCTCTGTTACCATGTTGACTTAGACTACAGTAAAACTACAGTGATAGTTCACACAACTTGCAATATTTATATTTTTCCTTTAGTATTTATAATTAGCCTATGTTACCTTTTATGCTTGTTTTGGCCTCTTCTCCAGCAGGTCAAGGTCATTTCCATTTGAATTAATTTTTTTCAGAGGTATTAATAATATTACTAATTCATAAAAATTTAGAAAACAATATGGCAGAGTTGAATGGCCTAGGATTTGTAGTTTGAAGGCTTAGACCAATCCTGGTACTAGCGTCATTAATTGTGTGACCTTGAACAAGTCATTTAACTTCTCTGAGCCTCTGTTTTATCCACAACACACAGGGTTAATAATAATCCTGTCTTACTGACTTACTGGAATTAGTGAGAATCAGGTAGGAGAATATATTTGAAAGTACTCTGTAAGATAAAGCACCATAGGGATGTTGCTTGCTATGAATACTATCAGAAGATACACACTGTAAGATTTTTTATGCATACAGATATTATTATAGGTAGAACTATCAGAGAGATAATTTTAAAGTTTCCAACATATGGTGGTTTCCAATCTCTTCTTTTGAGGGTAAAATAAATCTTCGATTTGAGACGTTACTGTAAAATATAAATGAATCAGTATAATGGTCATAGGCTATAATTTTTTTTTTTTTGGTTTAGAGTTGTTTAGGTGCGGAAGGAATAAATATTTAAAATCTTGAATTCCAAGAAATGAATCTGAGGATCTTTGTACTCTTGGTTCTCTCTGGCTCCTTTCTTCCCTTACCACACTGGTATGGAACAGTGGAATCTGATCCATTGTCCTTGAAGAGCACAACAGAAAGGTCAAAGTCATTCTTTTATAGCTTGCCAATCTTTTGGGACAAAACTGAAAGGGTCAGTAAAAATCGAGATAACTTACATCTGTTACTTCTTCATTGTCCAGGTGGACAATCATAGCAAGAATTATTCAAGCTCAGTTTTCTCTTCAAAAGCTGTATTGATTGCTGCATAATGTTTTCTGATGGTCCAAGGATCTTATGTTAACTCTCCAAATGAACTGGGAACACCCATTTGATTTTTACCAGTTAGGTGAGAATTCCAGTTACAAAGAAGGCTCTGATAATGAATATGCTTCAGTGGAAGAAATGAATTTAAAACCATATGTATTTATCTTGCACATTATGATTTTACTGAATCTGGTGCAGTGATGTACACTTTTAGGGTGATCACACATCTTGGTTTGCCTGGGACAGCCCTAGTTTATGTCTGCTCTCTCAGCGTAATTATTAATAGTATCCCTTTTAGTTTTGAAAGCACTCTGATTTGGATGATAAATTATATGCTTACCCTATTTTAGAGACATTTTATTGTCCTGGTTGACTAATAATGGGATGTCCTTATAAATTCTAAGCAGGCATCATTCCTTTGTAAATAATCTGCCCTGCTGTGGAGTCTTTAAAACAACATCTCTGATAATCCATGTTTTCTTAGACCCATGAGCAAGACCACCTGACACTCTTCTTCAGAAAGAAAGGCTTTAAAATATCACCATTTCTGAACAGCTATATCAGGGGTTGGCAAACCTTTTGTAAAGGACCAGATAGTAAATATTTCAGTCTTTCTGGGCCGTACAGTCTGTCTCAACTACTCAACTCTGCTGCTGTAGCATGAAAACATCCAGACAGTATGTAAGCCAATGGGCGTGGCTGTGATCCAACAAAACTGCATTTACAAAAATAAGAGGAAAGGATTTGGTCCATGGTGTGCCGACCCCACGCTAGTGTTTTAATATTTTCTCTTGACAACTGACAAAATGGAATTTATACTTTCCAGATTTCTTTTCAAGTGTTAAAAGGAGCAAAAGACAGACAGTTGGCCCTAGTTAGATTGTAACTAATATCATGGAAAGATGCTCTCATTTCTTACAAACAAAGCTCCCAAGCTTTCTGTCATCAACACATCTTGTTCAATCAAAAGAGTCACAGTGCACATTCAATCTAAAGAAGTACAATGAAGATACTCCCTCTTTAAATGAGTCAACACAAATGTGTATCCTTCAAAGGCTATGGAATTGACGGGCAGCTATATTTGATTGTTTGGGTGTTTTAAACATTGTTTCCAACATCTATGATGAGGCAGTTTCGGGAAATTTTAATTTTATTTTGCACCTCCTTGTGTTTTCATATTATGGGGACAAGGTGTAAATCTACCTTTGAGAGAGACATCTGAAATGCTTAGATAAACAAGCTTGCATCTGTAAAAGAGGAATTAGAGAGGGAGAGAATTGTATACATGCCAGTAGTTAAAACACAAGAGAAAAGTCCATTGCCCTTTAAATTGAAACAGAAGGAAAGACATGAAGGAAAGCCTTGAGTAAAATTAAATAAATGCTGAAAGTATACTCAGAAACACATCAAAGCATGGAATTGTTTTCTTGCTATGTTGAGAATTGTGATAATATGGTATGGTTCACAGTGTGTGTGTGTGTGTGTGTGTGTGTGGGTGTGTGGGTGGGTGTATGTGGGTGTGTGTGAGAACAGGAATTAAAAATAGACAGCAACAAAATGTTAAGACCAAGATATTGGACATACTAAGCAAAGAAATGTATTCAGTCAAAGTAAATAGACAAAGTGTGACATGCTTTAAATAATGATGAGTTGATGAATTCTTTGCTGTCTGACCTGGAATATCAAGCCCCAATCAGAAATGAATGGACTGTCTCTCCTGGAGAGGTAGACACTAGTTGCAGCCTGGGGAAAGAGGAAACATAAAAGCAGATCTAGATTTGCCTTGCAATGACAGCTGCATATTAATCTAAAGAATTTCTAAAAAATCAAAAAGGCATTTTTCAGCAAAATACACCCCTAGAGCCTCAATCATAAAGCAGGGAAATAAACTTGAAACAGGATTGATTTCATCTTAAAGGGAATATTTCTTTGAAATGCTACCAACTGTAGTTGTCTTATTTGGTTTTCAATCCTATAACAAAATTGTGCCATATTGTGTCAAATAAGAAGATAATATAACAGCTTTAAACAAATTTTGTAATTATGGGTTCAATCAAAACTGCATCAAATTTGTGTGTATTTGGGAAGTTATGCCATTGAATACTAAGTAGCTCTAAATATCAACCTTCATTTTTCACTTCAGTTTTAAGACCTTGACTCTTAAAGGGTTAGATTTCCGCAATAGAAGTTAGAGACTGGAAGAGATCCTGTGCATTTTAGTAGTTTGCTATTCTCTTTAGAAAATGCCAGGTGCTGCCCTGGCAAAGACTGAAGATATTTAGGCATGAATGAGATGTCTGTGGTCTAATGCTCTTTAATCAGCCCCTAAGTACAGTTCTAACCATTGAGCATCTTCACGTTTCTCTAGGACATTATTTCCAGGTTCATGAAAAACTGGGTTTCTTGTGCTAAGAGAAGGCCTGATAATTGAATCCAATTTGTTTTGGTTTTTATAGAATATCTTTCCAGTATTTGGTGTCCTTTGAATGGAGAGGGAAAGAGATGAATAGGTTAGAAAGGCCTTATAGATTTTCAATGTGTCAGGCAGGCCTGAGTTCAGGTTCTGAGTGTCTAGTTCTTACAAACTTGGGCAGGCTTCAGTTTCCACATCTGTAAATTGGGGGAAATTTTAGTACCTGTTTTCTAGGTTGTTGTGAGTATTATCTAAGATAATGTATATAAAATAAACAGCCTCAAGTCAGGCACATAATAATGGCTCAATAAAATAGAGCTGTTGATAAAGACCCCGAAGTCATAATTAACTGAAACTGTTTGGGTTTCTGAGTAAGCTTGGCAGGAAATAAGTATGGGAGATATTCTCTTTAAGGTGATTTTCTTTTACCAGCGCCAAGAGCAGGATTAATAACCTTGACTGAGCTTGAGAAGGCAGTGGATGTGAGCACAGAGAATCAGACGACTCCATACCCTTCTATGCTCTTCTTTCCAGAACTTTCTTTTGTCACTGAGCTGTTGCACTTAAATATTTTCACTGAAGTCTCTTGGTATAAATTGGGTGTGTGCTTTCAATGCACAAGTTTAGAAAGTAGTACTGTATCAACGTACTTTTTCCTCCCCGTGCTAAAATGTTTCCATGGAAGAAAGTAAATTTTGGAGCCTTCTATTTTCTTTTTCCTGTTTATTAAAAAAGTTCCCTGCCTGCAAAGTTGCTGGCAAAATTATTCTTTGTCTCTTAACACTTGATTCATCTTAAACAAATCTTTTTAAGGAATGCACTGTAGCATAAAGAAAAGGTGCCTGACATTCATCACACGAGCATTACATGAACCTTCAGGAATAAAAAAATCACTCAAAACTGCCCAGGGAAGGGACTTCCCTGGTGGCGCAATGGTTAAGAATCTGCCTGCCAATGCAGGGGACACGGGTTCGAGCCCAGGTCTGGGAAGATCCCACAGGCCGCGGAGCAACTAAGCCTGTGTACCACAACTACCGAGCTTGCACTCTAGAGCCTGCGTGCCATGATTACTGAGCCCGTGTGCCACAACCACTGAAGCCCATGTGCCTAGAGCCCGGTCTCTGCAACAAGAGAAGCCACTACAATGAGAAGCCCGCGTACCGCAACGAGGAGTAGCCCCCACTCGCCGCAACTAGAGAAAGCACGCGTGCAGCAACGAAGACCCAACACAGCCAGAAATAAATAAATAAATTTATAAAAAATAAATAAATCAAATGCGTGCCCCCATTTTATGGATGAGGACACTGAGGATCAGAGAACTGAGTAATCAGCCCAAGGTCATCTAACAACCAAGTGGCAGAACTGGGATTTGAACCTAGAGTTTACATCCCTTCTACCTGAGTCAAGTGCATTAGTATCTATTCCATCTTGCAAAATAACAGTGTCTAAGGCTAATTCTTTCCCTTGAGCTCCACTGGAAAAGCTGTGTTCCTGCTGCCTTAAGGAGCAGTGGGAACAGGAGAAGAAAAGAGTTTCTTTGAAGCAGTGCAAGTTCTTGGGCCCCATCCCAGACCTACTGAATCAGAAACTCTGGGGAGGGGCCAGCAGGCTGTGTTTTAACAGGCCCTCCGAGGGATCCTGATGGGTGCTAAAGTTTGAGAACCACCACTCGATAGCTCTAGACAACCTGTCTTCAAAATAAGGTGCAAGCCACCTCCTTACTGTTTGCCCTGCCTTTTCAATCATGGCCAACAACTGAGCCCACCCTAGAAGGGTAGAGATGAGAAGAATTCTGGGAATGTTGAAAGTGTTTCCACATAGAACCCAATGTTAGCTTTCAGCTTCTCCAAAAAGTAGTACAAAACACACTTTGTCCATTCCTGACAACAGCATGGAAGCCTTTTAATTAGTCCACCCTAGAGGAAATAGAGATTCGCTCGTTAAGTAATTGCTCTGATTACTGGTGGGCAGGGGTGTGCATTGTTTTCTGATGCATTTGTTTGGAGTGAGCAGTGCTACCAAACTGAAGGCTTCTTACAGAGAGTGTTAACATAAAAGGACTCCAACAAGCTGTGTGAGGGAGAGGGACGTGACGTTGATGGCAGGAACAGTCACAGAGCCAAACACACACACACACACAAACACACACACACAAATACCAGTTCACACTGTGCAGACTGATCAATGGCCTGTATCCCAGGAAAGTGAGCATTAATTTCCTGATACTCCCTAAAATTTCAAAAGATATATCAAAGCCTGGTGCCGTCCTCCAAGTTCCCATTGCATGGGGTTAAATGTCTACATTTTGGGCTTCCCTGGTGGCGCAGTGGTTGGGAGTCCGCCTGCCGATGCAGGGGACGTGGGTCCTTGCCCCGGTCTGGGAGGATCCCACATGCCGCGGAGTGGCTGGGCCCGTGAGCCATGGCCGTTGAGCCTGCGCATCCGGAGCCTGTGCTCCGCAACGGGAGAGGCCACAACAGTGAGAGGCCCGCGTACCGCAAAAAAATAAAATAAAATAAATAATAATAATAATAAATGTCTACATTTTAGTGAAGGTGACTCAGCCAGTGACAAGATGTAGAGACCCAGGTTATAGGAATATAAGAAATTGAAGTGAATACTGTTCGTAGAAATGTCTCATCTTACAACTCTGGGCATCTCATCCTAGCACACATTCAACTCTGGTAAGGAGTCTGAGTAATAGTACCCACACTCTCACAGTTGGAAAGGAATGCTGAGACTCTCTTCCAACTGCCTCTTCAATTAAAGAACTCTCTCTTCAATAACTCTGTTCCAGAATCATTCAGTACCATTTTTCTTTTTTTTGAATTAATTTTCATTGGCATATAGTTGCTTTACAATGGTGTGTTGGTTTCTGCTGTACAGCAAAGTGAATCAGCTATATGTATACATATATCCCCTCTTCTTTGGATCAGTGTCATTTTTCTGAAGCCACGCAAACAGAACCAGGTCTGCTGATGGGGCTCAGGCTGTTGGAGCCACACACAGAAAGGGTATGTGGACCCAAGTCACAAGGGCCAGTTCTGTGGTCCCCAGAAGCACCCTATCAGAAGGTGTAAACTGGCCACACTAAGTAGCTAGACTTTCTGCCCTTTAGTTCAAACTTCCAAGAATAAGAATTTAACTGGTTTAGTTCAATCAAGTCACCCTTCATGAGGTGCCTACTCCTAGCCCAATCAGTGGTGGCCAAAGGCGGTCTCTTCAGGGGGTCAAGGAAAGAGTAGATACTCTAGGTAACACAGAATGATGGGGCTGACAGTGAAACACCAGGTACCACATTGACTTAAAGTTAGTGGTATATATGTCTGTCTCTTCCTCTAGGTCATGAGCATCATCAGAACATCTTATTTATCTTAATGAAACCACTTTCTAGAGGAACCTCAACCTGTTAGAGTATAAACATGAACTAATTTAATTTTTTCCAAAAAACAAAACAAAACAAAACAAAACAAAACAAAACAGCTAGCTGTAGACTTCAGGGTAAAAACAAATATTTCAAATTTCCTTCTTGTAGGCTCACAGTAGAATTTCACTTTCCCCGCTGTGATGAGGTTAGGTGTGGCCATGTGACTTTCTTTGGCTAGTAAAATGTGAGCAGAAGTAAAGCTCACATCTGGGCAGAGGCCAAATTGAGGGCCAGTGCTTGTTTCACCATGGCTCTACCCCCTGACTTGAGGACTGTGGAAGCGTATCTCAAGATGGTACAACATCAACTTGGGTCGTTGAGTGACTGCAGTGAGCGAGTCCACAGCTGACCCACACAGCACAAGTAGCATGAAAGTACACTGAACATGTGTCATGAAGACACTGAGATTTTGAGGTTGTTTGTGTTAAACAGCAATTTTGTACTGGACACTTTTAAAGGGGCAAGACAGCTTTTACCTGAGCTAATGCAGTCGGGGAGAGAGACATCAGTACAGAATGAACTCAATCCCAAATACAGCAAAGACAACTGGGGATTTATAGCCAATAGGCAGAGTGAGGGGAGACAGTGGATGTGGACAATTGCTAAAAGGAACTTCATTAGATATCAAAGATAGGGGAATTCTCAATAAACTGGCTTGGTAGGATTCTTTGTGAAAACTGGGCCCAGCAGGCCAAGGTCAAAGTCTAGTTGAGAAGAGGAACCTGACTTAAGTTTGGTCAAGGAAGGAGTCCTTGTCATTTGTCACTGTAGCCTAGATTCTCTCTGCCACTGGGTTAGGAAACATTTATTTTCTTTTGAACCCTGTAATAGTTTGTAAGAACTGCTATAACGGAATACCACAGACTGGGTGGCTTAAACAACAGAAATTTATTTTTTCACAGTTCTGGAAGCTAGAAGTCCAAGGTCAAGGTGTTGGCAGATTTGGTTTCTTCTGAAGTCTCTTTCCTTGGCTTGCAGATGGTCATTTGTTGCTGCATCCTCACATGGTCTTTCCTCTGTGCACGTGCACCCCTGGTATCTTTCTCTGTGTCCAAATCTCCTCTCTTTATAAGGGCACCAGTCAGAGTGGATTAGGGCCAAATGCCCTCATTTAAATTTAATCAACCTGTACAGGCCCAATCTCCAAATAAGTCACATTTGATATACTGGGTGTTAGGGCTTTAACATATGAATTTGGAGGGACAGAATTCACCCCACAACAAGCCCCGATTTTGCTCTCTTTCATTTTCCCAGACCGGCCCTAGTTCTGCTCTCTAATATTCCCCAGAATGTATTGAATGCTTTCCTGTTCATGCCAGTCCACCAAAGGTGGGACCTCCTTCTGATGTGGTCTGACCAGTGCTGAGGACCACACAACTCTTACTCCCCTTCTTCCAAACTCTATTCTTCCATGGGCACGAGCTTAATGCCTATGTCAATCGACTGGCTCTTCATGACCCTAGAACTTCTTTGGGGTGACTTTGCTGTTAAGTTAAATCTCCCTCATTCAGTTGATTTTCTGAACCCAAACACAGAAGTTTATATTTATGTTTGTTTCTGTTTATGATTTATTATCATCCTCATTATATTTCCTTCTATTGTTTTTGACTTCTTGTTTGTGGCTTTAAAGTAGCTTTTGAATCTTAATGCTGTCATCCTGTATCCTTACTAGTCCTCTCAGCTGTACGCCCACTGCTGGTTTCATGAGGTTGCCTTCTCTGCATTTATCTAAGTTGTTGGGAGATATGCTTAACAGGAAGGTCCAACTAGGTCACACTTGGACAGCCCCCTGCAGGTTGACATCTGTCCATCAATTCAGGAGTGTAATAGAACACCGGTGAACTCACCACCCTGCCCTGTATCCAGCCCACATTTGTCATCAGGAGTTGCTTTTCCCCTGGGCCAAAGAAGCCCACACCGACACCCTCTCCATCTTTTTCTTGGGCTATTGTGCCAATGGTCAGCCCACTAGGACTTGAGCCATGTCTTCTTTGCTGCTAGAGATTTGATTATTCTGTTGACTCTGACTTAAGGACTCCGTATGTTCTGGATCCTGGCAGCTCAGCAATTACTCAGCTGGATCTGCCCAAGCAGAGCTTGCCCAAGGGGAACCCAAAGAGGGCACCCCTGGGTAACCCTGAAGCTTGGGTAAGCCTCAGTTCTGACAATAGGCTGAGCATTCTGAAGGGATTTCCCTTCATCAGGGGTCCTTGTTACTGTATTGTGGCCATTCTCAGATCCACGTAAATAGAATAAAAAAACAGTCTCAATTTAATCTGCCACTCCAGCCCCTGCAAGGACACAGCTGGTGAGGGTGTGCTGACTTTATTCACAAGCCAGTCCCTTCTCTCCAGCCTTGCAATAATTTTGTTGTCTTTGTTATTCTATATCCTGCAGTGATTTCCCTGAGTGCAGTGAGTGATTAATTTAGCTGGTGTCACAGGCTACAACATGTTGATATAAAGGGAAAAAGAACGAGAAAAAGAAAAGTGTGGAAGGGGTGAAAGGCTACTGCAGCAAACACACACAGGACCCAAGCTCCAGCCCTCGTACAAGACGCTCCAATGGCCAAAATGACCCCACGACATTGTTTTTGTGAACAGGAGTATGAACTTCTGAATGGTTGAGTTCCGAAATTCAAAGCCTGAAACTCTCCCAGGGCTCTCTCACTTCCCACATTGCCTCTGAAACATCAATAGCTTCAGGAAATAATGAAAGGCAAATCAGAAATAAAATCAGAACTTGAAAACCCCTGGTTCTCTATGAAAAGGGCTTCTACTGTTCAAATTCTGGTTTACAAGAGAGTGAGATTTGAGATCTTGTGTGAAAACAAACTCCAGATTTTTCTGCAGTTTTGATACCCAGTTTAACCCTTTATCCTTCTTGGCTCATGAAGCTTAAAGGACTAATGTGGCTACTGATCTGAGACCTTGTACTGTTTACCAGTCCTAGGTGGAAGCTTGTCTGTACATATGGTTGTTGATATTGGTGAGGGAGTTTACCAAGTGATAATTGTTTCTATCCACAGCATAAGGTAGTTATGGCATATCTGTGAATAATACAGTTTTCCCCATGGTGACCCAACTCCTCCCTTGCCATTTTGTAACCTGGCTTTTAAACATTGGGTTAAGAAGTAACTTAAGAGAGAATAAATTTTTGTTTTCATGCTAAGCCCAGATTTTGACATTTTTTTCCTTAAAATAATTTTAAAAGAAATAGCAGTGATAATTTTCATTAAAAGTGATACAACTTCATTAAAGAAAACGTAGAAAATATCTTAGAAAAAGTCACCTAAAATCCCACCATGCGGAGATTATCACTTTTAACATATTTAAGTTAGTATTTTCCAGGCACAAATGCATATATGTGAATGTATATTTCTATACTTCATTCTAAAAATGAGATAATTCTGGACATACTAGCTTGTAACCTATTTTCTCTAATTAATAAGTTGTAAGCATCTTTTCTTGGTATTCAATTTTTTCTACATTATTTTTAATGTCAGCACAGTATTCATTTCATTGAAGGGTGGGGGTAAAATGATAATACTCTGATTTAATCTTAAAATATAGGAGAGAAAAGAAAAATTACTGAAAGTCCCCTTACTCAATAAAAACCACTGTAAATGTTTGAATGAGCAGCCTCCTGAGACCTCTCCTTGTACAATATTTTGTGCTCTCCATGGTGCTTTTCAATTTGCTTTTAAGCACTTGACAATGGATCAAGGGGAAACCCACATGTCTCAACTTATAACTCTATATCATTATTTATTTATTTATTTTTGGCTGCGTTGTGTCTTCATTGCTGCACGCAGACTTTCTCTAGTTGCGGTGAGCGGTGGCTATTCTTTGTTGAGGTGCACGGGCTTCTCATTGTGGTGGCTTCTCTTGTTGCGGAGCACGGGCTCTAGGCGTGCGGGCTTCAGTAGTTGCAGCATGCGGGCTCAGTAGTTGCAGTACACAGGCCCTAGAGCGCACGGACTTCAGTAGTTGTGGCACGTGGGCTCAGTAGTTGTGGCACACAGGCTTAGTTGCTCCACGGCATGTGGGATCTTCCCGGACCAGGGATCGTACCCGTGTTCCCTGCATTGGCAGGCAGATTTTTAACCACTGTGCCACGAGGGAAGTCTCATCTATATCATTATTTTAAAGGTCTATATTACATCCTATTCTAGTAGGTTCCATTATTTACATGATGAATACACCATTGATGAACAATTTCAGTTGTTTTCTTTTTGTGTGTGTGTGCTATTCTAAACAACATTGTGATGGACATCACTGAGATTTATCAGCTTGAACTTGAGTGATTATGTCTTCAGAGTAAATTCTAAATGCGAAGTTGCTGGAACAAGTAGAACACACATTGTACATTTTAACTACTAAAGTGACTTTCAGAAAAAGCACCAATTTTCATCTCCACTAAATAGTGTGTGAGAGAACTGATGCTCAACAGCACTGAGTTATATTAACTTAAACATTTAATTTTGTCCATCTTCTGGGTGAAAAATAAAATTTATGGTTTTATTCACATTTTATTGATTATTAGCAGGGATGAAATCTTTTAATGCATTGAATGTTTTACTTCTATGAATCGTCTGTTAACGTCCTGTGCTTTTTTTTTTTTGTTACTGGTCTTTTCTTCATTGATTTGTAAGAATATTTAGTCAATAATATTTAGTTGTGATCTATCATTTGTCTTGTAAATATTTTTCCCATTTTGCTTGTTTTTCAACTTTGTTTATATTTTTAACTGAGCCACAGTTTACTTTTTGTAGTCAAATTGCTCAGTTTTTATGTATTTTCATTACATGATTAGAAGTTATTTCCTGATCCAACATTATAAAAAATTATCACCATCTTCTTCAAGAACATTAATGGTTTTATTTTTTTTATTCCTTTTAAAACTTTGATCCATCTGGAATTTATTTTGGTGCATCCAACTTTATTCTAACTGGCCATCCAGTTGTATCAATACTATCTATCGGATAATTCATTTTTTCCCTATTAATTTGAAGTCCTACATTTATATATTATATGTTATAAATTCCCACCTATTTTCAGAACTTGCTTTTATTACAAAAATAATATATGCACATGGTAAAAAAGGACACAATCATCAAAAATTGTATACAATAACGTCTCCACCAACCACTGCTAGTTCCTCACTTCCCTTCCCGAGAGGGAACCATTTTCCAGAAATGCTCTAGGCATACACAAGCATGAGAGGTGTGTCTGTGACACATGCATAATACATAGATGTATACATGTCTGTGTATCCCATTTTATGTTTACACAAATTAGAGCTTCCTACATGTATGGCTTGGCACCTAGTTTCTTTTTTCTTTTTTTAATTAAACAATATATCTTGGAACTCTTTATAAGATCAACAAAGCTACTTCATTCTTTCTCATAATTGCATAGTACTCCATTGTATGTAGGTACCGTAATTTGTTTAAACAAATAGCCTGTTTGTTGACAACTTTTTCAGTTTTTTTTTCTATGACCAGCAATGCTATAATGAAGATCTCGCCTCAAATTTCTTGCACATGTGTGCATATAACGTGGGACAAATTCCCCAAAGTGTCAGCTGCTGGACCAAAAGGCTATATGCACCTTGTATTTGGTAGATATTACCAAATTTTCCTCTAAGGAGGACTGTCTTAGTCCATTCAAGCTGTTATGACAAAATACCTCAACTGGGTATAAACAACAGAAATTTATTGCTCACAATTCTGAAGGCTGGGAAGTCCAAGATCAAGGTGACACCATGGTCAGGTGAGGCCCTCTGCCTTGTTACAGACTTCTCATTGTATCCTCACATAGCAGAAGGGGGCAAGGGAGCTCTCTGGGGCCTCTTTTATAAGGGCACTAATATCACTCAAGAAGGCACCACTCTCATGACCTAATCACCTCCCAAAGGCCACACCTCCTAATACCATCACACTGGGCGTTAAGATTTCAACACATGAATTTGGGGAGGCCACAAACAATCAGATCACAGCAAGGTCAAACCAGTTTTGTACTCCCATCTATATTGAAAGATCTTGCTTAAGATCCTGTCTCAAACATTTTTTTTACCTTTCTCAATCTGAAAATTGCAAAACGTTATCTAATTGTTAAAGTGGATTTCTTTTTTTTTTAATTCAAACAGAAGGTCACAAAAATTATAATCATCCTCATCAGTTCACTCAGTCCCATGTAATTAATGTTTTTTTCATCTTGATCTTTTGTTAGCACTTTTACGAATTCATCAGTTTTCCATTAGAGTTCTGAAACTGCTTATTCATTCAGTTCAGCAGTATAGTCAGTTACCAGAAACATGTACTTGTCAGAGTCTTTTCCATGAATTCCTTGAAGATGAAACCCTTTTATAGGAACATTTTTGCAAAAGCATCAGAGTACACCCAGAACTGTCTGTAAATGACAAAAGACTTAAAAATGACCCCGGCTAAAGATTTTATGAAAGTTCATAATAATGCAATTGACAAGGAAATTTAGTTATTTCTGAGATATACATTTTAAAGTAATAACTAGAATTATGACTTATAACATTATACCAGAACATATAAGACTTTTAGAAATTTCATGTAATGTCTGAAACATTTATATTAACATATTTCCATACAAATAACCCAAAGAAAGTTTAGTATTAGTTGGTTTTTTTGTTTGCTTGTTGTTTGTTTTATACTGCAGGTTCTTATTAGTCATCAATTTTATACATATCAGTGTATACATGTCAATCCCAATCCCCCAATTCAGCACACCACCATCCCCACACCACCGCAATTTTTCCCCCTTGGTGTCCATACGTTTGTTCTCTACATCTGTGTCTCAACTTCTGCCCTGCAAACCAGTTCATCTGTACCATTTTTCTAGGTTCCACATACATGCATTAATATACGATATTTGTTTTTCCCTTTCTGACTTACTTCACTCTGTATGACAGTCCCTAGATCCATCCACGTCTCAACAAATGACTCAATTTCGTTCCTTTTTATGGCCAAGTAATATTCCATTGTATACATGTACCACATCTTCTTTATCCATTCGTCTGTCGATGAGCATTTAGGGTGCTTCCATGACCTGGCTATTGTAAACAGTGCTGCAGTGAACATTGGGGTGCATGTGTCTTTTTGAATTATGGTTTTCTCTGGGTATATGTCCAGTAGTGGGATTGCTGGATCATATTGTAGTTTAAAGTGTATTTCTTTTATTATTAGTGAGAGTGGGAACATTTTCATGTATTTATAAATCTTTTTTCTTTTTTTATGAAACATGAATTCATGTTCCTGTTCCTTATAGTGTTGAGAGAACTCTTTATAGATTGAGAAAATTAATCATTTGTCAGTAATATATGTTTTAAATGTTTCTCTTGTTGGTCATTTGTCTTTTGACTGTATTTATGATGATATTTTCACTGTGCAGAAAATTTAATTTTAAGTAGTGTAATTTATTAACCTTTAACTTTATGCCTTCTGGGTTTGTTTTCTTGGTTAGAAAGGCTTCCACCATTTCAAAATTACATATGAACCTCATGTTTGTTTCTAGAATTCTTATGGTTTCATTTTCTTTTAATGTTTAAATCTTTGATTCATCTTTCTGTTAGGAGGAAGATTGAGTGTATTCAGTTTTAGTCTTTTCCCAGAGGTCTAAATAGTTGTCCCTAAAACTGTTTATTGAAAAATCAACTTTTCCCATTGATTTTAAATCATGGGTTTACCATATATGAAATTTTCATATAAAGTTAGCTCTAATTTCTCAAATCTGTTCCATTGGTGTAAGCTTTCTAGTCTGTGCTGACAGTGCACAGTTTTAATTATTATAGTTTTATAATACATTTTAATATATGTCAGGTCTCCATCAATAGTCTTTTCCTACTTTTTCTCACTACTCTTGACAAGTGCCAAAATAGACAAAAAATGCTCTAGAAAAATAAATTAATTCTAGTGAGATTTTTATTGCAATTGCATCAAATTTATAGAGTCCTTCTGCCTATTTACTAGGTCTCTTTTCATGTCCTTTACTAGTTTTTGAATTTTCTTTATATATTTCCTGTACATTTCTTATTGAGTTTAATTTGAGATATGTAATGGTTTTTGCTGCTGTTGTGAATGGGATAATTTCTTCCATTAAAGTTTCTTTCAGGTATTGTTTGTCTATTTAAAGCAAACTTAAATGAGACTTTTTTCTTGTCTCAATCCAGTATTGATGTTCTTACTTTTATGGAGAATTCAGATATGTAACCATCACACTATCAAATAAGAGCTGTGCATATGACCCATTCCAAACCCCAACCGGGTGTGAAGTGATGAAGAAATGATAGGAAACACCAAGTAGATAATGGACAATCAATTTAATCTTCAGGTAATTGTACAGTTTCAGAGGGTTTTTATAATTTAACATAAAAACAAAAGACAGTGTCATTCTTAGCAAAGGACAATAACTTCATATGAATCAATTCTGGTGACCAACACACTATGAACATTTTGTCGCTGATTCCTGCCCCCTCTTCCCTTTCTTCCTGTCTGTGTCAGAGATGTTTTCTCTTAATGCATTCAAAGGGGCTATTTTGGGATTTGAGTCACCTTTTCTCCTTGTGTCTCTGCAACAGACACAATCCATCAACCTCCTATCATACACAAAAGAAAAAAATCCACTCTCCAAGATAGCAAGGCAGTCACTTGGTACCATGTGTTATCATAAGGGCTGAGCCCAGGTTCTCTGATGTTTCTGAGTGTGAATTCTCAGCCACCTCAGATGCCCACATTTGGTGCCCTGCCTGGCTCAGTTTAGAACAAAACACTTTTCCTGACAAGTTGTGTGGTGCTAATTATATTTCAATTAGCAGTTGGTCAAAACCCTGCAGAAAACCAAAGAACAGCCCTTCACAGGTTCTGATAAGAAGTTATATGAACTAAGGCATAATCATTGCATCATGGACAGAGGCTACACCCATGTCATAGATCTTTATATCAATAACTGAAGTCATAGATGCTAATTTGGCTGTGTTGGGAAGCAGACCTCACTAATCAAGAGAGAATAAAGTAAAAGAGAACTTTGTGATTATTCAGCTGGTTGGGGGTGACCTACTATGATGATGAGAATCCTAAGAAATGCATGGTGCATGATAATTATTCTTTATGAAAAGGAAACATGACTTTAACTAGTTGCTAAACCCTCTTTCTTTGTAGAAGCAACTGCCCCACTCCTAATTTACAACAGCTCTATTGCCCAATACATGGGCGGATTGGAAAAGCATGGAAGTAAACCATAATGTCCCCTGAATTGCAGACTCATATGGCCAACCACCTACTTGACATCCATATCCAGTTTTAATAGGACTAATGCTGAGCTTCCTTCTTCTCCCAGACCTGCTCCTCCCGTAGCCTCCCACCAAAAAAAACCCCTTCATGCTTGATGCCTCTCGTTCTCTCACAGCCCATATCTGGTTTATCAGCAAATCAGGGCAACTGTACCTTCAAACTCTCTCCAACATCGAACCACTCCTCACATCCACACTGCTATTACTTGTGTGAAGCTGCTATCATCTCTACCAGGCTGCTTCACTGGCCTCCTAAGTGGTCTATTCTCAACAAGCAGAGTGATCCTGTAAATGCTAAATTATGTCTGTTATTCCTCTGCTCAAAAGCCTCCAATGGTTCCCCATGACATTCGGAGTAAAAGCCAGTGTACTTACCATGTTCTACAGAACCCCCTGGGATCTGGCCCCCATCACCTCTCTACCACTGCACTCATCCACTACACTCCCCTCACTGCCTTCACTCTAGACAACTCGCCACACTGATGTTACTCACACACACCGGACAAATCCTCCTCAGCCTTTGCACTTGACAGTCCCTCTCCTCCAGATATCACATGGCTCACTCTATCACCTCCTTAAGGATTTTTACTTAAATGTCATTGTATCAGCAAATCCTTCCCTGGATATACTGCCTAAAAGTGCAACCCCACACTCTCACTTCTCCTTCTTCCTTTCTTTATTATTCTCAGTTTTCAGCACTAACATATGTCCCATTTTATTTGTTCATCTATTGCCTGATGGAGTATAATGTCTTGGAGGGCAAGGGTTTTGTCTGATTTGTATCCCTTGCACCCAGAACAGAGCCTAGCACATTGTAGGCTTGATAAATATTTGTTGAATAAGTGAATGAATGAGTGGACAGTTGAGAGCAAGGGCACAATAAAATTTTTTAACATTGAGCTTTAACAATATACTACATTTTCATTTCTTAAATTAGACACTTGAAAGGCTCATTGATAAAGCATATGTTAATGCCTTTTTATCACTTGAAAAAATACCATCAAAGCTTCAGAGTTTTAATGATCAACTGCTATCCTTTCCTGTTGTTTTATTTTTCCTTGAAGACTCTGACAGGCAAAGGAAGGTCTGTGTGGTCCTCAGCTTAAACTGAAGACTCCCCCATTCTCATTATAATTATGTTGTCATTGATGGAGACAACAGTGTTCAATGTTGTTTTTTTCAGTAGGTAGGGACGTGGGGAAGGCTTTCGTTGGGCCAATTTAACCCTGAATATAATGCTGTAAATCATAAAAGAAAAGTCCCAGCCATTGCAAATTTACCTGGTCCAAATGAAGTCACCCTAAAGAGAGACAGGTGTCAGGATGGCCAAAAGCATTTAGTACCAATTTGCAGTGATACTAAATCTAATGTAAAAAAAAGAGACCAGAATGATGTAACTTAAGTATTTGCCTGGTGGTACATCTTAGGGATCTGGAGCCTACAGTGATACATAAAGCAACATTCTCAGGGTCTCTGCTCAACAAATCTTGGGGTTTGATCATCTCAGTCACTTGAAAATTTACCTCTTACTGTTTCTATTGATATAAGTCATGTACTCATTAAGTACACACCTGTGAGTGAAGTTTTAAGTGAAAGCTAATTTATACTCACTTCACACACGGCTGCTATTTTTATATAGCCAATTAGGATTTTGTTTTATGTTGCCCGTCACCTAGTAGTTCATTTTGTAATGGACTTCTAAAGATTAGAAAACCAGCAACCCATATATAAAGCCAGGTTACTTTAATATTCAGCAGTAGACTATAACCATGCTACAAAAAATAAATTTTATTCTAAGGCTAACTGACTAGTCATGGGAGAGCAGGGAGGGTTTGGAAAGGGTATTCCCAGATTAGATGCTGCACAACTCACTTCACATGTACTATATGATTTGGAGATGTGAATGGGACTTGGTACCTAGAATTTCTCTGCATGGAGCAAAAACACATATATAAAATCTTTTAGTATGCCTGATTTGATTTTTCCCTTCTCAATAAAGCTCTCAACACCAATTCCCATGTAGAAAGTCAGTACCTCTGTAATACCAAGCAAGTTCTGTGCAATGAACTATGGAGACCTGCATATTTACACTGCAATATAAAAATCCAAGTACATATAATGTACATCCATGATTCATCCTACAAGAGCAATTTTCCAGTTTCACTGGTCCATGGGTCACTTTCTTAAAATAGTGGTATCTGAAGTATGAGATACCAATTGCTCACTTGGATGGGTGTGGGGAGATATGGGGTATGGAGGACAGCTAATGAGAAAGGCATTCTGTTTCACAACTTATAAATGTTGGGGGAGATAAGGAGAAACATTCACCCAGCATCAGAGCTCTATGTTTATTTATGTCCTGCCTTTATTTTTAACAACATTTCAAGGCTGTTATATTGAAAGAGAAATGTTTGAACACTGTGTCTCATCCCACGTTGAACCCTATACTACACAGGTGGTGTCATGGAACTCTGCTGTCTGTGGACAGAATACTTTTTATCTCAGGACCCCCCAGAAAGTGCTTTTAGGCAACCCAGATCCTTATCACTGTAGGCAGGTTCTCATTCTCTATCTCTAGTAATAATTAGTAGAATATTATATTCAGGCTTACAATCCAGAATAGCATTTTTCATTCTGCCAGACTGTGAAATTAATGTAGCACAACCAGTATTTTTAAGTGAAATACAATAGAATAGAAAATATCAAAGGGTAGCTTACATAATAGGAACAAGTATTGTTTTATAAGTTTGTGTGTGTGTGTGTGTTGGGTATTGACAGGAAAGTGCTTGCTTACTGTCGGTTGTTTAAAAGCCATTTATGGCAAATTACAAGTATTCAACAATATTTCTGTTTTCTCCTTTGAGGTAATATGGCTATATCATTTAAGCCTCTTCTGTAGTTAGATGAACCCATATGACTGAGTTTTGGCCAAGGGCATGTGAACAGAAGTGCCATGCATTCCTTCCAAACTTTGCCCATAAAAATTTCCCAGACTTGATCCTTGCTTTTTCCCCATGTATAACTGAATTGAGAGGACCCAGAGGAAGGTGAGCCATGAGATGGGAGGAGTCTGGGTCCCTGAAGGTACATGCGGAAGGCTGCTTGCTCATCAATTCACACTGAACTGTAAAGGGGGTGAAAAATAAATCATTTGTGTTAAGCCACTGCAGTTGGGAGTGTGTTTGTTATAGCATCTAACTAACACAGGACTGATGAAAGGGTGAACACCGTGGCAAGGTACTCTGCTGTCCTGCCTCTGGTTTTATTTCAGCTCCTTTAAAACAGGACACCCAACAAGCACTAAGCTCCACCTCCACGGAGCATGTATGAGGCTTAGATTTCCTCACAGCCTCGCTGCACGTCTGTGTTTTAACTATGACTAAATCTCCAGTTGGACCTTGGCTTTCTGCTCCATTATGTTCAGACATTTGTCTCAATGTCTGTCAGTCACTGAGTCTCACCAAGCCCCTGGGACCTACCCCACAGCCAGTCCTTCCCCACCAGTCCCCTATAGATCCTTATCCATGATCTGTGATCTGTTTCAGCCTTAGGATGTAGGTAATGTCTACAAATAAAATTTATTTCTGACACAAATTTTAATTTATATGAGAATATTCTCTTTCCAAGAAAAGAATTTGAAGAATTTCAACAGTAACAATGAGTAACAATAGCTAGCGTGTACTGAATGCCTACCATCAGGCATATATTATCCCTAAATCTCATAAAAATCTAGTAGAGTCGATATTATTATACCCATTAAAAGAGGAAGAGATTGAAGCTCAGAGAGGCTGGGATTTGTCCCAGGTCACACAGCTATAATATGGACTTGAACTTACATTTGTCTGATGACCAAACCCACACTCTTTTACCTTCCTGATGGCAAAAAAGGACAAATGTCTAATAGCAAGAGGTTTAGATGTCTATACACTGAAGAGGCTTCTTGGGAGCCTTCAGTTCACCGTCCATAAGAGGGTACCTGTTCTTGGAGGTCCCACTGGGCACTGAGAAATGCTGAACTTTTAGCTCACTTGTGGTTTGTGGGAAACTGGGGAGATCAGAACTGGACTGAACAGCTCCATGGAGGCTGCAGCCGCATTTGCTGTGCATGTGGCAAAGGAATGCCACACTCCCAACTAAAAACGGTTCCTAGCACAGCTCTCTGAAGTTTGGTCAAGGAGGTGGGAACTGACAGGAATAAACGAGACCACTGGAGGCTTATTCCAGTATAAACAGAACTGTCCAGGTTGCGTCTTCAGACAAAAATCTAAACCAATGGTTTTTGAGGGGGATGCTCATGACAATCCACTGGGGAATGGGAAGAAAATATGAGAACTTCTCCTGGCATAGTAATTCCATTTTAAAATAAGGCAGAAATTAAGTGTTTCTAACATCTAATAAATAAGCTGATACCGGTAATCTCATCTCTTCCTTATGTCACACAAGTAGCACCATGACATATCCTGAGGGAAAGTGAGGGTTCCATGTTCCATGGCACAGCAGCATGAGAGCTGAGCCCTTACTCATTCTTTCACTTTCTTGTTTTGCAACCCAGTTCAGCTTACATGGCCCTGTTTAAGTGCATTTTTATGTTATGTTATCTGGTTGTATTTTTGGGGGTTCTCCAGAGAAACAGAACCAATAGGAGATATAGAGCTATATATAAGGAGGTTTATTATAGGAATTGCCTCATGGGTTATAGAGGCAGAAGAGTCCCACAGTCTATTGTCTGCAAGCTGAAGAGCCCAGAAAGCTGGTGGTGTGTTCAGTCTAAGTGCAAAGGCCCTAGAACCAGGGGAGCCAATGGTGTAACTCCCAGTCCAAGGTCAAAGATTTGAGAACCAGGGGGCTGCTGGTGTCAGTTCCAGAGTCTGAAGGCTTGAGATCCAGGGGCTCCAATGTCCAAAGGCAGGAGAAGATGAACATCCCAGCTCAAGAAAAGAGAGAGGGAATTCGCTCTTCCTCTGTCTTTTTGTTCTATTCTAGCCCTCAGTGGATTTGATGAAGTGCACCCACATTGGTGAGAGTGAATCTCTTTACTCAGTCTACTAAATCAAATACTAATCTTTTCTGGAAACTCTCACAGACATACCCAGAAGTAATGTTTTACAAGCTATGTGGGCATCCCTTAGCCTAGTCAAATTGACACACAAAAATACCGATCACATTTGTTTTAATAAAACCAATTGCAACCTGGCTTTAACAAAATCAATCTTTAAAAACATAAAATGGTTATATGGCTTAAGATATTCCTGCCAAAGTATCTGAATGTTGAAGATAGTCCTAATAAGACAAACACAGGTAAAAAACAAGAAAATGACAGAACTGACCCATGTATTGAGTACTCAAGGTACCATTTACCTTTGTTTTGATCTCAGCTACATCATGAGAAAAATATGATGATTTATTCAAATATAATAGACATCATCTACTCTTCAAAATGTGGACTTATTCGCCATTATCAATGATGTACTTCAACCCAAGTATACGTTGTCCTTTGAGATATTAACTAATTACTGAACTGCACGCAGACAGTTTATAAAGAAATCCGGGGTGCTGCTCCATAGTCTTTTACTGATAATAACACCTGGCCAAAAAATTTGGAGAACACTGATATGGAAGACAATCTGGCCCATCGTAGGGCACTTTCCGTAATTCAGGAAGTACTAGTAGATATTGAATGGCTAGATCCAGATTTCCACGGGGAACACCTGGGCCTCTGAAGTTACATCTCTCCACCCCTTTCTTCGGGCTTCCAGAGTTGTACTAGTGCAACCCTAATTGCCTTCATAAACACAGGCAAAACCATCTTCAGCCGCCTGGGACTCTGCTGGGCAGATTTTGCTTTCATCAAACTCTTGCTGTTCTCCATCAAGCATGGTTGGAATGATTTGGTCTTGATTTAGATTCAGAAGCTTCATGCACTTACTGCTCTAAGCAAAATTTAATCAAAATATTTATCTCAATAATTTGGTCCAAAAGTTTCTTCAAATTAACTAAGGCAAAGCGTTCAGCCAGGTTACTGCAGAAAGCCCTAGAGTGGGACAGCGGTGCGAAAAAAAAAGGGTTCAGTTGGGAGGGAAGGCGATATGCTGACTAGATTCAGTCAAAAGTATATACAACATTTATTAGCTAAAGTACCACAAAAAGCATTCTAATCAGTTGGTTTCCTCTCATTAAATGTTAATTAGTTCATATAAGCTTCCTGTGTAGGAAAGTATCAAGTACTTAGCAAGCATTAGGGAAGAGACGAGTCACAGGTGGAGTCTGAGGGACAACAGACACTACTGGAACAATGACATTGTTACCTTGCTGGGTGACATTTTTGTTTGAGGCATATGTGAGCTTCTTGAGGAGGATCCAGAAGGCCTGCCAGAAACAAACACAGATTAGAATTTTCATTCTGGTAATGAGTCTCTGAAACAACATTTGTTGAGTTCTAAAAAACATACTTAATGGGATTAGCTCCTGAACCAAATACTATGATTATATTCCAGATACACTGGCTCACACCATTTAAACCCACAGAACAGGGTAATCATATCCTAAATAAAATGGCCTTTTATTTAGATTGTTTAGTATGCTGGCTTATAAGCCACTTTGGTAAAGTTATAAAAATAAGAGGAACAAAACTTAGGGGCTGTGTGGACCCCATCATTAAGTGATTTGGAAATGGGTCCCTGGGATCATACATGTTTGGGACTAGAAGGGACTGCAGCCAGTTCACATGAGCATGGCCACACCATGCTCATGGTGGCCCCTGTTCTGACTGGCCAGTGCCTGGCCCCAAGCGTTGCAAAATATCACAAATATCACTCCTGAAAAAGTCTAAAGCACTCATTTCACAGATAAAGACACAATGACCCAGAGAGATAAAGTGACCTGCCCACACTACACATCTTATTAAGAGAAAAACAGAACTTGGACTTGAGCGTCATTCTACAGTGCTCCTTTGGCGTCCCCACACCACCCTCTTTCTCTGAACTTTGTTGCCATTTTTCTTTATAAGCTGGTGATGCAACAACCACCTTTTGATACAGAGTGACAAAGGCTGTTAAGCAGGTTGGGCAAATGCTTTGATAACAGGTAAAGGAGCTATAAATTGCTATCTTTCAAAAATAATGTCAAACATTTATTGAGCACTTACTACATGACAGGCACAGATACTTCACTTGTTTATTAACTTGTTTAATCATTTAAACAATATTACTTTTAATCTTTACAATAGCCTTATTGAGTAGATATGATTATTGATTCTGTTTAACACGTGGAAAAACTGATGTATAGCGAGACTGAGTAACTTGCTATGGAGGTGACTTCTAAGATGACCACCAATTGATATTTACACTCTGTATAATTTCCTCCCTTTGGCTGTGGGCTGGACCTAATGACTCACTTCAAATGGAATACAGTAAAAAAAAGTGATGAGATGTCACTTCCATGGCTAGGTTATAAGAGCCTGTGACATCTGTCTTACTAGAGACTTTTATTCTGCTGGCTTTGATGGCTACTCTGTTGGAAATGCCCATGTGGCAAGGAACCTGAAGGCAGCCTCCAGCCAATAGCCAGCAAGGAATTTAGGCTTTCAACCCAACAGTTCTCAAGGAACAGAGTTTTGCCAAAAACCACATGAGTGAGCGTGGAAGTGGATCCCTCCCCAGTTGAGCTTCAAATGAGATCCCAGACCTTGGGCCAATGCCTTGATTGCACTCTTTGAGAGACTATCAAGCAGAGGGCACAACTAAGATGTTCCTTGATTCCTGATTGACCAAAACTATGAGATAATATATGTTGTTTTAAGTCAATAATTTTAGCATAATTTGTTATGACGCAAAAGATAACTAGCACAGTTACCCAAGACTACATAGTTACATAACTCCTGGCATAGCCAGGAGTTGAACCCAAGAAGTCTGGCTGCTAAATCTATGCTTTTCCCCCCTAAATCTACTCTTTTAACCAGTGATACCACACTACCTCTCAGAAGGGACACCACATTCCTCACGGACATCATCATCACCATCATCACCATCATTATTACCATCACCATCATCATCTCTGTCCCCATCACCATCATCATCACTACTACTACATACCAAATATTAGCTAAGTGCTTTATATAAATAATTTTATGTAATCCTCAAAATGACCCTGTGGGATATATCCAAAAACAAAAATAAAAACACCAATTCGAAAAGATACATGCACCCCAACGTTCATAGCAGCATTATTTACAATTGTCAAGACATGGAAACAACCTAAGTTTCTATTGACAGTTGAATAGATAAAGAAGATATAGTATATATACACAATGGAATACTATTCAGCCATAAAAAATAATGAATTTTTTTCATTTGCAGCAACATGGATGAACTTGGAGGGCATTATGTTAAGTGGAATAAGTCAGACAGAGAAAGATAAATACTGCATGATATCACTCATATGTGGAATCTAAAAAATACAACAAACTAGTGAATATAACATAAAAGAAGCAGACTCATAGATGTAGAGAACAAACTAGTGGTTACCGGGGGCGGGATGGGCAACATAAGGGTAGGGGGAGTGGAAGGTACAAACTGTTGGGTGTAAGATAGGCTCAAGGATGTATTGTACAACCCAGGGAATATAGCCAATATTTTGTAATAACTGTAAATGGAAAGTAAGCTTTAAAATTTTGTATAAAATTTTTATTTAAAAAAATGATCCTGTGGTTCCAACTTTATAGTTAAAAAAAATGAATCTCAGATAATAAAAGCAACTCGCCTAGGGTCACATAGAAAATTCAGAACTTGACCCAGCTGAGTCCAAAACCAATGCCTTTCCAACTAAATTTTGCTGCTTCTCTGTAAACCAAAGGGCTGTATCTAACTGGTTAATGATGCCCTGATACATAATTTTTACAACATTGGAAAAAATGTATAACAATTTTTTTAGTAAATCATTGATAACAAAATCTAATTGCTGCAGATTTTTCTAACTTTACCACAGTTAACAATTCCATGGAGACTTTTAGGATGTGGGATGTAGGAGTGCCATGGAAAACTGGAAGCAAAAAACAATGCTTTACTACATTGTATATAGCACTTCTTGTTAGCAAATATAATGAATTGAAGTTAACATCAATTGTATGATACTGTTTCTTTCAAAAATAAAAGTCATAAACCCTAAATCTAATATAATAGATTTTCACTCTTTTCACTCTAGCAATGAATCCTCAAATTCACTAAATATTCTAATTCTATCATAAGTGAGTCACAAAGTATCCTGACACACTTCAGTTTATAACAAAGTTCCCCTGCAGACTAAACAGAGAGAAAGCAGAAACATTGGGTACGTGACATCAAGTATTCTACCATAAGCTTTATAACCTCTGCTTTCTTCTGCATCCAGTTCACATGGTCCTAAGATCCCTTCCAATTTTGCCCCCAAGGTTTTGAGTGTCTGAACCATATTTAAACAAAAAAGTACCATAGGTACTTTTTAAAAGCAACTAAGAACTCTGCTAAGTCCTATGTGCTTCTGGTGGAAGCAATGGAGTAATTAACTGTCATGAATTATAGTGATCATAATCATGTTTTTTAGAATATTTTCAGGGTTAGCTAGGAAGAAATGGCATGCACAAGACCACCTAAATAATGGAGGAACCAGTAAGCATTCATTTTAAATAGTGCTTGAGTTCACGTTGTAGATGGGATATTGGCATGGTCCCATTCACTCACTTCATTAACCCTCAGTTCAGGGATTGCTTCTATTTCTGTATTAAGTCTTTGACCTGCTTTTTGGTAGGCTGACATCACTGTAGTCTTGACAGAGTCCTTCAGACTTCAGCTGTCGGCCTTCGTCTTCCAAGCTCACACCCTCTTGTCCCTAATTGCATTAGAGTGAGGGAAAAGAAAAATGACCTCAATGGTATTTATTTGGCTCAGCAGGATGAAGACTTGGCTGGAAGAGGAAATGGTGAGGCTGCTGCTCTTAATTCCAAGGGGAAGCCTTGAAGGCTGCTATGAAGCCTGCTGCTGTCTTATTGCTTAGGTCTCAAGTCAGGCTGAAAAGCTTAAATGGCAACTTTTCAGCATGTGATTGTACTTCTTTTCATTTTCCTTATAATTTGCCCACAACCAACTGTTTAAAACAATGTGCCTAGTGCTATGTAACATTAGAGAATGCAAATACTATTGCCCACCACTTCTTGTTTCCATCTCCCCCTCAAACCCTCAAGGTTTTTAAATCCCTAAATGTCTCTCTCCTCCCAAGCATCCCTTGTTCACTCCCTACAAAGTGCCTTTTATGCCTTTTAGGCACAAACACTATTAGTGGCATCTTTTAAAACTTATTTGGATGGAAAGCTTTATAAAATAGATTATGACCTTCGACTCAGGGATGCCCCAGGGACTGTTAAGGTGTGTAGAACTGTCTGCCCCTTTACTAAATGGTCCCAGACGGCTGTACTTTTCCAGTTCTTATGTCTGTTTTCCATTATTTTCTGCCTCCTCTGTGCTACCAATTCATTGTGCCTACTTCATTTCCCACAAATTCTGACCCACCAAATATGTCTCCCAAAAATCAATTTTTGTTTTTAGAAATCAGAAATAGCTAGGATCTTAGCCACCACCCTTTACTTTCTGACCCAGGAGTTTAAAGTTCACACAGTGAGGTTCTTTAATAAGTATTCCAAGGGACTGAAGAAACATGGTAGTTTAAGATACAAAAGATAGTCACTCTAGGATTAAAAACAAAAGAAAATATTTATAATGATGGTCACCATCTATATTTGGCATTTTAATTTCAAGAACTGACTTCTCTTTTATTCAGAGTTCTGAAAACAGCCAGATTCATGGGAGGTAGTTTTTCCTGTAGTCACATCTGCCTGACTTTATTGAATTTCCTTTTCTTAATGAATCATGAGGGTTGAGTTAAATGTTAAATATCGGTGTTTATATAAGGAACATGCATGTTTGCTTTTTCTTCAATTAAGGAAAAGCTGGTTGACCTTTGTGCCACTGAGTCTTGTGCTTGTTAACTGCGTGGCTTTCCCATCTAACAAGCCCTTCTTGTAAGACCAATCACACCATCTCATAGGCACGGTTGGCTCTCCACTAGGTGGCATCAAAAAAGAACCTGTTCCCCAGAAACCGGAAGATGAAAAAGTAGGAAATGTCTTATTGTGATGCTGGGGGGGGGGGTTTGACTGCACAAATGTACACATTAGGAACCTGGGGATGATGAGAGGTTACTTCTAACACTTAACGTTGGAAAGCAACTCAGTACGAGTTTAAGAAACCCAGCTGCACTTACAATCATCTGGAAGGTCTCTTTTTTTCCACCGCTTTGACTCCTCTTCACCCATTTCTCCCACTCTCCACCCCCCACCTCTCTGGCAAACACCAATCTGTTTTCTGTATCTATAAGCTTGGGTTTTGTTCTGTTTTATGTTCTGATTCCACATATGAAAGAGATCACATTGTATTTGTCTTTCTCTGTCTGACTCAGTTTACTTAGAATAATGCCCTCAATGTCCATCCATTTTGTCACAAATGGCAAGATTTCATTCTTTTTAATCGCTGAATAATATTCCATTGTACATAAATACCACACTTTCTTTATCCATTTATCCCCTAATGGACACTTAGGTTGTTTCCATATCTTGGCTATGTAAATAGTGCTGCAATGAACATGAAAGTAAATATATCTTTTCATGTTAGTGTTTTCATTTTCTTCTGATAAATACCCAGAAGTGGAATGGCTGGATACTATGGTAGTTCTACTTTTAATTTTTTGAGGAACCTCCATACTGTTTTTCACAGTTATTGCTCCAATTCACATTCCCACCAGCAGTGCACAAGGGTTTCCTTTTCTCCACATCATTGGCAACACTTGTTATTTGTTGTCTTTTTGATCAGGCATTCTGACAGGTGTGAGTTGATATCTCATTGTGCTTTTTTTTTTTTTTTTTTTTTTTCTTTTTTTGCGGTATGTGGGCCTCTCACTGTTGTGGCCTCTCCCGTTGCGGAGCACAGGCTCCGGACGCGCAGGCCCAGCGGCCATGGCTCACGGGCCCAGCCGCTCCGCGGCATATGGGATCCTCCCAGACCGGGGCACGAACCCGTATCCCCTGCATCGGCAGGCGGACTCTCAACCACTGCGCCACCAGGGAGGCCCTCATTGTGCTTTTGATTTGCATTTTTCTAATGATTAATGATGTTGAGCATCTTTTCATGTGTCTGTGGGCCATTTGTATGTCTCCTTTGGAAAAATGTCTATTCAGATCTTCTACCCATTTTTTAATCGGATTGCTTTTGTTTGTTTTGGCTTTTTATTTTTTGCTATTTATTTGTATGAGTTCTTTGTACATTTTGGATATTAACCTCTTGTCAGATATATAATTTGCAAATATTTTCTCCCATTCATCCCAAAGACAAGTAGATTGCCTTTTGATATTTTGTTGGTTTTCTTTGCTGTGCAGAAGCTTTTTAATTTGATATTTTTAGCTTATGTACTTTTACCTTTGCTGCTTTTACTTTTTGTGTCAGAGTCAAAAAGTCATCACAAAGACTTATGTCAAGGAGCTTACCACCTATGTTTTCTTCTAGGAATTTCATGGTTTCTAGTCTTATGTTCAAGTCTTTAATCCATTTTGAGTTAATATTTGTGTACGATATAAGATAGTGGTCTAGTTTCATTCTTTAGTATGTGATTATCCAGTTTCTAAGCACAATTTACTGGAGAAACTGTCCTTTCCCCATTGTATATTCTTGGCTCCTTTGTCGTAAATTTATTGACCATATGTATGGGTTTGTTTCTGGGCTGTCTATTTTGTTCCATTGATCTATGTGTCTGTTTTTATGCCAATACTATACTGTTTTAATTATTATAGCTTTGTAATAGAGTTTGAAAGAAGATTGCATGATGCTTTCCAGCTTTGCTTTTCTTTCTCAAGATTGCTTTGGCTATCCAGAGTCTTTTGTGGTTCCAAACAAATTTTAGGATTATTTGTTCTATTTCTGTGAAAAACGTCATTGGAATTTTTTTTCTTTTTTTTGCAGTACGCGGGCCTCTCACTGTTGTGGCCTCTCCTGTTATGGAGCACAGGCTCCGGACGCGCAGGCTCAGTGGCCATGGCTCACGGGCCCAGCTGCTCTGCGGCATGTGGGATCTTCCCAGAATGGGGCACGAACCTGTGTCCCCTGAATCAGCAGGCGGACTCTCAACCACTGCGTCACCAGGGAAGCCCGTCATTGGAATTTTGATGAGGATTGAATTTAATTTGTAGATTGTTCTGGGTAGTATGGTCATTTTAACAATATTAATTCTTTAAATCCATGAACATGGAATATCTTTCCATTTATTCATGACTTCTACAATCTCTTTCCTTAAAGTCTTAAAGTTTTGAGTATGCAGGTCTTTCACCTTTTTGGTTACATTTATTCCTTGGTACTTTTATTCTTTTTGATGCAATTGTAAATGGGATTGTTTTCTTAATTTCTTTTTCTGGTAGTTTATTAGTGTATAGAAATGCAACAGATTTTTGTGTACTGATTTTGTATCCTGTAACATTACTGAATTTGTTTATTAGTCTAATAGTTTTTTGGTGGAGGTATTAGGGTTTTCTATATATAATATCATGTAATCTGCAAATAGTGACAGTTTTACTTCTTCCTTTCCATTTTGGATGCCTTTTATTTCTTCTTTTTCCCTGATTGCTCTGGATAGGACTTCCAATACTATGTTGAATAAAAGTGGTGAGAGTGAGCATTCTTGTCTTGTTTATGATTTTAAAAGAAAAGCTGAGTTTTTTGCATTTGAGTATAATGTTAGCTGTGGGCTTGTCATACAAGGCCCTTATTATGTTGAGGTACATTCCCTTTATACTCACTTTATTGAGAGTTTTTAATCATAAATGGATGTTGAATTTTTTTGCTTTTTGTGCATCTATTGATTGTATAATTTTTATCCTTCATTTTGTTAATGTGGTATACCACATTGACTGATTTGCAGATATTGAACTAGCTTTGCATCCCTGGAATGAATCCCACTTGATCATGGTGTATGATGTTTTGAATGTATTGTTGAATTCAGTTTGCTAGTATTTTGTTGAGGATTTTTTCATCTGTGTTCATCAAGGATATTGGCTTATAATTTACTTTTATTGTGGCATCCTTGTCTGGTTTTGATATCAGGGTAATGCTGGCCTTGTAAAGTGAGTTTGAAAGAGTTCCCTCTTCTTTTTTTTTTTTTTTTTTGAAGAGCTTAAGAATGAGTCAAATTAATTCTTCTTTGAATGTTTGGTAGAATTCACCAATGAAGTCTTCTTGTCCTGGACTTTTGTTTGTTGGGAGATTTTTCATTACTGATTCAATCTTCTTGCTAGTAATCGTCTGTTCAGATTTTCTATTTCCTCAATTCAATGTTATTAGGTTGTATGTTTATAGGAATTTATCCATTTCTTCTAGGATGTCCAATTTTTGGTCATGTAAAAGGCTCTTATGATCCTTTGTATTTCTGTGGTATCAGTTGTCATATCTCCTTGATTTTCATTCCTGATTTTATTTATTTGAGTTCCTTTTCTTTTCTTGGTGAGTCTAGATAAAAGTTTTTCAATTTTGTGTATCTTTTCAAAGAATCATCTACTACTTTCACTGGTCTTTTCTATTATCTTTTTAGACTTTATTTTACTTATTTCTGCTCTAATTTTAAGCTTTGCTTACTCCTCTTTTTCTTGCTCCTGGAGGTGTAAAGTTAGGTTATTTATTTGAGGCTTTTCTTATTTCTTAAGGTATGCATTTATCACTATGAACTTCCCTCTTAGAACTCCTTTTGCTGCAACCAATAAACTTTGGTGTATTTCCATTTTCACTTGTCTCAAAGTATTTTTTGATTTCTCTTTGATTTCTTCTTTGGCCCACTGGCTGTTTAGTAGCATGTTGTTTAATCTTCACAAGACTTACAAAGTCCTTCATGATCCACCCCACGCTCACCTCTTTAGCACTCTCTCTGACCTCTCCCTTTGTGTATTCAACACTGGTGCTACTCAAAGTGAGGTCCACAGGCTGGCAACATCAGCATTACCTGGGAGCTTATTGGAAATGAAGAATCTCAGACCCCACCCAGACTTTTAGAATCAGAATCTTCATTTTAACTCATTTATGTGCACATAGGGCTTGAGAAGCACTGCTCTTCCACACATTAGCTCTGTTCTAACTTTTGAACCTTCAAAACTACTGTTTCTTCCTCCTGAGATATTCTTCCTGGTCTTACACCCTAAAGTCTTTTCTTACTAACACTTTTGGGTGCCTATATAGATGTCATTTCCTAGAGAAAGCCTCCTGCAATGTTTCATGACTGAGTTAAGTGACCTCTCAAATATATTGGTTTGGCCAAAAAGTTCGTTTGGGATTTTGGCCAGCCGAATACTTCCCTTGTACCTTCCACATTGTTCCATAGTCAAGTTTGTGTAATTAGTTTCTTAAGAAGCATCTTCTCTACTGTCATATCCTCAGTGTCTAAAACATAGTATATTCCCAGTAAGTATCTGCTGAATTAATGTTAAATAAATTGTAGGTGCTTATTAAACATAAGTCGCAAACCTCTCACCAAAATCCAGATGTGATCCTAGTCTTTCCCTGACAATGCTAGACTAGAGACCCTCCTACAAGAGAAAATGAGGTTAGGCCAGTGTTATTTGTTTTTCATAAGCTATTTCTGGACCCTAGTGATCATCTCTTCCCTTTCTCAATGCTCAAACTCCAAGTCTGGATGAGCTTACAGATTCAGACATGTTAGAACACAAAGGGGCCATGGAATTCATGTGATTCAACCTCTGAGTCTATAAGTGAGAAACCTAGGACCCAGAGTTTGGCTTCACAAGGAAGTACAGAGAGGTATATCGAGTATGCACAGGAGCCCACAAGTCCTCCTCCTTTTAAAAAGGCATATTTGTTTATTCCTAGTATTAGTCTCTTCACACTCCTGTTGCCATTCACAATTCCTCCAACCTACTCAAGAGTCTCTCAGTTCCCTAAAACATATTTAGTCCAACTACAGATATTTTAATTCATTATTAACACTCAAAATGATCTCTTCATAGTTTATCACATACTTTGCCTTCAAATACCTTATACTAAAGTGAGATCTAACCATACTGCTGGGTAATAAGTTTCATAAAGGAGAGGATGTAAGTTAAAAAAAAATAGTTGAGGAATACTAACATTAAATTTTCTTACCACGTCAGCAGGTTTGTATTTTCTTTCTTACCCTCCTCACTCTGGACATGGTTTTAAAGACTTATTTTTGTCATCTCTGACATTTTTACAATCATCTTCTATATATTTGCTGTCCAATAAGGTAGCCACTAGCCACTATTAAGCACTTGAAACATAGCTAGTGCAAATGAAGATGTGCTATAAGTCTAAAATATACCCTCAATTTTAAGGGTTTGATGAAGAAAAGAATGCGAACTATCTGGTTAGTAATTTTTTATATTGGTTGCATGTTGAAATGATAATATGTTTGATATGTTGGGTTAAATAAAATATGTTATTAAAGTTAATCATCCTCTTTCTTTTTACTTTTTTAATGTGGTTACTACAAAAATTTAAATTGCCAGTGGGATTCACATTGCACTTCCATTGGACAGTGTTGCTCTGGCTTTAGTCATCAAGAGTGTCCTCACAGTTTTATACTCCTTTAAAAAAGACCTTTCTGGGCTTCCCTGGTGGCACAGTGGTTGAGAATCCGCCTGCCGATGCAGGGGACACGGGTTCGTGCCCCGGTCTGGGAAGATCCCACATGCCGCAGAGCGGCTAGGCCCGTGAGCCATGGCCGCTGAGCCTGTGCGTCCAGAGCCTGTACTCCGCAACGGGAGAGGCCACAACAGTGAGAGGCCTGCGTACCGCAAAAAAAAAACCCAAAAACGTTCCTTTGCAATATGTTCTTCATATTTTGTAAAAATTCTACTAAACGGGATTTAGTCAGGAGCTTCCACTGTTGTCACATTGAGCTCTCACTTCCCTCTTCACTTAATTTTTCATGAGCATCCTTTGCTTGGGATTTGCCAGAAATTCATTTTGAAATGCGTCCCCAAATTCTCAACTCATTTTCCCTTGGCTTGATAATGAAACACCATTACTAGGAATCACACAATAATGCTAATAATAATATCAATAATATGTTGAGGTATTACTATGTGTCAGGTACTGTGATAAGTACTTTACATACATTATCTCATTTAATATTTACAATAGTCAAATAAGGTAACTGTTAAGATGTCCATCATACAGATGAGAAAATTGATGCTCAGTGAGGTTATGGCAAAGACTGGCTAGCTCTTTCCAAACCTGTTTCTCTTTCCTTCTCTGCTCATAGCAATGCTCTCTTTCCCAGTTGTGACAACCAAATGTGTCTTCAGATATTGCCAAGTGTCCCCTGGGAGGCAAAATTGCTCCCCTTCCCCCTGTTGAGAACCACTGGTATAGAGTAGAAATTGTCTTTGTTGTTTCCTTTAAATTCAGGGGATGAAAATTTTGGCACCTTGTGTCAAGGCTTTAACCACTACACTCTTCAGGCAAATGAGACTTCTTGCATATCCCCAATAGTTTGCAATCTACCCTCTTTGTCCCTGTGCCAGCTTCAGGCTCTACCTAGTGTCCACTTAATTTTTCTGGCTGGTGAGTCCATATAAATAATCCCTCACAGACCTCACACCACTGTTGTTTCCTCTTTTCCCAAACACTCTCCAGGGATATTGTTAGTCCAGAAGTCATAATTGGGAATGATTTTCCTGCTGCACCTCTATCCCAGGGGCAAGTACCAGCCCAGGGATTTTTTGGTTTGCAAAAGTGCTGGATTTCCGATGAGTGCATGGAAGGAAAGGTCAAGTGACACCTTTATTAAACAAACAAACAAACAAGAAACCCTCTCAACAGGCATGGATGGAAATTTGTTCATTGTATTTAGTTCAAGACTTTATCACCCAGTCCTTTTATTTACCCACTTCCTCTAAAGCTAGGTGGTTACAAAAGAAAAATAATTCCAGTGCTCATTCAAATGACTTGGAAACCAGCTAGAATCTATTTCTCAGTCTTTTACATAACAATTACTGTTTTGAAATGCATGGTACCTGTGTCTGTTTCCCATAAAGCATTACTTTTTCCTTCTCTCCAGCTGAGTCCTGGAGCCCAGTCACACGACCCATGAACAGATTGCTTGTTCAAGCCCCTTGCCTGAGAATCATATCAATCTGAACCTTCACTGGCAAGTCCAGCACTCTTTTCACTCACAACAAAATATCATGATCTGGTTAACATTAAGTTATAAGCTCCACAAAGCAAGGATGATTGTGTGTATGTGTATGTTCATGTGGGCGTGCATGTGTGTGTATGTGTGTTAAAATATTGACTTTTTAACAGTAAACTTGGAGTTATATCTCCTTTGCTGTTTTTGATTCCTAAGATATTTGGTGTAGACAAAGAGGGATCATTTCCTTTCCCTCACTCCCTTTCAAATCAGGTACAGTTTGGAAGAAAAGTAATGATATTTTTTAGACCGTTTCCTTTCCAATAATAAGGACGAATATAGAAAGGTCTCCTGCTGCTTCATGTAGAATTATTTTAAGGCTGTTAAGTTGGTCTATCTAACTTTAATCAGGCGCAGATGAGCACTTGCTGATCTGTGCATTCTGAAATTTCATTGCTCCTACACAAACTCACTGCCTGGAAACAAGGAAGCCTGACACTTGGAGGGCCGTGCTGTCTGACAAACCAGATTAATAATGAATGAACCCATATTGTATAATCAGGAAGGGGAGAAATGCTACAAATTAGAAATAAGCATGTTCTTCATTATAGGTGGCAGCAGGATACTGCTTAGGGTATCACTGATGCTCAAATTAGCTGCGGGGCACATGAACCACTTGCTGCCTCTCACTGTTCCTTACTTTCCTCTTGAGAGTCTCATTCTCAAGGGATTTGCAAAGTGAGAAATCCTCAAAACTCAAACTTGGGAGATGCATTTGCACCACATGAAAATGGCAACTTATTATTCATCGAGGGTGTACAGATATTGTAAATGGGTTACATTTCTATCTTAAATTCAGTTAAAGTTCTCATATTTCCTACACAAATTAGATAAAAATTATGCCACGATGGGAATTTTTGCAAGATTTCTGGTATTCTCAAGAGATGCTTACTCTGAATATCATGTGCTTTCAGAGAGAATGAGCTGCAGTCTCAGAATCAGGGGAAACTTGCTGGTGTTTGGCTGGAGCTTCTTTTAACATAGTCTAGCATGGACTAGCCCTGGTATTAGTGTTGTGTGCATGTGTGCACACCAAAACCTGAGCAGGTACAAAAATGAAACAAAGTGAAAGATCTCAGGAAAGGTGCAAAGGAAAGCCAGTTAACATCACCACATCAGCCAAACCTGAAAACGTATTTCTATAGTGCAAAGGCTGGACAGCCTGTACATGTCAGCACCACAGATATCTCATAAAATATCACTGATTCAAGAATGCTCCTTGGGGCTGAGATAAACTGACAACCTGCCTAGATCTCCAGGGGTGGGTGGGTGTGGGCGGAAGAATTCCACTAACCTGTGGCTCTGACCCATTTACTTGTCATGGTTCCACAAGCTCCATTTACTTGTCATGGTTCCATCTGGGTTCTCCTATACCGTGAAGGTCTCTTGTGCTGAGGTGAGAGCAGATTGAGGTCAGTCTCAGTGGCCTGGAAGTCTGTAACCTTTAAATCAATGGAGAGAAAGCATGGAAGTCCCATGGCTACTTTCCGAGAAAAGTCTATGCTGGGTCAAGGTAAGGACCAATTGCTATAACTAATGTGATAGTTCCAGGTCAAAATAAAACATGCTGACCATCAGGGGAGATATTGTTCAGACATAATCAAAGTACCCCCTTATTTGTCCACCTATTGGCATCTAGTATGTGGATGACAGTATCAGTTTGGCTCTGGAGACCTTGAAAAAGGTCAGCCAAAATCAGAACAGCATCTATAGCAGCTGATAGATTAGGGGATCAGAGGGTTTGAGGGATGAAAGATTTCAAGAAAGAAAGAGCAGATCATATGTGTGGCAGCAGAGAGCCTTTGCAAGGACAGAAAGTGGCGCCCTAGTGAGGGTAGCCCAACTGTGGTTGATATGTGCTCCGGGGATAAGGGCAGGTCTATGGAGAAACTCCAAGTCACACTGACCTACGTTCACTCATGTGGCCCATCCTGACCATTGCTCATGCACAGCCTTCATGAGTAGCTATCACTGAGCTATGCTTTCAAAACCCTATGTATGGTAGGTAGAATAATGCAAGATGTCCATGGCTATAATCCCCAGAACCTGTGAATAGGTTACATTACATGGTAAAGAGGAATTAAGGTTGCAGACAGAATTAAGGATTCAGCTGACCTTAGATGGAGAGGTTATCCTGGATTCTGCAGGTGGACCCAGTGTCATCACTTGAGTCTTCATAAGTGGAAAGAGGCAGAAGAGAAAGGAACAGAAAGATGGCAGAGACTTGATAAGCCATTGCTGGCTCAGAAGATGGAAGAGGGCTATGAGCCAAAGAATGACAGCAGCCTCTAGAAACCGGAGAAGAGGAAAAAATTGATTCTCCCCTAGAGCCTCCGGAAGAACACAACCCTGCCAACACCTTGATTCTAACCCAGCAGACCCATTTCAGACTTCTGAACTCTGGAACTCTAAGTCAATAAATTTGTGTTGTTTTATGCCTCTAAGTTTGTAGTAATTTGTTAACAGCAGCAATAAAAAAAGAAATCAATTACCCACCCCCCAAAATGACTTGTAACGTATTCTTAAATATTTTTGGAACTTGTGTTAGAGGGAATGACACAGGCAAGATGGCCCTCATGGCAAAACCTCAGATGGATTGGGGGCAGGGGGAGGTGAGGAAGACTGCATATGATGTTTGTCATGGCTTTTGTTCCTCGTCTAGTCCCCTGGGGAGGAGCTCTTGGGGGCTACAAAGTAATAATTGAAATAACTGTTTTCAGTAAAACCACCATAAAGCAACATGCACAAAGAAGCGTTGCTTTGGAGCCCTGCTATCAGGGTATAACACAGGAGGGCACACAGACTGTCTGCTTTGTGCTCCAGCCATGGAGGGGGCTGCAAAGGGCTGTGGAGCCTCAGGAATGCTGAAGACTGTCTGGCAGTGACTTGGGCCGTGGTGCCCAGTGTTTGTGGCAGCATAGCAGGGTGAGCCCAGAAGAAATGGTCATTTGTATAGTCGATACAGCAGGAAACCTTACAAGGAACACAGTGACATGAGGTCCTGAAGAGGCAGCCGTGCCCACCAGATGCCCTGTTACTATGCATGAACAGAGCTGAGCCCTCCTGGAAATCATCGAACAGAATTTCATTGATGGCTGATGGTCCTCCCAGAACAGGTGACAGGCAAGGTTGTCATCCCTCATGTGACCCTCTTATAACCCTAGCCTGGGGTGGCCTGGGGTCCCGAAGTTTATCTTATAGTACCCAAAACTGTATAAATGATAGGCACAAAAGAAAAGGGAGAATTCACTGATAGTATCGGGATGTGGCAAAATTTTCCAAGGAACGTTGTGTCTGGGACTTCTGAAAATTGACTACGTGGTATCTAAACCAGATTCAAGCCTAAGGCTAGGCAGCTGTGAGGCAAGTATTCAAAACTGCTTTGTTACCAACTGTTAGCAGAGAATTTTTCATTGACTATGCCATCACTGATGTGGTATCAGCCCAACAGACTCATATGGGCAAATAAAAGACATAACATTCTAACTTCGAACCTATATCCTGGAGAATTCAGATGTTTAACATGAAAAGAGGATGTGTTCTTATTTTTGTCTGAGAGCAGTTTCCAATACAAGGGGATTAAAAGAAGAGCACCCTCAAAGTTCTCTCTAGCTTTACACACTCCATACGCAAGAGCACACGGAGGGAGGGGGTCGTGCCCCGCCTGCACCCGGGAAGAGCCCCGTGGATGCCTCTTTCTGAGTTCCGTGTTAGTGTCATTCTGCTACAAGGCACCAAAAGGCCAAAGCTTATCTCCTTCAAAGTGTTTTCTCAGTTGATATTGCCAGTGTTGCTGATGATTTTTCCTCTAGTCCTACATGTACAAATTGACTGTCCTCTTTGTTAGAAGCGTCTCTGGATTCATTCCTGGAGATCTCCTGCCCTCTCTATTTGGTTTGCCATATGTGTTAAGTAAAACCCCTGCTATTTACTTTGATGAGATTCAAGTGTTCCTCTCATGGAGGAAAGGAAAGCCTCTTATAAGACAAGATGAATAGGAAAGAGCTGAGACTGGTCGCATACAATCAGAGCTCACACAAACCCCAAGCAAAATGAAGCTGAAAATACCCCCTTTAAACTGATTCAAAGTCCAATTTAGTTATAAGCTCAGGGCAGCTGCAAATCCCAAATCATGAACCAAGGCCCTTCTCCATGACTCTTCCACCAGCTTGAACCTAAATATAAGTCGCTGTTTAGAGTTTATTTTCTTTTTGTTAAGGTATAGGCCAGTGGTTCCTTTAATTCAATTTCACAGTCTTTTATCGCAGTAGAACAAGGCAAGTTAAAATTAGAATGTGGAGTCAAAAAACTTGAACTCAAGTCTAGAAACTACTATTTCCTAGTTGTGTGACTGAAGATAAATCGCTTTATCTTTCTGAACCCCAGGTTCTGCTTCTGCAAATTAGGGAAGTCACTACCTGTTTTACTGCCCTCACAAGACTGCTGTGAGGTACTAATGAAGAAAGGGTTTGTGAGTGCAATGCATTATAGAATGCTCTGTAAATGTCATTGTTGTTCTTGTTATTATTATTGGCTAGAGTCTGTGAGGGACACAAATATGTACAAGTCATAGTCCAGACTCTCAAGGAATTTATAATCAAAGTGAAAAATCAGAGGTATATACAGCTGACTATAAAATACAGTAGGATGTGATCACTGCCCAGGGAGCCCAAAGGACTCAGAGACCCGGGGACATGGGAAGATTATGAAAAACAGGGCACTGAGGTCCATCCCGAGTGATGGGTGGCATTCCTGAGGGATGGGGAGAAAAGCACTTTGGCTGAAGGAGCAGCATGACTAGAGGTGCCCAGACTTGTGCTTGAGGGAGACCTGCTTGCAGGAGCAGAGGTTCTTGGCATGGAAGGGCCAGGCCACCAGGAGAATTCTAGAACTGGAGAACCCTGGGAAATACGAGTTATTTCTACATGAGTGTAAGCACGAGCCACGTGGTTCTAATGTCCCAGCACAGAGCTTGAGCTTGAATTGGGAGGAAAGTTAATAAAGCATTGAATTTTAACCAGGTAAAGTGTCTTGTCCTTACTTTAAAACTTTCCCACATACAGATTCTCTTCCACAAAGCTGATCCTTAGTTGTGTTTTCTTTTTCCCCATTAATTAAAGAGGACGAGCTTCTCAACTAATTCTTCTCAAAAATCTTACTGGATTTTTGTGCTTTCCTCACATCCTTCACCAGATTCAAGCTGAGGAAAGTTTATACTTTAGGGAAAGCCCAAGGTGAACTGTAAATATTCCAGAAGTCACAGTCTATTATCTTTTCTGCAGCTTCTAAACAATGCATTCTAGTTGATTTCCCTGGCCTACACAGGCTCTTTGGTACTGAGTATCCCTGTGGCCAAATGAGGCTTTGCAGTTTTCTTGCAGCTGAGAAGTGAACCACACAGTGCTCTGTGATAAGTTGTATTTTTCTTGCACTCGCACCTCATTTTCTTACACATCTGTGTGCAGAACTGCACCCACCCACTGCCACACACATACAAGCTTACTCTGGGTCCATCTCCTATACTATGGCTTCACTGGGTCCCATTCCTTGGCCGCCTTTGTAGTGTCATCATGGGGAAATTGACTATCAAATGTTAACTTACCCAAAGTGATTAGTATAAATTCTGAAGACAGGTGTTACTTGTGTATGTTTTAGAGACATCTTACTCTTTCCAGAACTGTTTCCTTTCTCCAACACCCACTATTTACTGTCCCTCAAATATTTTGGTATGATTTTTCTATTTCTCCCATAGATAGCACTTTAATATTTTAATGTAAAGAAACCTGTTACAAACTCTAGGGTCAACTATTTTCTCCCCAACTTGTTAAAAGATGCCTTGTGTGGTTCTTCTAATAATTGTATGCTGACTTAAACACATTTTTTTAAAGCTCTCAGTTATATTCTTGAGCAGTGTTTAAAATCTTAAGCACAGCTTTTATTATTAGAAATAATGAGAACTTTAGCTTAGACAATGTGTAGTTTATATAGCAAAACTACAAATTTCCCAAGCTTTGTTTGCTTCATGTGTTACAAATATGGTAAATGCCAATCTGAAAAAGGCAATGATTACTTTTAGGTTTATGGGTCAATTAAAATAAAATACTATAAGAATTATTAAGTGTAAGAATTTTAAAATCATAATTTAAATTTTATATTCTTTAAATTGAATATTTAGGAAATTATTTTCAGAAAAAATTCTTTCATAGCCTCTAATCTTTACTTCCATGAATATGGAATATGTAGTAAATTGAACAAAAAATTACAATATTATGTAGAAAACTTTCAAGTATTTGAAATAATACTTCCTAGATTTTATTTTCACTGCTACATATGATAAAATTACTATAGAGTTCAGATATCCAACACCCTCCATGCCTTCGGCCTCCAAATTTAGTCAATTCAATGACAAAAAAAGGTCCAAACATCAAAATAGCTATTTGGCACCAAATGAAAGATTTTTATCAACATTTCAATTGACAATATTAATTAACATAAAAGATTTGACATTCTTGTCACTTAAAATGAAGATAAAATAATGATGTTGATTAATGAAACACTCTCTGTGACTTGACTGACAGGATCTACCTAAAATATTTTAATCGCTCTTAGAGATGGGAAGTCTCAGCGTGTGAGCCCTTCTGTTTTCCATGGTATAGGGTGCAATAATAGTTAAGAGTAAAATGCTGCAAATAATGACATTTAGCTTAACAGATCTAGGACAAAGAGTAAAGAAAGAAAGCCAAGAAGGAAGTGTTCTGGCTGAAACTACTTCCTGCCAAACAACATGAGAAGCATGTTTTCAAAGAATTGCTTAACATCCCTAGATGAGAAGTCCTGTGAGGCCAATAAATGATTCTATCTTGTTCATTACTGTGTTTCCTGTGTTTCGTAGAAAAGCACCTGACAAATGCTTGGTGATCAGTAAATGCTGAATGAGCGAATGAAAAAAAATTAGGTGAATGAAATAACGTTATTGCTGAGAAGTATGTGAAGAAAACATAAGAAAGTAAGAAACTATAGTGAGATTAAACCAGATGATTTAATATACTTATTAAAATTCATATACTTATTCATTCAACAGTTATCTATTAAGTTCCTATTATATTCCATGTCCTGCCGTGCCCTATGATAGAAATGTTCACAGTCTAAAGTAAGAGAGCTACAAACGATTAACCAAATGCAGTGTGAAAACTACTGTGATTGGGGTCTGTAAAATAATCAATGAGAATATGGATGAGAAAAGTGTTAATTCTGCCTAAAAAGAGAGGTCAAGGAATGTTTCCCAGAAAAGGTGATATTTGATTTGGGGTAGAAGGATGAGCAATTAGGTAATTTGGAGGACCATCAGAAGAATGTTGTTGTCAGTAAAAGGAAGAACACAGGCAAAGCCCACGAAGCATGAGGAAATATTGAGAATTATAATATTGCTTGACAATCGCATGTATGAGGTGGGGACTGGCCCAGAAACACTGGCATGATCCAGAGTATAAAGGATATCATAGGCAATGCTACTCCATGTATGCCAGATCTGTGGGTGGTGGCGAGCCTTCAAAGTATTTTAGGCAAGGGAGGTATGTGTGAACTATGTTTTTAGACCGTACGTTCCAGTTTCGGAAGACTGACTCATAACACACCAATCTTTTTGTCAAGAATAACTAGAAAAGATAGACTTAACATTTTTAAAAAAGTTTTGGATACACTGTAGAGCTACCAAATCACCCAGGACTTGAAGAACCAAGGTGTCAGAAAGAAGGGAAAATGTTGAAGTAAACATGATGTTCTACACTTCTTTTTCCCTCAAGGAACTTCCAGTTCATAAACATCTTGGGTGGAGAGGGAAAAGAAGATGCTAAAAGACAAAGAAACTAAGTACATCTTTCAAGGAATCTTATAGGTTTGGAGAGACAAAAAATTGGAGTTCAGGGGTACCAAGGCAATCAAGACTTGAAGGGTCAAGATTCTGGAAAGAAGGGAATGGAAGAAAAGTGAAAACAATAGTCTAAAATCCTTTCTTATCAAGGTTATTTGATGGTCTGCAAGCTATGTAGGCAGATAATTTTAAAAGCTAAGCAGAATCATAGACCTAAATGTAAAACAAAACTAAAAAAAATTTGAAGGTAACAGAGGAGAAAATCTACCTGACCCTGGGTTTAGGGATAATGTTTTTAGATACAATACCAAAAAGCATGTTTATGAAATAAAAAATTGATAAGTTGGACTTCATTAAAATTAAAAACTTTACTCTGTGAAAGACATTGTTAAGAGAATGAAAAGACAAGCAGAGATTGGGAGAATATACTCACAAAACATATATTTGATAAAGGACTGATACCCAAAATACATAAACAACTCTTAAAACTCTATAAGAAAACAAACTATCTAATTTTAAAAGGGGGAATTTATTTGAAGAGACACTTCACCAAAGAAGATATATAGATGGCAAATAAACATATGAAAAATGCTCAATATCATATGTTATTAGGGAATTGCAAATTAAAATAACAATGAGATACCACTAAATACCTATTTAGAATGGCAAAAATCTGAAACATTGACAACACCAAATGGTGGCTAGGATGTAGAGTAATAGGAACTCTCATCGTTTCTTGCTGGTGAGAATGCAACATTGTTCAATCACTTTGGAAGACAGTTTGGCAGTTTCTTGCAACACTGAACATACTCTTACCATACAACCCCTTACCATACTCTTACCCAAAGGAGTTGAAAACTTATGTGTACACACACACACACACACACACATGCACACAACACGGTACACAAATGTTTGTAGCAGTTACTAATAGCCAAAACTTGGAAACAACCAGATGGTCTTCAATGGTGAATGGATAAACAAACTGTGGAACATCCATAGAATGGAATATTATTAAGCAAATAAAAGGAAATGAGCTATAAAGCCATAAAGAGACATAGAAGAATCTTAAATACATATTGCTAAATGAAAAAATCTATCTGAAGAGGCTACATACCATATGATTCCAACTATATCATATTCTAGAAAAGGCAAAACTATGGAATCAGTAAAAAGATAGTGGTTGGCAGGAACTTGGGGGGAGGGATGGAGGGATGAATAAATGGAACACAGGGGATTTTTAGGGCAGTGCAACTATTCTGTATACTATAATGACTATATGGCAATATATACTTGTCAAAACCCATATACTACACAATGTAAAGAGGGAACCCTAATGTAAACTATGGATGTTAGTTAATAATAATGTGTCAATATTAGCTAATCAATTGTAACAAATGTACCATACTAACGCAAGATGTTAATAATAGGGGATGCTTTATATGTATGTGAGAGTAAGGGTATATATGGGAACTCTCTGTATTTGCCACTCAATTTTTCTGTAAACTTAAAACTACTCTAAAATATAAATTCTGTTATTAAGAAAAGCTAAACAAAGTGTCAACTAAGAGTCTATCAATTGTCTTATGGTGCTGGAGATATATTGGCTTAGCCAAAAAGTGCCTTCGGTTTTTAAGTAAATATAAAAACACGTTTTTCACTTTCACCAAGAACTTTATTGAACAACGTATTCACCTTTTTGTTCCACTACCTTCTGCCATTTTTCAGGCAACTTCATAATTCCATCTTCCCAAAACTTTTTTATCCTTTTGAACAAAGAGCTGTTCCAGGTGCCTTTTATAGTCTTACAGGGAATTGAAATTTTTTCCATTAAGAGAATTTTGTAAAGACTGAAATAAATGGAAATCCGAAGGTGCAATGTCTGGTGAATACAGTGGATGAATCAGAACTTCCCAGCCAAGCTGTAACAGTTTTTGCCTGGTCATCAAAGAAACATGTGGTCTTGTGTTATCCTGATGGAAGATTATGCATTTTCTGTTGACTAATTCCGGACGCTGTTCGTCGAGTGCTGCTTTCAGTTGGTCTAATTGGGAGCAGTACTTGTTGGAATTAATTGTTTGGTTTTCCAGAAAGAGCTCGTAATAGAGGACTCCCTTCCAATCCCACCATATACACAACATCACCTTCTTTGGATGAAGATCAGCATTTGGTGTGGTTGGTGTTGGTTCATTTCGCTTGCCCCACGATCTCTTTCATTCCACATTATTGAACACTATCCACTTTTCATCACCCGTCACAATTTGTTTTAGAAATGGAACGTTTTCATTACGTTTATGTAGAGAATCACATGTGGAAATATGGTCAAGAAGATTTTTTTCGCTTAACTTATGTGGAACCCAAACATCAAAGCGATTAACATAACCAAGCCGGTGGAAATGATTTTCAATGCTCGATTTGGATATTTTGAGTATGTTGGCTCTCTCCCACGTGGTATAATGTTGATTGTTCTCAATTAATGTCTCAATTTGATCGCTATCAACTTCAACTGGTCTACCAGACCGCAGAGCATCGTCCAGCGAGAAATCTCCAGCACGAAACTTCGCAGACCGCTTTTGACACATTCAATCAGCCACAGCACCTTCTCCATACACTGCACAAATCTTTTTTTGCGTTTCAGTTGTGTTTTTACTTTCCTTGAAATAATAAAGCATGATATGCCGAAAATGTTGCTTTTTTCTTCCATCTTCAGTATTAAAATGGCTACACAAAAATTCTCCAATTTTGATAAGCCTTTTTTTAAATGCACGCTGATATGACAGCTGTCACAATACAATCGAACAAAATTGTTTCTAATGAAGTTGAAGACAACTAAGCACTACTAGAGCCATCTTACGGAAAAGAAACGAACGAAACTTGGCCAGCCCAATAAAAATTGGAAGTGAAGGTCTGCTAATAGAGAGGGCAAGGTAAAAATCAGACTTTTTGTTGGGATCCTACATTGATTAAACTCAAGAATAAGGCTGAATCAGAAATAAGTCATGACCTGTAAACACTGAAACTCAGCCTTAAATCAGGTCAATCACTCAATGGGTTAAAGTTACATGCTCCTGATGCCTGCTAGAAGCTAAAGAAAATTATCTGGAGGAGAATTAGTCTGTACAAATTATCATACCCAGTGTCTGTAACTCAGTCAAAAATTATCTGGTATAGCAAGGATAAAAAAAAAAAAGGCGAAAATAGAAAAATAAAAACAAAGCCATAGGTAATCTGGAATTTAAAATAACTGTGAAAAGAGAGGACAAGATTATTTTATCAGAGATATGGAATCGACTTTTGAAAGAATCAAATAGGCATTTTATTTTTTTTAATATTTATTTATTTATTTTCTTTATTATTTTGGCTGCATTGGGTCTTCATTGTGGTGCACAGGCTTCTCTCTAGTTGTGGCATGTGGACTTCAGAACATGTGGGCTCTGTAGTTTGTGACATGCAGGCTCTCTTGTTGAGGCGTGAGAGCTCAGTAGTTGTGGCACGTGGGCTTAGTTGCCCCAAGGCCTGTGGGATCTTAGCTCCCAACCAGGGATCAAACCGGCATCCCCTGCATTGGAAGGCGGATTCTTTACCACTGGACTGCCAGGGAAGTCCCTCAAATAGGCACTTTAGAACTTGAAATATAGCTGAGGAGAAAATTAATGACCTGAAATATAAATTAGCAAAAAGTGTTCAGCTTGTAGCAGTTTGAAGGCTAGAAAATACAGAAAAGAGGAGGAGTCGTATGAGACTTACTGAATATATCTAATATACATGTAACTGTAGTCCAAGAAGAATAGGATAGAGAGTATTTTTAAAAACAATGTTTGAAAAGATAATGGGACAGAAACCATTCTGTGCTCATGGATTGAAAGAATTAATATTGTTAAAATGTCAAAAAGACAACAAGTAACAAGTGTTGGTGAGGATGTGGGAAAAAAAGGAACCCTCTTGCACTGTTGGTAGGAATGTAAATTGGTATAGCCACTATGGAGAACGGTATGGAGGTTTCTCAAAAAATTAAAACAGAACTACCAAAAAAAAAGGATACAAATGAACTTATATACCAAATAGAAATAGATCCACAGACATAGAAAACAAACTTATGGTTACCAAAGGAGAAAGGGTGGGGGAGGGATAAATTAGGAATTGGGGATTAACGTATACATACTACTATATATAAAATATATAAACAACAAGGACCTACTTTATAGCACAGAGAACTATATTTTGTAATGACCTATAAGGGAAAAAGAATATATATATATAACTGAATCACTTTGCTGTACTCTTGAAACTAACACAATGTTGTAAATCAACTATACTTCAATAAAAAGTAAAATAGAACTACCATACAATCCAACCATTCTACTTCAGGTTTTTACCCAAAGAAAACAAAAACATTAATTTGAAAAGATATATGCTCCCCTATGTTCATTGCAACATTATTACAATAGCCAAGATTTGGAAGCAACCTAAGGGTACAAACACACACACACACACAATGGACTATTAGTCATCCATAAAAAAGAATGAAATCTTACTATTTGCAGCAACATAAATGGATCTAGAGGATATTATGCTAAGTGAAATAAGTCAGACAAAGAAAGACAAATACTGTATGATTTCATTTATATGTGGAATCTAAAAAACAAAAACAAAACAGAACAAACTCATAGATACAGATAACAAATTGGTGGTTGCCAGAGGGGATGGTGGTGGGGGTTGGGTAAAATAGGTGAAGGTGATTAAGAGGTACAAACTTTCAGTTATAAAATAAATAAGTCACAGGGATTTAATATACAGCACAAGGAATATAGTCATTAAGATTGTAACTATTTGGTATGGTGACAGATGGTTACTAGACTTAACATGGTGATATTTTCATAATGTATTTAAATGTTGAATCACTATGTTGTACACCTAAAACTAACATAATATTATATGTCAACTATACTTCAACTAAAAAAGACCTAAGTAGAGAGCCATACCATATTTCTGGATTAGAACACTCAATATTATTAAGATGTCCATTTTCCCCAAACTGATCTATAAATTCAACAAAATCCTCCCTCCTCCTCAAAACCCTGTCAATCCTTTAAATTTTTTTCCTGCAGAAATTGTCAAGCAGATTCTACAATTTACATAGAAATGCAAAGGGCCTAGAATAGCCAAAACAAACTTGTTTTAAAAAATTGACGAATTTGGGATTTCAAGACTTACTGTAATGAGAATGCAGTGTGGTATTGGCATAAGGATAAACGTATGACATGGAACAGAATAGAGAGTCCAGAAATAGACGGACATATACATATGGTCAACTGATTTTCAAGAAAAATGCCGGAATAATTCAATGGATATATGATAACTTTTGCAATCAATGGTGCAGAATAGTTGGATATATGTGTGCAAAAATATAAATCTTGACCCTTACTAAACAACACATACAAAAATTAGCTTGAGGACTTCCCTGGTGGCTCAGTGGCTAAGAATCCACCTGCCAATGCAGGGGACATGGGCTTGAGCCCTGGTCCAGGAAGATCCCACATGTCACGGAGCAACTAAGCCCGTGCACCACAACTACTGAGCCTGTGCTCAAGAGCCTGCATACCACAACTACCGAAGCCCGCTCACCTAGAGCCCGTGCTCCACAACAAGAGAAGCCACTGCAATGAGAAGCCTGCTCACTGCAACGAAGAGTAGCTCCCACTTGCCACAACTAGAAAAAGCCAGTGCGCAGCAACAAAGACCCAATGCAGTCAAAAAAAAAAAAAACTTGAAATGAACAAAAACCTGCACGTGAGAGCTGAAGCTATGACACTCATGGAAGAAAGTAAGCTGACATTTAATTCAGGGATGTCCTAGAATCAAAGGTCAGAGATTTCTTAAATAAGAAACAAAAATATAAAACATAAAGGAAAAATTGATAAATTGGACTTTATCAGAATTGAAATTTTTGCTCTCAAATGACACTATTAAGAAAAATGCAAAGGCAGCTCAGACTAGGAGAATATATTTGCAAAACTTACATCTGATAAAGAACTTATATCCAGAATACATTAAGAAAAAAACTCTTACAATGCAATAATAATAAGAGAAACAACCCAATTTTTTTTCATAAATTTATTTATTTATTTAGTTTTGGCTGCGTTTGGTCTTTGTTGCTGGGTGCAGGCTTTCTCTAGTTGCGGTGAGTGGAAGCTACTCTTTGTTGCAGTGCGTGGGCTCTAGGAGCATGGGCTTCAGTAGTTGTGGCACGTGGGCTCAGTAGTTGTGGCTCACAGTCTCTAGACTGCAGGTTCAGTAATTGTGGCACACGGACTTAGTTGCTCCATGGCATGTGGGATCTTCCCGGACTAGGGCTCAAACCCATGTCCCCTGCATTGGCAGGCAGATTCTTAACCACTGTGCTACCAGTGAAGTCCCAACCCAATTTTTTAAGTAGGCAAATGACTTGAACAGATACTTCAACCAAGAAGATATACAAATGGCAAATAAACACATGAAAAGTTTCTCAGCTTCATTAGTCATCAGGGAAATTAATTTAAAATCACAATGAGATGTTACATACCCACTAGAATGGCTAAAATTTAAGACTGAAAATGCCAAGTGTGGGCAAGGATATGAAACAACAGAAGCTCTCATACACTGCTGGTAGGAGAGCAAAATTGTACAGCCATTTTGGAGAGGAGTTTGGCAGTTTCTTAGACAGTTAAACATACAGGTACCATCAAACTCAACAATCACATCTTGTGTTTTTTTACCCAAGAGGAATAAAAACATATGTTCATTTTTTTATAAAGGAAAAAAAAAAACAACTTGCAGGTGAATGATCATAGCAATTTCATTCATAATAGCCAAAACCCAGAAATAACCCAAATGCCCATCAGTTGGTAAATGGCTAAATAAATTATGGTATATAAAATTATAAAAGTAAATGAACCAGTGATATGCACAATTTTTAAAAAACTACTCATACATAGCAATATAAAAAGGAGCATACTATTGATACATACAGTAACATGGATGACTCTCAAAAGCATTATGCTAAGTGAAAGACAGATACTAGACTGTGTATTTTATGATTCTATATATATGAAATCCTAGAAAAGGCAAACTTAAGGGACAGAAAGCAGATCAATGATTGCTAAGGAGTGGGGTTGTGGGGAGAGGATTGACTACGGAAAGACACAAGGGAAATGGAAATGTTTTATATTGTTATTATTGTGGTGGTTACACAAATGCATATATCTGTCAAATCTCATTAAATTACACGCTTAAAATTGTTGACTTTTATTGTATGTAAATATACCTCATAAACATTGTCCCAAAAAAGGTGAAATAAAGTTAAAAACAATAAGACAAAAGCTGAGATTATTTGTCATTACCAGGTCCCAGGTTAAAAGAAATGTATAAAAGAATTTCTTTAGACAAAAGGAGAGTTCTTCACACACACACACACAAAAAAAGAGAGAATATGTTGCCACATTGGAATCACAAAATATTGGATGGATTAATGGAGTTAAAGAGTTCTAAGGTCCTTTCATTTTTTCAGGAAATGTAAAAAATATAATTTGTATTAAAATTTATAAGTTGAAGACACATGTAATTTTAAGATAAACTCCAAGAAATCTTTAAGAAAAAGACAACACAGGAAAATGAGCAATACATTTGGAACAAGCACTTCAAAAAAAGATATCCAAATGGACAAGTATATGAAAAATTGCTCAGCCTTGTGAGTCATCAGAGACATACCAATTAAAAACACAATGAGAAACAACTACATATTTACCCATCAAAATGGCTAAAATGTAAAAGATCAACACAGATCAAGGGTTGGCAAAGCCATGAAGTAAATGAAAAATTCCTACACTGCTGGCTGGAGTATAAATTAGGACAACCACTTTGGAAAAGTGGTTGACAGCAGGGACTAAATCTAAGCATAGGCATAGCCTATGAATCAACAAGTCCACTCTAAAATATACATTCAGCAGAAATGTGAACATAAAGTCAACACTACAGAGCTTTAGTCATAATAGACAAAAACTGCAATGAACTAAATGCTTATTAACAGAAGAAAGGATAAATTCCACAAAATGGAAACCTATACAGCAATGAAAATGAATCAACTACAGCTACACACATCAATATGGATGAATCTCTCAAAAATAATGTTGAATGAGAAACACCAGACATAAAGGAGTGTATGATCATACACATAGTGTATGATTTGAGCTATGTAAAGCTCAACAACAGGCACCAATCCAAGGTGCTAGAAGTTGGGGTAGTAGTTATATTTAGGGAGGCATGGGTGGATTATAATCTGGAAGAGGCATAAAAGGGGATGTCTGGGTGTTGGTAATGCTCCGTTTCTTATTCTGGGCTGCGGTTACCAGAGCATATTCACTTTGTGATAATTAGTCAATGTAATAAACACTATTGGTGTCCCATACAGATCCCCTTTACTTAATGTATCCTTTCCTCAACTGCTATAAGTGGTGGCTACTAGCAGCTCACAGCTGCACCCTTGTTCTGAGAATTAAAAGAAGTGGTTTCCCTTGGAAATACTCCGAAGGTTGTACCTTCCTATCAGGATGATCGACAGCCAAAGGTCAAGTGATATGGAAATGCAGAAGGCCAGGCCCCTTGGGATCACAGTGAGGTTAGACTTTAGCTGGACCTGCATCCTTCTGTGGGGAGACAATTCCCCAGACGTCTTTCAAATTTCTGCACCTCTTGTGAACCAGAGGCACTGACTGCCTTTGTTTTGCATGGTCCTTACAAGAATATCTGTATAGTAATCATCCTTGAAAGGTAAAAATAGTATCTTCCTGGAAGAAAGGGTAGGTTTGTTTACCGTCCCATATAATAAATATAATATCTCCTTCCAGGGAAAATTTCAGGCAGGTTGCTGCCCATTATAAAAGATTCAGTTTCCCTAAAGTTGTGCTCCTATCCTGTGACAACCCACTACTTGTGCAGTATTACCTGGCAATATTTGTATCATCTGATGGGAATTATGGCTCGGGCAACCAGTACAAATGCTGCTACTCTGGCTGCTACTGTTGCTACCGTTAGCTTGCAGATAAAGTAAAATCTCAGAGCCTTCCCAGCTCTTTACAACTTCGTCTGCCACTTCTCCTCCTTCATTTGTTCTCTTACAAGTTTCAGCTGAGTGTACTCCTCAATAAATCACATACATAAAAATCCCTCTCTCGGGTTCTGCTTCTAGGGAATCTGTTCTAAAACAATACAGTTGTAGACTTACGATCTGTGCACTTTCCTATATGTACTCTATACTTCTACTTTTTAAAAATAGTTTCTATAAATATATTTTAAATTATAAGGATATAAAACAGTTCATACAAATATATAAAATATAAACTAAAGTGTAGAGCATGGATTAGAGTAGGAGGAGATTGGAGTAAAAAAGTCCAGTTGAAAGTCTATTACTAGAGAAAAAGAAAAGAATTACTAGCTGATAATCACCCTAAAAAATTAAAGTCTATTCTTAGAGTCTAGGTTAGAGGAAACGAATATCTGACTGAGGTCAGTAGCACATCAATAGATATAAAGGGGCAGATTCAAAAGATATTTAAATGGTAGGATGCAGGGTTGCTATACAAAATGTTTAACAACTTGTAGACACGGATGTTGACCCATCATAATGGATACCAGCCATAAGCAACTGCTCTGGCAGAGCTGGTGCCTGCAGGCAGAATATCACCAGGTCTGACAGGATGGATAGGACTTGATAACCGATGGAACTCAATGAGTGAGAAATGAATTGAGATGCCTCCAAAGTTTTCAGCTTGGTGACATGGAGAATAATATTGCCTTTAATATGGGTAAAATCATTTCTATTTACATAGCCTCAATTATTTGATTTTTACACAGATGACTCCCAAATCTCTCCAACTCTTCTGAAAATCAAAATTATCTGAATATCTTATTCCACACACACGCAATTTCAAATAAGATATGTTTTTCACCTTAAAAATATTTTGTAAATCATACCAATTAGAAGCCATAAAGAAAGGAATGTAGACCAATAAAGTAAGCCAGCTTGACAGATGATGTATCACTTTTAATCACACAGCACATGCAACTGCCAATTGCTAATTTTTTCTGTTAAAGCGCACTTTACAAATCACTTGACTCTTCCTAAGGTAGCATAAAAGCAGCTGGATTTTATGGAGTGAGACTCTGAATTGCTAATTCACGGTCTTTTGCCATATATCCCCTTTTAATGCAAACGGCTCAGAATTAACTCTCCTTAAACGATTAAGAACCTATGGCTTTCCATCTTCCCTTCCCCATAATTACCAGTATCTTTTAAAGAGGAAAGTGTGTTTTCTGTTCATTAATGGTAATACTACCTAGGAAGACCAATCAGTAAGTCCATGATCCGCCAGTCACTGTGGAAGTCAAATTACCCTCAACCAGGACAAAATCAATTAACACCACTAGGGATGTCATTATTGTCACATTATGTCACCTGATAGTCTCCAGGGCCTATAAGTGATTTAATTTTTTTTTTTTTTACTGCTATGATTCCTGGGGGGGGGGATGGGGGAAGGGATAAACTTCACATTAACAAAGGAGATTTCAATTACAGGGAAATTAACTTTACAACATAGAAAAATGAAGCTACTGTTTTAGATCTTTGGGAGAAAATGGTTAAACACTAGGATAACTGAGGCCTAAATGATTTCTTGTACTGAGGTATATTTTAAAGGTTTGCCTAAACAAAAGCCACGTTGGATGGAGTCATGAGGCACTTTCCTCAGGGCACAGTAAGCCAGGGACTGGAAATCTATCAAACCATGGCAAGCTACACTGCAGTCAGAAGTCCAAGAGGCCAAAGTTGTGATTTCCCTTCTAATAAAATCAACTTGTTTCCCATCATGAAAAATAATATAGTTCCAGTTCTGCAAAGTTAGACACTCATGTCAGAAAAGAGGGTGAAATAAGTATCTGAGAATCAGATCTCGTTTGGGAAGGCTGGAACTCGTGCTTTGAGCTGCAGAGACATGTCACAAGCAGGGTGTCTAGACTTCTGCACCCTCAGAACTATTCCAGTTTCTTAGTATGAGGGGTGGTTGGCTCAGTAGCCAAGAAAACCACATTTGACATCGTTCTCTTCTGACAGTTGTCTTTCTCTTCCCCATTTCCTTAACTTTTCATCACTAGCAGTGAATATTAAATGGGATCTGAGTCCGGTTTGTTTTTATTATTGTAGTTGCTGTCAGAAAGGAATACGAAATCCCCAAGTAAATTAAGTAGAACGCATTTAAATGGCTGGTTTCCTTTTTAAAAAGTAGACCCAACTTCTGCATTTTGGCCTCCATCAGGGGGTATTTAATTAAGTCTATTCTGTCTAACATGATCTGATGTCATTGTACAAGGATATGTTCTTTGTTAGCAGCACTCTTAGTTTCAGACTCCTCTGTGTATTTGAAACCATGGTAACAGAGCAGTAAGCTAAAGCCAATGAGATAATGAGATATTCTCATTGTAATTGTGTTTCATGAGGGCACAAGATCCCACGGGTGGTATCTGACTGTCTTACAACTGCTAACAGAATTTAAGAAGCAGACATATATTAGCATGGTACCGTTTTCCATAACAGCCATGTAAACATTTGTGACATGGCATTTTTAGCTGTTTCCAGCATATGAGAGTATGTAATATGCATTTATGTCACAAAAAGCCACACAATTAATGAATATCAATATTTAAAAATCCTTGGAACTTCAAGGAACTTCAGATTTGAAATGCATCAAGCAGGCTGTGGGGATGCTGTTTTGCATTATAATTATGAGCTGAGCTATGGTTTATGAGGGGAGGAATCCATCAAAGCAAAGAAAAAGAGAGCGGCTAGCTCTTCTTCATCTCCCAAACAACCCACATGCACCTCCTAAAGGAGGGACAAAACTAGCCCTAAGCAGGGTTCCCTGTATTTTTATGAGGAAAGCCAAATTGGGGATTTCTAAGAGCAGTTTACCTTTAAAAGAGAAAAAAAATTGGAGAATAAAACCAAAATATTTACAAGCCTTTTCTTCTTCTGAACTAAAATCTGAAAGGGGAACACCTCACTTCTGAGCTCCTCCTCTTCTGTCAGTGTTTGAAGTTTCCCCACAGTTTTCATTTGAGTTGCAGATTTTATGCACAAGTCACTGAATCCATGTTCTCCATCCTGATGAGGTTGCCCTAACAGGCGTTGTGGCTTTTAATAAATAATTTAAAACCGAAAAGAGAAAGCACAGTATAGAACAATTGGTTGATTTAAGCAGGGCTAAGACTTACACATTCTTCATGTCACCAGGGCATCCCATCAGGAGCCCTGCTTTGGAAGAGAACCGACCTGAGAATGTGCATTTTGTCAGCTTTGTGACATGGGTGGCTCACGGGGCAGAGACAACCCGGTGCACTGGAACTTTCTAGACAAGGAAACTGCTTGCTTTCCCCTTCACAGACAAGGGGTGTCACCTTTTGGGTTTTAATATGTACTGCTACCATCTCTAAAATGTTTTGGCATAGGGAGCTAAATCGGTATGAAAACCATATTAATAGAGAAAAGGCATTTGGTTTTCTTGAAAGTCATTCAAGTGCCTACAGTGTTGGGGGGAAGATTTCTCTTTTAATCTGTCAGTAGTGCCACATTCATCTTTGAACGTCACTTAAAGACAGGCAGTTCTTTCTTATTCTGCTGTGCGTGTGTGTATTTGTGTGTGTGTGTGTGATGCACATGTGTGTAGCTGAGAAATGAAATCTATGCCATAAGTGGTTACACAGAAAGAACATGTCACAGCGTTGGAGAATATGGTCTTCGTCTCTGTGAGATAAGGGTGGCCTCATCACTCATGGCTGTTGCAGCAAAACTAGACCAGAAGTGGGTAATGAGGCCACCCCTACTGTGGGGAGATAACGTCTATATCTGAGCTGTCATGACCTGTTAGGTCCTCGCTGCCTGTTCTTGGATATAATTCCCTGTCAGCCCTTTGGACTGTAGAGTCATTTTTATTATTATTTCTACCTCTGAAAGGGGGAGGCCTTGTTTTCTTTAAAACCCCTCCCTCTTGTTCCTGACAAATAGGAAATGGTTGTCAGCTTTGAAAGCACCCTCTGGGCGCCATGTTGAAATGTTCAGTGAAGACTAGAATTGACAACATTGGCAAGAATTTGTTTAAAAATGGTCAAAATTTAAAAAGCAAAATGGCTTTACTTGTGCAGGCTTTGAAATGGGCTACTGTATCTTAATACAGATGGGGTTTATATGAGTTTTTTAGTTAGCTTACGCTATTCCTAGTTTAGAGGATGAGACAAGAAATAAGAGATATATGTTTTTAAAATATTGGAATCACAAAAGTATTGCTTATAAAACATAATTTGTAATGTACTTTCTTCAATTTCAAGTCTTTTAACCCCATAATTTAGCCTGAGAATAGCAGATGTGCACAGAAGTTGGTTCTGTTTTGTTTAAATGATAGCCAGAGGCTGACATTGATTTTTTTCCACCCTTACATCCCTTGTCTTCTACCCTACTGGAGCCAACATTTCTAGTTTTTTTAAAAAAAGGTGGGAGGGGAGTAGGGAAGGAGATGTGTGTGTGTGTGTGTGTGTGTGTGTGTGTGTGTGTGTTGGGGACAAAAATCTACATTTTACTGAGTAGAGTGAAGCAGGCAGAATGACATAAAGGAGTGACTCAGAAATTCGCACTCCCAGGCCTATGGTTCCCAGGTCTGGGGGCAGAATGAAATGACGTTAAAGAAATGCACACAAGGTGATGGGGGAGCAGTAAGCAATAATTGATTGTGTATGGGTAAAAGCAGCAAAATGTCTGCCTTTGGTAAGAGAGGGGTCAACTAGCACCCTTCCACGTCAGGCTGGGGGTGGCAGGGGCCAGGGTGGTGGTGCTATAGGTGAAGCATCCTCCCAGTTCCTTATTAAGTGGGAGAATCTGCCATATTGGCCGAATGTGCCTCCCAAGCAGACACGCTATGACCATGACTGGGAACAAAGCCAGCTGTTTCTACAGACAGAGGTTAGTGGTATTTTGAGAAGAAACAGCCACCAGGGCCAGAACAAACACGGTTGGCCTTTAATGGGGAAGGTTGGGGTAGCAGCAAGAACACTGGAATTTTAGGTCCAAAAAACCAAAGTACAAGGGCTTTGGATCCTGGTTTCCCTGTTTAAAAGCTGGGTGAGTCCAACTTGGAAAAACATAAATATACAAATAATACCTACTTTACAGTGCTGTTGTAAGAGTTATATGAAAGAACACATATTTGAATATACATATGCACAGAATATTTTTGAGTGACTGGCACAATCCAGGGAGCATGTACTTGAACCTTTTCTTCTTTTTTTCTGGAGGAAAAAAAAAAAGGCAATAATGGAGCTGCTCCTATAGAGCTACTATAAGGGTCTAATGAGAACATGTGTACGAAGGACCTTGGGAATGGTAAAACACCCCATAAATTGTCATTAAAATAATCTCTAAATAAATTTAACATATACATGTAGATAAATATATTTATAAAGATAAATGCTAAGTAGTATTTCAAATTCCCATTTCCTACCTTTCAAAAGACCAAAAAAATAAATAAATAAACCAATAAATAAGTAAAACTTTATTTCCTAAACAAGGAGTGATTAGAGGAATAACCTTGGGATTCTTTTAGTCACCCTCCTTCAAGTCCATCACTGGGAGTCCAGCAACAGGGGAAGCAGATGTTTGCCCCTTTTAATGGTTCTTGGGGAGGCTTAAGGCAAAATAGTGAAAGAAAAGGGATGGGGGCTGGTTCTCAAACTCAAAGCACTTTTCATCCAGGGATTGGTCGAAAAAGCCGCACTTTTTGATGCGGGGGGATCTGACAAAAATGATTACAGATGATGCACGCTTTCCCAGTTTTAGAATGAAAAACATATTTCAATTCAAGTCAGAATTTGCTTTTAAGCTGTTAGAGTTTCTACTCAAAAGACTTAAGTAATGATTTTTCATGTGTGAAGAAAGAGAAGCTTCCAGAACTGCCCCCAGATGCCTCCACCTTTTCTTCCACTGAACACATCAGAACCTTCCCCTGTAGATTTATGAATTTTTAGAACAAGCCAAGAATTGAGTAGAGCCCAAAGCCCATACCCTTTCCCTGGTCCTGGTTGAGTGCCCAAAATCCCCCATTACTAACTCATGTAGCCCACAGAGGGATTAACGTCACCTGGTAAAGGGAGACCTTACTCCCAGCCCGGTGTCTGCTAGTGACAGTGCAGGATGAGTAAGTTTATTTGATGCATCCTATTGCCTAGGAAGATCTGGAACTGAGATACAGGACACATAAGGCTGGTATTGTGGAAAGGATGTCTGATCCAGGACAGCGCACCATATGTCACCATATGGTCGAGACAGTTGAAGGGGAGTGTTTGGAGAGTACCATGAGGAACTGACCACCAAAGTTTACTTCCCAATTTGTCCTGCTTCGCTCTCACCCATCCTTATAACAGAGGACTAAATACTTTGAGTATCCTACAGAACTATTCCAACTCCATTCAAGGATAATGTATATGTCACCCTATAATTGTCCTTCCCCTGACACACTCAAGTCTGCTAGTAGAAATAGCCATGAACTGTGGTTTGCCAAGTCTTCCAAAGTGTGAAAATTGAGAAGTGCTTCCTCAAACCATAGCTTCAGCAGTTAAAGACCCCAGTGAGGCAGGCCTACAAGGAGTGCCTTATGCTCAGGGGAGGAGTACCCATTACTCACAGGAATACTTTCTGGGCATTCTTGGAGGACCCCACCTGGTCAGCTAAGTTTCTCTCTGAGCAAGGCTAGGCATATAAGGAGCCCTTGAATGCACTTCTGAGAGTGGCCTTCCTAGCAGACTATATATAAGTTCCTTAAGGGCAAGGAGTGTGTCTGTCCACTGGTGTAGCCTCAACAACTAGCACAGTACTGAGCACAAAGCTGGTGCTCACTTTGTTGAATGAATAATCAATGAATCAACGAGTGTCCTATCCTATGTTTCACTTTTTTCTCCTTCTTATCTTGCAACTCCAATAACAAATCCAAGGTCTGCTATTATCTTACTACCTTTGCACCCATCTCTTCCTCTTTTTTTCAGTCCCAGCTTCTTTCTTGTCTTCTTTTCTGTCTCTCTCTCTCTCTCTCTCTCTCTCTCTCTCTCTGCTGTGTCCAGCCCCCAGTCAAAATGCCATCTTCTGGATAAGATACTGCAAATGGAGCGTGTGAGCCCAGTGGCGCTGATGCCTTGCTCAGCCTAACATTTCCACTGCAACACTGCTCCTGATCCATGGGGCTGAAACCATTACACACACGCCACCCATTATAGCTCCGTACACTGCACGCCACATGCATCTTGTGAGACTTCAATCTCAGCCAGCTCCAGCAACCTAGGTGATTACAATGGCAAAGAAAATTATTTTCTTTAAGCGAAGGCTGGTTGACCACCACAGTGTGGTCAAAATCACTCTTTTTTTTTTCCCCTTAAGAAGCACTAACTCAAATAAGACAAGGACTTGTGCTCACACCCTGCCAACATTGTCATTTCTCTGCCTCTAGACTGGCCCCTGTAGGGAACAGGGCTCTCCAAGGTGCCTCTCAAATGCAAAGCCATTTGAAAATTCACAATCCTGTTCTCTTCAAGTTCTGCACCAGCACTATAATGGATATGAGTGTCCTGTTGTTGGAAAACCCACCAAAAGGGAGTTTGAGGAACATGTTGCCTTTTTAAAGTTCAAAACTAAAATTTATAAAAATAGTCTTTATTCCAGATTTGAGGCACAGAATAGATGAACACTCAATAAATTGAATGCATGCATTAGTGGTTCAAGAGACCATAACTGAAGATATGTAGCTTAATCTTCATGGTTTGTTTGGAATAAAAACACAATTCTTAGGGAGAGAAAAGGCAAATTTTACCATTTAAGTTATTACTGAATGTAGAAATTTTGAAAAATTGGAGAAATTCATAAGTTCACAAATATTGAATTAGAGTTTATGTTCCTGCTTGACTTTTCTTTTAGAAACAGAATTCGAGGACAAATATTTATTGGTGTAACATGTTTAATATCTTCCTGAAACAAAATAGCATCTAGTCAATTAAATAATATGAAATTTTAAACCAAAACTGTTCATTAGCTGAATATTTTGGAATTGAGTGTTAAAGAAATGCTTGATTATAATGATAAAGGACTGAAAGTCCTGTTGGGATATAGAGGCATATTTTAGGTTATCCTAGAAGAGATTTCTAGTCCCAGTATTATGAGTTTGTCTCAGGCATTTTTACAGTCATCTTGTGAAGAGCTGACTATAAATAGATTGCTTCTTGCAACTCTGATTCTTAGTACACCTTGAAGAAAGAGCATAAAATAAAAGCATAGAATTTCAGAGCTGAATGGTATATTGGAGGTCCTTTTGTTAAACACTTTAATCTCACAGATGAGGGGATAAAAAAAGACCTAGAGAAATTAATGATTAATGATTAAGTGACCAAGGTCATCCAGCTAATGAGTGGACTCTAGCCCATGTTTTCTGACTTCAGTTCCAACGAGGTTTAGAAATCACCATATCAAAACAAATATATACCAGTTTAGATTAACACTCAATTATTGTTCTTAGCTGTCTTCTGTCACTTTTTAAAAACTTTCCATTCTATTTTTAAAAATATATTTAGAACATAAGGTAATACAATGAACATTTGTACTTCATTTTACAGTTTTCAAAATTTACTCAATATATTTTCATTTAATGATTGGAATAATACTGTAGAGTAGGAAATCTCTATTATATATGAGGAAAGTGAGACTCAGAGAGGTTTAGGGACTTGCCCAAAGATACACAGTTAGACAGTGCTAGAAAGGGGCTGACCCTTGAGCAGAGGAATTTTAGTGAGCAAAATTTAATGCCTGGACATTTGGGGCAAAAGTGAAAATTTAGCCAGAACTGAGGATGTGACAGGTGCTGAGAGTCGTAATTGAAAAATAGATGCACTATGTGGCAGGGATAATTATAAAGGTGTTCCCCCCAAGCTTTCCATCTCTTGGTTATTCAAACAAACACTAATTTAGGTACTTCTGTGAATGGACTTTGCAGATGGAATTAAGGTTACTAATCAGCTGATCTTACAGTAGGGTGATTATCCTGAATCATCCAGGTGAGCCCAGTTTAATCACCTGCACCCTTAAAAGAAGAGGAAGGCAGAAAGATGAAGCAGAGGAAATGTGAGGCAAAAGGGAGGTTAGAGAGATTCAGAGTATGAGAAGGATTCTACCTGCCACTGTTGCTTTGAAGATGGAAGAAGGGGACCATTAGATAAGAAATATGGGTGGCCTCTAGATGCTGAGAACAACTGCCAGATCACAGCCAACAAGGCAACAGGGATCTCAGTCCTACAACTTTATGGAACTAAATTCTGCCAACAACTTGAATGAGTTTGGAAGTGGGTTCATGCACAGAGCCTCCACAAAGGAAGGCAACTCTGCCGACACCTTGACTTGAGCTTTGTGAGGTTCTAAGTAGAGAATCAGCTGAACCATGCATGCTATGCCAGACTTCTGACCTACAGAACTGTGAGACAACAAATGGGTAAATTTGTGGTAATTTGGTATGGCAGTAACAGTAAACTGATACAAATGAAATGCTGCTTTTAGTTTTGAGATTGCTTCAATTATTATGTTAGGAGTCTGGGGTGCTTCACCTCTTTTCCTCCAGGGGTTCTTACTGGTAGTATAGGCGCCCAATGGTTGACAGCCACATGAAACTGGAAGTACTACTTTATGAATTTGGCCAAGTATGGATAATCCCCTAAAAGCAGGGTTCCTGGTAAGATTGTATCCAAGAATGTAGCTTAGGCCTGAGACCAACATGGACCATCTTATGTCCTCCTTCTCTGAACTGGAAATGGCTGGGCCTGCAGCTCTTCAGAAACTGGGGACAACAGGCTAAAAATATGGCCATGTCCCTGCTTAAGTGTGCTGCCAACAAGACTCACTACCCCCAAGGGCAAGAGGGACATGTGGCAACTGAGAGCACAGTGACACCACCCACTAGTAAAAGGTGACCTGGTGAATGTTAGGCTCTTCCCAGTAAGATTAGGCATTTCTGTTCCACTAAGGAAAAGTGAATTATGGACGTGTGAGAGGAGGGATGGAAGTTTCTTCTATGAACAAGGCTGCAATATGAGGAGAGGTGGAAAGGACCCTCCCTACCACTTTACAGACTAAGTATTCTTTTTGGGTGGTCATGGGATGGGGAGGAGAATGTGAATAAGTACCATTTGGAATATTATGTCTGAATCTGGAAGAGTGAGTTCCTTTGAAGCACTAAATCCCAGATACTTTTAAAATAATTGTGATGACAGAAACAATCACTGGATATAAGAAAAGAAATAAAGAATTAGATCTTTCTCTAGAAGTCTAAGCTTTTATTCTCATATGTGTTTAAAATTCCTGATTGATATAAAAATGGATCATTTGAGCAGAGTCCTTTAGGATGGTATCAATATTCACTATTTTTGTCTCATGGATAAGAGTGAGGGGAAATTATATTGAGAGGTTGATGCTGGGATCATTGGAAGACTGGGGGTAATGGTTTCTTTAGGCACATAGAGTTTGAAGAGTTGAACCATTCAATATTAGTCTGAGAAGTACATGGATCTTACCAGCTAAAGTTGAAGGGGAGAAGGAGGAAAGACAGAGGGGAAAGTGGAGTACAAGTATATTTAAAACTATTTGAAGTGTTCTTAGCCCTGATATTTGTCCTAAATTTGAGAATGTAGTACAATGACTTCATCTCAAGAATTCACCTGAGTTTCCTCTCTTTGAGAAAGAAGTTAACTAAAGTCCCTCTTATCTACAGAGATGGGAATGTCACTTGGTCCTTATGTCTCCTTCTTCTTTGTACCTCTTAGGCATCCAAGTGGAGATGTTGAGTAGGCAGTTGGATAAATAATCTAGAGCTGGTCTGGAGATACATATTTGAGATGTGTTGGTGTATGGAGGTATTAACGCTATGGAACTGGGAGAGAGAGCAGCTAGAGGAGCTTGCTGTGATCAGAGCCCTGGGCCCTCCTACATGTCTGGTAGAAAAGGAGCAACCAACAATGGAGATGCAATAGGGCTTTCCCTGAGTAGGGAAAACCAGGAGAATGGTGTCACAGAACCCAAAGAAGAGTGTTTCAAGGAGGGTGTGTTTAAAAAGAAAAGAGTGATCAGCAAGGTCAGCTGCTACTGACAGACACAGTAAGATGAGAATGGAAGTTGGCAAATTGCTTTGTTCAGATACAGTTTATTGTACAGGTTATTGGTGACTTTGATAAGGGCCGATTTAATGGACTGATGGAGATGAAAGCCAGGATGAAGCAGGTTGGGTAGGGAAAGAGTGATGAGAAAGTGGAGATATAAAATATAAATAACTCTTTCCATGAGTTTTGTTGGGATGAAGCAAGAAGACATGGAGAATTATCTGAAGAGCATTATGCTGTTCTTTCTGTTTTGTTTTTAGATGGGTGTGCCAATGGGAAACTGTGTGTGTGTGTGTGTGAAATAGAGAGAGAGAGACTGATTATGCAAGAGAAATGTGCAAACATAAACTTACCCAATATTAAAGAGTCTCAGAAATCACATTAATATACAATTTTTAAGGGTTAGTATTTGATTGGCATTGTTTTGAATGGAATGAAAATACAATCAAGTTCAAGCAAGGAGATCTTCCTAATCTAAAAATGCAATATTTTACTGTCACTTTTGTCCATGTCTTAAGTTCACAACCCTTTACAAAAAGATAGGGTGTGGACAGCAGCAAATATGGTAACGATAAAGGCAGCCATTGGTATCACTACCTTCTGCCATCCCTGAAGACAGCATTCTTATTTGATGTTCCAGAGATAGAAAGGAAAAGCATGGTGCAGTGGTTTCTCCAACATGCCTCAGAAGCTGTAAACTGGAATTATAATGCCCAAACCCTTTCCTCTTAAACACACACACAGCTAACCCCTTAAATAAGAAAGAGATGAAGAACACAAGAGATTAGTGGACTGCTAAAGTCTTTATCCTGTCAAATACTTGATTGCATGAATAACATGGAGAAAAACTATTCTACAGTATACCACCCACATCTACCATAAGGTCTGAAATGTGAGAGTTTTTTTCTGAATTGTATTTTTGTGTGTCCAAATTGAAGAGTGATGAGAAAATTGCAGGCTGACTATTGTAGTGTAAGGGTGTCCACTGATCCCCATATAAACACATAGTCGTGGATTAGGCAGGGAGCATGCATTTTTTGCATCTGATAAACAAATAAATGTCCAGCTTTTTCAGTCTTTGTGATGTAGAAGAACTCTGATATAATTTAATGGAGATTATAACAGAACTATTAAAATAAGGTATTTTTAAAAAAACATTGCCTTGTACCCTTGAAATGAGTGACTGGTTGGCAAGGTTATTTGATTTGAAATAATTAGCTTTCTGGTTCCTGTAATTTAGGTCTTACCTGTCACTGGAATTTACCTAAATTGCCATATACACACACACACACACATATATATATATAATTGTGTCGTGTCAATAAGACTGAACATTTTTAAACATTTATTTATATTTATTTCCCAATAAGGAAAAAGTATAATATATTTGCAATATACTTTTGGCAGAAGATTTAAAAAGGATATTTGCATAATTATTTTTACCATGGAATATTGCTTATATCACACTTTGGTGGATATTGATTTCTTTCAAATTCTTATTTTTGTGGTTGGATTTTTCTTCTTATCAAAGAAATTTTAAAAGATCCTAGAGCATACTATTAAGTAACTATAATATTGGGGGTGCAGAGATGTTTTAATCCGCAGTGACAGTGTGCCTTATAACCTTCCAGATCTTACTAAATCCAGATTTGACTGTAGGGAATTCATCTGATTCCATTATTTAGTTAAGTAAAATTTTATAGCCATTAAAAGCGAAGTAATAATTCCGTTCACTGAAGTTGAGCATAAGACATTGTTTAATACATTTAATTACAACCTAATTGAGTCCTGGGACACTGCTAGCCCACTGATGGACTTCAAATGTTATTCTTAATTTAATAATAATTTTATTGAGTAGTTATTCCTTATTCTGTGCCAGGCACTCAACTATATACTCTACATACATTATCTTGTTTAATTGTCTAAATAACCATGAGAAGTAAGTACTATTTGTGTTTCAAATTTACATATTAGGAAAAGAGGTTCAGAAAAGTTGTGCAACTTGTCCATGATCACACAGTTTGTTATTAGAGCCAGAATTGCACTTGGGTCTGTCTCAGACCATATTATAATATATTGAAACAGAGAAATTCTCTCTCCTGAAACTGATAACCCTGGAGTTAACATTTACTGTATGATAAAACCTATGCTTTTTGGTCCCTCCATCTCTAACCATTTGCTGAGATAAGAGGTGCTTATGGCCATTCTCTGTGTTTATTAATTGTTCTTTGCCACTCAAACGTAAAGGAAGGCCATTGCAGAACTGTCACTGCAGACATGCATGTGGGTATATAACATTCACTTATCCATCCAGTCATCTACTGTCTATTAAGCACCACTCTGTGCCAGGCACAGTGCTACAGTGTGGAACAAAACAGACCTGGGCTTCGTCCTCATAGAACTTTCTGTCAAATGGCTGAGACACACATTAAATGAATAAACTACAAATAAATCAATATAGAAGTACTTTAGAGGGGGAATATCTGGTTTCTATGAAAGAGAATAACCACTCTGGTTATTTTATATTAGGGGGTCGGGGGAAGGTCTACAAGAAGGGGCATTAGAACTGAAGCTATTATAGGCATAGCTAAAAAAGGGGCAGATGAAGAGGTTATGTGCACTCTCTCATTCAGCAAATATCTGCTGAGGGATTATTATCTGCAAAGCACTGTGCTAGGTGTGAGAACTATAGGACTACGGTGGTGAGCAAGGCCAAAATTGTCCTATCACCTTAGAGTTTCTAGCCTTGTGAAAATGTCAAATATAATGTCTCACTGAAGCTATAGGAAATTAGTATAGAAAAAATTAATTTAAAGAGAAAGAAGCCAGTAAATATAAATACCTGTATTAGTGGGTTCTTTTTTTTTTTTTTCTGATCAGTTAAGAGTACTTGAGACCTATTCAGCCCCAAAACTATGAATCATAGTGTTATGCCCAGAAAGTGTTATTATAATTAAGTTCTTAAAAAAAAAAACAAAACTGTACTGAACACATTCTACTCATTCAATTCAGAAGTTAAGAAAAATAAACGATCAGGTTTCCAAGAACAAAACCTCCCTGGGTCATGGTTTCGTGCAGAACCCACACATAGCTCTCCTACAGGTGGTGCTGTGCAGCTGAATTATTTTAGGTTGACTTAAGTGGTGAATTCACTTCAAACCACAGGCATAGGGACATGTTGGCGAATCATTTCTGTCCGCCTAAACATTAACCATCGTTGGTAACTTTTCATAAAGTGCTGGGTTGGGCAGGGGTGGTCTTGTGATTGATATCATATTTGTAGAGATTGAGAAAAAACTCAGTTATCTATTCATTTGTCCTGCAACTTCATTATTTCAGATGATATTTGATAGGTATTGTGAAATGCCTAGTCTCCAAATACCTGTTTCCTTAATTTTGTCTTTAAGAAAGAAAAATCCTTGCTTGTGGTGATCATATAAAGCCAAGGGTTCACTTTCTCTCTAGAGATTAAATACAGACTATTTGCTTCAAACAAGGTGCCTCTGGCCTCCCTGTTAGTTGAGACAAAAATTGTTGCTCAGCTCTACCTAGGCATCTTTGTGTCTTTGAAACAAATAAATAAACCAGCCAGATCAACAACAACAAAACACTCTAGAAACAAAGTACCGAAGAGCTATTAGGAACCTGCCCCCTTCCTACAAAAACACTGGTCAGATGCTCTAATGTGAGCCCTGAGGAGACAATTCTCTCCAGCAGGGGGCAGTGTCAAGGCCCTGACATTGACTCTTAGATTCATCTCCTCCCCAGCTTTCCATCTTGGGTATTTCTCCCTAATTCCTGCTGCCACCACAACCCTAATCCAAGGGAGTACTGCCCCTTTTAACACTCCAGACCAGGTATTGCCCAAATTTTCCCCTTAATGTCCACCTGAGATCAGTCCAGGGCACTTAAGAAAATACTAAGTGTTTTAAAACAACTAAGGGAAAGAGGTTGAGACAGAAACCGATCATCCATCCAGCTTGTAAAATATGGCCTATTGTCTTGGGTCCAGGACCCATCCCACCCTAACCCTGTGTCTGCCACCTTGTGGTGGATGCCATCTTGGTAACTACCATGCCAGAACACATTCCAAAATATTTCAGCAGCTAAAAGAGGAAACCCCAGAGAGCAAATACAGGAGCAGTGTTATCCAGTATTCTGGTGTCCAGTCTCAGACAAGGCCCCTTTCTTGGGACTGAAACCCAGGTGACCATGTCCTTCAGAGGACAAACTGCTCCCTACTCACAGGGTGAGGCCTAAACAGAACAACCATGTATGAATACACTCCAATAATGTTCACACAAGCGATACTGGTAAAGAACAGCAGGAAGATCACTTCACCAAAAAAAGGGGGGGCCGTGAGATGAGGGAAGAAACAGACTGTTGGCACTGCCCATCTTCTGAGTGTGCACAAAGAAGAAAGCCTAGCTTTAAGGGAATGCCCTGGGCCATCACGGCCAATTTTCTGGTGATGCTACTCTTTAGGTGGGGTGAGATGGGGGGAGGAGCTATCTGAGGGCCCCACCATTGCACAGCTTAGACAAGTAAACTTTTTTTTTTTTATAAATGTATTCATTTATTTTTGGCTGCATTGGGTCTTTGTTGCTGCGAGCAGGCTTTCTCTAGTTGCAGCAAGCGGGGGCTATTCTTCGTTGCAGTGCACGGGCTTTTCATTGCAGTGGCTTCTCTTGTTGCAGAGCATGGGCTCTAGTCACGCGGGCTTCAGCAGTTGTGGCACGTGGGCTCAGTAGTTGTGGCACGCAGGCCCTAGAGCTCAGGCTCAGTAGTTGTGGCGCACGGGCTTAGTTGCTCTGCGGCATGCGGGATCTTCCCAGATCAGGGCTCAAACCCGTGTCCCCTGCATTGACAGGTGGATTCTTAACCACTGTGCCACCAGGGAAGTCCCCAAGTAAACTTTTAATTTCAGTAAAAGCAGAAAATCTGGAGAAGGGCTCTTTGTGGCTCTCCAAGTCAGTGATGTTGGCTGATACAAGCATATTCTACCCTACTCACCACCTCCCTGGCCATCATCACACAATCTGAAAAATTTGAATAATATTGACTTTCAAATAAATCTGGGAAACAGCTAAAATTAACTCCAGAAAAGAGATTCTCTGGAAACATTAGAGGTAAGTGACTCCCTGGATGCATTTGGGCACGCAACATGGGGCTCCTCAGGGACAGGGCTTCCGTGTGGTCAAGAACAGATGAAGGAAATCAGTGAGGAGCGAAAGTCATCCTCTATCCCACTCTATATCCTTCTTCCAACAAGCCTGCAGGTGCTCTGTCCAGAGTACTTCACTGGAGGGGGCTGATGGTAGCTCAACCTCACAAGTTTTCAGAGGCTATATAGCACCCCTTGTCAAAAGGATGTGTGGGTGCCATGGTGATCCCATAGAGCAAGTGTCCTAAGACACTTCTGATGCTCTCACAGACAGTGAGGATGGGCTTGCAAGGAAAAAAACCCAAAACTCTTTGCCCATGGTTATGTACATGCATTTCTATGAAAATTTTTTAGATGAAATAATTCCCATTTTTCTTTAAAAAAAGAAGGTCATTCCCACCAACTCTTTCTTTCTAGTTTAGATAGAAGATGCTGGTAGGAGATATTACTGGGTCTCCCAAAATATAAAGTCAACTAAATATTAACATTATCTTAAAGGGAATAATAAAGCCAAACCACATTGTGTAAGGACCACAGCATGCTATTCTAATAGAAAACTAACAATAACAGAGCCTGGTGGATTCTGGAAGGCAACAAAGGAGATCATGACTTGTACTGTTTTCATTCTGTTCTGTAGCTCTCCAGTCAAAACATCTGAAGTTATTCTGCAAATCTAACATAGAAAGGGCCTCTTTTCTCCTTGATGTGGATCTGTGCAAAATTCATGATCTAAATGCCAGACAGCATAACTATATTAACAACTCAGTTTCTAAGCCGCAGGAAAGGAAGACGTTCTCTGATCTTGACCAATTCCACAAGTGGAATCTGTATCCTCCAGCTACACACGGACACCCAAATGGCTTTGCTCGCTCTCTTTTGAACACAAAGTGGAAAATGTCAAACAGATAAACTTCATCGAAAATAGAAACTTCTTTTGTGGTTATTCACTTAAGGCAAGTGAGTTCAGTCTTGTTGGTATCATCAGTAATTAGTACTCAGTACATACTTTTGAATGTGAATGTTTTCATCATCAGTTCAGAATGTTATGAAAATGACTGAGCTCCCTGTTGTCATCAAAAAAAATTGATTAATGAAGTATTCTGGAAGATATATATAAGACAATATATAAGCCAATAAATGTAAGTGTTTTTTATATATTATTGTTTTATTATTATCATTACATATTGGTGTTACTTAAGAGCAAGACTAGTTTTCCTGGGTATGGATTCAAATTTAAGCGGACACTAATTAATAAAATATAATTTAACAGTGTCTCCAAGGGAAATTTAAAACAAAATTTTTTTTCCCAGGTGTGGGTGAAAAGTAGCTAGAAGGGGATATGGCCTACTGATTGCCAATGCTACTTACTCCCTGCAGATCTGTCTTCCATCTGCCAGCTAGCTAAACTTCTTCTTGGGTTGTAAAAACTGAGGAGTTCACAGCCTCAGGAAATATCATTGTAAGCTGTGTGGTGTGTTGAGGGTGGGAGAAGAAAGATGACCATTTACCTCAAATAGTTAAAACAGTGTGAAAAGACAAAAACTTTGGTTGCAACTAGGTAACTCCTAAGTATTTTCAAAGGGCCGAGTCAGACCATCACCACTCAGACAACTCTTTCTGATTCTTCCCTGCCAAAATTCCTCCTCACGTGGTACCTTTTAAATTCTCATTTCTATCCATACCCCTCCCTGGCTGGACACAGTGCCATCTGATGGGGTAACGGGGTGGGCATAGGCCACAGGAATTTATATCTGCACCTTCCTATATTTAAAAAAAGATGAAAAAGAAAGAAAGGAGTGTCATTTTGTATTAAAGGTGTGCAGGGTCCTTCTTTCTATTTGTGTGGCGAGACTTTGGTATTCAAAGAAAGCTTATGATGAACACGCGTCAAAGAGCTTGAGGCAGCCCCACAGTAATGGAAAGCGCTCTTCCTCTGCTTTCCATTCTTATGGTTTAGTAACTTAGCTCCTAGTGTCAGGAGTGTGCAATGAAATAGCAAACTAGGGGGTCCTGAAAAGACACACCCTTCTCACGAAAGGAGACGTTCACAGAGATACTTCACTAATTTGGCCACCTCTGCTCTGGGCTGTGGGCTGCCTTGCCTGCAATACTGGGGGGAGTGTGGGCTTCAAAACTCAACCATGAATACAGTTGGCATCGGCAGGGTGAAGGAACATCAGAGCAAAGGAATGGGTTCCCGACCACAGTGTGTTCATGCCGCACACTGCTTCTGCCTGGTTTTCGCTCCCTAAATCTTCTTTACACTCCATTTTTAATGAGCATCCTCCGTGCCCAGTACCTCTGAACAGTCACTTCTCAGAGGCAAAATGCAAGACTGTGATCATAATGATTGTCTTGTCTGACCATTAGAATCTCATATTTTTCTTGCACCAGAATTCCAGGGACTTTACAGAGCTCCATAAACAGGAAAGTGAGACTGGACCTGTCCAACATTGGGCATTTCCATAAGATTAAACAAACTCGGGTCCCAGCTCTGCCTCAGGCTCACACTTAGCTTTGAGCAAGTCCGTTTGCCTCACCGAGTCTCACTTTTCACCTCTGTAGAAATGCATGGACTAGACTAAATTGTCTCCAGCGTTCCTTCCAGCTCTGAAATTCTATGACCTATAATTATTATATGGGTGGTATATTTCAATACTTAGCAGAAATTAGAAATGTCAAGAAAAAAAGCCTCTTCTTTAAACATTTCTAAAACTTGGAGCTCTGAATTCGTAATAATCTTAAAGGCTTAAAACCTGCCAACACTCCCAACTTTATGTCTTTGTCAACCAAGGATGGAAGAATTGGAAGTCTGGTTAGAGCAAATCCCAGTTTACAATTTTTTTTTTTTTTTTTTTTGCCCAGGAGGGTTTTATTTTGCTTAATCTTTTTTTACTGATGTTAATTTTGAGGAAAATATAGTCTAATTGTTTCTGAGCCATTTCGAAATTCAACAAAATACAACTTAGTTCCAGTTATTTGCTGTCTAATCCCAAACCCTATAAGCTCATTTATCTTTCCATGAGGCGTTCCTTTAGCAGTGACTAGATACCAATGCTGAAAAGCCCAAATCTGGATTTAGACATGGAGCCCAGTGAGTTTGAAAAGACTCTGAATGCCCAAACTTTCTCTCTCTTGGCAGGGTTTTTAGGGAGCGTGACAGTTGTCATGGCCTAACTATGAAGTTCATTTTAAAAAGTTTGACCTAGTCTGGGTCTTCATCAGGACACAGGGCTTTTCTTGGAATCTCCAGGCTACCCTACCATCACTTCCTGGCTTTCTTGAAATTCCACGGAGGTGGCAGCACTGGAAGCACATGGCAAATGTATTCATCCTAAATTCCTACAGAGGGAAATTGTTAGCCAACCTTTTCCAGAGCAAGGATGTTATCTGGTTGCCTCAGGCCATCCAGTGCCAAGGCAAGAGCCTGGTACACAGAAGGTGCACAAAAATATCTGTGAATGAACACACTTTATTATGAGACGATACACACTAAAAGGAATGAGTAAGACATATGAAAAGAATTAGATCATAATTTCAAACCTTTCAGATTGAGCATTAGGAATTTTCCCCCAAACAATTATTTTCTGGAAAAGTAGATGATCTGTATTCTGTAGTTGTTTCCATTGTGAAATTTGAATGAGAACAGAGGATTTCAAGAATGATAAACAGTTTTGGCTTATATAACCAAAAGATACGGATAGCCATGGGATCCTACAGTACTTTCTGATACTTTGTCAATAATAAATTACTTCTATAATGGAATTAACCAGGAACTGGTGAAAAACAGTCATTTTGATTAGTGAAAAATAGTTATTTTGACATATTTTTCTCCATTGAATTGAATTTTACTAGTTGCTTTCACATACTGTCAGCATACACCAAATCACCTTATTGGAAGATTCCTTCTTTTTCTTTTCTTTTCGCCCTAGTCAATAGTTTCTGCCTTTAATTAGCACTCATTTACTCAGCAGATAAATGAGAGTCTCTTCTGTGCCAGGCTCTGGGGAAACAGCAAAGAACAATGCAGAGATAGTCCCTGCCCTCATGGAACATATATTTGAAAAGGAAAGGTGAAAAATAAATAAATAATCACATACATACGATAATGTCAGAAAGCAACAGCTGAAAGCCTCCCCTAAGGGAGGCTAGGGGTGGTGGGCAGAGACCAAGCCTGAGGCAGAGAAGCTTTGGGCATTTAAAGGACCGAAAAATAAGGCCAGTGTGGGAGATTGAAACAGTACAAGTTGAGAGCAAGCAAGGCTGGACCTTGTAGGGTCTTGCAGGCCGTGCCAAGGAACCGCCTGCAGGGTTTGAAGCTGAGGGGGACCTACCATGATTTGCTTCTAAAAGATCCCTGTGGTTCCATGGAGAGTGGATTTTAGGTGGGCGTGAGTTGCTGCTGTCCAGGTGTGGCACAAGATGTCACAAACTCAGGTAGCGGCAGTGAGGACAAAGCAAATAAGTAAGAGATAGACCTCACTGGCAAAGCCAATAGGGCTTGCTGGCTGATTGTGGGGAGTGAGAGAAAGAGCTGGTGGAGTGATGCCTTATTGAAATTAATGAGATCTATTAATTAGGATAGCATTTTACCATAAGCAAATTATTAAGCACTTTTCCTGCCAGTATCATTGTCCTGCCTTTAGGAATAGGCTTAAAGATCATTAAAAAGGCATCTGACAGGAGTCAGGGGACCTCTAGTACTTTATAACCATGGGGAAGGGAATCGCAGAAGCCAAGCTATAATAATATGTCACATTTATAAAGCCCATTGCTGTTTACAAAGTGCTTTCATATCCATGGTCTCCCTCACACTCTTTATTTTCCTTCGATTTATAGGACATTTCCATAGAAAGGGGTGGATTAGTAAGGTGATGTATTCATGTAACAAAAACCGGATCCTGATGAAGAGTTTGCTGACACTCCACTGCTTATTATAAGTTTTGTTTTTCTAAAATCTTGCCTGATGACAGGAGCCCCTCTACTAACAGAAATCGTTGTCAGTAGTTTAAAAGAAACATTTTTTCATTATTCTTTGTTTCAGCACTATCTGTAGACCACCCTGACCAGACTTAATGACAGTAAGATTCAACTGGAGCTTTAAGAATTTCAACATTATGAAAGTTTTGAAATGATTACCCTCTTCTCCAAATGAAAAGGAATTTCAGATTGTTATGCATGAATCAATTAGGGCCATAACCTCTCAGGCCTGCACACAGATCACAGCAGGCTCTGCCCCAAAGGAGGCTGAGTGGAAACTGTATGCAGACAAGGGCTGTGATCTTTCCAAGTAAACGGTTGTGACGCTGTCTCAGCCAGAGGGAGCGCTAGGCACCCCACCCCGGAGCCTTAGACAAAGGGACTGGTGGGTTCTGCTCCCCCAGAAAAGGACCAAGCAAGGTGCACACCTCATCTATGGCATCCTCCTGGGAGAAGGTGACGTGGCTGAGAATCGCAGAGAGCACAACGGCTGCAGGGAATTGCATACCAGCAGAATATGCCTCAGGATAAAGTGGAAAGGGGAGCAGCTTTGGGGACCAGTGGCCAAGATTAGAGTTCTGGTGCCTTGATGAGAATTCAGCCTCCTCTATGAGATGAAAGTAATCCACCCCCTTACAGGGGTAATGGAAGGACCAAAACCCACAGTGTAAAACGGCTATGCTAATGCTTCTTGTGAACAAAATTAAACTTATCAAAGGCAATCTTCACTGGGCATGAAAAATAAGCTGAAGAGTATGGATAAATGTTCTCACTGACCACTCTGCAAGTGAATTTAATGACCATTTACTAAGGTAGTATGGTTCTGGACACAGGGAAGATAAAAAATACATTGTTTCTGTCTTCACATTTCTTTCTCCTGAGGTATATACCTGGCTATACTTCAAGATAGGCTGTGATAACTACGTATCAGAAATCACAGGTAAGTGTCAATGAAAGCATGGAGCCTGAGGGAGACAGCCATCCCCCTGAGGGTTTAGGAAGGACTCATGGAGGAGGTGGCAGTGAAGAGTGACAAGATGAGACAGGAGAGACCAGTAGCAAAGGTGCAAAGAAACTGTGAGACTCTCTTTGAGGAGCAAAGATTAAGTCAGAAGGAGTTAGGTGGGAGAAATGGGCTTGAATTTAGCTAAAAATCTAGTAAGGAGCTAAGATTGAGCTAGAGAGCTACAACTCCCCACAAATCTCTCCAAGATACAACTTATCTTTCAGTAGAAATGCCAAGTGGAAGAGTTCAGACTCAAAAAGAATGTTGCTCTTTGACTTGTGTAAAGGCAGCCAAGCAATAAAGTCCACTTCTGGGTTCCCAGTGATGGTCCCAGGGAATCCATGTGCCACCCGGAATCACCCTGAGTCAGAACTCTGGCTGGAGCTGAGCCAGGGTGGACGTTAACTGTACTGTCTGTTTCACAAGGCGGTGGGGTGAGGGCAGGTGGAGGTTGGCTCTATCCCAGGTGGGGCTTCCATAGACCAAAAACCATTCCCTTCTCATTACCCCTGGGATACTTCAGGCATTATGCTTAATTAAGTAAGGATGATTTGTGCTCAAAATTCTCAGATCATTTTAAAAGAGCAAAGACCCCCGAGGTTACCCATTCCACCTGCTGTCTCTTATGAGCGAAAAGCACAAAAAAGAGACAAAGAGGGTGGGGAAGGAGGCATGGGAGGGAGAGAAGGGGAAAGAGAAAGAGAGAACAAAAGAGAGAGTGCACCAGAAATAAGAACTGCATTTGGTAATAAAAAGATAAGGAGAACCAAAAGGTAAGACAAGGCCAAGCTCCAGATATTAATAAAAGAGAACAAAAATAGGAAATAGAGGAAAGGACAGAAAGTCAGAGGGAAGAGGTATCTAATTATTCAAAGAATCAGGAAAAGCAGAGCAGGGAATTCACTGGTATTGAGACTTTGCATTTAGCCCTGGAGTCTCCACAGGAAGTAGCTACGGGGGGAAAGGAAAAGAGATGCAAAAAGAAAGGAATGTGGATTCCAGGACACACAAGACATTCTGAGCCCCCACTCAATCCTCTGCAGGTTGCCTGGCGTTTGTCACCATCCTTGGTCAACCAGGGAGCAGCCTTGTCTCCAAGCCCCCAGCCTGACTCCTGGACCAATCTCTTTTCCCTCAGGCCCAAGCCCCAACATGTGGAATCAGTCTCCTTGTGCCTGAGCCCCAGGAGTGGCCCAGCATAGTCAGCTCTCCAACCTCCACTGGACTGGAAAGAGATTTTCCACAGAGCCAGGAGAGCTCTGGTCTCCCAGGTTAACAGTGGACCAAAAAGAGAGTGAGGGTCGGTTGCTGTAGGAGCCGTTCCCTCCATCATTCTTAGCACTGGGCTTGAGAAAAGGGATATGGAGCCCACTCCAACGCTCTCAGAAGGACCCTAGCAGGTAGGCTTTTCTGGGGCTTTCTAAAAATTGGCAGCAATTGTCCCAGAGAGTCCTGCTCAGCTGTCATAAGCCCCTTTGTCTTGGCATCCTCAAGAGTGCAGACACCCAGGTACTCTCTCAAGAACCACTTCATTACTTCCTGTGTTCTAGGCAAGCTGTAAATTTGTGATACTTAGTATTCCTTCTTTTTTCCCCTACTTCTTGATGTATATTATAATTATTTATTTATTTTTAAAAAAAATTTTTTTTTTTTTTTGCGGTATTCGGGCCTCTCACTGTTGTGGCCTCTCCCGTTGCGGAGCACAGGCTCCAGACGCGCAGGCTAAGCGGTCATGGCTCCCGGGCCCAGCTGCTCCACGGCATGTGGGATCTTCCCGGACCGGGGCACGAACCCGCATCCCCGGCATCGGCAGGCAGACTCTCAACCACGGCGCCACCAGGGAAGCCCATAATAATTTTTTAAAACTGTGGTAAAATATACATAAAGTAAAATTTACCAATTTAACCATTTAAAAATGTTTAATTCAGTAACATTAAACATATTCACAATGTTGTGCAACCATCACCTTTATCTAGTTCCAGAATATTTTTTTCACCCCAACAGGGAACTTGTACCCATTAAGCAGTCATTCCTGATTCTTTCTTCCACCACCGCCCTGGCCACCACTAATCTGCTTTCTTTCTTTATAGGTTTGCCTATTCTGAAATTTAATATTCCTTCTTAAGCACTGAAGAAAGTTCTGGATTCTCTCTCCAGAAAAAAAAAAATACCTATAAAATTTTGCATGCATTTGAGGGAGGTTTATTCTTTCCTCTTGCCCCCAACCCCATCCATGGATCCTAAGGAGTCCGTCAAGTCCAGATTTAGACTCCCTGTCTATAACCACTTTCCAGAAATCTCTGTTTTCTTGTTTCAGACATGAAGGATAGCTTTGGAAAACGGTCAGGATGGCAGGGCAAATAAGAGGCGTTCCTGAGCTAGGAGGAGCCAGACATTATCTTTTATGTTTTAGCCAATTTGTAACTCTGCTTCAACCAAAACTCACAAACAAAAAGTAACACACCACTGAGACTCAAATAGGTAGCAAATTTCCTTTCCTTGATGCTCTGAAGAAAAAAAAAAAATGGCTTCAAAAATGATACAATTTGGGGTATTTACTGGACTGGATAAAGCTTTAAAGAAAAAAAATGTCTGTGGATGTAAACACAGTTTATAAACCAGATTCAGGGTATTTCATAATTATATCTGCTTCTGACTAATCGTATTCACTTTCTATTGGAAAACACGTACTACTTCATAACACTTCAGAACAAGAATTTGCTTTCAACATGAAGGTGTTGCTGTCACTGCCTATTTTTTCCTTACTTTGTGATTACAAGTGCTGATCACAGCTCAGATAGTTGTAAAAAATAAACCTGCTATCATAGCTTGCATGTAATTAGTTCTAAATGTGTGGCCTATTTACAGTAGCAGGCTGTACATTAGGCACCACAAACACTTAAAATGCCAGATACTGTCACACTTCTATGACAGTCATTAACTGAGTCACAGCAGAAAATATTTAATGTGACAGTTACATTAACATACAGCTCTGCTGTTAAAGAAGCATGGCTTGCAATTTGCAGTGCATGATGCAAGGCGGAGCTGTACGCTCTGACAATAATGGTCTTCTACTTGGTCCAGAAAGCCTTGAGGACACATGGATTTCCTGAATCCTCTCCCATGTTGGCAAGCAAAGGAGAAGCATTTTCATTCCAACACTGATTGAAACATGACCTACTTCTGAAAAATACATCTTCCACCTAGGCACACTTGACACATACATCTGGGCCTCTGATTAATCTAAATTATAGGACATTTCCTTCAGAACAACTGTAATTTGAACAACAGAAATACCCTTTTATTTCATGACTTATTTCAAAAGGAACTGCCAGGACCAGAGTGGCGGGTTTTGGGAGGAGTAAACACAACTACACGTAAGATTTAAAATATATTCCCCGTCCTCCTGGAAATGCCAAAGATCAGCTCATCACTTCTTCAGCCTTCCTGCTTCCAATTCCAGAAATGGGGACTTGATACCCAAGTACTCAAATGTCCAACTTCTAAAGATGTCCCTACAGTTGGATCCAAGTGTCTGGGTTTTTCCTCTGGTATTCAAGAAAACTATTATTTCCAGAAGAATTATATTACAAAGCCATAATTACCAAGAATACCTGTGTTCAAACATGTTTTGTGTGACTCTGGAAATACCATGCTAATCTAGGCTACTCTCTTTGGTACCACTTCTTGATGGCTTCCAACTACAGTGAACATTTTCTGGTAGTAACTGTCAGGGATAGACATCAATGTGGCACACCTGAGGTGTAGGAACTGACTCTACTTAGTAGAGACACCAATGATAGTTTATGTGAAGTGACCCATTTGTATGCTGAGGGAACATGTCATAAATCAAGACTAGATGAACTTTATCTCTTTCCACATTATGGTGGAAAGATGTAAGTATTTTCAATATGATGGAAATGTACCCCCTGCCCTGTACCTCAGCAATTCTCTTCTATCAGTTTACAGTAGGAGTTGCAAGTTCAGAGGTCTACTGAGTTTGGCAGTAAGACTGATGAGTGAAAGGGGCCAGGTGTAATACATTATGGAGTGGTGGGGACTGTGGAAAAACAAAAAGAGAATGAACAAACTAAAATGGGCAATTCTACACAGTTGAAGCAGATGTTGCCATGTAAGAGAGCAAGCCCAGAGTTGTAGATCCTCCAATTGTTTAAGACACAGAATGTTCAGAGTTTTATGTGAAATAACCTGTATTTAAATTTTTGGCAACAAATTTGTTTATTTTTACTTGTGTCTGTGGGCACAGTTGGGCTCATTGCTCATCAGTGTGAAAATGTAGTGTATGGTATTTAAGAAACAGATAACCCTCTGCTATTCATGGGAACCTTGGATAAGGCCTTAAAGTCCCAGCCAGCCATGCCACCACCAAAAGACTGACTTTTGTTGCCACCTTAACTACTGCTAATAATTCTTAGTTCCGGCCCTAGGAATCATTCTAAATCTGAAATTATTTTCAAGAGGCTGTAATTTAGGTTCATGGATCAGAAATCTTTGACTATGTTTTATAGACCAATAATAATAAAACAATAGCTAACATTTATTGAGCACCATTATAAATGCCTTATATATATTGACCAAAAACCAGTAACAACAATCAGTAGTTTTACAGATCTTACTTGATGCCAGGCCCTGGTTTGCACACAGGGCAAATATATGTATATATGTGTGTATATATATATATATATATATATATATATATATATATATATATATACACATAATCATTTAATCTGCAGAACAACCCCATGAGTCAGGTACTATTATTATCATATCTCCCCTCCTCAACTTTGTAATGAGGAAATAGAGGCACAAAGAAATTAAGAGACTTGCCCAGGATGGTGCAGTTTAAAAGGGTGAAGCCCGGACTCAAATCCAGCCAATCTGATCCCAGGCCATATTCTCACCACTATACCATCCTGCCACTTACCCAGGGGGACTCAGTAACCAAGAACAAGCAAACAAAACACCTACAGCTTAGACCCATGGGCCTCCATTCTATTCTAAATTCTCTAATATGTCCATAAATGCATGAAAACATAAATAAGCATTAGGAAACAAAAGAAATAATTCATCATCAACTGATGCTATGAGGAAGGGAATTGACATTTATTGAGGGCTCTCCATGTGCAAGTGATTCACCTGCATTAATATCTCATTTAATCTTTACCAAAACATCCTGCAGTATATCCTCCTCCCATTCTGCACCTGGGGAAATGGAAGATCTCTGGTTTTGGTGTGTCTGGTCAAGGGAATCCATTAAGGAAAACCACAGAAAAGACTCCGGAGATTATTTTGCCTGGAAACACATCACTCTATTTAGAATAAGCAATCTTTTCTGATCATGTCAGTATTTGGCTTTGAATCTGTTAATTCCCATCAGGGAAGGATTAGGGTGGAGGAAGAGAAGAGTATATCAGAATCACCCACCAGAGCGTTTCCAAGACACACTTCACCCCACTTCCTCTGGGAAGGTAGGTCAGTACAGAAGGAAAAGCAACACGATCTCCTCTCTCCCCAGAGAAAGGATAAAGTCCAAAGACAGCATGCCTCCAATAAGAAAGGTGCTGCATGCTTTTGTCCAGGTGACATTTTTGAAAGTTCAAATGCAAGAATGTTTCCATTTCATCTGCCCTAAGGGTGTGCTCCAGTCCAGCAATTTAGACTGCTGGGACATCTCATCTCATGCTTTCTGCTTCCATAATGACATCCTAGTTTTCTTAATCCAGCCACATCCCTATACACTTAAAATACTCATCCTCCCATGGTGTTTACACATTTCAAATATTTGTAGCCCATTAAAAAGATATCGAGCACATAGAGAAATAGAGGTCCACATTTGGAAAACATAAATCTGAGGCACTGGGGATTACAGGCTCTCTTTTTAAATTCTTTTTAAAGATGAGAAAGGTTTCCTTTGATATTAAACAGAACTCTAAACCTAGCAAGCTGTGCATTCTTTGTAGGATCTCCCTCCCAAAGAGGTTTACCAGCCCTCAGGGAACTTTTTGGATTGAATGCTATGTCTTCTTATCTCCCCCACTTTGCCTTACATAAGATGGCACTAGTTCTGCTTATTCCTTCTCTTTGTTGCCAGAAGGTTCCAGGGCCTTCTTCCTCCAGACATAGTGGGAGTGTGAGCCTTTCCTGCACCTCTTCTGTGGTTTGGCACCTTTGCCTCCCAGAGGACCAAAAGCAGACACACCTCAAAGTGTCAGCAAATCTTGACAGAGCACAGAATATCCATGTGATCTATGGAGGAAAAATGTCTTACCATCCCCTTGTGCCCGTTCAGGCCCAGGCGCTCTGTTTGGGAACCTGGAAGGTGGGCAAAGGTAGCTGAGAGACCATGTGCCTCTAGAGTCCCCACAGTTCTTTTGCAGAGAACTGTGGGATGGTTGTGCTTGCTGGGAATTTGCGAAATCAGCCTCAGACAAGATAATAAAGCCTTTCCTTCTTTCCTGTATAAAAATCACTCCTCCACTAAAAAGGGGAGTAAAAACTCTCACTCCCTTCTCTCTTCCAAATCCCCATCCCTTAACATGCCCATCTGTGCTCCTACTCCAGGGCTGCTGAGCATTTGATGGGTGGAAGAGATATAGGACACAACTGTAAAAGGTGGTGACATAAAGGGTAGGTTTTAACCTCACCAGCCTGCCCCCACCCCATTCTGCACAGGGCTATTTTGAAACTTACCTCACTTGCTTTCAGTTGATGAACTCCCCTCCTTCTCCAGAGAGAAAGAGAGAAGACATCAGGCCAGGATGGCTGCATTTCCTTCTACCTTGCCCAAATATCACCCCCACCATTGTCATCATCTCAACCATTGCCACCACAACCACCATTTTGTTCCCAAATACCATCAGAAAGAGTGTGACACTCTCCCTACCAACACATCCCTTCCATCCTACAGGCCAACATCCATCCCTTCTCCTACTTGCTCTGACACCTAGCTCCAACAAGTATCTACTCTTTATCCCACATTTTAAAGATGTGCTCAGCTCTGGCTCCTTCTCTTCAACTTCACAACATTCATTTCAAGGATGCTTTGAAAAACAGACAAAACTACATCCACTGGTGTATGGTGGACTCCAAACCTCTGTTGCCTTTGCCTTTGAAAGCCTCCTAATTCATCTCTTTGCCTTCAGCCTTACCCCTTAATAATCCAGACTCTACATGGCCAACACAGGGGCCTCACAGAGACAGCAAAACTGATTGTGCCCAAACTCTGAGGAAAATCCTTCAATGCCACTTATATGAGTTTACTGTTGCTGCTTTAACAAATTACCACAAATTATGTGGCATAAAACAATACAAATCTATTATCTTACAGTTCTGTAGGTTCGAAGTCTGACACAGGTCTCACTGGGCTAAAATCAAGATATCAGCAAGGTTGTATTCCTTTATGGAGGCTCTAGGGGAGAAACCATTTCCTCACTTTTTCCGCCTTCTAGAAGTCATCTTCATTCCTTGGCTTGTAGCCCCTTCCTTTCTCTTCAGCAACAGCAGGTTGAGTCCTTCTCTGCCTCACTCTGACATCCTTTGCTGCTTCCCTCTGCCACTTTTCAGAACCTTTATGATTACGTTAGGCCCACTTGGGTGATCCAAGATAATCTCCCCATCTTACAGTCAGCTGATTAGTAACCTTCATTCCCTCTGAAGCATTAATTCCCCTGTGCCATACATAGCATGTCCTGGGAATTAGGACATGGACATGTTTGGGTGGTCATTATTCTGCCTACCAGCCCACTTCACCAACCTCAGAATGAAGTTCAAGCTCCTTGACCTGGTATTATGTACAGTGGCCAAGGGCACAAACTCTAAGGTGTGGTTTCCTGCTTCAAATCTGAGCTCTGACTCTTGTTAGCCATGTGATCTTTAAACAATTTAACATATCTTTTTCGTATGTGTAAAATGGAGATGATAATATACTAAGTAATATGCTTAATGAATACAGGTATTCAACAGCCCCTCTGTTGATACACACGTTTTTCATGCCTTGCTAAGTGAATGAAAAACAAAAAAGAAAAAACCCCATAGGCTCTGTGGTTCATTGGCCAGCATTCAAATTAGTCATTTACCCCTTATGAGCATGACTTCTGTCTTTACCCCATCAGCTTTTGTTTCACCATGAGGCCAATGATATTAATACAAGTATCACAAGGTTGTTTTAAGAAGTAAATGCAATGATCTAGGTGAATGATCTAGCAATAAATAAATATTAGATATTATCATTGAGAAGAAACAGAGGAGAACCAATGCTCTTAAGTGACACAAAGTAAATAAATTCTCTCTGCACAGAACAACATCCACCTGAAAACAAGTGTCAGTATTTTCCTCACTCCTCATCCCAGGAAGCTCCCTGGACCCAGAAAAGGAAGGCAGGTTAACAGCAAAAGTGGTCCTCCTCACCTCACCCAGGTGAGGTCTGCTAATGAAAAGACATTAAATCCATATTTTAAAAAGCCAAGTTTTCTCACTAAAACTATGTCAAGCTGTAATCATTAAGAACTTAGGATACAGATTAGTTCAAGATGGCAGAGTAGAAGGACGTGCACTCACTCCCTCTTGCGAGAACACCGACAAGAATCACAACTAACTGCTGAACAATCATTGACAGGAAGACACTGCAACTCACCAAAAAAGATACCCCACATCCAAAGACAAAGGAGAATCCACAATGAGATGGTAGGAGGAGAACAATCACAATAAAATCAAATTGTATAACTGCTGGGTGGATGACTCACAAACTGGAAAACAATTATACCACAGAAGTCCACCCACTGGAGTGAAGGTTCTGAGCCCCACATCAGGCTTCCCAGCCTGGGGGTTCAGCAATGGGAGAAGGAATTCCTAGAGAATCAGACTTTGAAGCCTAGTGGGATTTGATTGCAGGACTTTGACAGGACTGGGAGAAACAGATACTCCACTCTTGGAGGGCACACACAAAGTAGTGTGCGCGTCAGGACCCAGGGGAAGGAGTAGTGACCCCATAGGAGACTGAACCAGACCTACCTGCTAGTGTTGGAGGGTCTCCTGAAGAGGCGGGGGGTGGCTGTGGCTCACCGTGGGGACAAGGACACTGGCAGCAGAAGTTCTGGGAAGTACTCCTTGGCGTGAGCCCTCCCAGAGGCTACCATTAGCCCCACCAAAGAGCCAGGTAGGCTCCAGTGTTGGATCAGCTCAGGCCAAACAACCAACAGGGAGGGAACCCAGCCACACCCATCAATAGAAAATGGGATTAAAGTTTTACTGAGCTCTGCCCACTAGAGCAACACTCAGCTGTACCCACCACCAGTCCCTCCCACTAGGAAAATTGCACAAGCTTCTTAGATAGCCTCATCCTCCAGAGGGCAGACAGCAGAAGGAAGAAGAACTACAGTCCTGCAGCCTGTGGAACAAAAACCACATTCACAAAAAAATAGACAAGATGAAAGGCAGAGGGCTATGTACCAAATGAAGGAACAAGACCCCAGAAAAACAACTAAATGAAGTGGAGATAGGCAATCTTCCAGAAAAAAGAATTCAGAAAAATGATAGTGAAGATGATCCAGGACCTTGGGAAAAGAATGGAGGCAAAGATCAAAAAGATGCAAGACATGTTTAACAAAGACCTAGAAGAATTAAAGAAAAAACCTCTAGAAGAATTAAAGAACAAACAGAGATGAACAATACAATAACTGAAATGAAAAATACACTAGAAGGAATCAATAGCAGAATAACAGAGGCAGAAAAATGGATAAGTGACCTGGAAGACAGAATGGTGGAGTTCACTGCCATGGAACAGAATAAAGAAAAAAGAATGCAAAGAAATGAAGACAGCTTAAGAGACCTCTAGGACAACATTAAACACAATAACATTAGCATTATAGGGGTCCCGGAAGGAGAAGAGAGACAGAAAGGACCCTAGAAAATATGTGACGAGATTATAGTTGAAAACTTCCCTAACATGGGAAAGGAAATAGCCACCCAAGTCCAGGAAGCACAGAGAGTCCCAGGCAGGATAAACCCAAGAAGAAACACACTGAGACACATAGTAATCAAATTGACAAAAATTAACGACAAAGAAAAATTATTGAAAGCAACAAGGGAAAACCAACAAATAACATACAAGGGAACTCCCATAAGGTTAACAGCTGATTTCTCAGCAGAAACTCTACAGGCCAGAAGGGAGTGGCACAATATATTTAAAGTGATGAAAGGGAGGAAACTACAACCAAGATTACTCTACCCTGCAAGGATCTCATTCAGATTCGACAGAGAAATTGCAAGCTTTACAGACAAGCAAAAGCTAAGAGAATTCAGCACTAACAAACCAGCTCTACAACAAATGCTAAACGAACTTCTCTAAGTGGGAAACATAATAGAAGAAAAGTACCTACAAAAACAAACTCATAACAAGTTAGCAAATGGTAATAGGAACATACATATCAATAATTACCTTAAACGTGAATGGATTAAATGCTCCAACCAAAAGACACAGGCTTGCTGAATGGATACAAAAACAAGACCCATATATATGCTACCTACAAGAGACCCACTTCAGACCAAGGGACACATACAGACTGAAAGTGAGGAGATGGAAAAAGATATTCCATGGAAATGGAAATCAAAAGAAAGCTGGAGTAGCAATACTCATATCAGATAAAATAGACTTTAAAATAAAGAATGTTACAAGAGACAAGGAAGGACACTACATAATGATCAAGGGATCAATCCAAGAAGATATAACAATTATATATGCACCTAACATAGGAGCACCTTAATACATAAGGCAACTGCTAACAGCTATAAAAGAGGAAATCAACAGTAACACAGTAATAGTGGGGGACTTTAACACCTCACTTACACCAATGCACAGATCATCCAAACAGAAAATTAATAAGGAAACACAAGCTTTAACTGACACAATAGACCAGATACATTTTATTGATATTTATAGGACATGCCATCCAAAAACAGCATATTACACTTCTCAAGTGCACATGGAACATTCTCCAGGATAGATCACATCTTGGGTCACAAATCAAGCCTCAGTAAATTTGAGAAAATTGAAATCATATCAAGCATCTTTTCAGACCACAACACTATGAGATTAGAAAGCAATTACAGGGAAAAAAATGTAAAAAACACAAACACATGGAGGCTACAAACTACATCACTAAATAACCAAGACATGACTGAAGAAATCAAAGAGGAAATTAAAAAATACCTAAAGACAAATGACAATGAAAACACGACAATCCAAAACCTATGGGATGCAGCAAAAGCACTTCTAAGAGGGAAGTTTATAGCAATAAAAGCCTACCTCAAGAAATAAGAAAAATCTCAAATAAACAATCTAACCTTACACCTAAAGGAACTAGAGAAAGAAGAACAAACAAAACCCAAGGTTAGTAGAAGGAAAGAAATCATAAAGATCAGAGCAGAAATAAATGAAATAGAAACAAAGAAAACAATAGCTAAGATCAATAAAACTGAAAACTGGTTCTTTGAGAAGATAAACAAAATTGATAAACCATTAGCCAAACTCATCAAGAAAAAGAGGGAGAGGACTCAAATCAATAAAATTAGAAATGAAGAAGGAGAAGTTACAACAGACACCACAGAAATAAAAAGCATCCTAAGAGGCTGCTACAGGTAATTCTATGCCAATAAAATGGACAACCTGGGAGAAAGAGACAAATTCTTAGAAAGGTATAACCTTCCAAGACCGAACCAGGAAGAAATAGAAAATATGAACAGATCAATCACAAGTAATGAAATTGAAACTGTGATTAAAAATCTCCAACAAACAAAAGTCCAGGACCAGATGGCTTCACAGGTGAATTCTATCAAACATTTAGAGAAGAGCTAACACCCATCCTTCTCAAACTCTTTCAAAAAATTGCAGAGGAAGGAACACTCCCAAACTCATTCTATGAGGTCACCATCCCCTGATAGCAAAAGCAGACAAAGATACTACAAAAAAAGAAAATTACAGACAAATATCACTGATGAATATAGATGCAAAAATCCTCATCAAAACATTAGCAAACAGTATCCAACAACACATTAAAAGGATCATACACCATGATCAAGTGGGATTTATCCCAGGCATGCAAGGATTCTTCAGTATATGCAAATCAATTAATGTGATACACCATATTAACAAATTGAAAAATAAAAACCATATGATCATCTCAATAGATGCAGAAAAGCTTTTGACAAAATTCAACACCCATTTTTGAAAAGAACTCTCCAGAAAGTGGACATAGAGGGAACCTAACTCAACATAATAAAGGACATATATGACAAACCCACAGCAAACATCATTCTCAATGGTGAAAAACTGAAAGCATTTCCTCTAAGACTAGGAACAAGACAAGGATGTCCACTCACACCACTATTATTCAACATAGTTTTGGAAGTCCTAGCTATGGCAATCAGAGAAGAAAAAGAAATAAAAGGAATACAAATTGGAAAAGAAGAAGTAAAACTGTCACTGTTTGCAGATGACATGATTCTATACATAGAGAATCTGTGAAAAGTACTAGAGCTAATCAATGAATCTGGTAAAGTAGTAGGATACAAAATGAATGCACAGAAATCTCCTGGATTCCTATACACTGATGATGAAAAATCTGAAAGTGAAATTAAGGAAACACTCCTATTTACCGCTGCAACAAAAAGAATAAAATACCTAAGAAGAAACCTACCTAGGAGACAAAAGACCTGTATACAGAAAACTATAAGACACTGATGTAAGAAATTAAAGATGATACAAACAGTTGGAGAGATATACCATGTTCTGGGATTAGAAGAATCAACATTGTGAAAATGACTATACTACCCAAAGCAATCTACAGATTCAATGCAACCCCTATCAAATTACCAATGGCATATTTTTCAGAACTAGAACAAAAAATCTTAAAATTTGCATGGAGACACAAAAGACTCCGAAGAGCCAAAGCAGTCTTGAGGGAAAGAAAAATGGAGCTGGAGGAATCAGACTCCCTGACTTCAGACTATACCACAAAGTGACAGTAATCAAAACAATATGGTACTGGCACAAAAACAGAAATGTAGATCAGTGGAACAGGATAGAAAGCCCAGAGATAAACCCACGCACCTACAGTCAACTAATCTATGACAAAGGAGGCAAGGATATACAATGGAGGAAAGCCAATCTCTTAAATAAGTGGTTCTGGGAAAACTGGACAGCTACATGTAAAAGAATGAAATTAGAACACTCCGTAACACCATACACAAAAATAAACTCAAAATGAATTAGAGACCTAAATGTAAGACTGGACACTATAAAACTCTTAGAGGAAAACATAGGGAGAGCACTCTTTGACATAAATCACAGAAAGATCTTTTTTGATCCACCTCCTAGAGTAATGGAAATAAAAACAAAAATAAACAAATGGGACCTAATGAAACTTAAAAGCTTTTGCAAAGCAAAGGAAACGACAAACAAAATGAAAAGACAATCCTCAGAATGGGGGAAAATATTTGCAAACAAATCAATGGACAAAGGATTAATCTCCAAAATATATAAACAGCTTATGCAGCTCAATATTAAAAAACAAACAACCCAATCCAAAAATGGGCAGAAGACCTAAATAGACACTTCTCCAAAGAAGACATACAGATGGCCAAGAAGCACATGAAAAGCTGCTCAACATCACTAATTATTAGAGAAATGCAAATCAGAACTACAATGAGGTATCACCTCACACCAGTTAGAATGGGCATCATCAGAAAATCTACAAACAACAAATGCTGGAGAGGGTGTGGAGAAAAGGGAACCCTCTTGCCCTGTTGGTGGGAATGTAAATTGATACAGCCACTATGGAGAACAGTATGGAGGCTCCTTAAAGAAATATAAATAGAGTTACCATATGACCCAGCAATCCCACTACTGGGCATACCCAGAGAAAACCATAATTCAAAAAGACACATGCACCCCAATGTTCATTGCAGCACTATTTACAATAGCCAGGTCATGAAAGAAACCTAAATGCCCATCAACAGACGGATGGATAGAGAAGATGTGGTACATATATACAATGGAATACTACTCAGCCATAAAAAGGAAGGAAATTGTTTCATTTGTGGAGACATGGATGGACCTAGAGACTGTCATACAGAGTGAAGTTAGTCAGAAAGAGAAAACAAGTATTGTATATTAACGCATATATGTGGAACCTAGAAAAATGGTACAGATGAACCAGTTTGTAGGGCAGAAATAGAGACACAGATGTAGAGAACAAACGTATGGACACCAAGGGGGGAAAGTGGCGGGGGGCTGGGGGTGGGATGAATTGGGAGATTGGGATTGACATGTATACATTAATATGTATAAAATGGATAACTAATAAGAACCTGATGTATAAGAAAATAATAAAATTAAATTAAAAAATTAAATAAAAAGAACTTAGGATACAGAACAAGATCTATCAAAGACTCTGGATTTCATTGTAAAGCACTTGAGGAAACAGGGTAATAAAAGTTATGTGGCTGCATTTTTATGTTACTATTACTCTCTGGAATTATTTTCCTACCATGTAGAAAAATAGGGGTGTGAATGTGAATGAATTCATCCCTTCTTGTTTATTGCTTCAGTGGAACCTGGCGCTGGGCAGCCTGCATCGAGGGCTCCATAAGTCGCATTTTGTGGTTTCAGCCTGTCAGGGAGGTCACTCACTGATGACTCAGATATGCTGGCCTGAAGGTATTTATGTGATCTCCCGAGTCGGCAGAAAGCCTGCCCTCAGAACAAGGCAAATATATCCCTGCTCTTGATGGCTTCAAGCTCTGCGATGGGGGGGCTGACCTGACAGCTGCTTGTCCTGAGGGAGAAATAAAGGAAACTGGTGAAACACATGCTATTTCCATGAATTCCCACTCATCTGCTGTTAGAAAATTCAGCTGAGACCCTGACAATAAAGGTTAGACTTGTAGTGTCACTATAGAAAGAAAGGAACTTTAACTTGCCTTCAGCATACCAAACAGGCTGTACTTCTCAAGATCTGTAACTCGCTGAACCATCTAAGATGCACCACGGAAAAACTATCAATGGGCATTTGTCTGAACTCATATTTATGGCATCTGTTTGACATGCGGTTTTCATTTAGATGGCAATCCAGATACCGCTTTGCATAAAATTCTGGCTTTTTGAGCTGTCCATATCAATTGTCTTTTACCAAATATCGAATTTTCAGATGTTTACAGATGCACCAGAAGAATATTTTCAGATCACTCAAAAGAATGGCATCCAAGAAAAAAATCTGAAGCAAATGCTAATGAAAATTCTTGTTTCTTGTATAAAAATGCTCTAAAATGGAAAAAAATCATTCTACCCAAATTTACTGTAAAAAAATAATTTGTTGTCTTTGAGAAATGAGTTATACCATTGCCTTTCTCTCCCCCTTCTTAATTTAGGCAAAAGGCCCATATTAAATGCATTAAATCGGAGTTTCATCATTTTTATAACTAGATGTAGTTAGAAAAAAGATGTAAAAAAATTCCTAATGCAATGACACAAGCATCTCTGTGAGTCAACTGTTATTTCAGGGATTTATGATAATTCCTCATCTCGAGGAAAAATGAAGCTAATTGAAACAAACTCCATGCTTTATATTAATGCCATTTGAATGCAGTGTGCACTGCCAGTTACAAAGTGACATGGAAAATGAGGCCGTTCTCAACAACACCACAGTTTCTCAGTTTTATGTATTTTTTAATTTCCTCTATGGAAAATCTGTTCTTCATAAAAGAACTGCTAGAGAAAAATGTGGAAAAAGTTGATTCGTTCCATATTTACATTCTTTCTGGTACCTGGAAATGAACCAATTGTAAAAGTATGCCAAAAAAGAAGTTAGTTAAGTCATTTAGAAAACTCATCTTCCCCCTGGCCAAAGGACAAACTGCCTTGAGAAAGTCTAGCTTTGATAATATAAAACACCTTCCAGCCTAATGCGGTCTGTCCTCCTAACCTTTTACCCAAGCCTCAGTGAGGCCAACCTTAAGAAATGGCTGATTTTCTTTAACACATAACCTACCCTGCAAACTGCCCACCAACCTGGGTGAGTCACTACTATCCAAATCCAAAAATTCCCCATCTGAGATCTCAACAGACGGGGGCACTTAACACACAAATGCGTCCAACAGCAAAGAAACACCAAGTTTCACTACAAAGCTGACTTAAGTCCTCCTGACTTGATCTGCTAATGCTATTTACCATTTCACTTTGAAGAACTGGGCAAAATAAAAGCAAGGTGTCGCCCTCACGGAGTGGAGGGCAGCCCGATGCATACCGTGCAGAGCTGCCAGATGCATTTCCCATTCAGCTTGTCATTAACAGCTTCATTTCATTTCATCTACGATAAAAACAATTTAGAAGCATGGAAATGACATTACAGTTAGGTTGCCCTGAAACATCACAGCAGTGAGAAAGCTATTATATAATTGCATCTTTCTTTTTGAAAGTCCATAGTTTTTCCTGGGTCACAGAGCAATGGAAGTCACGGCTTTTGACTCATACAGGTGACAAAATTTCTCCCAGAACAAAGCAATGCTTCATAAATTTCACACAGAGTCAAAATAACCCCTAACCTAAGGGAAACGGGAGACAATCTGGGCTCCAAGATGGTGGCTAATCCATGGGAATTTGAATGACTGCCTTCTAGGAAGGCAAGGGGTGTGAGGGTCAGGGATGGTGGCCTAATTTCCCACTACTTAGAGGCAAACTCCTGCTTCTTGCTCTAAAGCCAGTTTCCTCTTTCATGTTTTTCCTCATTTAGTTATTTTTTCTACCTCCAACCCAGCAGCCACATAGAGCAGAAAGAGAACTGGACATAAATTCATAAAGTCTAGGTTTCTGAGTCTAACTTCTGTCATTGTTAAATCTCACTTTTTTAACTTCAGTATCTTCACCGACTCATCGGTAATTTTATAGACTAGACAGTCCCTGAAGTGCTCTCCGATTCCAAAGGATCCATTGACTCCATTCCTTAATTCATATATTGATACATCTAAGCTTACATTTGCATCTTATATGTGCCACACACAGAACAAACCTGACTTGTCCTTCAATTGCCAGCTCCAATTTTAGCCCCCTCTCATCTTAATCCAGATCTCTCATCCAAGTTCCCAACCAGTAAATATCACCACACACAAGACATTTCCACCACATGGCTCCTCCAACTCAATGTACTGAAACTGAATTTACTATCTTCCCACCCACATCTGCTCCTCCTTCTGTTTTTCTCATCTCAGGGGAGAGGGAAACCCCATTTCCAAAGCCAGAAACCCAGGAGTCATCCTTGACTCTTCTCTTTCCCTCACCTTCTACACTCAGTCACCAAGTATTGCTGATTGCTCTGCATTAAGATTTCTCATCTTCATTCCCTTCACTTGGTTACCTAATTCAGGCTCTAATTTCTCTTCCTGCATCATAGCAACAGCTCTTGGGTTGGCCTCTCCTCCCAAACCCTCCCGATCCATTCGCTACACTGCACCCAGGATCATCTTTCTAATCATATTACTCCCTTTGCAAAAGTCATCCAATGACTCCTCATTTCTTACAGGTCCAAGTTCAAAAAAGACCACTCAGGACCTGCTCTGTCTTCAGCCTAACTCCCCCCCTCTACTAGCTCTTTGAAAAGTCAGAGTGACCTTCTACAAATTTCCCAAACCTGCTGTGCTTTCTTACTTGGAGTATTTGCATGTGATGCGTTCCCTTTCTTGGAAAGTACCTCCTGCACCCCTTCACCTCAACTTCTATAAATAGTTCAAGACTCACTGCAGACACTGTCTCCTCTGGGAAGCCCCCAATGTCCCTATGATGTGTTCCCTTAGAGTTATGGTAAGGATTCATGATTTTACTAATCATGCTGTAGAATAATTGCCTATTTACATTTAATCTCCTGCACCAAATTCTAAGATCCCTGAAGATGGGAAATATGTTTTATTCTTTTTATGCATCATCGGCATAGTGCCTGGCATATAGAAATTGTTCAAAAAAACAGTTTTATAATCCAAGCAAATTTCATCTATCACTTTACTTGTGCTTTTTCCATATTCTGAGTGTTCAGGAAATTCCCTGGCTCACTGTGATCTTCAAAAGGATGTAGAGAATTGATAAAATAATACAAATATTTAGAAGAAAGTGCTAGAAGTTAATTATGAAAACACCACTTCTTTAAAGATAGGCAAAAAAAACAATGTTCATATTATAATAATCATTCACATGGAAGTTTAAAAAGTTTTTTTCTCATATGATATCTTATATTAATTTTCAATGTATTATACAAATAACATTTTATCAATAGAAATCATTTTTTATAAAGTTAACAAAATTCCATGACATCACAAATTGTTTTTGAAAAGAAGCTGGACATGAATAATTAAATTTAAAAAGAACCCATTATGGTAACAAATCTGCTGTGTTTAATTTTTCCATTTCCCCTTCTCACTTTTATTCATTTGCAAACGAATAAAACATAATTTTACATAGTTGAAGTCCAAAGTAGATAAAATTTTGTATCCTGATATTTTCATGTACCCATGTTGCTACTTAGTCTCAATAATTATAATTTAAGGGCTAACTAATGTTTCACCACAACATATGGGTGCCAATGACAACTCATAGAACTCTAGCTTTAGCCTTCTGTCCTCATGCTTTCAGCTGCCTCCTGGGCTGCTACACCTGGATTCCTCATAGGAGCCTCCACCTCAAGATGTACATGACTTAAGTCCACTGACACCCCATTAACTCCTCCAAAACCTAATCATCCCCCTGGGTTCCCAGTTACAGGGAGTATGGCACCATCACCCAACAAGTTCCCTTAGCCTCTCTCTTTCCCATTCCTCAATTTTAACATCCAAACCAACAATTCTCATCAACATTATCTTTTAAAAATCTCTTTAATTTCTCTTCCTGTCCATCCTCTCTGTTGTTACGTTTGTTCCTCAATTCTCACTTGAGCATTGACAGAAGGTTTGAGTATTGATATAGCTTCCTAACTATTCTCTGCACCTTGTCCATTTTCTACCAAACCATCAAGGTCATCTTTCTAAAATGGATATTGATCTTTTCAATAATTCACTGCTTAAAATCACCCAGTCGCTCACCATCCTTATGGATAGACTCCAAATATTTTAACCTAACAAGCAAGGATCTCAATGATCTGGCCCTTTCCCACGACTCCAGTTTTACTTCCTGGGCACTAGATCCCCATCCTAGTCAGACAAAGGATGAGGTCTGGGACAGAGCTTGGGAAAGTCAGAGGCTGATATCACTTGCCTGAAAGCTGCCACCAAAGGGAATTCAATGAAAGCAGAGATTGTTTGGGGGAAAGCCTGAATACAAATCCTGGCAGACCTCTGTGCTAGTTGTTGTCCCCAAGGCTGGGCAGGAGAAAGGAGCTTATTTGACAGCAAAGGAAAGAATTCAGGAAACCCACATAGAAGTGAAAGCAGGCTTAAGACATAAAATGAACAGCAGAGACCAAAGCAATTCCCTTAAAAAGCAAGGGACCGCCTCATTTGTTTAGGGAGATAAACCTGCAGGCTGAGATCTTCCAAGGCTGAGCTTGGGACAACAGTTTAGGACTATAATATGCTCTAGCCATAAGGCACCACTTAAAGTGCCCCAAGGTGCCAGGCTTTCTCCCACCTACATGTAAATATGCTGTTCCTTCTGCCAGAGTGCTCTCTGACTCCTTATCTGCCTGGCAAAGCTACTCTTCAAGTATCACCCTCTTCTGTGAAGTAATCCCTGAATCCTAAGGCAATATTAAGCATAGGTGACATTCAGGAATCAGCAGAGTGTAAAGTATGTGTTGCATTTGGTAGTGGTCATACAATTCATATTGGAGCCACAGAAAACCATTAGAAATGACTATAAACAGAAGAAGCCTTTTCTTGTGCTACTTAAAAATGGAATTGCTTTGCCCACTATGATTTTTGATGTGGTGTATTGACAAATGCTCTAAAGAAACTTTAAAAGGCTAGATCAAGATCAGATGGCATGCCTAACTGACAGTTCCTGTATATGAATCAAAGGCCATTGATAAGCCAATAAATGCTACAGAGTGTCTAAAATTATTCTTAATTTTTTTTCAATTTAGTTAGACTGAGTATGGTCCTGATTAGTGGTAAAAATTAAGCCTATAGCCTACCTGCTCCTCTTACAGACTGACAGATTGAGAAATTCAGACCTGTACTTTGTTGATAATAAAGTTAATTTAGAGCTTTCACGAGTAACTCAGAAGCCAATTGGATGACTTTGGTTGTCATAAACTATTGCTGTTTGTAAATTAGGTTGACTCTTCTTTGTGTCCATTCTACCTGAACTATATCTGAAGAGTTAAACAAATTTGGCCACCACTCAGAAAGGGATTAAAATAGTCTTCCAGCTAAAGAATTCCCTCTACCAAGGGCTTTCTTCAACCTAAAGGAAATTAACAAAAGTGCTACACTGAGTAGGGTTACCTAGTTCTAAACATGTAAAATTGTGGAATCAGTAAATCAGGAAAAAACATTTATCTCATCATCAAGGGGATTTTGCTTACATGGTTCCTCTCAAGGAGGCCATACTAGGAACACCACAGAACCTACACACAGGCTCACCCAGAGGACCCACTTGAGGACAGTATAAAGAGCAGAATAAGGGGATATGATTATTTTTTTACAATATCTAAACTGTCCTTTTCCTTCAGACAGTTGGGAAACCACTAGTTATTTTGATACCAGTAGCCCCTTGATTAGAAACATCATTGAAGCTCCCCTTAGACTAACCCCATGGGTTACTATTTAACACCCTTAAATTGCAACCGTAGATTAATTTGATCAAAAGTTTTCATATGTCTTGAGGGATTAGTCTTGTGGTGAGTCAACATTTCTAGTTCAGATCTCCTTTAGAAGAACCTTTAGATTCTTCAATTCAGATTCCTAAATGTGTACCTCAGAGGTTCTAAAGTTCTAAAGGATAGAAGCAGCCTATATCTCCTACCAGTAGAGTTACATTCATGATGAAATAAAAGTTGCAGTGAGTGGGCATATAAAAATGAGGCCCAACACCTTGAACTTGAAGGAATTAATTCTCGAAAATTCAGCTTTCTTATAAAGGAATCATTTTGAAGGGTTGTAGGAAGACTATCAGCATAGGGTGTTGAACTTCATTCCCCATCCATCCATGTTCCTTGGAAGAATGTTGAGTCACTGTGGGCACTGCTCCAGAAAGCCCTGGACATCAAGGAAAATGCAGGTATTGGCCTCATGAGATCTGGCAGTGCATGTTTCCAGTACCTGCTAATTTTGCTAACCCTATTTAAATTGCATAAGCCCAGCATGCTAATCTAAGATACAATGCTGCCAACCTCATAAGCCATTTAGTCTCTTTCCCTTGGGAAGAGGAGAAATCTGGGCAGGAGCAAGTCACAGTGCTGACATTCTGTAACAGATGAGAATGGACTGCACAGGGGTCAGCAGCCCTGGAATCAGAAAATCACCTTAGAGAAGATTTGCAAATGATGAGGAGACTGAAATAAATAGCAAAGGCATATGGAAGACCTACATTTATTACACTCTGGCAACAGCCAGCTTAAGATAAAACAGTTTAATAGATCCACAGTCTCATTCTAGAGATGAACTATTTACCTGAAGCAGGAGCATCAATTGCCAATAGATCACTGAAATACAACCAGCATTTTGTCTTGCCCAGAATATTAAAAATAACCAATAAATTATTCCAAAAGAATTCAGTGATATTCTAGGAGCAATTCTATGCCAGTTATGTCTGAGAGCTTGCCAGGAACTTATAATATATTTGGGAAGAGAGCAGCCACATGGGAAGTATTAGGGAACCATCTGGAACTTACCTGTACCAAACAGTAAATGTGCAGTACTTTCCAAAGGTGTATTAATTTCCTGTGGCTACTGTGACAAAATTACCACAAAATTAATGGCTCAAAATAACAGAAATTTATTCTCTCATGGTTCTGGAGACCAGTAGTCCAAAACCAAGGTGTCCAGGTGGCACTACATACGAAGGCTCTAGGGAGAATTCATTCTTTGCCTCTTCCAGCTTCTGGGCTGTCTGCATTCCTCAATTTGTGGCCACATCACTCCAATCTCTACTTCCATGGCCACACTGCCCCCTTCTCTCTGTGTGTCTCAAATCTCCATCTCCCTTTCTCTTATAAGGACACTTGTGATGGCATTATTCCCACCCAGATAATCCAAGATAATCTTCTCATCTCAATGCCCATAAATTAATTGCATCTGCAAAGACCTTTTTCCAAATAAGATTACATTCACAGATTCTGGAAATTAGGACAGAGGTCTATCTTTGGAGGACCATTTTTCAGCCTATCACAGAAGCAAAAATTCACCATAGGAAGGAGTAGTCAGAGTTTGCTTCTTTTATCCCTGAGGTGATGGGTCTTGAGCAGCACCTGTAAAGATGGCTAAAATTTAAACTGGCAGGCACCAGAAGTTGGGCATTCAATGTCGAGGCATCAGCAGGTGCAAAGGCCATCATGTGTTTTCAGCAAATGAGGCATGGGGCCCATGGGGAGTGATTATCACTGCTTATCAATTCCTGATGGAGGGCAAGTAGTAATGAGCAAGGTCAATCAGGCTGGGCAGTTACAATGGAGCCAGATTATGCAAGCTCTTGAAACACAAGTAAAGAAGCTCAAACTTGACAATAACAGGGAAGAGGGAATTGTTGTGGATTTTTAAATGGGGAAGTACCATAAGGCTAGTTTTCTAGGATCTTACTCCATCTTCCCAGCATGCATTCTTTTATTTATCCTATTCTCATTAGCAAGATCTAAGTCAAAATATTTATTATTTCCCTAAGTTATCTTTTTTTGGGAAACAGTAATAAGAATTCAGTATAATTCCCATAATGATAGGTTCTGCTACTGGACTTACCCATTTCCATTAAAGGAATATATATATATATATATATAATATCCATTACTTTGCTTGAAGAAAAGGCTCTCTTCATGAGCATTATTTATTCATCTGGCTTATAATAAAATCATATCATGCAAATGAACTGGATTGACTCAAAGATGAAATTCTGATTATAACAATATGGGACTTTGCAGTATTCCATTATGAAGAAAGGAAATGCTAGTCAGCAACCCTACCAGGAAAAACTATTTTGGTCCATAAATTATGCAGCTTTGTGTTTATTCAATTAGGTTAATCCTAAATGAATCCTTCTGTGAAAACTCTATGTAAACACTGCAACATACAACAGGAAAGCAATGCTGAAGGGATGCCTGCAAGGAGGGTTGCTGATTGGATCTGCCCCACTGTTGCTCATTCACTTGACTCCACAGACATCTCCAACAGTGTGAGATCAGGTTTAATAAAAACTCCATCTAGTTCTGGCGCCGTGCAAATCCAGGTGAGGCCTCACAAGTTCTTAAAATTTGATTGTTTGGGACTGCAGCAACACCAAAATTTGATGGAGGTTTTATTAAATCTGTGAGAGCCTTAAGAAGACATATTTTAAAAGCCAATATGGAGTATTGGGTGGGCTGCCCTTGTGGACACATATTAAAAGTTCCCTTGTATATGGGAATTGGATGGGCAATTGCCCCTTTTCCTGACTCTACATTGAGTAAAGCAGGCCAATGTTGGAATCTTGTACCCATCTGCATTTGCTACAATTCCATTTCTACGTTAATAAAAAACAATTAACCTAGTCTGGTTAAAACTAAATATATGAGAGCTTTTACATTTCAGGAAAGGACAGTTACCTCTCTGCAATTTGCTTAATGGCTGGTAGCTTCCTCTGGGCTTTGATGATAATCACCCTGAAGCTCAGAGTTGACTTCTAATTGATAGAGAGGCTCTGTATTCTAAACTCAGTCTATTATTTCTTATCTAGTGATATACTCAACACTGATTTAACTATTTGGTTACATTGAAAAGCAAGTGGTGTCTCAAATAAGAGAAACAAGGAAGAGGTGGTAACACAACAGCTGGAAAACATTATCTCCCCAAAGAAAACAACGCTGGTGGTCAGTTAACATTGCAGAGTTTCGAGATAACAGTAAGTCAAAACCCTTATGATGTTCCCCACCGCCACTACCGAAATGTGGGTTGTGTTAAAATTCCACAAAACTAAGATTTTAATTTGATGCCTTTGGATACCCAAAGAAACATTTTCAAAATGGTATTCATTGTAGTAATTTAACCCCTCTAACCCATCTGGAAGACAACAATTTGGAAATCACCAATGGTAAACACAGTATCTTGTTTTTCTTTCTGCCACTACCATTTAAGTTAGTTAGAAAGACTCTCACAGCCCCTTGGAGATGGTATCTTTCTATTTGGATGTAAAAAAAAAAAAAGGAAACAATAAATGTGTAGTGGTCCCACAGAGAGATCCAATATTGTTGGGTGATGCATCAAAGCTCTAAGCTCCTCCAAACTTTGGAAATACCAATGGTCAATCTGGAGAGGCTATGTTGGTGGATCACTGAGTTACCAAACTAAGAAAGTATTTCTGGGTTACCTTGAATAGAATGTTGTGCAGTTGGAAACCTTTACTGGGTCTCATAAAATAACCACATAGTGTCAGAAATTCGATGTCCCAGGCACACTGTCAACTCAATATTTTGCTACCCTAGATTTGTCCAGTTTCTTATAGCATGGAGTAAGTGAATGATAATAGAACTGAATCTCATGGTCGTTTAAAGTTAGGTATTTGTAAGTGCATAGCTGTCAGATTTTTAACGAACCATCCCAGCTACAACTTAGACTAAAATTGTTTTGTTCTCTTGTACAGTAACATAAAATAAAATGTCCCACAGTAATTCAGACTAAAGTTCCTGAGGCTCAAGTTGCACATTATAGTTCTTCTAAGACTGTTCCCTTTCAGGAATTGCTTATACAGTAAACCAATTTCTGAGTATTTCAGAAGTTCAATCATTCAGAAATGAAATGATGAAGCTGACAGTTAGGGACTATGGTAAAATTATGGCCTTGGTCAAATATGTACACTGCAATTTTTCAGACATGAGAAGATTACCAAAAAATCTTAACAGCTACTTATTCCTACACATACACCATTATTTGCTCTATTTCTTCTCCATGTGTTGCTGTGATTATATGTGTGTGTGTGTATTGTGCACATGCACATGTGAGGGTATGGTGGGTGAGCTGAGTATCTCTCTCTGATTTAAGTCTTCCCAATCAAGGAATGAAAATAGAAGACAGATATGGTGAATCCCAGTACACCAGTTCTTTGTTAAAAAAAAAAAAGTTAATGGATATTGACACTAAAGCTTAAGCTTTAAGCCAAGAGGCCATAATCTCCTTATTCTCGTGCTGCATTTTACTCAAAATTCAGAAAGGCAGAATTGTTTCACCTGTAAAGCAAATGGGCAGTCTGTCCCAGGACAGCCTGTGATCTGGGAAATGTGAGCACTGATGGGGACCATTCAGAAGTGGTCTCAGTGTTACCCTTCTGCCCCTTGAAGCATTTTTAGAACATAGAAAGGGACGACCCTAAAAACCTTTCTCACCCTTGCAAATGTTCTTGTTACAAACTTATAAAAGAATAGAAAAAAGTTGTCTATAGTCCTTCATATTTTTATTCAACAAACATTAATATTCCATTGTGCTGTGCTCTAAATAAGACAAAAACAAAGATGTATAAGACATAGTGTCAGTCCACAAGGCAAACATCAATAAACAGCAAACAATCCTCCTCTAAAGCCTCCTCCTTGTTGATAAGGTTATTATTTATTCCTTGTAATTTTTGGCAGAGAACCTGATGCTATTTGACCAATGGAAAACAAGACTTCCATGACCTATGTGGTTATGACTTCTGTTAGAAAGACAAATCTGCTTAGACAATACCCAGAAGAATGGCAAGGAACTCATGGAAAAGCTATAAGTAGCATCATCGGCCATTATTTTGATCAATAGTATTGACTCATTTGACTCGACCATAGCGGGTACAATGTCTATCTCTTTCACCGTACTCACCTACAACCTTACGTTTTATCATTTTCTATGATTCCAATTTAAAATTACAAATATTGCTAGTGTTTTTTTAAGTTCTTTGAGAGCACAGAACAAATTTTATTTTCTCTATATTCTCCCATGCCTAAGGAGGGCTTTATACAGAATAGTCATTTAACAAATAGTTAAATTGACTTGGATCTATTCAGAGTTTTCCAAAATACCCAAACAATGACTAAAAATAAAGTGCAAATCTTAGGAAGAAAGCTTTGGTGTAATAAGAGGCCTTCCCATTTTTAGTTTAAGAAAAAAAAAAACTGTGGATAAAAAATTTAACTCCTCCAAATCAACCCATTTGTAAATAAAACTAATCTTTGTCTGACAAAATCATCTATAAACTTATTTCATTGAGTCAACACATTTTTACTGAACACCTACTATGTACTGATCTTTTACTAAGGTATGGAGTTTTCAAATTATCACACATAGGGATGGATAGGTTGTCTGACATAAAACCTGTCTCTGGGTGAATTTTGTGCTTACTGCACTACAGTGAAACCTTACAGAAAGTCAAAATGTCAAGTATAAGACAGAACTGTGTACTTAATTCCTCTAGACTTCCTTGCCTTTCCTCACTGGCCTCATCCCGTTAACTCACACTCAATTCCTTTTTCTCCAGGTCTAGGTATATGCCCAGAGGTTAATATTACATTTCACCTTAGAAATGTCTACATCCATAAAGAAAGCTAAAAAATCTGTTTATTAAATGTTCAAATTGTTCCAATAAAGTTGCTACCTCACATATTTGGCCTATCAGCTCTTGTTCCTCCCATCCTGTCGGTCCTAGGTCACCATGATATGGGAGACTCTCAGAAAGATTACTAGTGACATGATGGTTACACCAAATTCTGATCACCTTTGGACTCTTCAAAAGAGAAAAGACATTCCCATTTATTTTGCCCTGTTTTGTGCACCTTCTGCCCTGCCTTCTCCAAAATATCACCATAAACTCTTTGCCCTGGTTCCATCTGTACATGGTTCCTCAATGATCCTGGGCTCATGGACCTCACTTCCTCTTCCCTCAACTCTAACTTCAGCCTAGATCACTGATGGTTTGAGCTGAAGTGTGAGACCAGGCCACAGTAAATTTATTAATCTCCAAGATGACTCCTCCAGTGGTTCCTAGTAGCTAATATAAATCTCCTATTCTCTCCTCAGCAGCTTCTAGAACAGGTTTGATAAGCTCATAATTTAGGCAGCTATCATGACCACAGCCAGATCTTCCCTGGTCTAATAATTATCTCCCATAGGTAATTTTTTAGACTACTAATCATTTGTCTTACTAATCTCTCTATTTGTTCCTACAACTAACAGCAGATCCCCAAATACCCCCTGTAATTTTCTAACAAGCAGAATTTCAATTCCCCATAAAGAAATTCTGCCTTAAAGTGTAATTAAAGATCATCTAAGAAAAACAGAGCCAACTTTAACAGCCCATGAGCAATTTTTTCCCTCTGCCAGGAGGAAGGGTGTTTAGGGGGAATTAAAAATTGCTTTGCAAGATTATAAGCAGGTTTAATGCAACCATTTTGATCAACGGTCTTGTTCTCAGTAATATATCTAAAATTAAGGTAATGGATTTTAAAAGGAGTAGATTGAATAAGAATCATCTGCTATTCAACAGGCATATCAGCCAAGCAATTACTAATTCTAACTACAGCCCTTTACTCTTTTTAAAAGGGCAATGAAAGCAAAACTTGGTTTGTGAACTCCTATTAAATTAGCATTGATTTTGTTTTACTGCCAAGCTAAAGAAATAGCAACATTAAGGAGTTTTTTAACCCTATTTAAAGTATGCACACTTACGCAGAATTTAGTCCACAGGTTGTTTATCTTGCTATTCACAATGAACTTAAAAAAAAAAAAATCAGTGGGAGGGAGACGCAAAAGGGAGGGGATATGGAAACATATGTATATGTATAACTGATTAAATTTGTTATAAAGCAAAAAAATTTAAAAAAAAAATCAGTTCCAGCATAGAAGCTTTATGCATTGGCTATTTGAGAAATTGTTAGACAGCATCAGTACACTATTAAGCAGAACATAAGATGGTTTATTTACCCTGTTCAGATATAAACTCACTGAAATGCAATCCAATGTTGAGTGTTAACAACTGCCTGCATTTGATCCAGTACAGAAAGGAAGGGCTCATTTAAGGCAAAGAGTGACATGTGCCAAAGTTATTTTCTTGATAGTTCTTATGTTTGTAAATATTTAAGGTTGTTTGGAGGTAAAATATTTTGGGTTGTTTGGAGGCAAATCTAAAAGACAGGGAATAATAATACATGTATGAGATTAAACAGTAAATAAAGTACAGCTTTTCTGGTTAAAAAAAAGTCAGTTCAAAGCAATGAAGCTTTGAAACATAAAAACTGCAAAAACTATGGCGAAATATGTCATAGTGTTGACAGAGGTGTCAAAACCACTCAAAGAAGTCTGCGCTTGGTGCAGCCTCTATGGAAAACAGTATAGAGGTTCCTCAAAAAATTAAAAATAGAACTACCATATTATCCAACATCCCAATTCTGGGTATATATCCAAAGGAAATAAAATCACTGTCTTGAAGAAATATCTGCACTCCCATGTTCATTGCAACATTATTCACAACAGCCAAGACATGAAACAACCTCAGTGTCCATTGACAGATGAATGGATACAGATGTGGTATGTATGTACGATGTATGTGTGCATACATACATATATATATGAATATTATTCAGTCATAAAAAAGAAAGAAATCCTCCCACTTATGAAAACATGGATGGACCTTGAGGGCATTATGCTAAGAGACATAAGTCAGACAGAAAAAGACAAATGCTGTATGATCTCACTTATATGTGGAATCTAAAACTGTCAGAGTCATAGAAAAAGAGAGTAAACTTATGGTTTCCAGGGGTAGGTGGATGGGGGAAATGGGGAGATGTTGGTCAAAGGTTACAAACTTTCAGCTATAAGATGAATAAGTTCCCAGAATCTAATGTACCACATGATAACTATGGTTAACAGTATTATATTGTATACTTGAAAGTTGCTCTGAGATTAGATCTTAAATGTTCTCACCATAATAACAACAACAAAAAATAGTAATTATGTGACATGAAGGATGTTTTAACTAACTTTATGGTGGTAAACAATTTACGATACATAAGTGTATCAAATCATCATATTGTACCACTCAAATTTACAAAATGTTATATGTCAATTATATCTCAATAAAGTTGGGGGTGGGGCAAGGAAGTCAGCACATGGAGCTAAGTCTCACTGATACCTGCAAAGACATCTTGCATTAGGTTTGCTGCAAATATAATAGTAATATGTGGAACTCTCCTACTTTGCAAGAACCTGATCATTTTCTGATTATCCAAATCTAAAATTGATTGAAAGAAGGACAGCTATTAGACTTGTGTCAAAATGCCTTTCCATAATAGAAATGTACTAGCCATTTTGAAATTTAATCATAACCCTTCAGATCTTTCAAAGCCCTTAGAAACAATTTCTTTCTTTTTTTTTTTTAAAGGAGATGTTGGGGGTAGGAGTTTATTAATTAATTTATTTATTTTTGCTGTGTTGGGTCTTCATTTCTGTGCAAGGGCTTTCTCTAGTTGTGGCAAGTGGGGGGCACTCTTCATCGCGGTGCACGGGCCTCTCACTATCGCGGCCTCTCTTGTTGCGGAGCACAGGCTCCAGACGCGCAGGCTCAGCAGTTGTGGCTCACGGGCCTAGTTGCTCCGCGGCATGTGGGATCTTCCCAGACCAGGGCTCGAACCCGTGTCCCCTGCATCGGCAGGCAGATTCTCAACCACTGCACCACCAGGGAAGCCCAGAAACCATTTTTTTTTTAAGTATAACTTTAAACGAGCCCTCCATATTCTATTTTTCTCTTACCTACTGTGTTAGGATATATTGAGCATCTCAGAAGTTTCTTTTGTAGGTAAAAACAAGAGAATTAGAGAGTGGAAACAAATTCTATAATCAAGATAACTCAGAGCACTTTCAGTCATTAAAGGACTCATTCCCAGAGCCTATTTGTGCGACCCAAGAAATCCAAGCATAGAAACCATTAACTTGTCTACCAAGTTCTTGCTCAAACTGTATAATGTATTTTTCTTCTAGTCACATAACAAAGGGGACAAGGGAGCTCAAATTTATTGCACCTTTACCATGTGACTGGCATTGTGCTAAGCATGTTCCATGCATAAATGTATTCAATCTTCACAACAATTCTATGCATATTTCCATTTTACAGGAGACTTACACATAGAGAACCAACCTTAAGGTAACTTCAGTCAGACCAAAAAGCTGTATATTTCTCTATCAGATAGCAAGATCAATAGAGATCCAGAAATGTCAAGTGTTGGAAAAGCTTTCCTTACCAGCTGAAAAATTCATTGTTGCAATAAATGATCTCCAAGTTTTTTAAATTGCATATTGCTCTCAGAAAAAAGAAAAATTCTTGTGCATGAACCCACAATACATACATATTCATTTATTATAAATTGTATACTCTATAGTGTATATTGCTGTTAATAGCTAATACCTCAAGACACATTATCAGCTTAGGGCAAGGTTCATGATTTGAAAACACTCTATGTAAATCCACATGACAAACAGCCTTCCTGATAATTTTGAATATTTTGGGCTGAACTTCTTGTCAGAGTTTGATTACCTCAACATTGATTTTACTGTGTGAAGTGGCTGAAGAAGAATTCATCTGATAGGAAGAAAAGAGAAGGATCAATTCTGCAGTTTTCTGGTGAGTTACTTATTTTGCATTGTTAGGACTAGATTAAAACCAATTCCTTTACAGGAATCTTGTTAAACTACTTATCTATTTTGTAAGTTTTTTTTTTTTAACAAAAAAACCCACTTGACATCAAGAGCAGTACATCTAAAGACCAGCATGGAGGTCAGGGTCCCCCACATGCCCTGCATCCATCCCCTCCACTTAGAAATGCCCTCTTCTGGCCCATCCTCAGGAATCACGTAATCCTCATTGGGTATAGGGGTGAGGCAGGCACTGAGAGCAACAGAGCAATCTTTATCTCAGGTAATTAGTAGTTTGATTTTGTTTTTTTATATAAATTAATATAAATTTTAATATATCCTTTGTACATTTTAATGACTCATCTGACACCCGGGGCCAGTCCCTAATTTGAATACTACTGCTCTAGCAAAGAGGGTTAGAAGTCAACATAGATGCATAAACACTGCTTTCAATACAAGGTCTCCCTGATTGATTTTCACTAACTTCCCAAGACCCATCTGCTTAAGTTCTCAAGGCAGAATGAGGTGATAGAGACAATATTGAAAATGGTTAAGAGCTCCAGCCCTGCTATTTTTGAAAGACAAGTTGCTTCACCCATATGAGGTACAATACTTACTTTATTTACAGTTGTGAGGATTAGTCCAACAACACAAAATATTTAGCTCAGGATGCATCCAGTGAACACAATAAATATCAACTGAATTATTACAAAATATTTAATGATAAGAAATAACTTAATGAACAATCTCCCATAGGACGTTTTCTTCCCAGGAATTAGGAAAGCTACATGTGATTACCATAAAGTTATTCATATTCTGAGAAGGTCTTTCCACAGGCCAAGCCTGATTACACCAATGTATCATTATGCCAGTTGAAGTCCTCAGTCTGAGTCCCAACACTTAACCTGGGTTCATAAGAGTCAGGTTCATACAATAATGATTTGATATTTAAAAAAAATGAACAATAACCAAAAAACATACCCCTCTTTATTTTTGAGGGGGGAAAGGAGTTAGAATAAACCAGTGGCCCCCAAACCAGCAGCCCCCAAACCAGCATCATCAGCATCACTGGGGAGCTTGTTAAAAATGCAAATTTTCATCCCAACCCTAGACCTTCTGAATCAAAAAATCCAAAGATAGGTCTTGTGTATTAACAAGGCCTACAGGTGATTCTGATACATGCTAAAGTCTGAGAACTGCTAGAATAGATTGTATCTGTCTTCTAAAACAAAGAGGTAAGTAGGATTTACAGTCTCAACTAATAAGTGCATTAACTTCCTCTGTATAATTTCCCTATAATGAAGTAAGCTCTCTTCCCTTGTGAACATTACAGTGCTAGAACAATGATAGGGATAATCATACTTGTTAAATGTGGTTTGGTTTGGAAAAACTGCTCAAAGTTAAATACAAACATTTGACTATAATCCAGGACTGTTATAAACTCAAGATTGCTGCTGTTCATGAGACAATTTTTTTTTTTTTTTTTTTTTTTGCGGTACGCAGGCCCCTCACTGCCATGGCCTCTACCTTTGCAGAGCACAGGCTCCGGACGCACAGGCTCAGCGGCCATGGCTCACGGGCCCAGCTGCTCCACGGCATGTGGGATCCTCCGGACTGGGGCACGAACCCGTGTCCCCTGCATCGTCAGGCGGACTCTCAACCACTGCACCACCAGGGAAGCCCCACTGCGCCACCAGGGAAGCCCCCATGAGACATTTTTAAATCAAATTGTATCCCTGGGTTATAATTTCCAATTTGGTACAATAAATAAATAAGGTTCAATATCTGTTTTTTCACTGTTCCATGTTCTTGGTAATACATGTATGACTATCTCATAAATTTGTTTGAATAAGGAAACAAAAATCTCATCTACCTAATTTTCTCAATATTGCATTTGATACTATAGCTAAAAAACAGTTTTCCCAGGCTTCCCTGGTGGCTCAGTGGTTGAGAGTCCACCTGACGATGCAGGGGACATGGGTTCATTCCCCGTTCCAGGAAGATCCCACATGCCGCGGAGCGGCTGGGCCCGTGAGACATGGCCACTGAGCCTGCGTGTCCAGAGCAAAAAAAAAAAAAAAAAAAGTTTTCCCTTATCATTTTTACTTTTTTCAATCACTTTAACTTACTGCATGTCACTGTTTTGTTTGTTTGTTTTTTAATTTGGCTAACTTAGTTATTCCAGATAGCTGTTTGTTTGCCTATTATTGCATTCTATCCATAACAATGTCTACAGCCCCATAGAGAAATTCTGATCTTAAGCCATTTGAAAAAGCATGAAAGCCAACAAAATCATAATTGTCCCCTAATTTGGAAAGGAAGACCTGTGCATTTTTCAAAAATAAAAATCGACTTCTAGCTAGAGAATTCTAGGTAATGTATTATATAGTGCTTAAACTCAATATACATTTAGAGGTACCACCAAAATCTAAAAACACATAGAGTTGGGTCTCTTACATGAACTACTTTTCCTCAATACACATGCCCCTCCCCTTGAATCAACCACTATTTATTAATGGGCTGCTCTCTCATTTATTCATTGTTTGGGGCCTGCTGGCAGAGACTTTGGCCCACTCGCATGATATAACTTATAAGACAGAATGTGGGTAATTTCAAGCTTAGATGGCCTTTCAGTATTAGGACTGACAGATGAGATGTTGTAATACATTTGCAAAATTTGAGGAAAGCAGAAAAGAATATTCTCAGATAATAAAGTATGGCCCAAGTCCAGCCAGCTGTAAACTTGATTCTTTAAAAATGATTCACATGGTCCAATTGCACTGTCTCTACAATTTTCTTTTTACACAACAGTCTGGATCTAGATTATATATGTGTAAGATTTATTTGGTGTTTCTTCTTCATTTTGATTTATTATTACACTATTTGGACTCTACTTTTTCTGAAATGTCTTCCATGAAAAATGATGTAACATTTATTGCATTTATTATACTTAATGATAAACCTTTCAGTAAATTCACCAATGTAAAAAAAAATGATCAAAATAACATACATTTAATTTAATACAACACACAATTTTTCTTTAAGAGATTTTACACAGACGAAAATCCTCAAGATTTTGGCCTTTATCTAGGGCAAATTTCTTTCAGCAGGAGACTAGTTTGAATCAAGTCTTTTCCCTTTTAGATTACATTAGCGTCAAAATTCTTATGTGAACCTCATGGTTATTTGTGAGACATGACAAAGAAAGACAAAATCTAACCATTATTTCTAGTTAAAAGGTTTAGATACTGTTTCTTATTTGATTCTACCACTTTTGTGTAAGATTTAAGTGTTTTATTTCCCTTACCAAAAAAAGAGTTCATAAAATCTAATTTTAAGCCAACTTTTTGTGGTCAGATATATACTCCTACATGGAATGGAATGCCTTCAACTTAAAATGCTTTCCAAATCCCCAGTCATGCTGTAAGACATGCAGTCCTCAGTTGGGGATGGATTAAAAGGGTTAACATATCTTTTCAAGTTAATCAAGACTCAATTTGAACTAACTCAATCCCCCCCCCCAATTTAATGCTTCCATTTTGTACCAGTGACCTGAAAACATTTGATTTCATAGATGCCATGTAGACAAAAAGCCTAAAACACCAAAGAATCGGTCTTCATTGCAATGACAACTTGTTCATCTTGTTTAAGCTGGTTAGTAAAGTTCACATTTCCTTGTCTAACATTCCAAATTTTATACTCATGTAATCCGGGCATCTTATTAACATTGCCATGGAATGCTTAAGTTTATTTTCTTGACCTGTGATTAAATTTAAAATTTCAATTATTTCTCCTATAATTTATTTTGAAACTAAAAGCCCCACATTTTCATAAATCTTTTAAGTGTTTGGAAATACGCTACCATAAAATTACCTGCTTATATATTTTATAGTTCACACACAAAGCAAAAACAATCCATAGCATTAAAAACAAATGAAGATGATTAATTCAGCTGAGGAGATGAAATGGAGCAGGACCCTATGGTCCTTGCCGCCATGTCCTCGACTTGCCTTTTGTCTGTAGAAAAACTTTAGTAAAAGAATGTTCAATCAGAGAAGTGAGAAAATGCAGAAGCAAGAGAAAGCAGTCAAACAGGACAAAATAATAATAATTTAGTCATTGAGCAAATCAAGGACTTTTAGTTCCTTTTCAAGGGCTATAGATAATATTCTGAGCCATATCCTGTGAGCTGTCTTGTAGATACTGAAACCCCCAGCAGGTGGAAGGAATTAACTACGTGATGACCAGGCTGTAGCCATGACAAAAGCTGCCACACTTCCGAGAACTAACCTCAAAGAAATGGGAACAAACTGACCCTGGAATTGAAGACTAACTGTACTTAAAGCAATCAAGATGACACTGGTCAGACCACTGACGACCAGTTTCAAGGTGACTGTCAGAGCTGACTACTGTTTCTGCATGTAGCCCCCTCCCTTCGCCTATAAAAGCTTGTGCCTATTTAGGTCTTCTACCCATTTTTGGATTGGGTTGGGTTATTTGTTTTTTTTATATTGAGCTGCATTGACATATATACACTACCAAATGTAAAATAGATAGCTAGTGGGAAGCAGCTGCATAGCACAGAGAGCACCTAGAGGGGTGGGATAGGGAGGGTGGGAAGGAGATGCAAGGGGAGTGGAATATGGGGATATATGTATACGTATTGCTTGATACACTTTGTTATACAGCAGAAACTAATACAACAATGTAAAGCAATTATACTCCAATAAAGATGTTAAAATAAATAAATAGTTTGAAAAAAAAAGCTCTTGCCTATGATTGTCAGTGGCAGGAGTCAGCCTTTGGACATGAGTCTGCCACACCCCCTGCCCCGCCCCCATTGCCAGCCTCTGAAATAAAGCAAACTTTCCTTTCCACCAACATTGCCTGTTTATTGGCTTTTGAGTGGTGAGCAGCCAGACCCTACTTTCGGTAACAGAGACATCCTAATTTAAGGGTTTTTTAAAAGTCCTTACCAAATAAATGATATCATTTGTATGTGATTGAAAATGTTATCCAGAAAAAGACAAATTGTGTTTTAAAAGGAAATGAACCTTCCCATATTTTTGTAAAAGACAACATCACTTAAATTTAACCCTATCCCCAGCATATCACCTTCACTTTGACCTTTACCAGGGAACGTTAGACCAACTGAGAAAGAAGTACTCAGCAGAGGAGGGAGGAAGCAGTGGTGGAGGTGAGAGGGTGGGTAGGGGGAGCTAACGAGCCTTCACTGGATAAAACACTAAGTTCATACAAATGAACCACTGATCCAAAACAGTTGAGCTCAGAATGGAGGGTATTTCACATCAACTCATCACATCTTAGCATTGAGTTTTGGTTCAGGTCCTTTTTTCTTTCTGTTCCCCTTTGAAACCCGAGACATTCAGATTTGCAATCTTTACAATAAGTCAGAGTAATGTTAGATTGTCAATTTATTTTAACTTGGAAAATACCTAATGACTTATCATTTGTTAACCAGGCCTATTGGCTTAATTTCTGTATATGGACAACTTCATTTTCATGTATCTTACTCATTAGAGAAATGTCTATTTAACATGAGTTCAATATTATTGTTATAATGTAACAGAAATTCACTGGACAATTAAAGAGTTTCAAATCTCCCTCATTGCTGGCAGCTGGCCCACTCTAATCGCCAACCGTGAAACCTGCATTTGGTCACTAATACACTAAAACACTGCTAATGATATGGAGGTATGACAAGATAAGACCAGCCTCATAATGAATGACTCCACAAAAGCAAAGTGGCAAAAGTAATTATAGAATCACATGGACCGCTAGCCTTGAATTGTCATGGACATCCCATTTCATGTTCAGCTAAAACAGCTCAGAGATAACCTTATGTTCAGCAGAAGTGGAGGTTGTATCACAGATGTACTTCAACTGACACATGCTTCTGTTTCAAGAACTAATTGTTGTATAGGAAAACATCTTCAATTGCTTTATTACCGAGACAAATTAAACAGTTTTCTACCATCAGATTGTATCCTGAACACAGCACAAGCCCTGTGGAAATGGGAGTAAATTATTTTTTAAATGTTTTAATAACCTTGTATTGGGTTGTATTAAATACCACTCAGCATCTCCAACGTCCCATACAACTTTGTAAGAAGTTTTAACTTATACATGATATGTAACTATCATAATTACAAAAAAGTTGAGTGCATTTAAATATTATATTAAATGTTTAATCTGATATAATTATAATCAAGAAAAATCTAATCAACAAGTTGAATAAAGATGCTGATAAAAGTTGTATATAAATATTTAAAATTACTTAATGTTGTTTTTAAAATATATTTCAATGCAAATAAAAATCCAGGGGGCAAATAATAAAATTAGTCGATAATTCTATTAGACTTAACATAGAAAATTGAAATTTTATTTTTTAACTAAACAAAGGATTGCTTCATTGAGGCAACAGCCCAGTTGGTCCATCATAAAAATGAGCCCCACAATCCAGCCTGTGATACTGTCACTTTTATTCAGATGGATATTTTCCTCCACAGCCTGTTAATAGACAGTGTCAAGGTGATGATAAACACCAGAATCTAGGTACATATATCAATACACTCTGTGACGAGAGAAAAAAAAAAAGCCGAAATAACCACAAATTCTTAATAGACTTACTGCTGTGATAACCTCTACAACAAATGTAACACGTCAAGGTATTTTTAAACGTTAACCATTTGTTTGAGATCTAGCTCTAAAATAGCATCATCCTAATCTTATCAATTGAAGTTGAGGAAAAAAAGCATAAAGTCAGGGATGTGTTTGCTCTTGTAGCGCTTGAAATCCCAATGACTGGTTCGTCACTGAAAAACACTAAGTATTGGTTTTTTGATAAGCTGAAATTAATAGGAAGTGACAAATGAGACATAGTATAGTCAGGATAAGACATTTATAAAGGAAAGAAAAATGTTGCCAGGGCATGGGAAAGAGAGAAGGGAGGTTCGTGAGATCCTAGAAAAATCTTGATACAGGAAACTGGTTTGCACATAGCATATTTATTGAGTATTAAAGAATTTTACCCAGACCTTCACTTTAAGCTTTTGCTAGGAAGAAAGTATCATTCTTATTTCTCATTTTGCCTCAGACAACAAGACAAAGAGAGCCAAAACTGGAGTACAGAGTTGCAAATTGACAAGACCTTGTAATATGTTTGTTTTGTTTTATTTTTTAAATTCACCTTACCTTGGTTTTATTCTGTTTTTACATATTACATCTATTTACTTTACCTTATTTTATTTTTACTTTGATAAACTGCTTCAAATTTCTCTTGGAAAGAAGTAGGAATAAATGCCTTATTTCATTGACTTGAAGTCCTTCGTTATTGTAAGATGTGCCATTCATGTTTATGTGACTAAGAAGGGGGAACAAAAATAACCAACAAGTAACACACTGCCAATTGATCTTTGACACAACATCAATTATAATATGAATCCTGATTTCAGAGATGATAAAAGTGAAACAAAAAGTCCATCTTTGAATCAGTGAAATACAGTAACATCATTCTCATGGGTATATTTATATAAGTATTTATTAACAGTTCAATTTTGTGCTAGGCTTTGGAGGGCAAGGCCAAGAATTCGAATTGTGGAGATGGGCAAAGTGCTAACCACTATCATGTCCTACCCTCTTGTCTTACAGGTGAGGATATGCAGAAGAGAAGACAGAGTCCCAATCCTCAAGAAGCTTCTCATCTCATTTCATCTTCAATGACCACATGACAATGTAATGTGTGTTGATGTCTATCAATTTCTCAAAGAATGGGGTGTATCATAAATATGTATACTGAGACTAAAACTAAACCTAAACTTATAAAGTTTTTCTTTTTCTATGAAAAATGACACACCAATACCAACTGAGTATTCTCTTACATCTCATTTTTTTCTGCAAAATATAAGCTATTTTCATTTCTGGCATCTCAGTTATTATTAAAGAGTTCCTTCCATGATTAAACTCTGTTGCATTAGTTAATTAGTTAAATATTAGTGACACATTTAAGCAGAAAGTGGAAAAAGCCATCTCATGTAGAATTATCCCCTGTTGGAGAGAATTTGACTCCTTGGGTTTTTCACATCTAGAATAAAATAAATTTTACATGGATTTTGTGACACTCCATCCAGTACAAGTGAAAAGTAAAATTTCTCTTGAGCTTACAGTGTTGTATATATTACAGGGAAAATGAGTCACTTAAGTCAGAATTTCTGATTTTTGTTAAATGGTGGATATAACATATTTCCATTTTTCCTCAGTTAAGGATTATGATATATTATCTTTATCCCTGTAACATTTCTAACTGAATGGTAAATCTTATAAACATATCTTTAACGTCAAGCTACACTCCAGTTATAATAGAGACAATCAGTATCATATATATATATATATATATATATATATATATATATATATATAGTGAAAGAATTCCATACTAAAATAAAACCTGATTGTAAGACAATTGGCAATATGAATAGTTGGAAGTTAACAGTGATTTTGCCTGAACACACAACATTTAAACATTAATGATGGTAGAAAGCTAATTAGTAAAATTTAATTGGATGTATGCAAAATGGTATAATGAGAAGAGTTAAAGCATATTTAATTTTTAATCCAAACCCAAACTCTGAGTGGAAAACCAACTAAAGCCAATCATTGTAAAAAGTAGAGACTGACACATTTTAAAGCCTACCCTATTAGCACGCAGAATGAATTGATATCTAAAATTAAACACAGTAATGTATTCTCTCATGCCTTAAAAAAAACACACGCACATATAAAATGTAATTATCTAAACTGCTTAAAGACAAAAATTTAAAATGGAAGGGTAGAGAAATGTATATGGAAAAATGCCTGCATGGGATATAGTTTGAAAAACAAAGTGAATTTTATTATATGCAGATAAGCATCCATAGTAAGCCATTCAGTGGGCCAGAGAAACCTAGCAAGCAGCAAAGGTAAAAGGAGACAGGTCAGGGTTAGTGCCCAATTTCACTGAATCTGATATCAGGGCAACATGATATGGAAGTCAAAAAGGTCAGTGCTATTTCAGGGAATATATGTTACAGACAAGTCGATAGTCCCTCTCGATACACATGATATTGAAACCACACCCAGAGCTCAGAGCAAGGGAGAAGGTTCCATTCAGAGTGGATCACAATCTTCACTGCACATTTTGATCATCTGGGGAACTTTAAAATACTGATGCCTGAACTCCCACACCAGGGACTTGAGTTTAATTGATCTGGGGTGGGGCCTAGGCATTAGGATTTTTTAAAGCTTCCCCAGGAGATTCTAATGGGCCTCCAGTGTTGAGAACCATGATTTGGAAAGACCTTGGAGCACTTTGTTCTGACTTTTGCTCACTGGTAGGTGTGTAACTTTTTCTTGGAAGTGAATGTAACTTTTTGTTCTCGCCTGATATTCTTCAAAATAGAAATGTGATGTTGGCACAAAACATGAGTAAGAGACAATGTCAAGATTATAAGGCAGAGCTGTGTTATCTTAAGCACCACAATCAAGTCTGCAATGTTTTCCAATGTCTTCTCTGTATGATGGACAATTATGCTAAGTTTTGGACATTGAAAAAAAACTGGTTTTATGGCTTCTCAGCAGGGAACTTAAAATACAATACAATAATCAAGCTTGAGTTGTATTTGTCAGGGTTCTTAGTAGCAACAAAAACATCTCTAATTTAGGCAGAAAAGGAATTCTTAAAAGGCTTCTCTCTAGAAAGCCAAGAACCAGACTTAAGGCTACAAACTAATAACAATGTTCCAAACTGTACTTCAGGACTATCCTGTGAGAACCCCACTGCTCTTGGGCACAGACCTGGCCAGTCATCAGCCTGTTGCACTGTTGGCATCCCCATTGCAGGCTGTAGGACCCTGTGGCTAGACACCCTCACCCGTACACACCAGAATGGAGCCCTAGCTCCATTGCATGGAGTCTTACTGAAGGGAGTCTGTCTACAACCCACACAAATCCCAGCAGTTCCTGCTTCTATGTTACTACTACTGAATCTAAGTCAGCAAAGCCACAGTCCTGCCCTTGGCTCTCAGGGAGGCTGGCAGAGCCCTCATCTGGCCTTTTCCACTCCCATAGTGGAATGTATTCTCTCTTTCCCACTAAGACTCTGAAGATGGGAAATTCTTCAAACTGAAAGGGAGTTCATTCACTAAGAAGCCAAAAAAGAACTACAAGTGGCCTCTACAAGAATCTTTCACTTTTCCTGGAAGTAAGTAAAGCTAAAGGAAATTACTTGGTCTGCGTTTTCTTCTGTGTCTATAGTTTGCTGTATTCTGAGACTAGACCTAACTTCAAGTTCTCAAGTTCATTTTCACGTGTCTTGGATTCATTAGTCTCTCTGACACACAAATATTTTATTAAGCGCTAAAGTAAAGTTGCTCAGTTCATACCTAGCATACTGAGTTCTTATGTTGGTTTCCCACATTGTGCTATGATATGTTCTTATATCTAAAATTTGCCAAGTATGGGCAGGTATTACACATTGCAAAATATTGATGCATCCTTAATTCCATGTGGAATATGAAATAACAATGCCCATTACCATACTCTGGACAATTACCCTAAAATTTCCATTTTACGTTATAAGTAGATCTCATTTTTAGAGGGCACAAACACTGGTATATTCCAGGAACTATGAGGTTTAACATCTTTTTGTAGCCTTGAGATCCTAACTTGCCCAGGAAAAAAAAAGTTTGTGCTGGCTCAAAGACATCTCTAAAACTTCTTCTCCCTGTCTTTGATGCTTTGATTATTTCTAAAACATTTTCTGGCCTTGTAAATTACAGCTCCTCCTGCCATTTGTTGGCAGACACTTTGAAAGGAGTGGTAATATATACTTTTCAGAAACAACTGAATGGTATAATTTCAAACCTACATAGTCACTGTTAAGCAGCCTAGCCTAGTTCTGACAGGTGAATCCAAATCTTCTCTTTGGGAATATATTAGGTTATTATCTGAAATACAAAATCAAATGAATTCTCAACCAAAGCTTTCTCAGAGTCATTTCTTTCAGTGGGAAACTTTCTTTTTTCCCATGAGAAGGAAAGAGGTCATCTTTACCCAAGAGCAAGCATCCAGTTCAAACCAGAAAAAGTAAAAAGTAGTCAATCCCAATGTACAATGAACAGAAATAACTTTGGAGGAGGGACCCCAGTATTCCCACAACCAATCTTCTTAATGCAGAACTCTAAATTTCCTTTTGGGAAAATAAAACAGGGGTCAGGTTAGTTTTGAAACACAGAGTAATTCTAAATGCAAAGGGTTCTAGCTCTAAGCAAAGAATAATCACAGGGCTTTTATGAGTTACCAGATTCTACCAGTTCTATGCATTTTTCTTTGGAGAAGGTGCATAGCTTTCAACAGAATCAAAAAGGGATACATCTTGAAAAGTAAAAGTTAAGAAACAGTACTCTGGAGACTTCCCTGGTGGTCCAGTGGTTAAGAATCCACCTTCAAATGCAGGGGACATGGGGTCAATCCCTGGTTGGGGAACTAAGATCCCACATGCCACGGGGTAACTAAGCCCGGGTGCCACAACTATTGAGCCTACGCACTCTGGAGCCTGTGCCACAACTAGAGAGAAGCCCATGCGTCACAAAGAAGAGCCCGTGTGCCGTAACTAAGACCCAATGCAGCCACATAAATAAATAAATATTTTTAAAAAGGAAAGAAAGAAAAGAAACAGTGGTCTGGAGAATAAAATAAAGAGCCCCTTCCCTGGTCCAAGGGTGGGTTCTTCAACCACCACCACCCTGCCATCTAACTGCAACAACTAAAGGTAAAGTCAATTTTCCAAATTCAAAATTTCGCTGGAGTTCTAGTTTCCATATTTCTTAGATATGAGGACACAAACTGCCAACATCCTTATTTTAAAGGGATTTCTATAAGGGGCTGAATTATTCTTCCATTCCTTCGAGAACAGTGAGTCCCTAGTGGCTGCCCCATCTGGTGTATATAGACATCGTCACCCTCACCACCATTTGCAGCCCGAGCCATCACATGATGGCAGGTGACAGTACTGTTCAAGGAGCAGAGATGTCCCTCTGCAGTAGGAGACATCGTCATATAGGAAGAAGCAATAACTGTGAGTGTGGCATTCGAGTCATAAAAATGGCAATCGTTAAACTTTAAAATGCTGCTTGGCAGTGTAAAATTCTAAACAGTAAAGGAGGTTCTTCTGATACTTTCCATTGTGTTTCCACAAAATTTAAAGGAGATAGTTGTCATCAGATATGGCTGATGACACTAAATGATTCTTTTTACGACACTAAAAATATTCTGATTTGTAATCCAGATAGTCCAGTTCTCATCAGTTTGTGATTATAAAAGAAGTCATGACTGAAGTAATCATTAGCCTTTTATTTTTCAGAAATTTGTTTGTTTCAAAGTGTCCTCCATTAATTTTAGGGGCCCCCTACAATCCCAGTGTACTTTGTTCATTATGGTATGACATCAACATTCCCCAAAGTGTGTCCCCTGGAACACTAGACCCAGAAGATGCCCAGAAAGAAAGAGACTCAAAGTCTGGGAAATACTGTATCTAGATCCCTCCTCTAGATCCCAAGAGGCCATGCACATTCAATTAGTACAGGTGCTAAGAAGTCCTATTTTGAAGTTCTTTAATCTAGTCACTTAACTCCTGACCCAGAAAATGAAGATTTTGTGGTAGAAGTAGATGTTTACATTCAGCTGTAACGTTGTGTAACTTTTATGATTTCATCCTTGTTAAGTAGGTGGGGCAAATATCAGCTGCTCCGTGTTGGAAATGAGAAAATTAAGGCATGAAAAGGTTAAATTATTTATTTAATATCACCCAGGGTATGTGTGACAAAGCTGAGACTCAAGTCCAAGTCTTTCTATTACTCTGCTGGTTTGAGGCATCCAAATAGTCACAAGAGGCTGGGACAGTCACTTACTACATGCCACATAAACATAGAAGCACACCTGGGCCTTCAGAGAAGCCACTGTAGGAAAAATTTCCTAGTCACATGATTTTCCCCAAATCCTTGATCTTATTATCCTACCCTATTACCTTATCAAGACCAGGAAATTCCTACTGCTTTCTCTCACCAACCCACACCCAAATTGTGTGTCAGCCTTTCTCAATTCACAGCAATTAGGGATGACAAATCCCCTGAAATTTTCAAGAAATGATGAAATGTAATGAACTGGAGAGAAAAAAAAAAAACGCAAACCCTATATTTAAAGTTTAAAACATTCCTTTATACCTTTACAAATGTAAAATTACTCATTAGTTTATGGAACATGAAATATTACCAATTGTAATTTGATTTGCTCACAAAATCATTAGGTTTCATTATAGTGCAAATAAACCATTTAATGGATTAATTAAATTTACATTTAAATGTATTATATTTTCATATAAGTGGAACTTTTTATTGCCAAACCTTAAACAATTTAGCTAGTTTTAATATTTTTTTTGAATTTTTTGAGAAGCAGGCAAACTCTTGAGAATAAGTGAAACATTATACATCAGTGAGACAGAAGGTTATTATATTTTCTGGGAAGACTCTTCCAGTATAGGACAGAAGAAAGACCATAGTTTTTACCAAAAGAGCTCAGAAAAAAACATCTTTTTGCATGATGAAGCTTTCACCACATGCAAGTGTGTCCGGATCAGTCTCAGTTGTCTAGAAACTTCTACGAGCAATTTCTGCCTTTCAAAAGTTTCCTTTGCATCTTTTTGTGGGCTTCTGAAAATTAGTTTTGTCCTAAGTGAAACAAGTTTCTTCTTGCCTGTTTTCAAACACAGCTCACTTTCTTCCACCGGAGGCAGCCTTGTGTGGATGTGCCTGACTCAGATGCAAGAAAGAGCCTTCCCCATCCCTGCTCCATGCACATTCCATAACATTAGAGCCTCCCTGGCGTACCATCTAGGAGTCTGAAAAACGCTGGCCACTCCCCTGCACTTCCTTCACCCCACCCTATCAGCAGCCTCCAGGTGGTTCCTTTTCCTGAAACTCCTCAGCTGCATCATTGCTTGGCTTCATCTCTTCTCACCTAATCCTCACCCCACAGTTGCCTCTTGTTTTTCAACACAGGTAGGTCTTAAAAACAAAATTGATCAACTATGTGTTTAAGAAGAATCCAAGTGTGTATAAGGTCCTTCCCCTGCCATTTCATTCATCCACTCAACAGACTTTTATCAGGAGCCTGCTCTGGCTGGTTTGTGCTGGGTGCCAAGGATGCAGAAAGTGTTAAAACAGGACCCTGGCCTAAAAGAGCTCAGTCTAGCAGAAAAGACATTGTGTCCAAAATAAATTATGACACCACAGAGTACACACAGCGACAAGTGCTGAAGAAATACAGAGAAGGAAGCAAATTACTCTACTGGGAGAGTTAGAGAAAGGAGGTGACCTTACAACCAGGTCCTTGAAGGTAGATAGGAGTTTATCAGTCTGAAAATCTGAGCACAAGTATACCAGAGGCAGTGGGATATTTTAATTGAAATAAATAGGATGACTACATGCATTTTAACTTCAAACTTACATGCCAATAAAGTTTTGGAGGTGCAAATACTGTCAACCTCAAAGTCTCTGTGAGAGAAATTTACACTTTCTGACCCAAAGGAAGGACATCAATCAACTTTTGGCATTCCCTCCACCTTACCTCACAGTCCTGTCAGGAACCTCTCCACACCTTCACCAACAATGATTTAAGTAGGTTATCCCTTCTCCCAAGTTTTCAGGCCTACCTGTTAACATCCCTTCCTTCACACCTGAAAAATGAACCAGCAATTCATTCTCATGGAAATACAACTTTAAAGGTTCTTAAAATAATAAATTAAAACTTGCAGTTGCCATCTAGGTTAAAATAACCTTTAGACTGACTATTGGCAGAGCATTTAGTCATAGCTCATGATGTAATAAGGTTCCACCACATTCAGCTGAATTTGTGCCTGAGGGGAAGTTTCCCCGTAAAGGTGGATGGCACAATGTCAAAAGTGTCTGAATGTCTGGCATTACATAGGCATAATAGCTAACTATAGTTTGGGGGGGATTTACTCATGATTTATCCATGATCCTGGTTTTCCTTATCTCAAAAACAAAAATTAAAAAATGAACAAAACTTCTGTTCCCCCCCTCTTCTATATCTCCTTTATTTCCTCACCAGATTTGGGTGCAAATGACCCCTCCACTTCATTTTATTACCACCCGTTCCCTTCTACAACCCCTCCCCTCCTACTCAGTAAGCTCTTTGTCAGGCCACTCCAATCCTATTGTAACGATTCTGCCATTTGAAGATCTCTAATGACCCCTATACCAGAATCAATTGTTCCCATCAATGCTTAATATTTTATACCACATTATGTATTATTCCTGCTCACCATCCCTTCTTCTCAAAGCCATCTTCTCTATCAGTTCTGCATGCAGTCATTCATCAGACATCTACTGATGGACCCAAGTCTGTGTTAGGCACTGGGGTTAGCACCATCTCTGCTTTCAAGAAATTTATAATCCAATAGGGAAGTCAGAAAATAGTCCCGTAGTAACGAACAGGCATGGCATGTTAATGGGAGATTCACTGGGTGTAACCAACCAAAGCCAAAAAAAAAATGTCCTGGAAAATGTGAGCTGAGTTCAAAAGGTCAAGGTTGAGTTCATAAGGAAAGAAAAGCAGGCAGCACATTCCTGGAGAAAAAGTACATTTGTGCTTCTCCAGTCCTGTTTCCCTACCTGTCATTCTGTCTACATCTTTTCCATTTTGATTCTGGGTATAAACAGAGGCTCAGTCCTCATTTCTCAGTACTTTCTCTACCCATTGTCACTCATTAACAGAGCCTACTTCATAGTTTAGCCACCTGCAATATAAGATGATAGTCAAATCTGGACCTCCTGCCCCAAATCCCCAACTCCCTGCAGCCCAGCCCTGCATGAAGAGCAAGCCATCTCCTGGTTGTCAGTGTTTTCAGACCCTGGCTCGTTATCGGCCTATGAACAGCGTCCCCTTCATAACTCGAGGATTTCCAGCAATAGCACCATCCTTCTTCCAGAAACTAGAATTCAAAACCTTGAGAAGAATCTTTTCCTTTCCTCCTGTCTTCCTACTCAGTTTTCCATGTATTCATTAATGAATAGAACTACTGTTCATCATAGCTTCCCCCTCTTCTATAACCTCTGATGAACTCTCTTTTGCCCTCAAAATAAAATAAATTCTTAATCTAGATTTAAAACTCTCCATAACCTGGTCCCTTATCCAATCCCAGTACCAATACCATGTACTCTCACCACATTAATATAACATTTGATGGTTTTGAAAGGGTCTTCCCAAAGCATGTCTGCAAACGTGATTTCTTTTGCTCTACCACAGTGCCTGGATAAGATAGGCAAGGCAGGCATTATTATTCCTCTTTTTTTAGAAGACTAAACCAAGACTCAGTGAAACAGATTCAATCAGGTCTTCTAATTTTTAACTCAGTGCTCCTTCCCATTGGCTCACATTATGTTTCATGTTTTGATTTTGTTACATAACTGCAACATCAATTGTTTCATTCTCTCCAAGTTGTGAGCTTCTAAAACGAAGGGAACGTGTTCAAGATTTTTTTCTGTAACTCCTCTGCACGTGGCACGTGACACTGCCCTGTGCATCAGAAAGACACTCAAAGATAAGGTGACCATATGTGCGTGGGTTTATCTCTGGGCTTTGCAGCACTATTTACAATAGCCTTGACAGGGAAGCAACCTGTGTCCATCGACCGATGAATGGATAAAGAAGATGTGGCAGATATATAAAATGGAATATTATTCAGCCATAAAAAGAAATGAAATTGAGCTATTTGTAGTGAGGTGGATGGACCTAGAGTCTGTCATACAGAGTGAAGTAAGTCAGAAAGAAAAACAAATACTGTATGCTAACATATATATATGGAATCTAAAAAAAAAAAAAAAGGTTCTGAAGAACCTAGGGACAGGAGAGGAATAAAGATGCAGACATAAAGAATGGACTTGAGGACACGGGGAGGGGGATGAGTAAGCTGGGACGAAGTGAGAGAGTGGCATGGGCATATATACACTATCAAATGTAAAGTAGATAGCTAGTGGGAAGCAGCTGCATAGCACAGGGAGATCAGCTTGGTGCTTTGTGACCACCTAGAGGGGTGGGATAGGAAGGATAGGAGGGAGATGCAAGAGGGAGGGGATATGGGAATATATGTATATGTATAGCTGATTCACTTTGTTATAAAGCAGAAACTAACACACCATTGTAAAGCAATTATACTCCAATAAAGATGTTTAAAAAAGGAATAAAAACGCATAGAATAAAAGATATATGAAAGGGCTTCCCTGGTGATGCAGTGGTTGAGAGTCCACCTGCCGATGCAGGGGACACAGGTTCGTGCCCCGGTCTGGGAAGATCCCACATGCCACGGAGCGGCTGGACCCGTGAGCCACAGCCCCTGAGCCTGCACGTCCGGAGCCTGTGCTCCGCAACGGGAGAGGCCACAACAGTGAGAGGACCATGTACCGCAAAAAAAAAAAAAAAAAAAAAAAAAAAGGTATATGATAAAAACTAAAAAAAAAAAGAAAAAGAAAAGAGAGACACTCAATAAATGTTTCTTGAATAAATGTTCTAAACCGTCTGATTCTGCTTAAGGAAGTCACAGTCTTACTCCTTTGCTTAAAACTCAGCACACTCAGCTCTTCTGATTAGATTCTCTTAATCTAAACATGTGACCACAGCTGACAAGGCCTTTGTGATCTTACCATGACCAACTGCTCTGATTTCATCCTCTCCCCCTCCCTCTTGTCCACCAGGTTCCTTCTTTCTGTTACTCAGGTTTGCTGAGCTCATTCTCACCTTGGAGCTTTGTGTCAGCTGCTTCCTCGAGCTGGAATGCTCTGTGGCTGGTTCCTGCTTATCATTCAGGTCTCAGCACAAATGCCACCACCTCAGAGAAGCCTTCCCTGACCACCCTACCTAGAGTTAGCCCCTAGTCGTTCTTATCCTGATATATTTTCTTCCCAGCACATATCATAATCTAAACTTAGTGACCATATATTTATGTGTTTTATTGCTTGTCTCCCACTAGAATGTAAATTCAGTAGGTCTGAGACATTATTTCTCTTGTTCCCCAGTGCCTAGATTAGGGCAATATCTATTTGTCAAATGCATGAATAGATGAATAGATGAATGAATGAATGAATGAATGAATGAACGAAGAGTGAATAAACCTCAGTTTCATCTATAAAATCAGGGGTTGGAGTAGATAACATCTAAGGTCTCTCCCAACCTAATGTTCTTTAATGAATCAAAGCTCTTGTTTTTTCATGGAATCAGCCAAGGTTCCTTTACTGGTTGTCATTAGGTAATGTTTTATTTTTCTCTTGACTTTAGTTCTCTCATTGAAGAGATTCCCATGAGTAGAGAAACAATACTGAGAAGAGACAAGAACAAGGTTAAACAGAACCGTTCAGGTAAAGAACCCCTCACTTCATACTGTGAGGGCTACCTCTCCCATCACAGTTTTGTCACAGGCTGCAGGTCCCACAGTCACACTTGTTATCTACTTTTTGTTTTTTAATATGTTTGCATTACTCTCCCAATATAACCCTTTGTTTTCTTTGGCCTTGATAAAGATATTCCTAAGATGATTATTATTTCTGAGTTTTCCCCAAGGTACAAAATATATTGACTGAGAAATCAGGTCTTCTTCGATGTAATGTTGGCACATACATGATGGGACAAGTCAGCATGTGCCTTCAACTGCTAATGACAATAACAGCAGATGTTGTATGTGTTTGTGTATCATTCTTTTTATATGTTGGGCATCCAATTATTGCTAAATTACAGTTATTCATAGAAAATGTTATTTTGCAGCTATTCTGAAAACAGTAGACATGTGAGACACTATGATAAAAACTGAAATGAGTCAGTTTAAGTGTTCCTAACCATCATGAAGAAAAATCAACTACTAGCAGTGGGTCCAAATCTCTAATGATTGCTGACCTTTACCTGTGCTTGTCTTAGAAAAACAAAATCTACCACTGGATACTTTCTTTGTCAAGAGCCTGCAGAAAATGCATTTTGAAATTTGTTCAAAGCATGCTGAATGCTTACCCATCATTTTGGCAACTTTAGACTTTCAATGTTTTCTGACCTCATCACAACTTACTTACATGAAGATAAACTGAACAGCCTTCCTTAAAACCTGATGAGGTTGGATGTCCTTATTGTTCATAATATGAAAAGATCAGAAAATAGAAGAAAGCCTCCTTAGACGTTTCTTTGGCTTCCATTCATGTCAGCTCTCAGTAGAATGGTCTTGCATGCTTCACTTTCGTTTAGTTACATCATCAACTTCTAGTTTCTGTTTTTGGCATGAAGATGCCAACTGAATCAGACTACAAATCATTTTCTGCCTTTTGCCCACATGTAGCGACCACTGGCATCTTAGATTGTTATAGTTAATTAGCACTTCAAAGAGCACAGAAAAATAGAAACTGAGCTTAGATCAAAATGTAAGAGTTTATGGTGGCCACTTCTAGCATAGGGTGCTGGCATTCCTTGTCACAGAGCAGCTAGTGGGGAAAGGAAGGCCCCTGAGAATAGTCACGAAGGACAAAGGATTCTCTTCCTGAGCTAGACCCCCTCTCTTGGTTTTCTGCTTAGCATCTGCTTAAACCCCAGTTATTTGATTACAAAGATAAGATAAATGGATCCCCAAGGATTACACCAATTAAATTAATAACCTAAAATTTCAAGGACAAAAATTCCCAGGTCAAAAGATTCAGAATAATGGACTATTTACAGAAAAACTGTGAAAACCTGTCTTCCAGCCATGAACTTTGTAAAATAAAGCCACCTCAAATGTGCCAGATTTAACTGATGATCATAAATAATGCTACAAAGTACATTATTGTTAAATCTTTTCTCCCTTTAAAAAGGCTGGACAGAAACAGTAAAAAAAAAAAACAACTATCAAGTCAATTTCAAAGCTAAGATGTAAATATCATAATTAGTTTTGCTGTAGGCCTTTTTATTTTTCATGAAAGCTGCTCTACTGATAGAGAAACAATTTATGAAAACAGAAGAAATATTTACTGCAGCCTGCCTCATGGTCATTATTGATCATTTAATTTATAGCCTGAATAGTTTATTTCCACCTTTAAGGATATTTTAAGATCTGTTTTTAAATCTCATTACTGTATCTTATTTCACATTATCTAAATATATAATCCAAAAGAAAAGGCTTAAATTATTCTCATCACTTTAGATTAAAAAAAATCTTGTTTCTTAATCACATGTTTATCCTAAAGATTAACATACTTTTCTTATTTCACTCATTTAAAAATAAATGTATGTTTCCTAGTACTGCAACAGAGATTAAAGTATGCATCTCCTACTTCCCCATTACTGCTAACTTAACTCAAGGAAAATTCTCCTTACATAATATAGGAAATCATTTCAGCTCTATTATTTATTTAAAATAAAAATCAAATACTAACAACTAAACATGAAAAAAATATTATTTAGTATTATAGATGGATAATGCTTAAAAAGATGTAACAAAAATATAATTTTACATTTATAAAGGAAAAATCCAAAAAAATGTTTCAAAAGCAATATCTAGTCTTCTATTATTCTATAAACCCACAAAAGATAATAGCTAGCCATGTTTTTCTCCATTTTCCCAAAAAAACTATTGCCTAGTACAAGTTTTTTTGTTTGTTTGTTTTTTTGCGGTATGCGGGCCTCTCACCGCCGCGGCCTCCCCCTCCACGGAGCACAGGCTCCGGACGCGCAGGCCCAGTGGCCACGGCCCACGGGCCCAGCCGCTCCGTGGCACGCGGGATCCCCCCGGACCGGGGCACGAACCCGCTCCCCCCGCATCGGCAGGCGGACCCCCAACCACTGCGCCACCAGGGAAGCCCTGCCTAGTACAAGTTTAAAAACAGAGTTTTAAAAACCAATATTCACAGTTATTTTACAATGGAAACACCAAAACTGGAAGGGAAGTGAGTTGCCCAGCTTAATTCACTATAGTGGCCAAGCCTCAACTAGAGTTCAGGACTCTGCCAGGACCATTGAACATGTCCCCACATGTTGTGGACTGCTCATCTCTACTGTGTACTGCTTGTGTAAAATACAGTGTTCAGTGGCAGTCCTCGGCATTGGGCAGTGCACCACCAGCCCAGCTGTATGTGGCAGTCCTGATTTAGTGCTGCATTTCTTCCACTGGATCACACTGATGTTACTTTAGTCTGCATTCTCTGGCAAACACTCTCCAACTCTCCTTATTTCACTTCCGCAGTCCTCTCTGTCATTTAACTTTTTAACTTCCTTTTGTTATAAAAAGGGAATTCTAGATGTTTTTATCGATCTAAAACTATCAATTTTTCATTCCGTATTCCCCCAAAAATCTATGTTTGTCTACCAATTAAATTTCACAAATAAATTCCAGAGAGGATATTATTTTTCCTCTTAGGCTAAGTGGTATACAAAAAAGAACATGAGATTTAATGTCAAACAGATCTTCCTAGATATGTGACCTTGGGCCATTTTCTTAACCTCTCAGAACCTCAGTTCCTTCTTCTTTAAGATGGAAAACGTAAAAATTACTTTCACATCTTCTTATAAGGATCAAAATGATATATATGAAAGAGCTTAGCACAGCAGATGGCATAATCTGTGCTCACTATGTATTAACTTCATGGTTATTATTATTATCATCATCATCATTTTGAGCAACTGTCAACACACTATTGTGGTATTGAATTTTCACATGCTTTCCTCATTTTTTCAACTCACGACACACTAGTGCTCATTCATGACAGGACACAGGACACAATGAGGCATTCCAAGACTTGTGCCTGGCCTCAACTCCCCACAACACTTCCTAGGAAGCCACTGTCTCTATGGCATGTGTTATGAACTGAATGTTTGGGTCCCCCCAAATTCACATATTGTAGCCCTAATCCCCAGTGCAATGGTCCCAAAGATGGGGTTTTTGGGAGGTAAATTAGGTTAGGTTAGGTCATGACGGTGGGGCCCTCACGATGAGAGTAGTGGCCTTATAAGAAGAGGCAGAGATCTCTCTCCCAGCACACATGCAAAAAGGAAAGGCCATGTGAGGACACAGCAAGGAGTCAGCTGTCTACAGGCCAGGAAGAAAGCTCTCACCAGGAACAGAAATGGCAGGCCTATTGATCTTGGACTTACCAGCCTCCAGAACTGTGAGAAACAAACTTCTGTTGTTTAAGCCACCCAGTCTCTGGTATTTTGCTATGGCAGCCCAAGCTGACTAATATAACATGATAACAATTTGATGGCACCCTATACTCTGCTAGGGAGCACTGTAGGTCTATGGCATTTTGATGAAGAACATTCAAGAAAACTATGTATCAGCAATAAGAGATCAATGCAGAAATTGATCATGCAAGTTTGAAACTCGACAAGGCAGTCCACACAGAATTTTAAATTTTCAAGTTCATTCTGCCCGAGGGGTTCACAGTTAGCAAATAAATGGCCTCAGTGTTTGCTTTTCCCCCATTCAGTATAAATAGGCCTTTTTTCTGGATGAGCAGTAATATCCCTGGATAGAATAACATATTCAACCTACTTCTGAGGCATGCAAAATCTCTGCTTCACCTACAGGAAGAGAGCTGTGAATGATGAAGAAGGTGAGGGATCAGGCTGTTTCATACACATGTGTTTTTCCTATAAAGCAGCATATGTTTTTCAGGTTGATGTTGGCCACATTAAATTGATCAGGTCTTTGCTTACTGGGAGTAAAAGAAATTTCTGGGCTGTCTCAAGTGAAGCGACAATCAGACAGGTGATAGCCCTACACTGGAAGAATACTAACGATGTGGATATTTCTAGATGGATGATGGGGTGTGGGTGTATTTTTTCTGCTGGGATGGGAATATGGCAAAGACTGTTGGATATGCATGACCATTTTGTATCCAGAAATGAGATGCTAGTGCTATTCAAATAGGGATGGAAAATCCATCACTTCTGAGACAACTCCTTGAATGATTGCAGCCCTTTATTCTGAAATGAAGTGTCAGGGACAGTCATCCAGGCTTCCTTTCCCTTTTTTTCTGATGATCAGAAAGAAAGTATAACTCTGGAGCTAAAGGCCATGCAGGTGAGGTCAGGTGTGGTGCTTCAGGCAGTTTCCCCAACCAAATACTGTGCAGTTTTCCTATGGGAAGCTGCACCTCAAACAAACTGAGCTACTCACCCCAACACTCTACACTTCCCCACCTGCTGACCATGCCTGTGCTCTTGCCCTTCCCCTAACTCCCCATCATTACCTAGTAAAACTCTACCACCTCCCAAGGCTCAGCTCAAATTCCATATCCTCCGCGAAATCTCCTCCTTTGCTAAAAGCAGCACCTTCTTACCCTTAGCTCCCAGAGTACTTCGATTGTTCCTCTCCACTACACTGGGCACACACTTCTACGCACTCTGTTGTATATTTCATCCTCTCCTTCACCTGAAACAACCTGGAGTCAGGCGCTGTCTTACTTATCCCTTGTAGCACCTCATAGTAGGAACTCTATAAATATTTATTGAGTAAATAGCATGTCTTCTCTTAATTTTTTCTCGCAAATGATCAAAACTACAATCAACTCAAACCATACAGGATTTGGGACCAGCTGCACAACTCCAGGGGGCCCCCTTTTCATTGCCCACAATGTAAATCATTCCCTGAAGTCATGCAATGCAGCTTTCCTCAGACCCTCAGCCCTTCCACATGCACAATGACTTTAAACATTTAGAATTCGGAAGAAATTCTGCTGCTAGATGGGTATTGCAGTGCTTCCTGGCTATTCATTCACCAGAATAAACATTGATATTGTTTTTTTTTTTATGTTGCATTTAAATGTGTCAGTATGAAGGCTTAAAGGCGGATTTAGGGGCTGATAGAATGGAAGAGGAGGTAAAGCAAGAATCAAACAAAAAGGGGCACATTTTTGGAAGGCCCATCAGAGATGTGCCAGAGTGTCAGCCCCCTTCTCTGTCTCACCCAGGCCTTTGGGCCACACCAAGGGGACCTGTTTTCACTCTGAAAGAAGGCTCTTTATTGGTCACAGCTGTACCTCATCCATAATGTATTAGCCTAAAAAAGAGACAGGAATCTAAACCCAGAAGCTGCTCCAAGAAATGACAAAAAATGATGTGAAATAGCATATTGCTCTGATATGATCTCTTTGTTCAAATTTAATCAAGTGTATCCCAGGAGGACACCTCAAAAATTATATCTTCAAAACTAAGGGCCTGCGGAGGGATGGGGGGAAGGCAGGAAGCCATGGGAAACAGTATTTATTGAGAAGGGTGGGGTGGGGATATGAAGAGTCTCGGCTTTCCAAATAAGACGACAAAGTGTAAAACATGAGCAGTCCACGGCTCAGAGAAGTAAATGGCCCTACCCATGTCACACAGCAGAGCGGGGAAGATGACAGCTCAAGGTTCCTGCTTCCCCAGCCCAAGCTCTCACCACGCTGTCCCAGCGCCGTATTATTACCTTGAGGGGTTTACTCTGCCTAAACACACTGCACCATCTCAAGTCAAAATACACAAAACAACTGTGGCTTCTGCCTTGTGAACTCTGACCTAAAATAAAGAGTTAACTGCATTTATGTTCATTACAGATGTACTTTTGTGTGCTATTATTGTTAATCCCTGTTTCAGATAACAACCATTAAAGTCAGGGGTTTTACAGTCCATATAAATATTGGAAGAGTGAAGATAAATTTTCTTACCTTGCTGGTGATGTGATTCTATATATATAAAATTCAGGATACTTTGAGGAAAAAAACAAACAAACATACCATTAGAATTAATCAAAGAATTTGGTAAACACACAAAAATCCATAACTATTTTTCTATACTGGTATTAAATAGCTAAAATGGATATTGAGAAAATGTTTAATTCATAATAGGGATGTCTATAAAATAAGAAAACATCCCATAAGAAATATTGTTCAGGACACGTGAAGAAAACCATAAAATCTTATCAAAGGACATAAAACAAGTTCTGAACAAAGGGGGAAATCTATCATGTTCTTGAATAAGATTTAATATGACAAATTGTCAATCATACAAAAATTAATACATAATAAGAAAACTACAATTTTATTCCTTGGATTTGGGAGGAATGTGGGTTGAATAAAGTTGTCTTAAAGTTCATGTGGAAAAATAAATGACCAAAGATAGCAAAAAATAAAAATAAAAAAATAATAATAAAGTCAGGGGTTTCAGAGCAGGGGTTGGTCAACTTTTCCTGTACAGGCCCAGACAGTAAGTATTTTAGGCTTTGCAGGCCAAGAGGCAAAATTAAGGGTAGTATGTAAGCAAATTGTCTAACAATTTAAAATGTCATCATTTAAAAATGTAAAAACCATTCTAAGCTTGAGGGCAGTACAAAGCAGGGGCTGACCAGTTTTGGTCCACAGACCATAATTTGCTAACCCCTGGTTTAGAGGGTCAAATCCCAAGCAATATGTGTTCTTTCAATGGAAACCCTAGTTGTACTGGAAGCATCATTATTTCTGAAGGAAATAAAATGCTAAAAGGGACCACTGAGTTGCGTGTGCTTTAGGGTCTTTTCAGTAACAAAATCTCCATTATGGAGCAGATAATTCCTTCAAAGTGAAACATAGTGATTGCACAGCTCACCAACGCCCACAGATGATTCACAGAGTCAAGGTATTCTGAGCTAAGACCCTAGGAGCTATTCAGGACCAGTAGACACTTTCTATCCTAGCTTTGCTCTGGTTCTTCATTCACATCAACCACAAAAGCACCATTACATCATTTTTTTCCCTTAAAAATAAATAGTAATAAAACTTTCAGGCAAGGAAAAGAAGTGTTCTCCATTCTACTGGATAGACAGAATAGCAGGTGTGCCTGAAGTTTCCAGGGGTCTAAGACTTCTCTTGTAAAACTCAAGGGAAACAAACACACAGATGCATCTACTGTCTTAACCCATTAAGAATAAAGGTATGCTGGGAATTCCCTGGTGGTCCAGTGGTTAGCACTCCACGCTTCCACTGCAGGGGGCACGGGTTCAGTCCCTGGTTGGGATTCCGCATGCTTTGCAGTGCAGCTGAAAAAAAAGAAGAAGAAGAAAGGTATGCTATCATTGTCAGGTCAGGATGCTGAGATCCCCAAAACTGACCAAATTCTACCACTCTTAGTTCATAATGCAAATTTACATCCCTGGTGGAGGGAAACCCTCTGAAGCTAGGATCTGTTTACATTTCTTCATTTATTTATTCATCCTAAATAAACACCAAAAAGTTTAATCACATATTCCCTCACTCCCAACTAAATATGGATCAGACTTTCCACACCTCTTAGCCCCTCTGTAGCCCTCAGCCACTGAATCCTTCAAACAACAGGTTGAAAAAACATTTGCTGATTAGAATACCCATTAAGACTTTAGTCAGAGAATAATTCTTGTCCCAGTTTCTCTATTAGAAATAATAGCAAACTATTAACCATTATGTCACAAAACCTTTAGAAAAGAAAAGATCACCTAATCTGTACTCCTTAGAGAAACTGAATGATTCTCAGATTGAGTGTCACACAAGCATCTTCAGGTTGGAAAGGACCCTTGGCATCTATGCCAAAACAGAAACCCAACCTTCTTTTCTTTTACAGAATCCCTCTTAATCTGTGCATTAAGATTTCTGTCCTGGTAAATTTGATTCTTTGGTACTCATGCTTAGCTTCAACTGGATTTCAAAGTCCCAAGTCTGACCTGCCCATTGTTCCCCTATATCCAGGAGGATTAAAGATTGATTCTTGGGGCACACAGGCCTAGGAGTTGTGAAGTATGGCCTTTACTGTGGACAAGTACTTGTCCCTAAAAGAACAAAAGTTTTTCTTAGTCCTGCCTGAGAGTAATTAAGACCAATTGAGATGACTTAGCCAATATGAGTAAAAAGAGAGTATACCTCAGGGAAAGGGTGTCCAACTCCTGTGTTGAATGGTAGATAGGGCCCCAGGAATAAGATGAAATTTCCATCATCTTCTCTGCAATGCTTCAAAGGGGCTTGCTTTCTTGGAACGCAGAAGAAAAGCTGAGTCCCAAAGGGGATCCAGATAGATTCACATTATGAGACGGTGACTCTTAGAAAGACTGTGGTTGGCTCACTTGCATGTAGAGTAGCTTGATCCTTCAGACATCCACCTAACCAACCCCCACAACCCATCCCTGGATAAAGACACTTTTTAAATAGACTTCTTAGAGCATGCAGCACCATGCTTTGCGTGCACCATCTACTCAGGACTTTCCAGTGCTATGGCAGTCACTTGGGCATCTGTTGGTCTGCTGGTACTCTCTCCATTCCTGTCCATTGAGGACACCCACAGCATGTTGAGACACCCCTGGCTTGTAGCACGGGAACTCTCATAGCTCCCTTACCGATCTGACCAGTGATTACCATTCTTCTCACAGCACCTGATGCGGGACTTCCTGGTGGCACATCAGGTGGACTAAAGACTCCCTTGGGACCTGCAGTGGTTACCAAGGGTGCTACTAACTACCAGGTGAAAGGATGAAGTTATGAGGATGCAAGAGGTGCTTCCTCAATCTCGAAAGAATGAAAACATTTTAAAAATTACTTTACTAGCAGATGGAGTATAGCAAACAAAAAATGGGATTGCCATTTAATATATGTGAAGTTGCTACCACTGTGACCTGGCTGGTCTTGTATGTCAGCAGTAGTCTTAGTTACTGCTGTGTTTCCCCAGTTCCTACTAACCCAGCTAAGCCACAGTCTTTAATACTAGGCACTGAATTAGACTCTGGGGACACAGAAGAAGCTAAGCCATGGTCTTACTACAAAGGAGCTCACAGACTAGGAATGAAACTGGGGACAGTAAAGGTCTCATTCCAATACAACATGATAGAGGAACGTCTGAATCATAGCAGGCAATCAAGTTCATTATGATATCGCTTTGCATGGTACATGCCATCCAGCCTTCACTTGGGTAAGGCCTCATGAGCCCTCAGCTCTCATCTGGTACAGTAGTTCCCTCCAGGACTCCTTCCCTGATTGGCAAGATACCCAATAAGACCGATGCTCCTGAGGGACAAGTAATGGATCATCTTGTCCATCATTTCCCTTCACCCTGGGGCCCAACCCAGTGCCTGACACTGCTTAATCACTATCTCTCTGTTGAATGAATGAATGAATGAGAGAAAAGACTCCATTGAAGAGGTAGCATTTGAACCAACACCTTGAAAAATGAGGTGGAACCTGCCAAAAGGAGGAGAAAGTAGGAGAAAAAAAAACAGTATATATGTCCAAGGCATGCAAAGGTCTGGCAACCTACTATCATGGTAAATTCATTTGCAAATGCACCCAGGGATGGGCAGGGAGGAAGTGATAGGAGATCAGGCAGAGATTTAGGTTAGAATCAGCATATAAAGAGCCTTGTTTGCCAGGACCTTATCCTGGAGGCCGCTGGGAATTCGCTGATTTCTATAAATAAGACATAACAAAGTTAGCCTGTTTTATTTTTTCCAAACTATAACCAACAGCAGTGTGGAAAGTGAATTGAAGGCTGCCTGGGCCCAGGCCAAACATTCCCAACGCCTTCTCCCCTTGCTTTAAACCCACCCCTTGCTCTTTCTTTGATACCCTCTCCCGAAGAATATTTTACATTTTCTGGCGAATTCGCTGTTATTTTACAGGGTAATGAGTTTTCATGTCATAACCTCCCTCTGAGATTCTGGAATGCATTGCTCTGCCTATATTCTTTCCATCTCATAGAATAAAGACTCTAACCAAGGAATGTGACCGGGACGCAGTCTCTGGTTGGTGGGGGCTTTCTCTCATCCTTCATGTGACAAAACCTTGTGAAGCCGCCATCATATCAATCAGTGCAGTGGAACGGAGGCAGGCATGTTTGCACAGGCCTGAGTACAGCTACCTGGCCAAACGCAGATGCCTATGCACGGTAACGCCAGGCCTGAGAGTTTCCCACAGAACTGAAGACAGCTCTGCCACAGAAGTTATTCCAGCTCTAACAGCATCTCGGTGGGTGAGCTGATCTCCCGCCATCCTTTGGGGCTCCTCAGTGTTTGGGAGGTCGTTGTTCTCGGGGCCCTGCTCCAGCGTATTTGATATAAACAGCCAATCTGCTTACGTCAACACCTCCCTCAAATTCTTCCTGCAAGGTGTCTGCAACCTCTGCCTGCTGTTCTGTCTGAGTGCGTGCTTTGGAGAAGAACAGTGACAACATCCTCTTGAAAGAGAAACCAGAAACTGAGAGTCCCGAACCACAAGAAAAAAGAGAAAGGTGAGCTGGCCAAGGTTTTAGAAGAGCCACATCTCCATGGGCTTCGAGATAAAAACCATTTTTGTCTAGTAAAGGGATTATCCTGGAGTATTTATGTGTGAATTTATGGTTAAAAGACAGACAACCTCCTTCTACTCAGTAGGAACTAAACACACAGTTCCTCTTTGCAAACAAACACAAAAAGGCATAACAGATTTTAAAGAAGCAGAGTAGATTGCAATGTGAGTATCCCGGCCTAAGCCCTGAGCCCCGCTGCCCACCCGTGCAGCCCATTCCCAAACCCTGTCTTCCTGCTGCCCCTTGCAACCCACCTCTCCTTCAGCCCTGCAATTCTACACTTACCCTCCTTGAGCTTTACCTGCTTTTGCACTTTGCAAAATGCTCTTTGGATCCCAGGCTTCCTACCTGTCCTCTCATTAAAAAAGAAGAAAGAAAGAAAGAAAGAGAAAGGAAGGGAGGAAGGAAGGAAGAAAGAAAGAAAGAAAGAAAGAAAGAAAGAATCATTTGTCTCCTCTTTGTTTTGTTGAGAAAACTATTAGCCTCAGTATTTTAAGAATAAGGAAATGGGCATCCAGAAATAACACATAGCCCACTGGAACTAAAAGGATTTTGTGGCAGCCTTAATCCAAATCAACTTGGGGCAGGCAATATAAACATATTTTCAGCTCCTTATTAATAAAAAATCTAGAGACACTTTGAATGCTTACAGGGCACACACATAGGCAATTCTGGTTCTTTTCTTTTTCTTTCTTCAGCTTTATTTGGTCTTTTGTGTACTAATGAAAATCAGGCCTTGGAAGTAATGCTGCTTTGTGCTTATAATGAAGCCTCATTAATGCAAACAACTAATTCAGAACTTGTGATAATTTTACTATTAATTTTGCTAAGCAAGTTAATAGTTTAAATCAAATTCTAGAAAGACTATTTAACTTCCCCAAACAAATTATCCTTAAGGACATTATTAGTGGGTATTTGCATGCAGAAAAAGGAAAATCAAGACTCATTTGTGGTTACAGCTCCACAGTCCCTTCCTTTATCTGAAACCCTTGGATACAGATGGGTTTCAGAATTCAAAATTTTTCAAGCTCTGGGAAGTTAATAAAGTGTACATATCATATATTATATCACACCCTGAGTGGACTCTGAGGCAGTACCCAATCATCAAGATGCATGAATATTTACACTAGGTGAGATAAAGGCTATACATAAACTTATATAAGTTCAGGTCAGCTTGTTCTGTCAACTAAATTCAGATGAGGTCAGGTTTTGCCAAAAAATAAATTATGGAAATAACTTCCACTTTCTAGAGCTCTGGAGTGTCCGGGTTGTGGATAAGGGCCAGAGGACCTGTGCTGAATTATCCCTTCACGAAAGAAGCAGCCCTCTAATTAGAGAATCTGGGGTCATTGCTCAAAGGAAAACTTTGAGAACGATAACATTGAGATGATTCCAATAGCTGAAGTTTTCTGTCTCTAGACCAGCTTTCCCAACAGATGGCCCGCCTCAGCAAGTCACTTAGTCTGCGTATAACTTCTCGGATCTAAAGAAACCTCCTTTGCAAGTCTCCATAATAGAACAGGACTTAAGCATTGCATCCAGAGATCTGACTGTCTCCAGAGAAGACCACAGCTATGCTGAAAAGTAAGGTCCCAGTGCCCAAAATAAGCCTCACATTCCACAGACATTTGTCACAAGTGGATAACCCCAGACGTCTCCATTCTTCCAACCTCGGGCTACCCATTCCTGAAGAGCAGCTGTGGATTTCAGTCTATACACGTCTGACCTAATCTTTACAAATTGCAATGAACAATCAGATGAAAGTCAAACTCAACCATCCAACATTCCCCAGAACGGATTTTTTTTAAAGAAATAGATCAAATAGTCATCAGAACTCAGCTTCAGGAGAAAGGTCACTCTTGGTCCGATAAGGAAAAGTTGGTGGGAATTCACACCACACACCGCTTAGCATGAACTGGGGGCTTCTTGAAGTCCTTTTTTGTTTTGTTTTAACACTGTTCTTCCTATTGGTTTATCTACCCAACAAACTTCTCAGAGCTGAAAAGAATTAAGCTAAATAAAAAGTTATGACAAAGTGCCATTGTTTCTCTTAACAGTTTCCTACTGATTCTCTGAGAGGCTTGTAGAAATTATTTGGTGTGTGTTGTTTATATGTTTATCTATTCCTTTTGGGTTTCCAATTTTATATTCTGAGCTTGCCAGTAAGGTATCATTTCATGTGAATTTTTAATCAGTGTTTTTTTAATTGTGCAGAGATTTTTCAATAACCTGTTCTTAGTGAGTTTTCCCCCTTCAGGTATATCTTTGTCAAATACCATTCTTTTAAAAACCTTTGGAAAAAATTTACTTTATTACTTTTCTCTTCACTGGCAATACAGTTGTAACCTTAAAATAATTTGTTTAATGTCAGTTTTTAAAGGATCAGAGATTGCACTAGAAATGTTCATAAAGCCGGGAATTAGAGACTATTTCCCCCTTATTGTCCATGTGTATATATCAGCCCTAATTCACCAGTGGAACTGGAGGTCATTATTTCTGAATTTGCACATTAAAAATAACATCTACCCATAAGGGAATATATTTAAACCACAAATGCCAGAAATAACAATTGTATTAAACTGCATTTCATGAATACATAATAAAGTTCAATTTACCACTATTTATCATGTTACTTAAATTAAATCTATAATGGAAAAGAGATTTAGTTCTGTTTTGAAAATAAAAAATTCCTTTATGCCAATTGCACAGGATTTATATTAGCCCCAATACATCCATGTCAATTTATTTGTTTTTTGCTTAATTACTATTGCTCTCTATTGTTGTATCCTAGGGGACAATTCACATTCTTTCATGTATTTGTTAAAGCTTAAAAAGACACATACACATATAATACATTAAAAATTACTATAATTCAGTTATATTTATTTATAAAATCTGAGACTTTTAAAAAGTGGCATGGTAACTCAAACATACCTTCTCACCCCTTCATAAAACCTCCAACTTATATCTGTATACTTCACTGGGGCTTTGATAGTTGCCCGGAGTTGCTAGAAAAAGTCACTGTGAATGCAGACAGCAGTATTCTCAGAGCTAATATTTGTGTGGTACCACACACATTCCCATGTGGAGAACTGAAGAAATCCACCAGAAAATTCAAGATAAGCACACACCCACTTTCAACTACCTGCACATCTTGGCAGAGGAAGAAGACAAGAAAGTGCTGAGAGGCCTTGAATTATCAAGTTATTGAGTATTCTTGGAGAAAAAAGAATTCACTGTTAATCCTATACTGAATTCATTAATGTTCTTTATATGAGTTTATCCAATAGTTTTAACTGTGTCTCCATCTTAGTAAATGGTCTCATGATCTACCCAACCACCCAGACCAGAGATCTTGGACTCCTAATCCCTCTCTTGCAATCAATCGGTCACCAAGACCACACCTATGCATTCTTTTCTATGATATCTCTCCAATCCATCTCCTTCCCTCCTCCCCACATTCTGCAGCTGCCTAAGTACCAGTTCTCTGGTCTCTCTGCTGGGCTGTGGTCTCCTAACTGATTTCCTAAGTGTCAAGATGACTCCTTTCTCTTAAAGAAAAAATTGCAAAATGATAATGCTACTTCCTTGCTTAAACTCCATCACCAGCTAGACGAAGTACAGATTTTCATCATGGCTTACCAAGTCCTCTATGATCTTCCTCCTGCTTTTGCCTCCAGCTTTATCTCCCACCAAATTCTCCTCAAAACAGCTCGATGTTCAACATCACTAATCATTAGAGAAATGCAAATCAAAACTAGAGTGAGGTATCACCTCACACTGGTCAGACTGGCTATCATCAAAAAATCTACAAACAATAAATGCTGGAGAGCGTGTGGAGAAAAGGGAACCCTCTTGCACTGTAGGTGGGAATGTAAATTGATACAGGCACTATGGAGAACAGTATGGAGGTTCCTTAAAAAACTACAAATAGAACTACCATATGACCCAGTAATCCCACTACTGGGCATATACCCTGAGAAAACCACAATTCAAAAGGAGTCATGTACCAAAATGTTCATTGCAGCTCTATTTACAATAGCCAGGACATGGAAGCAACCTAAGTGTCCATTGACAGATGAATGGTTAAAGAGGATGTGGCACATATATAAAATGGAATATTACTCAGCCATAAAAAGAAACAAAATTGAGTTATTTGTAGTGAAGTGGATGGACCTAGAGTCTGTCATACAGAGTGAAGTAAGTCAGAAAGAGAAAAACAAACCGTATTCTAACACATATATATGGAATTAAAAAAAAAAAAATGGTTCCAAAGAACCTAGGGTCAGGACAGGAATAAAGACACAGACATAGAGAATGGACTTGAGGACACGGGGAGGGGGAAGGGTAAGCTGGGATGAAGCGAGAGAGTGGCATGGACATATATACACCACCAAATGTAAAACAGATAGCTAGTGGGAAGCAGCCGCATAGCACAGGGAGATCAGCTCAGTGCTTTGTGACCACCTAGAGGGGTGGGATAGGGAGGGTGGGAGGGAGGGAGATGCAAGAAGGAAGAGATATGGGGATATGTGTATATGTATAACTGATTCACTTTGTTATATAGCAGAAACTAACACACCATTGTAAAGCAATTATAGTCCAATAAAGATGTTTAAAAAACAAACAAAACAACAGCCCCAGGCCTCACCAACCTATGAGCCACTGGCCCTAGTGCAGCCCTTCCCAACTATTCTCCCTCGGGGTGCCCACACCATGCACTTGTCCAGGCTCAGCTTAAATCTGACACTTCCCAAAATCTTTCCTGGTTCCCCCCTTGTTGCACGTGAAAAGACTGAGCCCTCTTCGTTACACTCTTACTTCCCATGCATACTCCTAACCTAATATCTGATCATTTTTAGTGTACTCATTTGTTTATATGTCTTTTCCTTCTTGTGTAGAAATCTTTTCAGACAAGGCTGTGACTTACTTATCATTGTATCCCCTATACCTGGCACAGTTCGTGGCATATAGTAAATGTCTAATCAATAGTTATTTAACTAATTCAGGAGAATCCGGCATACATGTTTATTCATGATTCCATGTACCCTTCACGCTAAGAGAGGAAGCTTTTCTGGTAGGAACAGGCTAACTGTTGCAAAATACACTCTAGCACCCCAAAACATGTTTTCTATTGAACATTCTATCTAAAACCCAAAGTCAAATGCATTTTCTTTGGTGGCATATAATGACCACAGTTTTGCTGTGGCATTATCTTGAAAATGTACAGTTACTACTTAGTACTTATCAGGTGACAGGTTTATCACCAGAACAGGGCTCAAAAAATTCTTGAAGAAACAGCTTTCCCAGCAGCTAACGTCTCCAAAGTCTCTTTTAAATACCAAATGAGACAGGCTGACTCAGCACTTCCAGTAACACTCTCTTCTTCAAATAAGCCCTGCAACAGACCATCATTGCTACTGACAGGCGTCTGAAACTCGGGTTTGTTCTGCCCAGAGAGGACGTCAATGGTTTACACGCGGGCAGGGGAAGCTTCCCCTCCCAGAATAGCCATGTGAGTCATCGGGGGTCCCCTTAACAGGTCAGGAAGTGAGGCACAAAGCACAGAGAAAACTGGCCCCGACTCTGCCATGCTTACACTGAGATGGGGAACGCAAGCTTAGAATACAGACCCCAATATTTTCTGAATCCAAACTCAAAGTACCTATTATACCAATAGAAGTATTCATTGGGAGATAATTAAGCCAAATATTTTAATCAGAAAATATGGACAACCATGATACAGAGAGCTTAGGAATAAATAAAACTAAAATGTCCTTAGAAAGACATGGTTCTCTTCACAGTACATGCTCAAGGGAAAAAAAAATAGGATAAGGAAAGATAATAGCAGAGAAACCATATTCAAATTAGACTGTACTCTGAACCAAACAGAGAAGAAAACTCCTAAACCAAGTATTTTCCAACTCAGAGCCCACATTTTACCAAAATGTAAAGAAAGAAATTACTGCATATTATATGTTTGGTCAGATCAGTTTTAAAATCATTGTAACTAAATTAGACTTTTCTCCTAAATGAAACAAGCAGAAAACCAGACTTATTTAGCAAAAATTTCTTGAGCACAGAAAAGCCTATTCAAATCTGCAAAATATAATCTAAATGAGAAAACACTGATACAAATTATCTTCTTATAGTTCAAAATATTCACATGAATTTGGCAAAAAGAGGGTTGAACACATAAGTTGTAAATGCTACCCAATTTATGTTAAGCAAATGTATCTTCTTCTTTGAAATAAATACTCACTCAGCAGGCTACTTTCTCACCTCAAGGATGAAATTCAATGGCAGGTTTCAAGATAGCTTTGACACGAACTTGTGTATCAGAAAAGTAGAGAAATACCTCTATAATCATGCTTAATCCTTTAAAGCTGTGATTGAGAAGTGGCATTTGGACAGGATTTAAACTTGGCTTTGGCCATGAAAAAGATTAAACCAACTCCAGTTCTCTCCTAGCCTTATTTTTTCCTCATTAGTTAGATGTCACATAGGAAATGAAATTATTATAAACATATTTAACTTGTCTAAATAACTTTAAAAACATAACTTACAATCAGTGCATTTCAAAATTCAATAAATCCTCTCACTTATTAGTTACAGAATATAGTTGCCTTTAACCTAATAAACTTTAAAACATAGCTTTAAGGAATACTCTTTCTTGGCAAGAATTAAATTGGCTTGGCTAATTTACATTGTTTTAAATTTAGAGAGAACTGTGTATTGACTCATGATTACAATACATAAACCATTTCCATGAAATGGTCTGAATTAACCTCCATGCTATTCATATAAACAGCACATATCACTGGATGCATTGCAGTCTACTAGATAGGAATTTTTTTTCGATCAGCAAATTAAGCTTGTAATTTAATCCTTAACTATGAGAATAAGGGAAGTTTAGTATTTCATTATGTTCTCTATGATAGCAGTTCCTTTCTTCTGTATGTTTTGATATACCAAAAGTAGTTGTTAGTGCCTAAGTTAACGCAAAATTATGATTTTGAGTATTTGAGTGTGTATTTATAAAACCTATGTAATAAAATCAAAAGCAGCTAAACTACAGATGAAGTGATGACTGCCGAGTTATGTGTAATGAATGAGTTGGACCCCAAATCTTCCTGAGCTTATTGATTATAAGGGTATCCAATGATAACATTCACCCTAAAGACCATAATGACAACAGAACTACTATAAAATTTTCACCTGTCAGTTAGGAACCATATCCTGACACTGTCTATAGTCATTTGCTATCTAATCATGAGGAAGTTATATCAACTCAAAATAAGATTAAAATATTCAGGATTAAATTTGTTAATAAAATCTGACACTTACAAAAGACTTGAAGAACAATAGGTGTGTGAAAGTGGGCAGGGAAAACACTGAAAGAATCAATGATTACAACTTCTAAAAGAAGATATATTGTCTTTAAAGAAACCACTGGTAGTAATATGACAATCTGATTTTAAAACCTCTTTATATCCACTAAAAAATTAGAGATTTTTAATTGCATGTTTTCTTTGGTAAGCCCATATTATATCTTAAACTGGAGTTTTTTATGTCTAAGTTATTCGGTTATTCATATATTCTGCACCCTGAATCTCCCCTTCTACTGCAGATAGATTTACCAAAAGTATTGTTTTTAATCACTGATATGTTTGGCCTATAGCATGCCAAAAATAACTGGATCAAAACGAAGCATCTGATCTATTCAGACAGAAAGAGATCAGTGGTTGTTTAGAGCTGGTATATTTGGAAGGGTGGGTAATGGGAAGTGACTGCCTGCAGATGAGTATGTGGCTTCTTTTGGAGACAATGGAAATTTTATTAAAATTGACTGTGGTGATGGTTGCCCAACTGTGTGAATATCATGAAAACATTGAATTGTACACTTTAGTTGGGTAAATTGTACAGTATGTGATTTATATCTCAATTAAGTTGTTTAAAAAGAATACCACAAAGTTAATAAAAATATATAAAAGTGAAAGAAGGGGAAAAAATTTGATTTTACTCCCAAACTCTCATGTCCCTCCAGCCACAGTGCATTTTTGTTTCCTCCAATAGAGCATGCTCATTCCCATTTCAGGGCATTTGCTTGAATGTGATGTGTTCTCTGCTTAAACCCCTCAGTCCCCAAGTCTTCACATGGCTGGCTCCTTTTTCTCATCTCCTCACCCACTCTATTTTAAGGACTACCTAGTCAAGCCACCCCATTACTCACCATCACATAACCATCTTTTCTGTTCTTCATTGGGTTTCCCCCTTTAGAATGCAAGAGGGGAGAAGAAACTAACCTTGCCTGTCTTGTTCATGGGCTGAAACCCCAGAGCTGGACAGTGCCTAAAACAGAGTAGGTGCTCAATAAACACTTGTCAAATGAGTCATTTCTATAGAATTTTATAACTCACCACTTTAGGTGTTGTTTAGTCAAGATCAGATATTGATACTTTAGAAGTAGAAATCTCGGTAGAACAGAAGCAAAATACTTGATACCATTTATCAGGATCTTGGGTCTTGCCTAATTGCATCCATACAGAGGATTGAATTCACTGTAAATTTAGGTAATATGCCAGTTTGCAGGGTGGGAGGGAAGTTGTGCTTCTATTTTCTAATACTTTTCTCACAAGAACAAAAACTATTCTTGTTTGGCTGAGAAAGCCCACGGGAAATAGAAAGAATGTAAAATAACAATACCATCAGGATATCTCCAGGGCTTCACTTTCCATTACAAACAAAAGCAAAAATAATTGTACATCACTATTATTCAAAAGAAAATGGAATCTACAACTTTATTAAATAACTAATTGAAAACAAATCTAAACAAAGTAACTTTAACACATAAAGAATGATATTTTATGTACTTACACTTCAAAAGAACACTGACCGAAAATAGTAATGATAATAGCTAACATTTATTAAGCTCTCTCTGTTCCAGGTAGTATTGTAAGCACATTCTTTGTTTTAAATCATTTAATCATCAAAAAACTCTATATAATGGCCACTAGTATTATCTTCATTTCACATATTTAAAAAAAACTGAAGCACAAAAAGTTTATGTAACTTGCCCCAATTTGAATTCAAATCCAAGCATCCAAACTTTGGAGTTTGCACTCTTACCATGACACTATATAGCCTCATTAGGCTAGTGGTATCACATAAGAGTAGATATAACACATATAAAATTCCTAACAAAGAGTCTAGAGTATTAGATACTCGGTAGTGTCCTTAGCAACATTTTATTTCTACATCATCTGAGAGAAGGCAATTCAGAGGACACTAGCCCCTACCAGAGGACAGGCCTCAAGTCCTTGATCCTGAGCTTGTTAGGAAGAATTTATCAGAGCTAAAGTTAGGCTATCAGCCTGGACTCAAGAACTCAGAGGTCAAAATTTAGGAAGCAGTTGAAGCAGTGAGCAGGAAGTCAAGTACAGAATGTAAGAGATGAGTATCACCCTGTCAAATCAATATCAGGTACACTGTAAGTCTCATAGATAAAGTCAAGGCCAGGAACAACAGAAATCAGGGTGCGGATAACCAAGGAACCTGTTGAAACCAATGGTATTAAAGAGGCAGAATAAGATCAGAAAAAGTAGAGGGACTGTGGGTTTTTACATCCAGTTGGTCAGGGGGAATTTCCCACCACACCACACTCTGGCTCATACACTAACCCTATGTTCTCAGAACCCTCTGCATCCCCACAAATCCTGACAACTCCGTTTCATAGTGGAAGAAACTGATTTGTATATCTAGATAATGTCAGTAACTTTCCAGAGAGCCTACTTATAATCAGTGATGGAAATAAAATGTATACTTAAGTGATTTTCCAAGAAAAATCTAAGCTGACTGAAGAACTATCCCAACACTGAGATAAATCACATCTTCTAAGCTTTTGCTTTGTAGTTTCTTTTCTTATTGAAGGGTAAGGCTTAAGAAAAAGAATGAAAGAGGAAAGCCAAGAATAGGATGGATACTACCAATCCCATCCCAATCCTGATGATCAATGGCTGAGGGTGACTTTTTCAACACATCAGCAATGTCTCGGCTATATCTGGCTGGTCCCAAGGGGAGAAAATGACTTTCACTGAAGTTTTGGGAGAGCCAAGAACATGCCATAAGCATCCAGGTATATTTTTAGTACGGAGTCAGAAGCAGGATCCAGAAAATACATCTTTATTAAACACAATCTGAAATTATGTCAGAAGCATAAATATATGTATGATATTAATATAGAAAATAGTTTTCACCTAAAGATCACCATTTTTTTTTTTTTTTTTTTTTTTTTTTTGTGGTACGCGGGCCTCTCACTGCTGTGGCCTCTTCCGTTGCGGAGCACAGGCTCCGGATGCGCAGACTCAGCGGCCATGGCCCACGGGCCCAGACGCTCCGGGGCACGTGGGATCTTCCCGGACCGGGGCACGAACCCGTGTCCCCCGCATCGGCAGGCGGGCTCCCAACCACTGCGCCACTAGGGAAGCCCCAAGATCACCATTTTTAACACACCATTGTTAAGTAATTATACTCCAATAAAGATGTAAAAAAAAAAAAAGATCACCATTTTGAATATTGTCAGAAGGCATTTCCCTGGGTGAATAATTAAAAGAGGATTTGTTGGAAGCAACAATTCTCTTGACTCACTTCTACTGTCCCACTGTTTACAAATTCTCTGCGAAACTGAGAAAGAACATGGAATCATTTCTAAGTTAGACCTGAAGAGGAAGAAGGCAGAGAAAGCTCTTCTTTTTAAACTGGGAGGTTATTTCTCAGAAATGACCACGAAGGGAGTCAAAGATATCACTGAAGTAATACGTCAGAGTTCTGAGCAACATAGGGATTTTCTGAATTGTGAATCTAATTTTATATTTTCCCTCAACTCCTGAAATAAGCTTCCAATTTAGAGTCCCATCTGTAAAGTTATAGAAATTATCTACTTATAAGCACCAAGAGAAGGGAATTTCCTGGTATGGCAATCTGGTAGCTCATTATCTGGTGAAAAATGTCTACATATTCAGGATTATGAATGTCACTAATACATCTAAAATCAGCACGTGTCAGTCATCAATATTCATATTGCTCAAACAAAACAGCTCATGCTGTAGCTGCTCATAAATCTGGCAGAAACTGGAGGGAAAGAAAAGGGAGAAGTAAAGAGATAAAGAAAGAAAGAGCTCAGGGATATATTGAACACAAGAGGGGTCTCCATTCATTCAGTCTAACATCTGCTCAGCCTGAAGTGGAACCACCTGTTAGTTTATTAAATTGTAGAATTAATTTATGTGGAAATAAGAGAGGAGGGGGAAAGAAGGCTTTAATTCATACCAAAGCGGGGGAAATATCTATATATCTATATATCTATATATATATATATATGTATATATATGTATATATGTATCCTCTATTCCTATCTAAAAAACCAGCTTTCATGGGCATAATCAGTGCCATGAATGACTAGCCTCATTATATAATTTATTGAAGAAATGAAATGCTTCCCATGACTGTTATGTGGCATACTGCCTGTAATGTATTCATCGGCTATTTCCTTGGTCCTCCTTGAAGAAAAAGACCACTGATCCCTTAGCAATTGCACAGCAGCAGCAGCAAAACAAGCAAAGAGAGTCCATAAGGATTTTAGCAACACCAAAAAAGGTCTTACCTTCTAAACGCCTGTCTATTTACCCACGTTTGTGGGGGTATTTTCATTTCTCCTCAGCAGGGCAGCTGAGAACAATACAGCTTCAGCTAAGTGAGCCTAAGAAATCTTGCTCTGAGTGATGCAGAAGTCTCCATTAACCTCTCTGCCTCCTTTAATGAAAGACATACTGCTTTGCTTCCTCCAATAGTCTCAAATCTCAGGATCTCAAATTTGCTAAATTAAAATGATGGATATTATATCTACAGTTGATTTCCTCCTAAGTTTGCCAAGAATGTCAGATGGTCATCGAGGAGCACAAATACGAAAAGGGATGAGAAGAGCTATATAAACTTTTCTATGAATCTAGATAGAGATTTCCCAATAGCTCTCATATGTCAACATGTCGTTTTTGTCTTTTTATAACCTGTGGATTGGTTATCTAAGTTGATCACAATTACCTGAGGCACTGTATAGAACAGCCTCTCCCAAGGTCTGTTTTCCAAACACAGTAATTTAGAATTTTCTTTTTTGGGGGGGTAGGAGGGGATGGATTTCTTTTTGAGTTGCATTTTACTGTTTTTCAAACAACTAATGCTGTCCTTTTCTAAAGACTATTTCTTCCATGTAGCCTAGACCTTCTGAGGCAGCTTCCTTAAGTTGTGTTTTTTATCTGATGAATGTTCATAAATTTCCTTAGGTAAAAACGAGAAGAGATTATTTCAAGTTGTATCTTTTTTTTCGTCTCTTGAAAAAGTTACCCAAAAAATTGAGGCCAACTTTCCATAAAGCTTTTTTAGAAAATGCAGTTGGAGAAGCTAGCTTTCCCTGGAGTCTTATCCATTTACATGGACTGCGTGGTCTTACCCTAAGAGAGAGGAGCATTTAAAATTGTGTTTTTCTGATCATGGCAGTGAGTATAAAGAGAGAAATCTAAGAAATTCAATTATCTTCTTAGGTGTCACTCCACTTTGGAACTAATATAATTGGCTATAAATAATACGAGTACATTTTGGGTAGAACCTCTGTGGGTTTCATTACAAATCCCCTTGCCACTGAGTTGCTAACAATTGGGCTCGCCATGTGGGTTAGTTCGGGTTGCAACTGCAAAGAGGTTACTTTGCCAACCACTGGTTTCCCTCATTTTCATGGTCTTCTTTACATATTTTAATTAATGTCCCCAGTGTAACATTTTAAGCGCGTATTGCCTTTTCAACACACACCAAAATGACCTTTTAAAGTAATGGCTTAAAAACCCAAAGCAATGCTTGATTACCAACTCAGTGCCATATAACATAACTTGTCTCTTTTTCCTGCTCCTGAAATTGAATGCAGTTCTACAATAATGGAGGATGTGAATAGGAATGGCTGATGTAATGGAATTCTAATTCCCAAAGGACCACGCTAGTGGCCCACCCTGACTTAGTCTGTGTGGGGATTTCCCTTGACCACACTCCAGCCAAGACTTCCCAGCTGTGGAATGGGGAAAGTTGTAGCTCTCTACTTTATTGATTGCAATCAATAAAATTTGTTTATTTTATCCTAATTAAGCCTTTTGAAAACCGAAGCATGTTGATAGAATGTTTGAATAGTGCCACGAAGGATGAGGCTTTTGTAACTATGCCCAAATGGATGGGCAAACCCAGATGTATTTCGAAGTCATCCAGTGTTCCAAAAAGATTTTCAAATGTTTTGAGTTTAGCCAAATCCTAAACACATTGTGCCAAGTACTATTTTCCTTTAAGTCTCAAACTCATGTGAATTTTAAGGGAAATTAAATCCACATGTTTCTGATTCATTTTTACTTAAATCATTAAAATGCTGTTTTGGATGAGCCATTTGACTTCCAAGAAGCTTTTCTTCACAAACTCTTTTACGCCTTTTTGGTGTAGGGTCAAAAGCAGGAAGTCACACTTTGACAATGATAAATTAATTGTGACATCAAACCCTCCAAATACAAACCCTAGCATTCTAACAATACTTCAGCAGTTGACAAGTTCATTTTCCCAATTTTCTGTGAGGAAATGCTTGCATTTTTCTTCATTTTGCCAGCATAACCTAAGAAGCAAATGTCTCACCTACAAGCACTATACCACATAGAATCCAGATTTGGGGTTTTATTGTTTTTGCAAAAAGATGCAACAGCACCATTTTCCAGCTCTGTTCTATTTGGACAGTCTTACCCGAGGAAACGTTGGAAAACATATAGTACAAATCCTTTCTGCTTCGTGCAAACTTAGTTTTCCTGAGCAAAATGTCTTATAAATACCATGCAAAGCCTGATACGATATTGCCCAGGACATTACAAGGGAAACAGTCGTCAAATCCTGTGTCCCTAGAGATTATCATACTAAGTGAAGTACGTCCGACAAAGACAAGCATCATATGATATCACTTATATGTGGAATCTAAAAGTGATACAAATGAATTTATTTACAAAGCAGTAGTAGACTCACAGACATAGAAAACAAATTTATGGTTACCAAAGGGGAAAGGTTAGGGGAGGGATAAATTAGGAGTTTGGGATTAACAGATACACGCTACTATATAGAAAATGAATAAACAGCAAAGACCTACTATATAGCACAGGGAACTATATTAAATATCTTGTAATAACCTATAATGGAAAAGAATCTGAAAAAGTATATATATATATATATATATATATATATAAAACTCAATCACTTTGCTGTACACCTGAAACACTGTAAATCAACTGTACTTCAATTAAAAAAAATCATGGGTCCCATCTCATCCTTCTCTTGATTTCATAGTCCACATTAAGGCCCCCTATACAACATTTCTCTCATAATTTATTTAAGAAATTAAGCTTTAATTTCTTACCATCATTTCTAACTTCACACCTCCATAAACCTACCCCATCTTCTGGAAAAAAGAGAAAGAAAAGAAACACTTGACCTGGTGCCTCCTCCCTTTAGCTAGCTTCCTGCATCATTCCTTCCTTCCAGTTCCAAATCTCTAAAACTTCATCTCACTAACCATTCTCTCCCTCCCACCAACTGTCTCCTTCACTTCTTGGTGATAATGTTCAAATCTACATTTTTAGTCTTGATCTTGAAGTTTAAAGGACAATCCATGTAGATATCTTGCCACCCCTTCAAACTCAATTTGATAAAAATTTAACCAAAACTCATTCCCTGCTACTAACTTCCCCATTACTGTAACTGCTGCTGAGCTTGAAACTGCTTTGTCACACTGCCAGTCAGTAGCCAATTTTTTTGTGCAATTTGGCATGATGATGTACCTTGCATTCTCCCATCCTTCTCATTTCCACCACTCAGCCCTTCATTACCACATAATTGTGCCTACTAAATGATCTGTTTATCTCTAGCTTTCCCCCAGATTCCAGGTTATATTTGGCCACCAGATTAATCTTTTTAAAATACCACCTAGCTGATTTTACTCCCCTACTACTTGAAACCTTCACTGGCACCCCACTGTCAAAAAAACAAAATTTAAACACTGTAACCTTGCATACTTAAAGTAGTTGAAAGTTCTTTACAGTCTGGTTTTAACCTTAATTTTCATGAATTCTCTCTTCTAGGCCAGTTGACCACTAATGTTCCCTCACATAATTTCTCGCCTCTCCCACCCCAACCACCCCTTCCACCCCCAAATCTTCCCTATCCAATATGATCCAGCTCTCATCCACCCTCACCCATGAGCCTTTTCCAGATTAGGTTTTACCAGTCAAAAAGTCCTCCCTTCTTTTATATTCATAGCCCTTATTTTCCCTGTTGTAATAATTTGCCTTGTCATACCTTATATAGATTTCTGAATGTGTTGTCCTTTTTGCATGGTTAGGATTTGTATCATAACTACACTTTAAACTCCTTAAAGGCAGGGACCATCTATTGCTCACGTGTTTCAATAACTATTTGATTGAGTAGTTAGACCGGTAATAGCAAAGAAAAAATATTAAGCATCACCTTTAAAATGAAAAAGATACCAGTTTCAAGTCTATTAAATACGCCTAGATGTCTAATGATTGTCCTACATATACCTCAGCACCATAAACCTTAACGTCATATTTCAATACCACGAAGTAATATTCTGATGAGAAGGAAAACTACTTCAGTCACACTATAATGTGATATCCTGAGACTAACAGGTGACTTCAGTATATTTGAGGAGTGTAGGTACACAAAAACATCTAAAGACGGAGAAAATGTACAGTGGAATGGGACTATACAAGTCAAGGGCAATAGTCCATATTTAAGAAATTAATAGCCAACAGTTACAATTTACTATATTCCAGGCTCTGTGCTAATCCCTTTAGACATATTATCTCATTTAATATTCACAACAACCCTGTAATATAGGTATTACTATCCCATTTTACCAATGAAGAAAGACCAAGGCTCAGAGAGGGCAAACAACTTGCCCAAAGTCACAGAATCTATAAATGGAATAACTGGGTTGAAATCACTAGTGGAATCCAAAGCCAGAGACTATAACCCTTACATAATCTATGTCACTCAATTACATTATCTATTTGGAATATACATCAAGCGTATCTCAGTTTGAATTATTCACCAAATATTAACCTTTTGTTTTAATTTTATTTCATAACAGCCTAGAAGATATAAAGATATACATAGACAGATATTCTGAGAACCCAACAATAACAGTTTATGGCGTCTTAAAACTGAGGCCAAAAAAAAAATCACTGATCTGAAAAAATATGTATCACTGGTTTGAACATGATTTGAGGAAGAGTAAACTACATGTGTTATAATGAAAGATGTTCTAGATGAAGAGACTGGTGAGATGTAATTTCACATCCCAATATTTACACAGATTACTCTCTTGGCCAAAGCACATGGCCTCTCTGGGCCCCTCTTCCTTCATCCGTAAAATGAACTAGGTGATCTCTAATTATCCCTTTCAAATTTAAAATTCTGTAATCCAATCAGTATTCACAAGTCAGAAGCAATGAGGAATAACAAACGTTTTCTGGATATATTTCAAACTCTCAGTAGCATTATGTCTAAAATTCAAGCCCTGATTTGAATTTCCCATTACTGGTATAATTATACTGTTTAATCATGGTTCACACTCAGGAATTCTGAGTCACAGTCATTCGCTACTTATGGGACTTCCTGACTAGACAATAAGCTCCTTGAAGAAAAGGACTGAGTGTTCTTTAATTCTACATCCTTAGTTCCTACAACCTCAGTGACATACAGTACAAACTGAATGAATAGTGGGAATTTAGGAATCTATAGAAAATACAGGTAACCACAGTAACCTGTGCTAATTCGGGAAAGGAAGAGCAGCGATAAATAATGTAAAAAATTTTTTCCAGAACAAAGAATAATTGCAAAATAGATACAAACTGTGCCTCTCCTTATCTAGTAGTCCTCAAATGTGAGGTGCAGATGATTGGTGATGTGTGAAGCTGCTCCACATCCAATTAACAAAGTGTACCACATCCAGTGAGAATCCAGGAAGTCTGCATCTGGCATCTACTACAAATGTAGCACTGCTCTTAGACAAATCAGCAGTTGAGGGAGCAATAGTTGTTCTTAGTTTAGGTCTATTTTTCTTTCAGATATTTTAAATCAAATATTCATTATCACACATCAATAAAAATACTAAAATTGGTTGATGCTGCAACAGATTCAAACGATGCATATTAAATCAAAGAAAAGCAAATGTACGTCATTGGTATTAGTGAGAGAGCTATTTAAGGTGGCCAGATACAAAATTAGCATATGGAAATAATTCCTACACAGTAGTTAAATGTGCTTTAGAAAATATAATGGAAGATAGGATACCATTATCAATAGCAACCAGTTGTATGTGATAAAGTACCCTAGCATAAAGTGTCCAAGTAATGAAAATACTCTACAGAGAAAATTTACAAACTCTATTAAAGACAATAAGAGAATATTTTATTAATTGGAGAAACATACCTAGTTCCCAAAAGGAATGTTCCAATATTTTTATAGTATAAATTCTCTCTTCAAGTTAATCTATACATTTAATGCGATCTCAATCAAAATCCCAACAGTAAAATTTTATGGAAACTGACAAGCTGATTTTTTATTTTATTTTAATATAAAGATAAAAGTCAAGAATGTTTGGAAAAAAACAATGTGGTGGCATTTGCCCTACTAGATATCAAAATATATTGGGGGGCTATAGTAATTAAAAGAGTATTATACTGATGTGGAAATAGGCATAGTTCAGTGGAATAAAGAGTCTTAAAACAGGTCCATGGATATGTAGAATTTGTTTTATTATAAACAGGGCATTACAAGTACAAAAGGGAGTATAGAGACAAAGGTATTACTTAATAATTACTAATAAGAATTAAAGTATAAAAGAAGAGCTTTTAAATCTTGAGGCAGTAAAGGTCTTCTTACACAATATACAAAATTTACAAATCATAAAAAATATAGTTATGAGTTCCTAAAAATTTTAAGTTTCTGTGCAAAGACACCATAAACAAACTTAAGATAAGCAACATTCATCAAAAGACACTATTGAGTAAAGAGGAAGCTAAAAAGTGGAAGATCTTTTCAGTACATATATGTAACAAGGAACTCATATCCAGATTATGTAAATAATTCCTACAGATCTACATTTTAAAAGATCTAACAGAAAAAATAGTCAAGAAATTTAGACCACGTGACTCATGTGAAATGTTTCACATAAAAGAATATTCAAATGGAAAATAAACATATGAAAGAGTGTTCAGTCTCATCAATCATCAGGGAAATGCAAACTAAAACCTCATTGAGATCACTACATATCCACCTGAATGACTGAAGTCTGAAAAAAACTGACAATGCCAAGTGTTTGTAAGGATATGGGGCAGGTGAAACTCTCATACATTCCTGGTGTGAATTTAAGACTGATACGATCTCTTTAGCGAAGTGTTAATCTACTAAAATCTAACATATACACGCTCTACAAACATACACTCTCCCCAGTGTATTCCCAACAAAAATGCAATTCACCATAAACTATAAACTATACAGACAGAAGTGAAAAAACTTATTTTGGGGGTTTAAGTTCCCCTACTCTTAATCTTTGATTTTGTGATTGGCCCCAAGCCACATTCTGGCACCTAACCTAATTACGTGTATGGAGACAATGGATGGAAAAGGGTATGATGAGTGTTGGCATCCTTTTACAAGGTGTCTTCTTCAGGTAAAAATGTTATAATAGCCTCATCTGACCATGAAGGAGGGGCTGTTTAATCTGGAGAACAAGGGAGATTTAGTGGGAGTTGGGAGCTCAGCATATTCCCAAGTCTTCTGAAACCTCCTGTATATACCTATTTCAGCTCTCTAACTTTCACTTTTTCTTGATCGACTACTTAACTTTCACATAAAAAACTCAAGGAAGCTATGAATTCAACTGATAGGGTAATTTTGGAGCTCACAGGATCAAACCTTGATTTGATATTGAGCTATATCAGTCCTGGGATTTTAAGAGATAAAAGACTCTTTTAGCCTAATTCTAGTTAAGTCCTCCTATTTCAGTTCAATGCTTTGTGTCAAAAATTTTGGGACTTAAACTTGTTATTTTTTTCTCTAAGCTGCCCAGCACTCTAGAGCAATGATCCTACTCACAACCTTGAATGCCCTTTCATACTGTCTCATAGCAATAACAAAATGGTTTTCCACATTTTCCCCCATTTAAGATGTATGTTTTTATTGATGTTAAAAAGAAATTTGTAACCAGGCACAAAGAATAAAGTGGACAAGAATGTTATAATCTGACTATATAATATTTTCTCATTCTTGGTGGATCACTAAAATGCAGCAAAAGATTTTTCTCTATGTTAATGTTAAGGTTGTCCAGTTAAACCATTATTTGGTATCCTTTCAACAGACTTCTTAACTAATTAGCGTTTTTTTCTCAGAAGCATTCGTATATTATACAGGAAATATTCATAGTTTGAAAGACATTCATATTTTATACAGGATGTACAAATTTGAGACAAGGCAATAAAAAAATACACACAGTTGTAGCTGCAACGCTATCCTAGCTGCATCATAGTGGTTATGTTGTTCGGTCAGCTGTACATTACATACATAGAATTGGATTTTAGTAGTGTAATTTACAGGGGGGGCAAAAGACCCTCAATAGGCACTGTCTCTCCTCAATAGACACTTTATTCCAGGTCACCACAAGCAATAATTTAAATAATTTTACATAATAATTATTTTACCTTCCCTTACCAGGGACTGCCAAGTTCAAATCTTTGAATACCAGTAGGATTTTTATTGTCTTTAGCCCCATTCATGATACATAACCAATTCCAGATCCTCCTCATCTCGCTGAAAGTCTTTTGACTCTAACCTACTCTCTTGTTGATTACTAAAACTTCTGGAGTCTTTTTTTTTGCAATCAACAGAAATCATCTCTGGCTAACTTTAAGCAAAAAGAATTTGGGGGAAGGCCATCAGATATCCCATCCTATCAATGGAAAGCTTGGGGACTTACACAGGAACAAAGGGAGGTTAGATGGCAAAAAACAGGCCAAGCTCCCACCACAGAAACAGTCTGGTGAGGACATGACTACTGGTACTACCAGAGCTGCCATGGATAATTAATCAACTGTCCTCATGGTTTTGCAAGCTTCAGTGATTTTGGCAAGGGCAACCAATTGGCCAGGCCAGCGTGCTTAGATGTCAAAAAAAGAGACAAATGTCTATTAAATAATTGAATAGGAAAATGATCAAAGGATATGAATAGTTACTTTGCAAAAAGATAAACAAATGGCCAATTAACATATAAAAACTATTTTACCTCACTATGACAATGCAAATTATAAGTATAATAAGAAGTAATTTGTTATCAAAAAACTGACAGAAAAAATAAAAAACTAATAATATCCTGTGTTTGTGAGCATGGAGGAAAACTGACACATTCAATAAGATACACATTCTATGGTAGTGTTGATTGGTACAGTCTTTTTGATTGGGAATTTTCTATTACCTATCAAAATTTACAATGTGCATATCCTCTGCCCCAGAAATTTGACTTCTAGACATACAACCTAGGAAAATGTTCATGTGTCCACAGAGATAGATGTACACAGATGTTCACTGCAGCACTGACTGTAATTATACAAGTGGAAACAACTTAAGTGCCCCAAAGTAAGAGGCAGGTTATATAAATTATGATACATTCCTACACTGGAAGTCTGCAAAGTCATTATAAAGAAATAGATGGATTTGTAAACACTGCTTGAAATCTCTCTGAGGAAGACTCTTAAAGAAAAGAGACAAGTTGCAGAAAAAAATTTAAAATCCCATATATGTAAAATAAAAAATAATGTGTATGCATCTACGTATGCAGAGAGAAGGGTATAAAAAATGTACACTAAACTTAACAGTTGCTATATATAGAGATCTAAGAGTTGGGGGCTTCCGAGACAAGGGGCTTCTACAGTTTGTTCTGTGAGCTTACATACTATATGAACTTTTATAACAAGAATGTATCCATCTTTCACTTCTATATTAAGTAGGGTACATGAGATGGTAGGTGAAGCTAAAAAAAAGGAGACTAGGTTCCAGTAGTAGAGGTGCAAACCTGGAAGTGCAGTCTTTCTCTGAAACTGTATTGATCAGACAGAACACAGACTTTATAGTTAGTTGGAACCTGAGTTCAAATCTTTACTCCATCACTTCCAGTCCGTGTCATTGGAAAAATTACTTAGCCTCTCGGAGCTTCAGTTTCCCTGTTTATAAAATGATAATAATAGTAGTATCTTTCACAAGAGTGGTTGTGAGAATTAAATAAAATAACTAAAATGATCATGGCTGTGCCCACCCCACTGCCTGATAATGAATGGTGACCATCTCCTGCTTTATTTTCTTTTTTTTTAATAAAATGAGGGAGGTATAAAGCATCACCCTCTCTTATGACAATATCCTCTGTTCAAGAATCCCACTGTATAAGAAACAATTTACATACAGAATTGTTGTTGTTATGTCCTCAGTTTTCAATTCACCCTAAGGAGAGATTATAATCATGATTCCCACTTTGTCAGATGGAGGAACTAAGTCCCAAAAGACCAAATGCTGGCAGAGGTCCTCAGTCTCACAGCTAAAGAGAGAATGCCCAACTCCTGCACCAGCTCCCAGTTCCCAGAGCCCACCACCCCTTTTCTAATCAGATCTTAATATGTGCTGCTTCCAAACATGTAGCAGAAGAGAAGCCTAAGCATTCGTTTGAAATATTTCCACACAGAAAATCACATGTAGCTTTGGGTTTTACACTTAAAAGCCTCTTTTTTTTTTTTTAAGAGTCCAAAATCTGATCAATAGCAGAGAAGCTGTAATACTGATCCCTTTCACCAGAGAAATTTACAACCTAATAGGGCTTTAGAGCCAAGATTTTCGCAGCAATGAAAATGATGCGGCCAGAGGGAGGGGGGTAAAGGAAGACGTGGGCGATAACATCCTTGGGCTATCTGTAAGCTCCATTACACTATCCCAAAGAAATATAATAGGATTTGAGGCCCAATTATTACTTCCTCCATCTAACCCCCTTCATTTAACATATCATTAGTATTTTTAGACAAGTCCCTCGGGGCTCTCACACTTTCGTAGGTGAGTCAGACAGCAAGAGCCTTGGCAGCTATCCAGGGAAACTGATCCCCCTTTCAGTGCTCTTTTCGGGTTACCTGCTGTAATGCAATTATCATGTACTGAAGCAATTTTCGGGAAAATGACTTGACAAGAAGAGCTTTGTCATTTTGTAAACAAGAACAAATGTTGTAATTGGATCTAAATTACACAATGCTCTGAGAGGTTATTTTTATTTCTTTGTTTGTTAATGCAATTATTTAGCTTCCCTATTTTAGCCTTGACCTTGCAGGAAGAGGGTATTTTCCAGTCAGCATAATGCTTTATCTTTGAAAGCTACAATCAATAAGGATAATTAATGATGCCGGCTGCAATGATAGCCTCAGCAATCATTATCCCACATTAATCCCTGCAGTCAGACTGGGGTCAAGGCCATCTAAATCATTCACCTAGGGGTGGAGAAATTCAAATCATTTACCCATTTAAATCCTTGCAAACAAATCCCACTTTATTTTCAAAGCAGTTTGAGTGCTGACCGGGTTGGTTTTGTGTATTTTCGCCAGGCACTTTTTTTTTTTAAGGACCGAATATATACTTTATATTAACACTGCAATTTTGTTGTTTGTGTTTTGATAAATTAATGTTAAAACAAGCAGCACATGAACCATGGCTGTGCCTGGACGTACATGGCCCATTTAGCATTTCACACGCCATCCCTGGTTTTAAAGGAGGAAGGGGGGAGGAAGAAAAGAAGATGGAGGGCACAATGAGAGTCAGTGGCCTCAGGCTGGCAGAGACCTGGGGAAGAAGGTAGAAAACTCCCAGCTGGAGAATCTTCCAGATGGAACCACAGGCTTACTCAGCATTATCAAAAGGGCTGTTGGATGCGGAACTTCACTCTGGATCTTGCAAAACAGTCTCTGCATAGGTCTGTTTCTCCCTCATTTTGACCTCTTTTTCCCTGCCTTTCCAGAAGGTTGGATGACTTGATGTATGCTTCTAATTGTCTGCTATAGATCACACTCTGTTATAAAGAATTCCACTGGGCTCCAAAATATTTTTCAATGATTTCATTTTAATTAGTGTTTTGCTATCAATCATATTCTTCGTCCGCAGGCACTGGAGATGATATCAAACTGACGTCTGGTCTCTCTCCCTCTCTCCCTCCCTCTGCCCCACCTCCTAACCCTCTCTCTCTTTCCAGAAATGAATTAGCACATAAGAGAAGTCTGGAGTGCACTGGGCCTCAATAAATATTTGTTGATATTATATAGCCAAGTTTACCTCAATCCTCTTTTTTTTCAAGTCTTGTAACATATGGGAAGGAATGATAGCAGTGAAGTGAACTTTCCTGGCACGGTAATTAGGGATTGGGATATTTATGGGTGTTTGGGGAAGATGGAGGGCTTAGAAATAGCTGCTAGAAACATACTAAGAGATCCTGTAAAACGCTCAGCCAGAGTCCCTGTGTCCTCTCACCGTGAGAAATTCTCTGCAAAGACTGTGCTGAAAACTGCCGAGAATTTATCATCTGTAGCTTTTTCATTATGAATAGTGACTGCTAAAGAGAAAGCACTTAGCGTGTCTGAGCATAGTGATTATATTCACGATAAGGGACCCTTTCTAATGAGATTTTATCACTATTTCGCCATCTCCCCAATGTAGACCCTTGTCTCATTCTGGCAAAAGAAAAACAGAAGATACGTTTTGGGTCTTGGAATAGATCTGAGTGGAGGGAAAAAGTGAGTATAACTGAATTAAGAAGGGGAAAGTGAGCTCTGTGTTTTAACATGGGAAAGCACATGCCATTCTAGGTTGGACTGTGGGATTTCCAGCTCCCAGGTGTCTTTCTAGGTGTCTTGTGATCTTTAATGAAAAGCCCAGTTTTTGCAGATACTGGCTTCTCCGACCTTCACTCTGCCCTATCTGGCCTCTCGCCTTGCAGTCCAAGAAGCATATTTTGTTGAGTATCTACAAGCATGGCTGGCTACATAATTTGCAGGCCCAGTGCAAAATGGACATATGAGACCTCGTCCAGGACAACGAAGTCAATCTCCCCGTCCTGTGGGCCAGCCACCTCAATCCACAGTGGATGGACACCCCTCCCACCAAGGGACAGCAACCTGTGCCCTGGATGCACTAAGGATCCAGGGAGGATTAGTAGTAGGATCTCGAGAGGCCCCTACTGAGCCACTCACCCAATGCACCATGGAGCTGCCAGCCTGGGGAAGGGATGTCCACTATCCTGCCCCACAGAGATACCATGGGACACACAGCCAACTTGAACCCTCCCCACACCCACACCCAGGCCCCCAATGGGGCTCAGAGTGACAGTGAAACGTGAGCATTCCCCCATCTTAGCAACGTGACCTGGTCATCATTCCCCAGGGGAAGGGGGCAGCAGGCTTGGAGCAGGTAGGGAAGGGGAGGCTAGGTGAGGTAGGGCACCAGAGGGCAGGAACAGGCAACGAAGAAGCCAACCTGAAGAGGCAGGGAGGCAACGTGAGCTCCAAGCCCCCGACACACTCTCCATCGTCCATTGCCCTTCATTTACACAAACTCAAGGACAAATTACAAATCCAAAGATAATATTGTTAAGAATTTCAAGAGAGTGATTGCAGAGCCTTAAACCTCAAGCACAGGACCTTTCTGAGCCAAGGGTCCTATTCAACTGTGTTGGTCACTCACCCATGTAGCCAGCCTTCCTATCATGTAGCGAGGGGAGACCCAAAGAAGAAAAAGACTCAACTCCCTGGCTTCTGGGAGCTCGTTGTCTAGTAGAGGACCCAGGCACGTAGAAACAAAAACCAGGCTAAATCACACTGTGAGTGTGGTTCATTGAGCACCTAGTATGTACCAGGCATTGCCCTGAACATCTTACTGTATCATCAACGTTATCCTCACAATGACCCCATGAGGTAGTATTATTATTATCCCTGGTTTTTAAATAATGAAACTGAGGCTTAAAAAGTTAAGTAACTTCATCAAGTTCACGTAGCTAAAAGGAGGCAGAGCCACGATTTGCATGCAAGATAGATGCTCCAATGTACGGTACCCTGTTGCTTCCTTTGCCAGGGAGATTTGTGCAAAGTATTCTATGAGGAGTCCAAAGGTCATGAGTACTGCCTTACAGGAGCTGAGAAAGGCATTACAAAGGTGATGAACTTGAGCTAGGTTTTGAAAAATTTACCCATCAGAGAAAGGAGGAATGGTGTATATATAGTCATGGAAGGACCTGGAAATTTTGGGAAGTTCCTTATGGATAAAGCAAGGAATACATGGCAGAGAGCAGAAGGGAATAAAGCCGGGGAGGCAGGGTGAAAGAAGTGTGTCCTGTTAAGGGCTTGGGCTTTACTCTGTAGGTAATGGGGACCTAACAGTAACCACTAAGCTGAATGCTAACGTGATTGGATGGCTAGTCCCTCAGGAAGCCAGGCCAAATCTATATGGAACATGTACAAAGAAACAAAACCATAATGACTATCATCCTTTGGAAACCATTCTCAACTTATGTCAAGGATTTTGCGAAGGCTCTTCAACAGCACAGTTGTTCTTCCAGGACAGCTGCTAACTCAGCAGAAGAGGCCAAAGAATGAGCAAGGAGCGGAGATATGCTAGTCAGTGGGCAAGGCCCCCCAACAGAAGAAAATCTCAGGTGATCAGAAATGTGGGCCCATTCTCATGGCAGCATAAGAGAGAGACCATGGAATAAGGCCTCCTTTGGTAGCTCTTGCACTGATGTACTGTTATTGTCTGGACCAGTGTTTGAAATGTACTAATATAACGGAGACAAGCATGGAATCCTAACAGGTTATTTCATTGACAACCAATCAATGTCCCCAAACTGGATTGCAGTCAGGCAATGTCAGGTATAAGGCCAGCCCTGGCTCTGCCCCTAACGAACTATCCAATCTTGGGCCTGAATAATTACTTATCTCCAAGCATTTTCCCAGGAGACAGGTGGGTGAGACCAGGTGAGCATGTGCTTTAGAATTATAAAGGTCTGGGTTCAAATCTCAGCTCTGACACCTGACAGCTGCATGACCTTGGGTAATTTGCTTATCCTCCATGAGGCTTGGTTTCATGGTATGTAGTGGGGATAAAAATTTTACCCATAAAAGCATATTAGGAGTATAAAATGATGTAACAAAGAAATATGTGAGTGGAATAGTTCACATGGCAGTGTCAAGAAATGTCAGTTCCCTTTACCTGTTCTGTCTTCACGGTTCTCATGGTGTGAGGGGTGTGATGTGGGTTCCAAACAGCTTCCTAGCTCCAGCTTTCCTTGACGCTGAAACCTTCCTGCATTCCCCTCTTTGACACACTTTCTGTGCCCTGCACTGTGCTGTGTCCTGGAGACATAAAGGCGAGCACTACCCTTGCCCCCAAGCGGTTTATTACTCCAGTAAGGAAGCACTTTGATAGCAATTATTTATCAACAGTAGCAGGAGAATGAGTTGCCCAACAGTAGCCTTTATGTGAGGAATGCCTGGTCAAGTTCCCCTGTCTCAAAATGTCTCCCCTAACCCCAGAAAATTCTCTAAAGAGCAATTTTTTGAAGTTTGAATTATTGAATGGGAGAGAAAATATATTAAGCTATTCTTGGCTAATGCTTTGAAGAGCTTAGTTAACCATGAGGTAAGGGCTGTAGGGAACGAAGAGTAGAGGGATAGAGGCCTAGAATAATGGCAGAGGTGAGAAGGCATCAGAGAGAAGATGAAGTATACCGAACATCAGACTCCACATCTATAATGTTTGTGCTGGGGTGGACTCCCCCCTCCTCAATACTCACCTAACCAACCCATGTGGGCCAAATTCTAGAACACAACTCTGGGTTCTAGAAGCTTCCTCAAGAGGGAAGGGTTGACTATGTGGTACACCCTAGTTTCCTAGATTTTCCATGATAACTATTTTTTAACAAGCTCCATAACCTAAGTAATTTTAGTTTCCAGCGTTATCTGGGCTTTTTACAGACTCCAATAAATCCCAAATAAAACTGAGAGGCTGAGCACATAATTTTCTTTGCTTTTTTATGAAAAAAAAAATTAGTCTAGAGGCTTTTGATTTTTTTCTTTACAATTACACCCTCTCCTCCTACTAAGATTTATTAGTTTGGAATGTAAGAATGGTTGTGGTAAAAGATGGAAATTGCTGGGATTTTCTTGTCTTAAGAAGTTCAGAGGAGTTGCTCAGGAATGATTCTCCTTATCAAAAAGTAAGCAGTGATGACCAAATCAAATTAGTCCAGGAGCTGCATCCAAATCCACATGTCCGTTCCTTTTTCATGTTTGCTATTTGAGGAAGACAATGTCTTGACATCTCTCTGTGAGAAGTAAAAAGACCTCCCTCACACTGTTCTGTCCCAAATATGAGATCTGGGATCTTGCCAGCCTCTCAATCACTTCCTGATGACTCTCAATGCTGAATTGGCATTTCTTTGGCCTTGAGAAGGGATCAGAGAGAGGATTGGCTGCTTTCCAAAAGAGATGCAGGAGCAGAGGAAGGGGGAAGGGAGGATGCTCCCCTTGGCATTGAATTTTTAAGAAGAGTGGATCATCTTGGAGGCATTTTGGGTTCCTCCCCTAATTCTCTCAGGAGCATGGTCTTTCTGTGAGGGATAACTCTGCCCATCCTGATGACAGAAATGGAGCTGGGAGCTGGTTTGGGAAAAGTCTGTTGTAAGCATATTAAGTAAACCATGTATGCTAGTATGATAGGACATGATAATGGAAATGGCTTATGGCAAGTGATGAGATATCTGAGATTGGAGTCCAGAAGTTTGCTCAAGATTAGGAGATATTGATACTGGAGGTCACCTACAGGGAGCTGAGGACTGAAGTGACGTGGTTTGCTCAGGGTGAGGATGGTCAGAAAGACAAGCAGGCATGACCCTCGGCCTGGTAGAGGCATCTGTTACAGATGTTTCCTATTTATGACCACCCTCAACAAGAGTCCTTAGCCCTGACCACTCGATTTCTGCCTCCTAACCAAGCATGCTAACACCATTAGAATCACCTGGGAGCTTTGTGTGAGGCTACCAGTGCCAGGGTCCCACCGCCAGATATTTTGACTTACTTGGTCTAGGGTCCAAGCATTTGGAATTCTCCAAAACTCCCTGTGTGGTGACAGTATCGAGGTTTTGTTTTCAAAGTGAAATCCTTGTCCTTTAGAGATTCAAAATGAAATATTTATAAATGAAATGTTATTATGTCCGGGATTTACTTCAAAATAATGAGGCAGGTTCAGGGAGTGGTAAGGTATAGAAGAAACAAGATTGGCCATGAGTTGATAACAGTTGAAGTTGAGTGATGAGAACATGGGGGTCCATTGTGTTTTACTTTCTACTTTCACTAAGGTTTGAAAGTCTACATAATAAAAAGTTTAAAATAAATTAATATAAAGTCTTTCTAGGCAATTTCACACCTTGCCATGTTGAAGACCCCTGGGACACGGGTTACTTGTAAGTACAGCCCTTCCCCTGACCCCTCAGTGCCATCAGCTATGGCTGTCAGACTTCCATGAAGATCCCATCCCAGGCTGAGAGCTTTCTTGCTTCTCCTAACTCTTCTAACCTAAAGCTAAGGGCTCTAAGAGCAATCTGCACTCTCATCTTAAACTCCCCAACAATAAAATTGACAGTTCCAGGAGAACTGCTCATGGAGATGGTAGAATAACCACAGCAATTATGGTGTGTTTCTTAATCCCTGATTACAGATAATGGAGACAACATGCCTGGTGCATGTACTCTAAATCCTTTGATTGAAAAATAAGCACTTCCTAAAATTGTTCTACTTTAGACACATGCTTCCAAAAGAGATACATTGGGATTCTCCTTCCCAATTCACCCATATTAGGTAAAAGAAGGGGAGGCAACTCACAAACAACTGAAATTCTAATAAATTCCATTCACTTTTATAAATCAGTTCCACTATTCCCACAAAGCTTCCCTTAGAACAGTATTTTCAAACAGCAAATTAAGCTCCTTCAAACGATCAGGAACAGTTGGTGGGTCAGGAGCGGTGACTTTAAAAAAAAAAAAAAAAGAAACAGAACTGAATAGAAAATATCACAGTGCCTCACATGTGCTGGTGGTAAGTATTGTTTTTGTGAACATTAGTTTCAGTAATTATGTATGTGTACATATGTATGTGTGTTTAATTGGTCATAATGTAAAATGGTCAAAATCATTTTAAGTCAACTTTCTTTGAACTTCACTTTTTACTCTCAGTTCCACAGCAAACCTCTTTTCCCTTTAGCTGAGGGTGAATTGCGGAGGTCTGGAGCTCAGGGCGAGCCACGGGTAAGTGAAGAATTCAGGAGTCTGAAAGATGAATGAGATCAAGACCTAGGAACAGGCAGTCAGGGGAGGGAAAACAAGCAGCAGAGCTGGATCCAGCAAGCAGAGTAGGTCAAATTGGGCACTGAGGATGCCCAGCAAATCCAGGTGCAGGACTAGATGGCATGGCTCTGGAATCCCTACATTGCAGGGACCTCAAGAATGAGCATCTCATTGGGAGGGGTGTTAGGGCTTAAAGCTGTATTCGCATGGCAGACTGGGATTATATCTTTTGGGGGTAGGTCTAGTGGATTCTGATGGAAATTATGGGGAAACTAAAACCCCTCAACCCATGCCACCAAGTCAATCCCTTGACATAACCAATAGAGATAAGGCTGCAGAAGTCAGTCGAAGTTAAAGTGGATTCTGAGACCTGGAACCCCAAGGAATTCTTTTTTTTTTTTTTAAACATCTTTATTGGAGTATAATTGCTTTACAATGTTATGTTAGTTTCTGATGTATAACAAAGTGAATCAGCTATACGTATACATATATCCCCGTATCCCCTCCCTCTTGCATCTCCCTCCCACCCTCCCTATCCCACCCCTCTGGGTGGTCACAAAGCACCAAGCTGATCTCCCTGTGCTATGTGGCTGCTTCCCACTAGCTATCTATTTTACATCTGGTAGTGTGTATATAAGTCCATGCCACTCTCTCACTTTGTCCCAGCTTACCCTTCCCCCTCCCCATGTCCTCAAGTCCATTCTCTATGTCTGCGTCTTTATTCCTGTCCCGCTCCTAGGTTCTTCAGAACCGTTTTTTTTTGTTTGTTTGGTTTTTTTTTTAATTTCAATATATAGCCCTGTTGCTTCTCCAGCTGCCTTTAGGAGCAGGAGCACCAGCGCCCACCCACCAGCAGGGGGCCTTCCAGCCTCTGAGGAGGCCTGCTGGTGAGACCCACAAGGGGTGTCTGGGTGAGACTTAACAGCCACCTGAAATAGACCAATAACAAAGGAGGGGAGGGGTGGAAATGGATTCAAGAGGTATTACAAAGGTGGAATTGACTGATTTTCTTAATTTGCTGGAAGTTAAGGGTGGTGAGACAGTGAGCACTCAAACTGCTGGGCTGGCAATCTGAAGTCTGAGTTACTGGGTGGTCTCCATTTGGGCAGACTGTGTCCCCAGGTCACAAGGTTACACTGAGTTGCTCACCCTGTGACAGCTTGAGTAAGTCTATTAGAAACAACTCAGGAAGACATAATGGGATTGGAGGTCTCCACTGTGAGGGTCAAGGAACTAGAGCAGGGCATTTGCTTCACAATAATCAAAGACTATTAGGACAGTCACGCTGCATAATTATAATAATAACTGAGCCAGCACTTGACCACATGAGAGAAGGTATGTAAATACACTCAGCCCCACACAGTTCCTAAGAGAGGTTCTGTCAATGCTAGCTCCATTTTACACTGTACAAAGTGTTTTCCCAAACATGGACATCATCCCATTTAAGGGAGATAAAGGATGGTGTTAACTCCATTTTAGAGACTATGAAACTAAGGTTTTATCCAATTAAATGATTTTCACAAACCCAGTAAGGAGGGTTTTGGCTTATAACTTAAGTCTTCTACTGCTTCACCTTACAGAAAACCAGCACAGGGAATTTGCTCCAACATTCAGGACCAAGAGGATCAGTTCCAGAAAAATAGGAACGAATCAGAGCAGATAAATTCAAGAAAGTGGCTCCAGGTAAGTGGATAAGTAAATAGGGGATTATTTAGACATTGATTATCAGCTGACAATAAACTTGAGGGCAAGAAGCCCCTGAAAAGGGACAATCTAAGGTGAAAACAACCTGGTAAATATAATTAATTTTTTTTAAAAGAGCATATCTTTTGAACTCAGGAATGTTTTATATATACAGAACAGATATAAGTATATATATATATATATATATATATATATATATATATACTCACATATAATTTATATCAATATAACATTTCATTTATATATATTTGGTATTGTATTATTCCCTGTTTACTATTTAAATTGTTTTTAATAAAAGTGAAATTAAATCATTTTTATTCCATTACTACATATACAGGAGTCCCTCCTTCTCTGAGGTTAATGAGTACCTGAAAAATTTTTAAGTCCCCTTAAAATAAGGACATAATAAGTAGTGGAGAACAAAAGCTTCTACTATAATTTAACCTGAAAAAGAAATGAAATGAAAATTATGAAAATAAGATTTATGCTATATTTAACAAAGTGTAGATGTAGCTCATAATTGCAACTAGCTGCTAACTCTTAGAAGTAACAAAGAATATATCAAGTATTTTTTGGTTTGTTTGGATTTCATATAACTTTTTCAGTCAAGTAAGAGCAAAATAACAGCATCTTCTCTTTATACATGCCCAGAAGATCCTAGAAATGTCATTTTCACAAATAAACCCAAGAGCTTCAGAAATTTTTCCAAGAAAAAAATTGAGAATTCAATCATGCTCCTTTTAATGTCTACAGTGAAGCCAATCCTCTTGATTTTTAAATTTTTAACCCTGACCAATCCTCATTTGTCAATGCCTTTACATGTGATTGAAGTAGTTTAACAACACTTTTCTCAATTTCATGAAATCTTGCACATTTCCCCCTGCCATCAATTTCCCTTGTTTTTGTATTTTATTGTCAGATGTTTGCCACCTCAGAAACCCAGAAGAAGCCAGCAGACAAGCACACTGATGGTAGTGGGTCCTAATTTTATAGGGGGTCACTCTTTATGTTTTATGATACAATAACTTTCACTCGGAAACTAAGGAAACAGATACTGAACACTCAGACCATGAAAATCCCCCGGAATGGCTTTTTCTTGCATCTGCACAGTAAGTGTGGAATGATACAGCTCATGTGTGAAGAATCTAAGTTATCTATGCCCAAAGGCTGTCCCTTCCCACCACCAACCCTCTCCAGTCAGAACTCATCACCCGGGAGCAACACCACAGGTAAAGACATTAGGGCCGTGCTCAATAACCCCAGTAAGGAAATCCCTACCTCCCCAAATCATGAGAAAAACATCACAGTCACAGTGCCGACCTGAACTCTTGACACCAGTCTCCATCCTAGGACAGCAGCACTATTCCAAAAGCCTGCTCTGGCTGCCATTCCTCCTAGTGCTGTCCCTTGGAGTCACAAAAACCTGGCTTCTCTTAGCAGCTGAGCAAAGAGTAAAGATGGTAGCTCATTGGAATTAGCAGATCAGAGGAAGAGAAACCGCTAGCCCCATCTGCTATGATCCATAAATAGAGACAGTTTTACATATGTGTCTATGGAAGGCAGTTTAGTGGAAAGGAATGTACATCTTCAGATAAGGCCAACTGCATTAGCAATGCTGCTGGTATTCTCGACAACCAGAGATGTCAGTAGAATTAGAATTCCAGGCTTGAGATCAGGAAGCAATTACTGGATAAGGGTCTTCCTTTTGGCCACCACATCAACAATAGTCTCTCCTGTGACTTTTTTTTACTCAAGAAAAGATTCTGGTTGAATGAGTCATCTTCTTTCCAGGCCAAGAAATAAAATTTCTGAAATCCTTAGGGTAATATTTTGGAGAAGCGGTTCAAAACTGAAAACTTGTGATTCATTCTGGCCAATCACTTTCTCTGCAAGGCTCGCTGAGACCAAGTTTTCCACTTGATAAATATGGTGAAGACTTAAAATAGACAGTGCTCTGGAGGTAATGAAATCTCTCACATTCGTATATGGTGTTTCTAGTTGATTCCAAAAATGGCAAGGATGTAAAAGCTTGTTTCCAGGACACATAGATTTGGGGAGAAGCCTGCCCAATGTTGAATATATGTAAACTAAGTTTTTGTCCCCAACTCCTGGGCAAGTTTATCATGGCAAGATCAAAGTAATATCTATTGATGGTGAATAGGAGTGATGCAAGTTCCAAGCAGGATATGTACAGGCAACTTAGGACATATTGCTTGAAGTAAAAGTACATAAATAGGAATCCATGTGAAAAGAATGAGAATGGCTACCTTCAGAAATAGGCCATTTACATTAAGTGGAAATCCACTAATCACATGCCCAATCTACCTGCGGAGAGCCTGGGAAATATAAGTAAGCACATGGAATATTTGATCATCATTTACTAAATCTGCTACAGTCCACCCTTCTCATCACCAAGTATTTCTTTGTTTCCTTCTTCCCACACAGAATACACTTAACTCCTCCACAAAGGAGACAAGCCAAAGTTCCATCCAGCCGCTGCATTCAACCCAAAGTTCATCTTTCTGGGTGATGTCCAGTTGTCTCTCCATCAGATTCAGTTACATGTGATTTTTCAACCTCTGGAGTCCTGATTTTACAAAAGACAAATTATCTATTCCCTCTCCACACATACTCATGTGCACACACACCCACCCACTAAGGTATGTATAAATACTTCCATTTGGAAAGAGAAGAATGGGGGAAACACAGCAGCCACTGAGCTGTAGCAATTCTGGAATCCAGCCCAGCAGACTGGGAAGACCTCCTACCCTGGGGATGGGAGGTTCCTTGGTTAGGCTATGATTCTGCTCTCTGAGAAGAAGCTCCATTTTTCATTGTTCTCTATGGCTCTTAGATTCGTCCTCTAGAAGATTCTTTTCCCTTATTCTCTGGCCACATCTGAAGTAAGCTTTGAGGAATTTGGACTCCTGAGAGGCTATTCAGCTTTCTCAACTTGCTTCCTACTCATTGACTATTAGGGGTCCCAGGGTTGTTTTAAGTTCTAAATATTCAGATACTGTTTTATGGTTGCTTTAGTTACATAGTTGCCTAAAAACTCTCTTTGCTCTTCACTTCATTGGACACTAGGCACACTCAAAGGACTTTTCCACATGTGGTTCTCAGATCTGTTTTATTTCTTTGCTTCCTTACCCCCATGCCTCCTTCTCTAGCCCTTCATGGTGGCTACTGACATCAGGCTATTGGGCGTGGATGGGAAAACCACGTCTTGAACAAAGTTTTCCTTGAAGCATATGAATCAACTGAGAGGCTTCCCCCGCGCCCACCCCCGGCCACCTCGAAGTCTTGCTAAATACCACCGCTTACAGTCGGGTTCTAGAAACAGTCAACTCTTCCCAATTCCTAGGCCCCGAATTTTGAACTCTGTACCCCTCTCCTCTTCTGCTTTATAAACTGATTACTTCTCTCCTTAGTGTATCTCTTTCTTGTATTATCTTGCCAAACACAGCCAATAATATCACCCAACACTAAAGTTCTGTTTTTCACTCTCTCTGATAGCACTACAAGTTTAGTAGGTAAGTGATCTGCCTGCCTCTTTATTAGAAGCAATAGTTTACTTGAATATTTTGCCACGACGTATCAGGGATCATCATCTTTCCAGCTTTAATGTTAGTTTCCACCCAGCTCATCCCTGATGACTAAGACGATGCCGTACATTTTAGGTTTTTCTAATGGCAGCACCCACTTCAAGACAAGAAGTTCTATAATGGCACATGTTGCCACAACAGACCAAACCCCACATCTCAGTGACTCAGCTCAACAGAAACTCATTACCTGCTCACATAAAGTCTTGTACAACACAGCAGGAGCTCCCTTCCATTTAGTGACTGAGGAAGCTTCCTCTATCTGTGTCACTAGAGCCTGATCAACCTTGGGCCAGCCTATAAAATTTAAGTACTGAAGTTGTCAAGGGACTGGCCAGTCCCCTGGCACGTGGTGAGACAATCAAGGGACAGAAGCCCAGCCTCAATGGACATAGGCACCTTCTGTCTCTTCATGCCACCTTCTTGGGGACAGCATACGCTTTGTACCTACATCATTTTTAAATATTGGTTTGGGCTTCCCTGGTGGTGCAGTGGTTGAGAGCCCGCCTGCCGATGCAGGGGACACGGGTTCGTGCCCCGGTCCGGGAAGATCCCACATGCCGTGGAGCAGCTAGGCCCGTGAGCCAAGGCTGCTGAGCCTGCGCGTCCGGAGCCTGTGCTCCGCAATGGGAGAGGCCACAACAGTGAGAGGCCCGCGCACTGCAGAATAAATAAATTAAAAAAATAAATAAAATAAAATAAAATAAAATATTGGTTTGTCACAGAGCACCGAGCTGAGCTCCCTGTGCTATACAGCAGGTTCCCACTAGCTATCTATTTTACACATGATCGTGGGTGGGGAGTGGGGGAGGGAGGTCCAAGAGGGAGGGGACATAGGTATACATACAGCTGATTCACTTCATTGTACAGCAGAAACTAACATGACATTGTAAAACAATTTTACTCCAATAAAAAAAAATTATACCTCAAAAAAAAATACTGCTTTGTAAGTTTCTGTGTGTCCTAGTTAGAGTGACCAACTACCTTCATTTACTCGGGACTTAGAGGGTTCCCAGGACACGGGACCTTTAGTGCTAAAACTAGGAAAGTCCCAGGTAAATTGGGACAGGTTGGTCACCCTAGTCATTGTTCTCTTAAAAAAGCAGATAAAAACAAAAAGGTACCCATGTCTAAAGAAACTCCCTTGGAAATCATCATCTGCATCCTCCTACCACTATGAACTCACATGACCTACTTTCCAAAAGAAGATGCAAGCTCCTGGACAAATAGCCTGGCCCACATTTTTGTGTGACTCTGATTAAGTAAGAAACTTTTGTTGTGCTCTTTTAAAATTTTATATATGTGCAGACCCATCCCCCAACACAAAGTGTGTAGATGAGGTCATAACAGGATTCAAAGAGGGAAATATTTAACAGGACATCCACCGGCAAAGCTTCTCACCCCCAAAAGAGAGCAAGGTCATGATCTCTGCATTCAGCAAGAGTTCATTGTGAGCCTGAAGAAAGACTTGCTTAGGGCCTTGGAGTTATGATGAAGTAGGTCAATTTTTAAAATAAACGTTCATTATATTTTACCCTTTGAAGAAAAATGCTGCTTGGCCTTAAACAAATTAAGAGTGTTCAGGCTTTTTATTTGGGGCATTTTTTTTAGTTGAATATTATTAAAAATAATTACAGGCTGTGGATTTAATCTAAAACACAATCAGCACCCCCAAAGTCCCCTACAGTGAGTTAAAGCATCCTCCTTCTCAAAATTCAAAATTAAGTGGAAATTCAGATTAGTTTTGATTTATAACCACATTATGAACTATTTAATATTTTCAAGAAGTCATTCCGTGTGCCCATATTAAATTAATTTACAACAGAATATTATATAATTTATATATGCATACATATAATAAATTATAGCTCAACTATATAATTCTACATGTATAATTAATTACATTAACCACCTACATTTTAAGCCTACAATTAGATAACCCTAAAAGACAGCGCCGTTAGCATTTTTTAATAAATACTTGTGTTTGGAGCTGTTTAACAGAGCACCTGATAGCTGATAGAGCAGTGTTAACATCTGTTCCATTATTTCCAGAGGACGTTGGTTGAACGCAATACTATTCACATAAAATATGCATTTGTTCTAGACTGTCAAGTACTTCTATTATTTTATTAAAAAGTCAAAAAGGAATATAATCAGACTTCATAATTTATGTGTGACATTTTCATTACAGAAAACTTTATGCAAAATTGAATTCCAAAATTTAATTTCCTGTGATGTTTAAATTACTTACTATCTGGCTCCTCTCCAAACATCGCGATCATTGAAGGCCCCATATGAATTCTATTAAGGATACATTTTGCTGCTGCCAGAATATACAGGATAGTTTTCTAAGTAACTCTAAGAATATGCTTCTTAAATATATTTTGTGCCAGTTTAAATAGTTTTTCTCACACAGGAAAGAAAAGCAGGAACTTTTCTTTCTTTTTTTTTTTTTTTAAACCACAGACAGATTTTCTCTGCTTCTCTCCTTCCCACCTTGCCTGTGACCTCTTATTCCCGATACTTTAACCCAAAAGAAGCCAGGCTGGTCCAGCCCTGTCAGTTAGGGCTCACCACATTACAGGACAATAACCAGGTTCCCTCTGGCTTTCTTTTTTTTCAGGCAGTCCGATAAAGAGGCTTTGTCCGGGGTAGAGCCCATGGTGAGGACGTCTGACCCTCTCTCTTGTCACCCACCTTATGTGACAGTGGGTACCTCCTCCCCCCATTCCCTTTTCTGCCACGTCAATGGGAGCAACCTGACTTAGCATCATTCCCAAGGTGCTTTGAGAAACCTGAAAATGACATCGCACCTCCCAGCTGCCGGGGGAAATAAGACAGCTCGTAGTGAGCAATAATTTAAATAATGACCCGAGGGTAGGAGGGTACCCCCAGCAGAGTCACCTTGATGTATTCTCTGGCAGAGAACAAATTTCCAAAATGGCTCTTTAAACGGGGAAATCATGAAACTGTAAGCAGTGAGAGGGGACGAGAGAGGGTGAATCGCTGTCAATCAGACAAGGGGTGGCAGGATTCCCTGCTCAGGGCTGCCCCACACAGCCAGCCAGCAGTCCCTGGATTCGTCCAGCTGCCCATTCCACCAAAGGGAGCCTCCATGGCTAGGCATCGTATGATGGGCTTGGATTATAGTGAGGTATAAGACACGATTCCTGCCTCAAAGAGTTCCTAATTCAGTAGAAGGGTAAACTTCTTACATTTATGGAAAACTCTACATCTTACAAAGTGACCTGACATGGTGTTTCATTTGATGGTCAATTGCCTGTGAGACGGCGGCGGGCAATTCATCCATCCTAATGAATGAGGGCAGTAAGCCCACTTGAGTGATTTTCCAGATGTCACACCACAATAAGTGGGCAGGCCTCCTAGAGCCCAGGCAATCCACTTTACTCAAATCCTAAACTGGACTTCAATGGAGGAAGCCAGGAAGCTGAGCTGTGATATGTGTGTCCTCATACTGGGCATGGGGGAGGAACAGCTCACGCTTCCACTCCAGCACCTTTCCGTGGTCCTCTGCAACGTTACAGCAGTAACCTCAACTAAGATAGTCATCCTTATAGCTCTTCTCAACTGTCTGCCACTGCAAATGTCTATCTGGTCCCATTTGGGGGATCTTGAGGAGGTCACCCTGTCAATCTCATTCTCCCAGGAATATGGTTACTCCCAGACTGTCACCCCGCTGCCTGAAATTCCACCACTGTGAGTGCTTCTTTTTTCCTCTTCAGGCACTTTCTTTTAAAAGATTGCCCTAGGAGAGTTCATATAGTTAAGCTATAACGAGCTAGTTAGAATCTACTGGGGATGAATTTATCAGATTCCTTTCTCTCAACCACCCAGCACCCTCAGAACCATTCGTGTGGAGCTGCAAACACCCCACCAGGGTTTGAGAGAATGTCCCCAGGATAGTTGTTGCATCCCTACCTGCTCCCCCTCACACTCACAGTCCTGCTTCTTGTCCTTTAGACTTGGCTTTCCCATCCGGTCTCTCCCGATCATTGCCTTCAACTTCCTAGTATGAGCTCTGCTCAGGCCTGCATTTGCCAAAACCCATCTGCCTAGTAGTCAGAACATCCATTAGATCATTGGCCCTTTGGATCCCAACCTCCCACCTAGCGCCCTGTGGCACCAAGGGGAGGGGACTTTATATAAAGCAAGAGAGAGACTTTGGGAGTAAGTGGTGTCTTGCATCATAAAGCCTGGACTCATGGGCCCTGTGCAAATGGCCTGTGGTCTGAGTGGGAAGGGAAGAGTGGAAGGAGACAGGGGAAGAGAGAAAAGGGATATTTCCAGATTTGGCCTCCCTGCAAAGTCAACTTATCCCCTCCTCTGTCTTAGCAACATAGGAATTTAGAGGAAGGCCCTTACAAAAGGCAATGCAGGAGAATGTATTTGACAGACACTTATGGGTGCTCATTAAATAGAATCTACCAATAACAGTGATAAGATGCGAATATCTTCAGGCCAGTTGCTAGAAAATTTGGTAAGAGTTTCCATTTGTGTTTATCAGGTCGATGGAAGAGAATGAGAAGGCAAGGAGAAGCAAAATTAAGAATTCCAGAGAGAGGGCGCCACTGTGTAAAGACATGGGGGCCTCACATGGAACAGCAATTGTGTGTATGGAAACTACAATCAGCTCAGGTTTGACCTATCCAAATGTGTCAAGTGTAAAAGTATAAAGTGGAAGCGACAAAGGGAGAGGCTATGTGGGCTTGCAGAGGCCGCTTTTTTAGCAGCATGGAGCAAAAAAGAGGTAGCACTGACCGATAAGCAAGAATTTAATTACTATCTGATTGTGGCCAGAAGCCCCAAAAGGCTAAATTTAGTGGATGTGTTCACTCGAGAGGACTTATACCCTTCTTCAAGACGAGGCATCCTCCTTGGCTTGGCTCAGACATCTCCTCCTCCAGGAAACCTTCCCTGGCCTGTCTGGGTGGACCCCTTTAGCACCTCTGTGTAGCCAGCACAGCCTCTTGGGCCTGCCCCTTTCATAGCACTTACACTCTGAGTCTTCATGGCAGGGGCACTTGCTCGGCCCACTCTCCCCGCTATGGGCACCATGAGGGCGGAATTGGTGACGGGCCTGAAGTAGGTGCTCAACATTTGTTGAAGAAAACTTTCCCTTAACCTCAGAACTCTTTCACCTACTACCCAATGTGTCTCCTTTGCTTTACAGCAAGTTTTCTTGAAAAGAGCCACCCGTACCCACTGTCTCCACATCTTCTCCTTGCACTTTCCCCTCATGCTTTCTCGAAACTACTTCAGTAAGCCCCCTCCTCTCCTCCACAATGAAACTGCTTTTGTCAGGTGGCCTCCACCGTGACCTCCACGTTGCCAAATTCAGTGGGGCTTTATCAGTGTTTCTCTTATTCCCAGCAACACACTGGACCACCTCCGCCCGCTTAAACATCTTCCCGTGGCTTCTGAGACACCTTTTTCTCTTGATTTTTCTACTGCACTCAGAAGCTCTTCTCAGGTCCCTCCACTGGTTCCTCCTCATCTCCTTCACCTGTAAATGTCAGAGTGCCAGCAGCAAAAACCTTGGACTTCTCCATCCTCACTCACTTCCTTGCTGACATTATCTGGTCCTATGACTTGAAACACCCCTCTTCATGCTGGCAGCCCCTTAATCAATACCTCTAGCCTCAAACTCTCCCTTGAATTCCAGACTCCCTTTGCTAACTTCCTACTCCACATCTTTACTTGGAAGTCTATGAAGCATCTCACACTTCACATATCTAAACCCAGACAACATGCACCCCCCAAAATGTTGCTCTTCTTCACCTTCTCCATCTCAATAAATGGCATTTACATTTGGCCAGAGGCTTAGGCTAAACAGCCAGCAACATCCTTGCCTCCTTTCTTTCTCATGCACCCACATCTAATTCATCAGCAAACTCTGCCAGCTCTCCCTTTGAGATAGATCCAGAATCCAACGACACTTTACCACCCTCCACCAAATCACAGACTCCCAGCTGCCATCATCTCCCACCTAGATTATTACAATCACCTCCTATTCAGCTCCACCCTTAATCTGCCCCCCCTTAACCACACATGACAACCAGAAGGCACATTTTAAAATATAAGAAAGATCATGTCACCCATCTGCTCAAAACCTCCCAGAGGCGCCATCTCCTCCTCTGTAATCACACTTTCTCGGACTTGCCCCCCTCTGCCCATTCCAGGTCAGCTACACTGGCCTCCTTGCTGTTCTTCAATATACCAAAGGTGATCCCACCTTAACTCCTCTTACTTCATCACTCCTCTGCCAGGAAAGCTCTTCCCCCAAATATCCACAGGATTCATTCCCTTCCTCCATCAGGCCTCTGCTTAAATCTCACACCTTCAGAGAGGCCTTCCCCAACCTCTGTAAGAAAGCTTCCCCTCTCACCTCTACCTCCTTTACTTTACTTTGACCTTCTTTATAGTGCTCATCAGAACCTGACACATTTGTTTCTTTGTTAAAAATTGTTTTTCTCTCTCTATGAGAGTAAGGATTTTGCTGTTTTGTTCACTCGAAATCCTCGACATCTAAAATTCAATAAATGGGACTTCTCTGGTGGTTCAGTGGTTGAGAGTCCGCCTGCCGATGCAGGGGACACGGGTTCGTGCCCTGGTCTGGGAAGATCCCACATGCCGCGGAGCGGCTGGGCCCGTGAGCCATGGCCACTGAGCCTGCGCGTCTGGAGCCTGTGCTCCGCAACAGGAGAGGCCACAACAGTGAGAGGCCCATGTACCGCAAAAAAAAAATTTAAAAAAAAATTTTTTTTCTAAATAAAATTCAATAAATGTATGAATGAAAGAATGAATGGGAGGGGAAAAGTTGGTGTCTTCAAACAAGGTAGGAAGACACTAACATAAGGGCTTCATTTTAAAAATGTAAAAGCCGGTTTCCTTAATGAACCTGGGTGAGTATTTGTTGCAGTGGCGGTGGCGGTTTCTTTTTGTTTTTAATCTTTGTATCAAACACAGAACTACCCACTATTTAACTCTGCCAGCAAATATGAGCTTCCCCTCCTGGTGCTGTGATCACTGTGGTGGCATCAACCAGGAAATGAAATCTTAATCATAGCATCTGCTATGCACCCTTCACTTACAAGCCCACAAATGAAACTCCAGCTAGGCAATCTCATTTCACTAAAATGTGGTTGGACCCAATAACTGGAGGCTGGCGCTCACAGCACATCATTCTACCCAGTGCTGCTCAGTCTTGACAAGCTTCAAGGTTTATGGCACCCTAACCTCTAACTTAAACAGAAAAGCATGTGCTGGGCTACTTACTTAGCAACCCACAAGCATTTGTGTTATATAAGTCTACCTGCGGGCTTTTCAGTGTTACTGCCTCAGTTCCTTGCCAGACTAAAGGAGAAAAGATCTTTTAAAAATCCTTTGGGACTGATGGTTACCACTGTCACTACCAGTTTACCACCTAATGGCACTTACTGTTGATGGAGAGAAAAAAAAAGGACAAGTCATGTCGGATCCAGCTTGACCTACCCATGAACATGTGAACAGGAAGGTGAGAGGGAGAGGGGCAGTTTTCTTCATTTCCCAGAGGACTGGGAAGAAGGGACCAGGGAACCTTGGGGACCTGGAGGAAACTGTACTCAATCAGATGGCCATATGTCAACAACAGCCCAAGAACATCTCAGAGCTCCTGGCCTGTTTCAATCTGAGGGGGCTACAGTGTGATTTCCAGGTACCTGACTGGGGCCAGGCAATCCAAAGGTTGAGCCCTGTGAAAAGCGATTAACATTCCAGAGCAAAAGTGTTACCCGCAAGAAAGGCCGCTTCCGGGAGCACCTGGCCACTGAGCCAGGTGCAGGTTTGTCCCTGTGACCTCAGGGAGTCACTTGCAGATCGGATATCAACAGGTGAGAGGAGCAGTCACTGGCAATTTTATTGATGGAATTGGGTTTACAAATTACCCTCAAAACACCCTAAAGTGAAATATTAAATATTCCCCATTCCCTAGTGGACTCCTTCTGGATTTGAAAGAAGAAAAGGCAAAACACCACCTTTCCTAATAGCCATCCCCACTACAGTAATACCTATTCAGAAGTAGACTGAGGGTTCTCAGGATCGGCTATTATGAAAATTTGCTGGACAAACACAATGTAAAAATCCTGGGATCAAATAGCTTGATCCAATAAAATCAAGACATGATTACTACAAGCTGAAGACTCCAAAAAGCATCTATAGGCTGGTTCCTAGTGTGCTGGAAACTTCTTTTATTTTTTAATTTAATTTAATTTTATTTTTTTTTGCGGTACGCGGGCCTCTCACCGCCGCGGTCTCTCCCGTTGCGGAGCACAGGCTCCGGACGCACAGGCCCAGTGGCCACGGCTCACGGGCCCAGACGCTCCGCGGCACGTGGGATCCTCCCGGACCAGGGCACGAACCCGTGACCCCTGCATCGGCAGGCGGACTCTCAGCCACTGCGCCACCAGGGAAGCCCTGGAAACTTCTTTTAATGAATTAAATCACAGTCAGGTGTCCTTTAAAAGCTACAGCACTGCCAATATCTTAACATCCACATTCTGGTGGTAATTTGGGGTAAAGGTGTTCCCCTTGATCTCAGAGAGGGTAACTGTCCCCAGACATGCTTGAGTACTTGGATGATGGACTACAAACCATGGCCCTCAACTCTGGATGCACATTAGAATGACCAATTGCACATCCCCATCTCTGCCGATGGTCCAGGCAGTGGTATTTGTAAAGGTCCCCTTGATGATTCAGTGAAGTCTGGGATAAGAAACACTGCGCTAAAAGAAGAGAATTTGGGGCTTGTCTAGCCCAGCGTTTCTCAAACTTGTCTGGTTATCAGAATCACTGGGTGACTTGTGTTACACAGAGACTACAAGACACATTGCCCTGGAGAGTCCGATTCAGTAGGACTGGGAGAGGGCCCTGGAACCTATACATTTTTACAAGATCCCCACAGGATTCTTATGACCAGGCAAATTTGTTAAACCCTGATTTAATGTACCTCCTCATTTTATAGAGGCAGCCTGGTGTGATTCCTAATTGTTGGCTCCTCATTGGTAGAGTTGCTCCTGATGCATCTTGGTATTGATCTCAGAGCCTCATATACATAGTAGATGCTCAATAAATAATTTTTGAATGAATGAATAGAATAGTGGAAAAAGCAGGCAACCTGATTTCACATTTTTGACTTGGCCTCAATGACCACATAACCTTGGCCAGGTTGTCCAGTGGCTAAGACTCTGTGCTCCCAATGCAGGGGGCCTGGGTTAGATCCCTGGTCAGGGAACTAGATCCCACATGCCACAACTAAGAGTTCACATGCCACAACTAAAAAGATCCCGCATGCTGCAACGAAGATCCCACGTGCCACAACTAAGATCTGGTGTGGCCAAATAAATAAAAACAAATAAATAAAGGCTCAAGACTTTGTTTCTTCATCTCTTAAATGAAGATATTAAGACTGATTCCACCTACCTCCATAGGAATCAGATAAGATACTGTTTTCAAATAATTTTCATTTAAAGTTTCAGATATACATTACATATTCTCAGTGTAAACAAAGAAATTAAGGGCCAGAAAGGAAAAGTGAGAATGCTCACTTCACAGAGTTAAGAAATGACAGAGCTAGACCTAAAGCAAAGTTCCCTAATCCCAGCCAAGGCTACTCACCACTTTGCCACTGGGCATGGAATTTTCTGGAAAGTGGCTGAAATACTTCACCCAAACTAGAGTGATAGTTCAGAGAAGACATTTTTCTTCAAGATCCCCCAGAAGCCTATAAGTACTCAGAATTCTGAGCTTCAAGCTCCTTGGTGAGAAACCAAGGGCTACCCCAATGGAACATTAAGGTTCCTGCATTTTTTAACTAGAGCAGAACCGAGGAAGGGAAAATGGGTTTGCACATGTGCTGCCATCTGCACACAGAGAGGCCCAGCTGGGGGAGGAGGGGACACCATGGGGAGGGCGGTCTGTGAGAGGAGGACTCGGTCACTGTGCTCTCTCAGAGATGATGTCCAAGGCAACTATATGAAAGAAATGCACTGCAGCAGGACAGAATGGTCAACACAATTTCAAGTACTCTGATTAGACTTTTTATTCTTAGAATAACCTCTCAACACATGTACGCTAAATGTACATATACTGCAGACTGAGTCATGGGAAAATTGATGCATTAATGAGTTTGGGGGAGAAACTGAGACCAAGACTCTCTCTTAAAGACTCACTATTGCAGCCTTACTATTTTCTGAGGCAGCTGAAAGTGTTTTTGGTTTTGCTAGATCCATCTCTTCTATTTTTTTGAAGAAGAAAAAGAAAAGTTATGAACTACAAAGCAGGAACCAGGGCATAGTAAATCTATGGGTTGCCCGTGAAGCTTGGAACATTGTCACAAAGCCCCTGAGAAGTAAGGGAAAAGCTGACATCCTTAAAAGGGAAGTTCAGACATTTTCAAACCAGAACTTTAAGGTGGACATAGATGCTGACCCAGCCCCTCAAAGTGATGAGAGGAGCATAATGTCAATGCAGGCAGACTTTGATGAGCTGAAAGAGTCCAGACAGTGCAAAGCCACTCTACCTGCACTTCATGGGCCTGCTGTACTGGCTAAGAGCTGATATCAGGCTAGGTTCACTTTTTTTTTCCTTTAACGATCCCATGTTATTTTTAGGGATATTAATATGTCAAACTCCGGGGGAATGTAGCACTTGGAGATTTAAAAAAAAAAAAAATATATATATATATATATATATACCCATGTTTGCAAAATACATTAACTAATAATCGTGCTAAGATGCTAGGAAGGCCTCACTTTGTTCTTCCGAGTTCTGTTCTATTCCTTGGCTTACATTGTGCACACAGGTAAGGGTGTTCAAGAGCAATAGAGGGAGGCTGATGAGTGGGAGTACAACAAAGCAGCCTTCCACTCTAGGAAAAGAAGCAGAGCCCATACCCAGCCAAGGGCATGTCAGGCCATCTTTTTTGTATCAGAAGTCTAGAATCTCTAATTCATGATCCAGATATGATCCTTGGTTTTATTTCATTTGGCTATTAGGTAAAATACCAACTTGCCTGCTCATTAATGTCACTGTCTAGGGCAGAGCTTTTGCTCTAGAGCCTAGAATATAAGGCCTAGGTAATGCCTCATGTCCTCTCTGCACCGAATAATTTTCCCCTCTTTTTTTCCTTGGTGACCTCTTCCTTCAAGATCCAGATTAAATACCATTTCAATGTGACCCCTTCTTGTGGCCCCCCTTTAAACAAGCTTCTTTCTGTGGGACACATGAAAGGCAAGGTGGTAACATGGGAGAGGGGGGTGGAGGAATAACAACTTTTAGAAACAGAGACAGCTCTGCAGTTTACCTTGGGCAAATTGCTAACCTTTGTGAGAATCAGTTTGATGTAATCTAGTGACCTATAAAAACAAATAATGTGGGACTTCCCTGGTGGCCCAGTGGTTAAGACTTTGCCTTCCAGTGCATGGGGTGCAGGTTCAATCCCTGGCTGAGGAGCTAAGATCTCACATGCCTCGCAGCCAAAAACCAAAACATAAAACAGAAGCAATATTGTAACAAATTCAGTAAAGACTTTAAGAAATGGCCCACATCAAAAAAATCTTTTTTAAAATACATATAATGTGATCTATAAAAAGGTATGATGGTTTTTACCTGGGAAGATGGTGATGGTTAAATGAGATAATGATATGAAGAACCTAGCATAGGCTCTAGTACTATACTCAGGCATTAAAAAATGTTTCATTTCTTGGGCCTGGCATAAAATACATATGAAATACATTTATAGAATGAAGAAACTTCCATATATGCCCAAAACACAGCTCTAAAGCTTTTTTTTTTTTTTTTTTTTGCGTTACACAGGCCTCTCACTGTTGTGGCCTCTCCCATTGCGGAGCACAGGCTCCGGACGCGCAGGCTCAGTGCCCATGGCTCACAGGCCCAGCCGCTCCGCGGCATGTGGGATCTTCCCAGACCAGGGCATGAACCCGTGTCCCCTGCATCGACAGGCGGACTCTCAACCACTGCGCCACCAGGGAAGCCCCAGCTCTAAAGCTTTTAATAGACATATTTCAAAAGGATAGGAGTGGTCAGTATTACTCCTGAGTGTTATATCAGTCTTTTCCTCTGCATTTCCTCTCTCTCTTTATCCTTTTTGCTCTCAAGCTTAAGTCATCATAGAACATGAATGGCACATGCATTTTTTTTTTTTTTTTTTTTTTTTTTTTGCTGTACGTGGGCCTCTCACTGCTGTGGCCTCTCCCGTTGCGGAGCACAGGCTCCGGACACACAGGCTCCGCGGCCATGGCTCGCGGACCCAGCCGCTCCGCGGCATGTGGGATCTTCCGGGATCGGGGCACGAACCCGTGTCCCCTGCATCGGCAGGCGGACTCTCAACCACTGCGCCACCAGGGAAGCCCCAGGCACATGCATTTTATATCTGACCTAGACCACAAGGACATTCCCAGCAAGCCTGAAAACACAAATTTCCAACTTTGCAAATTCATACAGGTCCTAATGATCACTTCCTTTTCTCAAAGTACTAGTAAACTATGCATTGAGAAACCTGCCTTGGATCAACATCAGATTTGATGGTCCAGAGTTTAGAGACTCCTCCTCTTCTCCTTGATTTCCCATAAATGCAGGGCACCTTAGGACAAATAACACAACTTAAATCCTATCTCTGACCCACACAAATCTAAATCTGAGACTGTATAAAAGCTATTATACAAGAAATCTTATAAAAGCCCAAGTATGTTTCGAACGAAATGTTGATTATTTATCCAAATCTGTTTACCATTTTATATTCTAGAAATACACATACTATTTGAGGAGATCGATATACTTCTCTACCTAAGATTCCACAGATACCCAGTGATGCCCAGAGAAGAGGCCAACAGAGCATTGATGCACTGAATATTTTTCCTGAAATGTGAGTCTCACATTTGAAACCAGGGTTGGCCCTATACTGATGAGAAACACTATCCGAATAGTAAATGAGACACCATATGGCCACCCGGCCCCAATTCTGGATCTCCTAATGTAGTGAGCATTTGATGTGGATTCGTGCTGTCCAGCACCGCTTCTACTTGGGGAATTTCCCACCTTGGGAAGCTCACCTTGCCAAGGTAAAAGTCAGAAACTGATTTTTCAGGCCTCCCTTGGGGCTAGGTCCAGACCCATGGCCTAGGCTTGGGATCATTAGATGTCCCTTGGTCAAATGAGATACATTTCAAATGGGAAGAGAAAGATGAGAAGAAACAAGTCTCCATGTGGAACTTATCCTGACAGCTGATGGAGAATGTAGGAAGTCACCCTGCTCCCAGAGATGGCAGTAGGACTGGCCCAGTGTTAGGGTCCTGTGGGGTGAACTGGAATGCCTGCACCCACTGGCAGTACCAGCAGGGTCCCCAGTGGAACCCTCCACAAGTGCAATCTGGGAATTGCTCCTGGCCATACAGCATTTAAGCCTGAGTCTCTGGCCCGTCTGGAGGCTCTATCTGCCACCTAGTGTTATTTAGAAAATTCTTTTTCTATTTAAAATCCCTAGTAATGATTCTGCTCTTTGCGAGTGGTACCCTAACTGATTAATGTATATAACCAACCTTGGGCAAGTCATTCATGTCTATGGCCCTGAATTTTCTCAACTGAAAAATGAGGGCTAAATTACCCTAAAGTGCTGTCCAGTCCTAAAAATCTGTATTTATTTAACACTACAACCTGAATTTTCCAGGATGACTTTTCAGGTCAATTCACAGACCAGCCTTCTGAGGTCTTGCAATTTGGAGAAGAAAACCAGCACACACCATGTTTCAAAGTGCAATTTTTGTCACTAAAAACGATCATGTTTCTGTAGCATCATGGTCCCTTTCACTCAACAGACATTGTGAACAATGTGTTAGGCCAACATTGTCCCCATCAAGGAGGGGCACTGTATCACTATGGGAGACAAATGAGATAGGAGGAAATTAATGTTTTCAGATATTATGCCCACGAAATAAGCACTGTGTTAGGCAGTGTGTGTGAAATGTATGTGAATTGTCTCATGTTAATTTTCAGAATAATCCAGAGGTAAGATTATGATTTTCATTTTACACATGAGAAAACTGACACTGAAAGCCATTCAGATATTTTTCCAAGTTTACACAAGAAGTGAGTTTGGTAAGACTTAGTAAGTTAGAAGCAATACTTTAAAATACTAAAAGCATTTATAGTAAGGTAGTAAGCCTATACGGATTTAAATTTTTTCTCTATTTTTCAAAATTTCCATTACTCAGAAATACTCAAAAATAATTGTACTACTAATATTCAGAAAATTTAAAAGGAAGCTAATAAAATCTATAGTGAATTTGGTAGAACAAAGATTCAATCTAGGTCTTCTCTCTGTAAGTATGTCTCTGCCTACTAGTCAGGGTCAAATTTGTCATAAGGAGAGTCCATCTTTACCCTCATTACCAAGTTTCCTCAGTCAAAGAGGGCCTGAGAGTTGAAATTGTGTGTTCAAAATGAGGCACAAGTTCTTTTTGTCTGAATAACCTAGAAAATTCCTAATAAGGCTCATGATGAGCTTCCCAAGAGAATGGAATCTTAAAGAGGGTTTCAAAGATGGGAAGAAAGACAGTCAGATGCATACCAAGAATGAAAAGACTCTATAAGGAAAATATATATTCTTGTTTCCTTGTGCCCCCCCTTTTTTAAAATAATCTCCCCTATTAACTCAATTCGTTTACTAAAAACAGAAAACAAAATGAAAGCCTCGCGTCCTAATGTATATGATGCTCTTGCAGGAAACTACTAAATATTTATTAAGGCCATACCATACATGAAAGGGAGAAGGAAAGCATGAAGGCTGTTTCACATATTGTTACAAATCTGTAATGTTAGAATAAAAGGGAAAACTGATTCCTACCAATTATGAAAATGTACAGGACTAAATCAATTGCTCTGCTAGATCTGACTAGCATCTGGTCTGCAGCAGGGGCCAAATAGACCTCATTTGGGATATTTATGAAAAGTAACTTCTAAAACATAAATCAGGACTATAAAATCATCATCTGATTACCCCCAATTTTTAAAGCGGAGAAGAAAGTATATTCAAGTGTAAAATATGGTTTTGGAGAAGGGAGAAGGCAGGCAGCTTTAGCACAGAACAAGAAGCAAAAATCAAAGAGCAAGAAGAGGGAGGTATGAGTGTCCAATGCAGAAAATTTAGGCTGTGGCTTTCTGGACGTGGAGTACGGCGAGGAGTCAAAGCAATAGCAGCTTCATCCCGGCCCTTCCGCAAGCCAACGCTTTCATTTCAGCTGACGTTTTAGACCAGCTGAGAAGAAACTTGGGGCCTTACTCATCCAAATAATCACTTAGATTTGTTTTTCCTATTTAGATGTGGTCCTAAACCCCACCCCCAGCCCCCCGCAAAAAAACCTAAAGGAGAATTTATGAACCCAAGTATAAGAGGAAGAAAATATTGGTATATTGAGAAGTAAATAGGGTATATAGACATAGGGATTTGGCTTAGACACAGTTGTAATTTGTAACACGGAGATGGGCTAAAGACCCTGAAACTGCCCAGGGATCTGCATCAGGAAGATGACGTGAGTTCTTTGAACCTCATATGTCTCATCCTCTGTGATAAACGTGAATAGACAAATTCAAGTCATAACCAGATCCCATTTTCCCAGTTTTAAGGAATGCCTAATTTTAGACTCAACCAAGGTAGATTTCTATGGTTATATGATTTTTTAATTAGATAATTTCAAAATCCTGTTCTCCCATCTCTTCCCAAATCATGAAGAGGTTTACAACAATCCTGTCTTTAGCAGAGAGGGGCATGGAGGTTGGAGGGCTGGGAAGAGTGGGCTCTGAAGGGGAAAAAACAAAACAAAACAAAAACACTGAAAATAACTGGTTTGCAGAAATCTTTTCACTGATGGGAAAAGATTAAGCACTCCCAAACCATTGTTCAAAAAAAAAAAGACTTTTTCTAAAGATTTGTCTAATTTTAATGTATAAAATGACATTAAGAGGTTGTTAATTCATTCGACAAAGATTTTCAGCACATACTGTATGTCATGTGCTGTGGTAGAAGTGAAAGGCAGAGAATGAGAAACTTAGTTATCAATCCTTTTTGAGGGAATATACAGCTGAGTCAGGATAAAGAACATCAAGACATTATTTCAATGTTCTGTGGTAATAGAAATGAGAGACATGTTCAGAGCTGTGGGAGCACAGAGAACATGGGATATGAAGAAACATTTCCTGGGAGGAGTGATGCCTAGATAAATCCCTAAGAGTAACCTGGAGTAAGCCAGGGGAAGAAAGGGGCCTGTGCTGGGCAGGGGCCCTCTTGGAAGGGAAACACCCTGAGCAACAGCACAGAGATTACCAGCAGCCTGGTGGGTCAAGAGAACCAAAGGCTGTTCAGTGCTTCTGGAGTGTAAAGTGAAAAGTGAGAAATAGCAAAAGATGATTCCAGAAGGGCCAGATCAGAGGGAGCCTTATTAAGGGGGAGACATATCTTCTCTCAGAGAAGTTCATTCCCCACACAAAGGGCTAAATGTCAGTGTTATTCAGGAAGTCTAGAAGTTGTTAGGAGATTCCATTTTCCACCGGCAAAAATAACAAGCCAGAGACCATTGCTGATCACAGTTACCCACTTAGATGTTGCTACAGCCCAAAGTGCTGACAAAGTACCCAGAGTCCAGAGGAGCCTATGATGCCAGATGATACCAAAAGAGAAGAATGAGGGCTTCCCTGGTGGCGTAGTGGTTGAGAGTCCGTCTGCCGATGCAGGGGACACGGGTTCGTGCCCCAGTCCGGGGAAATCCCACATGCCGCGGAGCGACTGGGCCCGTGAGCCATGGCCACTGAGCCTGCGCGTCCGGAGCCTGTGCTCCGCAACGGGAGAGGCCACAACAGGGAGAGGCCCGCATACCGCAAAACAAAAAACAAAACAAAACAAAAGAGAAGAATGAAACTGGAAGGTGACATTTGGAAGATTACAACTGGTTGTGGTAGTGAAAAATCGGGAACGTAGGCTCTGCCAGAATCAGAAGAGGCAGCCACAGAGGATAATTCTCTGTCCTCTGTAGGGAGTTGCTGACATCTGTTGGTTTCTTGTGGGTTTATTTGTTTTTAATTAACGCAAGAGAGGATTACCCTGAAATTTCTAGTTAGCGCTGCTTCTCCTCCTTAACAAATCAGTATTTGTAAATTTAATGCCTCTCAGTTATGTAACAATTTGTTCTTCTCAAACATTTTCATGAACTTTCCCTCATCTACTCCTGAGAGGGAGATAGATGGGAGTTGTTACTGCCATCTTTCAGGTGAGTACACCGAAGATACCCTCCAGAAAGAATGAATACGTTGCTCTAGGTCATCCAGCCAACCAGGTGTGAGAATCCTGCCTTCCGACCCAAATCCAGGCACTCCCTGGTGACAGTGTCTGAAAGTCTGAAATAACAAGTGACTTATGAACAGAAAGACTGAACAGTGTTGGCTTAATTATTCTGTCTGTTTTCAGGAACCTAGAGTCCATACACAAAACTGCCTTTTGGAGATTCCAGAGAAATGAAAGAGGAATGGAGGAAGTAAAGCAGCTTTAGAGTCAAACAGATCAAACCTTTAAAATCTGTTATTTACTAGCTGCATGGTTTTAAGCAAGTTGATGCTTTTAAATCTCAGTTTTCTCATTTGTGAATTGGGAATAATAAAATATTCCTCAAAAAGAATTAAAAGTAATAGAAGAAAAGCATTTGAGGAGAGTATCTGCTATTAAGTAGGTACTAAGTCAATGGTGGCTACCACGAATATGACCATTATTCTGCACCAATTTACACTCTTTGTTCCAAAGGGTAAGACTGGAAACTCTCTGAGCAAAATACAGAAAGTTTTGCCCTATATACACTAAAAAAGCTTTGAAATATCAAGAGCTCACTTTTGGCTGCACATTGATGCATCTGTTCTTTCTGAGCACCCAGTAACCAGTTGGAATAATGTCCTAATGCCTCCGTGAACTAGTTTATTATTAATTTCCCTCTGCTGATCAAGACAGAGAGGATACAAATCATTGATCACCAAGCAATTGTTTCTCCATGCTTGCGATATGATTAAATGGTCTGCAATGTTGAAAAAGTTGATTAAGGGGAGAAAAGTGATAAAACAGATGTTGAATAAAAAAACACAATTTCCCATTGAATAAAGTAGTAGTTGTGCCCATGAGAATTAGCTACACAATACATTCTTCCCTCAATGGCTTGAGAGACATTCTGTTCCTGTTCATTTGCTCCCTAGAAAAAAAGCCCAACCCCCTCAAGGGAGTCATGAATTATTCTGTTTATTACCTTAGTCTGTAATGTACTCTATATCTTTTCTTAAGTGTACAGACTTTAAGGTTAAAATTCAGTGTGTTTCTTAACGCTTACTTCGGTCTAGGCGTCTAACAAGAGGCACCACGCCTTTCATGAACTTTAATGACAACTTCAGCAAGCTGGTTTGCTCTCACACTCAAAGAACCAAGAGTGAAATGTAATATCTCCATGCACCTCTTGAGCTGTTGCACAAGAAAAGGCACCAAGAGCTCTTTTCAAGTGGCTTTTTGCTAGACACTCTCTACAGCCTAGTAAGCATAAGAGTGCCTCAGGGTTTGCCAACATTTTCCTTCCTCAGGGTAAAAATAAATAAAATTTAAAAGGAATGGAGCGATAAGTGGGTAAAAATAAAACCAGAGACCTGACATAACACTGTATTATTCAAATGATCTAAAGCATTCCAAGTGGGAAAAAAGAAATGTAAATATCACCAGTGTGACCAACCTAAAGAAGACATAGAACAAATTATTTGCTATTTGGTTTCTGTTTAACATTCATAAGAAGTTTTTAAACAGTTCCCTCATTACCCCCGTACCCCAAAATATAAAGAAGTTGAGTTTCACCACCTAAGACTATTGAGCTTCATTTTTAGGATTCTGTGTAAAAAGGAGTTAAGATATTTTTTTGTAGAAAAAGATGAGGTATGAATGATGATTAAGACATAGAAAGGAAAATTTTGTAAGAACAGGCTTCTCGTACCCTACTTACTGAGTACTACTGCTAAGTTAAGCTCCTGTTGCCAGGAGTTCACATTCTGAAGCACTTAGATTCCAATCAGAAATTTTTCAGGTCATTTCAAATTAAGCCATCTGCCATTTTTTGTTTTTTTTTTCAAACTAAGTCATAGTCATTAATCTTTTTATCAAATATTTTTACCTAACTTCAGAGCACTTGGTAGGATTGTACTTCCTTGTGTTAGGTGGAGCCAGTAACTAGTTCTTTTTTTTTCTTTTTTTTTCAATAAATTTATTTTTAGTTATTTATTTTTGGCTGTGTTGTGTTTTCATTGCTGTGAGCGGGCTTTTCTCTAGTTGCGGCGAGCAGAGGCTACTCTTCGTTGCAGTGCATGGGCTTCTCATTGCAGTGGCTTCTCTTGTTGTGGAGCATGGACTCTAGGCATGTGGGCTTCAGTAGTTGTGGCACACGGGCTCAGTAGTTGTGGTGCACGGGCTTAGTTGCTCTGCGGCATGTGGGATCTTCCCAGACCAAGGCTTGAACCCGTGTCCCCTGCATTGGGAGGCAGATTCTTAACCACTGTGCTACCAGGGAAGTCCCCAAGGACTACTTCTGACCAATATCTTCCAAGCAGAAATGATACATGTCACATCTGAATTGTGCATTTAATTCCTGGAGTCATTCTCTAGAGATTTCACTTTCCCTTTGATCTGATAATTGGCAGTTCTCCAGATGATTGCTCTGTCATCCTGGGTCCAGAAATGAAGACAACCATGACAAGAAGCATCTGACTAAGTGGCTGTGGACATGTGATATATGAGAGGTATAAACCTTCCTTGTTTTAGGTCACTGAGATGTGGGGGTTTTGTTACAGCAGCATAGCCTAACCCATGCTGGTTGATACACTTGACTTTTCATAACTGTACATGCTCTAACTCACTGAAGTAACTTCCCCCATTCAGGAGTACTGTTCCCTCTCACACCCTCTCTCTTCTCTCCTATTAATTCAGCCACAGCACTAATTCAATCTAAAACTCTCTGCTGTACTGTGGTTAACAAATTTGATGTTGACAGAACACAGTAATTTATGGCCAGAATCTTAATTTATTTATTGAGCACTTTATTAACCTATACCTTTTGCAGCCTGTGCATTTTTAATGGGTTTATAGTGGGATTATTCATTTATCCCTGTGTGTGAAATGCGTCCTTCATAATTCACCTGTGGCATTACCAGATATTAATTATCAGGATCAGGATCCCACTAATAGTGAGACCACTAATTGTGAAGATAAAATACATTCTCTTGTACTTTGCAAAATCCCTTGCCATTCCCAATAGCAGCGGCAGCACATTTTATTAAATTTAGATTACTGGGTTTGAATCTAATTTAGATCACTAACTTGACTAACACATTTCTGATATTATAAGCGTGGGATAGGAAGGAGCAATATGATTATGAATAAATAAATATTTTATTCCATCCATTGATAAAACAATTTAAAGATGTATTTTTCTACAATGTTCAGTGTTCTAGAAACAAAAATTAAATGCCCATTTTAGGCTATTCCCAGATTAGGCATATATCAAAGTTCTTTGATTACAAGCCCAAGAGTCCATCTTTGAATAATAAGCAAAAATGGGTATTATTGGGATGATATGGAAAAGCTCACAGGGTCTAAAAGAAGGCTGAATAAAATGGCTTAAGATGTACAGGAATCAAGCAGTTCTAAAGGGTCTTGGCAAAAAAGAATGGCTAGGTTACTAGTTTTTTAAATTCCCTTTATTTACTAGTTTTTAAAAATCTCCTTCCATTGCATGGTCCATAATCTCTCCATTCAATCCTTGTTTCACTTCTCAGAATTTATTTTTTTAAGAAATCATAGTGTATATAATTTCTTTGAAATATGGACACCTATTTAAAATCTTCCTTTATTTTCTGTGAATAATTCACCATGTGGAAGACATTCTTTTTTGTTTGTTTGTTTGCGGTACACAGGCCTCGCACTGTTGTGGCCTCTCCCGTTGCAGAGCACAGGCTCCGGATGCACAGGCTCAGCGGCCATGGCTCACACGCCCAGCCACTCCGCGGCATGTGGGATCTTCCTGGACCGGGGCACGAACCCGTGTCCCCTACATCGGCAGGCGGACTCTCAACCACTGCGCCACCAGGGAAGCCCTGGAAGACATTCTTCATCTTCCTTTTGTTTATGTTCCTTTCCTCACTTTCTTTTACAGATTTTCATACATAGTTCCCATCTTTCCACTTATTTTTCATAGGAGTCACTACCTGCTTGAGACTATCATAGGACTGACTTACTGGAAGATGGAAGAAGAAACTGGGGAGTTCACAGTCCTCACTTAATTTTGTGGTTGTATTACTCAGCTATCACAGCATTAGAGATGTTTAATAAATCATGTAAAACTCAGTGTCTTACAAAACACTTGTTCATGAGTTTGTGAGTTGGCTGGAAAAGCTTTTCTTCAGCTGGGCTTGCCTCCATGCTCCCTGTAATGTTAATGTCTTCTCCATCTCACTCTGGGGCCAGGTGAAGAGGAAGTAGCTACCTGGTGCATACTTTTCTCATGGCAATCACAGGAGCACAAGAGAGCTAGCCAAACTATGCATACACATTTCAAGCTTCTGTTTGCATCATATTTGGTAACTTCCCATTGGCCAAAGCAAGTCACATGATGATGCCCAAAGTCAAGGAATGAGAAATATACTCTGCCACCATAAGCCATGGAAGAGCATGGATATATAATTCCATGGATGGAGGGAATAAATAATACCACAGTTGCCTTTAGCAAACTGCTGTCCTGGGGCCTTTCCTCCTCACTGTTTTGGGCTTCATGCAGTCAGTGCGATTCACAGTAAAGCCATTAGGTAACAAGTCCTCTGGCTTCTGATCTGGCAGTTACTGGTTTCCTCTTTTACCTTCTCCTTTTACCCTTCACTCGTTACCTCTAACATTCTCTCTCTCAGTGAACTGTATCATGATAGACAATAGAAATAGCATGTCAGTAAGTTTCCTCCTTCAAATCTACCTTCCCCACCTTTCAGTGGTTGGAATGAGGTCTTTCTAGAGGCTTCAGTGATTGAAATGAGGTCCTTCTAGAGGCGTTTCCAACCTCTCCTTTGATCTGTTTTTGGCCCCAGATGCATCGTTGTCCACGTCCATCAGATTTATGGCACAATAATCTTGCATCCTTATCCAAGGATAATGCAAGGATCCATATTGCTACTCTCAGCAAGCTCCCATATCTCAGCCCAGAAGCCACAGCATGTGCGCTTCTTGCTTTATGGTTTGGGTTGTATCGTTTTTCTTTGGTTGCATCGAATAAAAAGATTATTTTCTTTTTCTTTTAAGTTTCGGGTGGGTTTTGAGGGTCAAAATGTTTGACTTTGCCATTTTTAAGTGGAAGCCACAAGATTATATGTTGAGTGTGCAATCAAATTAGAAACCCCAGGATCTTTTTTATATTTTGTTCTACTCAATCGTGTCATCTGATACTATAGTTATACAGTTGAGTTTCTAGATTTAAGAGCATAGCTCTAAATTTATCCTTGTTAAATGATGTCTTGTTAAATTCAGCCTTGTCTGAGATTTTGAAGGATCCTAATCCTGGCATCCAGTATATTTATCTAGCCCTTCCATCTTCCCATCATTCATAAATCCAGACAACTTACTGTTAATGTGCTCATCCAATCACGGCTAAAACTGTTGAATCAGGGCCAGCTAAAGGCAGCCATCCCTACCTCTCCCGCAGTCTGTCAGTCACCACGATAGATTTAACCTACATTTATCCATCTTGTGTCCAGAGATAACGTGATATGTTTTGTCAAATGGTTACTGAAATTCAGATACTTTTGTCTGCAGCATTCTCTGATCAGCTAGAGTAGGGAGCTGTTATGGTCTGAAAGAGTCCCCCCCAAAATTCACATGTTGAAATCCTAATGCCTATTTTGATGGTACTAGGAGGTGGGGCCCTTGGAAGATGATTAGTCATGAGAGTGGACCCCTCATGAGTAGGATTATTTCCCTGATAAAAGAGGCCTGACAGAGCTCCCTAGCCTTTTCCACCATGTGAAGATACAATAAGAATTTGACTGGGACTTCCCTGGTGGTCCAGTGGTTAACACTTTGCCTTCCAATGCAGGGGGTGTGGGTTTGATCCCTGGTCAGGGAGCTAAGATCCCACATGCCTCGTGGCCAAAAAACCAAAAACATAAAACAGAAGCAATATTGTAGCAAATTCAATAAAGACTTTTTTATGGTCCACATCAAAAAAAAAAAGATGTTGACTACTCAAAAGAGGGCCCTCAACCAACCATGATGGTAACCTGATCTCAGGCTTCCAGTCTCCAGAACTGTGAGAAATTAATTCCTGTTGTTTATAAGCTACCCAGTCTGTGGCATTTTACTATAGCAGCTGAATGGACTAAGACAGGAGCTAATAATTTTAGAAGTGGACAAAGACAATAATGACAAAGCAAAAGAAAAAGAAGAAGAAAGAGGAATAGGAGGAGAAGAAAAGGGGTGGGGGAAGTGGGGAGAAAAAGGAAGAGGAGGAAGAACATAAAAATTTAAAGAATAATTAAGAAAAATAAAGAGAATAAAAAAACTGATAATATAATACAACCATAGAACAAAAGAGAATTGCAGAGTATTTTAAATCCCATTCCTGATTTTTTAAATAAAGTAAGGTATTTCTATTTTTTAAAATTTATTTATTTAATTTATTTAGTTTTGGCTGTATTGTGTCTTCGTTGCTGCATGCGGGCTTTCTCTAGTTGCGATGAGCGGGGGCTTCTCTTCGTTGTGGTGCGCAGTCTTCTCATTGCGCTGGCACCTCTTGTTGTGGAGCACGGGCTCAAGGTGCACGGGCTTCAGTAGTTGTGGTGTGTGGGCTCAGTAGCTGTGGCTCACAGGCTCTAGAGTGCAGGCTCAGTAGTTGTGGCACACGGGCTTAGTTGCTCCACAGCATGTGGGATCTTCCCGGACCAGGGCTTGAACCCGTGCCTCCTGCGTTGGCAGGCGGATTCTTAACCACTGCGCCACCAGGGAAGTCCCCCATTCCTGATATTAAGGAAAGTAAATATCTAAACCAGGGTCACTAAAACTATGTTCTGCAGAACAAAATACTTAGAAGTGTCACAGCACAGAATAGATGCTTTAACTACAGAACTTCTCAGAGCATTTAATGTGCTAGTCTCCAAAAGGGATATAGTATCCAGAATTGATGAAAAGTATTCGATCAGGATCTCTTTTCACACTAGCCATCTCTCAGGATGGGGTTACCAGACTACATTTTGTGAAGTGCTGGCATTAAACAACCCATTTTATTATTTGACCTATTTAGAGAGCACATGGAAATGCTCGTCAAGTTTACCTTGACTTTACGAAGAGGAATCGCTTTAGTTTGACTTTCTTCATTGAAAAAAGGAAGGTAAAGCACTGCTTTGTGATGTTTAGCTCCAGAGACTAGAGTCAAAATTCATACAGGAAACCAGACCTGAGTTAGAAAAAGCTAGCAGGAGAAAGATGAAAAAGGATTAAACTTGAAGGCAGATCCATGCTCTGCCACTTACTGACCAGAGAACACTGTTTGGGCAAAGAATCTACCTCTCTGTGTTTCAGTTTTCTCCTCTGTAAAGTGGGAATAATACTCATCCTTCCTAGATCACAGAGCTGTTGTGCATATCAAATGAGATAATGTCTATGAAAATGTACTGTACAGGCAAAGCATTTTAAAACTGTAAACACATATTACACAGGAGATGCTAACAGCTATACCAAGAAAACCAGTAGCTTAACATAACAAAGATCTTTTTCATGCTCAAGTCACATTTCATTGCAGGTCATTGAGGTGGGTGGTAGTGTTGGCACCCTCCACTTAGTCATGCAGAGACCCCCTTCCATGTGGTGGTGTTACCACCCTCATTATGTGACTTCCAAGGTACTGTGGAGCTGGACCAGAGAATGGAGGTTAAGAGTACAAGGAAGTTCCGAATGGACCATCCCATGAGCCAGAACAGAGACTCACGGACCCAACATATCTGCCAGTGGCTGGAAAAGTAGTTCAGGCATGTTTCCAGGAAAAGAAGAGAAGCATATGCACTGGCATTCACTGACACAAGATATTGCTAGTAGGTGAGTAAAAGTAGGAAAAGATGGTAACCACCTACAGTGCCTTGCACCCCGCCAGCCCAAGGGCCATTCTCTATGAAACCATCTAAATCTATGATCCAACTTAACTGACTCAAAAGGAGGATTTCACATTTCAAACTGACAAAGTATAATTTAAATCTATTCACTAAATAAAAAAGAATTTTTGAGTATTGAAAACCAGGCAATGAGTCCTCATTAGAACTTTCTAATAATTAAGTAAAAGCTAATGCTCTCAGAAAAAAATCCCCCTCCCTTCCTCACAGTATGAGGTGCAGCATGCCTTAAGGTAATATGCCACTTACAGAAAAGCTAAATAAGAAGCCCATTAACTGTTTCTAATAATATTTTATCTTGTTACAAAGACAGTAAATTTTCATTGTAGAAATGTTTAATATAGATAAGCAGCTATTATTCAAAAATAAGTGCTATTAACATTTTCTTTTAACTATTTTGTATCACATGAAGGTTAAAGATTTGACGACTGCTTCTCCATAAAGAAAAACATGAATGAAACGTGTCTCTCCCCTCATCTGCCTTCTGCATAACTTAATTCTTGTTCACTCTCTGGCAATGGTGGAGAAAGCCTGTTTGCCACCCAGCTCAATCAACAGCAGTAACCTCACCCAGCAAATTGGTTATCTGTTGCTGAGTAACAAACTACCCCTAAAATTAGTGTCTTCAAGGACCAACAACCATTTATTACTGCTCATAATTCTGTGGGTTAACTGGGCTCAGCTGGGTGATTCTTCTGCTCTAGGTGGTATTGGCTGTGGCTACAGTTCTGCAGAGATTCAGATGGGCTGGAGCATTAAGATGGCTGACCCACATGGCTGGGAGCTGGTGCTGGAGGTCAGCTGAAAGCTCAGCGTGAGCTGTTAATGGAGCACCTCAGTTCCCCACCACATGGGCACCTCCACGTGATTTGAGCTCCTCACAACGTAGAGTCTGGGCTCCAAAAGGTGAAGGTATAAGCTGCAGATTTCTTAAGGCCCAGCCTCAAAAGTTACATGGCGTCAGTTATGTCACATTCTTTTAGTCGAAATAGATCACAGTTCAGACCAGATTCAAGGGGAGGATAAGTAGACAAATAACAGCATCACATTGCAAAAGAACACAAAGAGGGAAAATATTGCTGTGGAATATTCTTTGGAAACACACTTTTCCACCTGTTTAGCACGTGTATCTTGCTCTAGTCAGTGCTTGTAAGGACCCTTCCCACCCAAATCAGGTCTATGGCTACAAGACATCTATACAAAGTTACGGCTACAACCTCTTGTGCCCAGAGATTTTCTCCAAATCCTACACCCTACCCTTTATTTCAAGCCTTCCCATTCTTTAAGGTGGCTTTCCAGGACTTGTACCTAGACACTGCTTCTCTGCCCGGTCTCTGTAATTAACAACTCATTATAAGAGCAGAGGCTGCTCTGGCACGTCTCTCTGAGAGGAGCTTAGAGACTGAAAGCATGGTTGGAAGTGGAAGTCAGAAGCATGTTGTTTATACATGGGTTGTAGATTTATTGGGATGACGGGGTTGGGGGAGGGTGCATGATGGAGCTCATGAGGGAGTTAAAGTCATGTGGTGCTGTCACTGAAGAGCACTGCGTCCAGAAAACAACTGGAGGTGGAGGAAAGGAGGTTCCTTCTCCAAACACGGCATCTCCAAACTCACAGACATACACACACACACACACAGAAAACCACATGCTCACACCCATACCCACATACCACTCACACAAAACACGCACAAATACACACTCACACACACTCACGCGTACATTCACATAAACACTGTACACTTACAAACACATTCACGTATTCTCACAGACCCACACATACTTTCACATAAACACACAGATGCTCACACGCTCACACAAAGATATGCACATTTGCACACACTCATCCAATCACTTAACCGAAGCCCAATCTTCCAGTCGCTTAGCAGTTCTAGAGGGGAGCAAGGGGGTCAGTGGTTTCCCTTGAGCTCATTCTCCAAAAGTGGTACCCTTTCAACAATTTTTAGCTTGTGAGTGGCCATGGTGCTTATCGACTGTGATCCTGAGATGAAAGAGTGTGAAAGAAACACCGCGAAGAGAATGTAGTCAAAAGGGAGGGCTGTCTTTGTGCTTACTCTTCCACACCACCAACTGGCACGCGCCCCACCATGTCCCCCACAGGCCCACCTTCCCGCCCTTAGAAACTAGATGTGCCTCTGCTCAAAGCCCCACTTATCTGGGGGCGGGAGAGGCAGACCAGGGGTCCTGGAGACACTTTCTGGTGGCAGCTTTCTCCACAGAGATGTTGGTCAATGATTGGATGAAGCCTGCACAGGCCCAGGGGACTGGATTCCAAGAAAAGATTGTGCAACAGAGGGTTTTCCATTGTGTGGACGTCAATTGTGGGCTTCAGAAAGCAGAAGGAAGCCAATTCAGGGAAGTATTTGCAGAGGTGAGGGGAAGAAGAGGTCAAGGTTACACTAGGGCAACGGGATGGAAAGTGAGTGGAAACTGAGAGCTTTTCTAAAAATTCGCCAGCCTTTACCATGTTTAATATTTCTTTAGTATTGTGAAAATAAAAGGGTCAAAGGGAGATAAAGGTGAGCTTTTATCCAATTGAGGATGCATACTGTTTTTGTGCCTTTGCACATTCATTTCATTTTAGTGTCAAAGAAAAACCAGCACGTCAAAATCCCATGCACACAGTTCATTTGTTTTATTGGGAAGGTTGAAGCAAAATCATTTGAAAACACCACTACTTTCTATCATGATGCATACGTCAAACTTTCAACTTCAAACATAACCTCCAAAAATATCAAAGTTGATTTTTTTTTCTTTTTCAGTTAAGTGTACAATGACAAAGGTACCGATGTTAGGCTCCAAAAGAATACCTCCGCCTCACACTGACTTGTCATCACTGAAGGCTGATAAGTCAGAGGTAAGAAAAACAAGGACTGCAGAGTCAAGTCTGGTCAGCCCAACAAATACTTACTGAGCATCTTCCATGCATCAGGCACTATTCTGTGTGCTGGAGATAATAAGATGAATAAAAAAGATCTCTTTCCTTCAATGGTGTATAGCCTAGTAAGGCTGGCAGAAGAGAAAGGAGATATTATTTTTAAATGGGTGAGGGATGCACATGGTGCCGTGGGACCCTAGAGGAGAAACACTTAGCGCTGCCCAGAGAAGGCACTAGAGCTGAAAGATATTCAGGCAAAAAAAAAAAAAGCAGCTGACAAGAGGACAATCCAGCTTAAGAAGAGGCCAAGACTTGAAATAGCAAGGTGTGTGCAGAGAACAAACCCTAAACCATCCAAAGCCTCCCGGGTAGTCCGTGTTAGTCAAGGAGCAGCAGGAGATGACGTACGGTAGGTGGGCAGGGGGAAAAGACTTCTGCATGCTTGTAAGGAGCTTAAACTTACCCGGAGGTAACAGGAGACAGGGGACTCACATGGCCAGATTTGTATTTTTAAATAGAGTCCCTCAGTCAGCACTAAGAGGATAGATAGGAAAAGGGTTAAGACCTGAGGCAGGGGACCAGGTGGTAGGCTGGTGCAACAGTACCAACAAGAAATGATAGGGCTGGAGCCAGAACAGTGTTTGAAGGCTTAGTGAAGAGGAAATGGATTCAGAAAATATTTAGGGGAAAAAAATTGACAGCATGCTTTTAATTAGGCTTTGGAAGGGGAAAGAGAAGAGAAGGTATCTCAGGGGACTGGTGCGATTAATTAAGAGAAGGGCTCTAGAAGGAGGAGCAAGACTTGGGGGAATTTGAGGAGGTGGCTATGGGAAACATGAAGATAAGGAGTCTGGAAGAGACCAACCAGAGAAACCCAAAGCTCAAAGCTGCCAAGAGCAGTCAGGAGAAGAAAAAGAGTCTCAGGAATTAGAAGCCAGGATGGATGGACATCTCCCAGGGTATAGGGTGAGAAAATTCGTGGATGAGGCAGAAAACAATATAATTATACCAGAGGCCTTCATTCAATCAGCATGGGTTACAAGTGTGTGCTTGTTATAGAATGTTGTATGCGTGTAGAAGCTTGGTACTGAATGGTCTGAGTTGTGTATTGGGTGAAAGCCCAGAAAAAACCAGAGAAATCGTGGTGCCTGAAGTCAAGTGGCTAGTCCAATCTTACAATTCCTTTTCCTGCCAACTGTCCTTCCTCCCTCTTCTGGTCACCCATAGATGGTACAACAATGGCAGCTGAATGTTTTCACTCTCTGTGAAGCACTCACCATGCCCCAGGATCTGGGTTGAGCTCTAAAGTTACCAGATTGTAAAAGTATGTCCCTGCCCTGGTGTGGTTGAGCTTTCTCTTGTTGGCTGGTTGCTATTTTATCCCCTTGCTTGCCTATTTACCACAGCCAGGCTAGATCTAAGTCATTTATTTTCCTACCCCCTACAAACCGGTCATAATTTCTGCCTCACCTAGTAGAACCGAGATGCCCCTTCTTTTGGCTTTTTTGTTTTGTGCTTTATTTTTGTGGCCTGGAAGTTTCTACAGGCCTTACAGGAGGGTCAGTTGTGGTGACGCGAGACAGGGAGCTACAAGACGCTTGCTACTTAATACAGAACAAAGAGCAGATATTAGCCCTCTCCTTAGCCTTCCTGTCCCCCGCCTCCAAGCTGAGTTTTCATGGCTACTTTTTCTCCTCTCTCCTCCTCCATTCTTCAAGGTCACCCCTCCCACTCCTTAAATGGAAAGAAGTTTACATCCTAAACTTGGACATCATTAGAGGCCATGGTTGTCTCAAAAGAAGAAACCCTGCTTTCACCTTCATTCATTCATTTATTCAATTAATTCATATTGAGAGCCCACCATGCACCAGCATCTGGTTATAGTGCAGGGGGTGTGGTAATGGACATGGCAGACAAAAATTCCTGCCTTTGTGGAGTTTATATTCGTGTAAACTTTAGCTCACTGCCTAGCAGGGCAGCATTAACATATACACACAAGTGGGGAACTAAGCAGACTCTAAGACCCCCACCTGGGATATTAGTTCAAGATGGTGGGGTAGAAGGCCATGCACTCACGTCCTCTTGCAGAGCACCGACCGGAATCACAACCAACTGCTGAACAAGCATCGACAGGAAGACACTGGAACTCACCAAAAAGATACCCCACATCCAAAGACAAAGGGGAAGCCACAGTGAGACAGTAGGAGGGGCTCAATCACAATAAAATCAAATCCCATAACTGCTGGGTGGGTGACTCACAGACTGGAGAACACTTATACCACAGAAGTCCACCCATTGGAGTGAAGGTTCTCAGCCCCACGTCAGGCTTCCCATCCTGGGGGTGTGGCAATGGGAGGAGGAATTCCCAGAGAATCAAACTTTGAAGGCCAGCAGGATTTCATTGCAGGACTTTGAAAGGACTGGGAGAAACAGAGACTCCACCCTTAGAGCTCACACACAAAGTAATGTGCTCATTGAGACCCAGGGGAAGGAGCAGGGACCCCATAGGAGACTGAACCAGACCTACCTGCTAGTGTTGGAGGGTCTCCTGCAGAGGTGGGGGGTGGCTGTGTCTCACTGTGAGGACAAGGACACTGGCACCAGAAGTTCTGGGAAGTACTCCTTGGTGTGAGCCCTCCCAGAGTCTGCCATTAGCCCCACCAAAGAGCCAGGTAAGCTCCAATGTTGGGTCGCCTCAGGCCAAACAACCAACAGGGAGGGAACCCAGCCCCACCCATCAGAAGAGAAGCGGATTAAAGTTTTACTGATCTCTGCCCACCAGAGCAACACCCAGCTCTACCCACCACCAGTCCCTCCCATCAGGAAACTTGCACAAGCCTCATAGATAGCCTAATCCACCAGAGGGCAGACAACAGAAGCAAGAACTACAATCCTGCACCCTGTGGAACAAAAACCACATTCACAGAAAGACAGACAACATGAAAAGGCAGAGGGCTATGTACCAGATGAAGAGACAAGATAAAACCCCAGAAAAACAATTAAATGAAGTGGAGATAGGCAACCTTCCATAAAAGAATTCAGAATAATGATAGTGAAGATGATCCAGGACCTCGGGAAAAGAATGGAGGCAGAGATCGAGAAGATGCAAGAAATGTTTAACAAAGACCTAGAAGAATTAAAGGACAAACACCTAGAAGAATTAAAGAACAAACACAAACAGAGATGAACAATACAATAACTGAAATTAAAAATACACTAGAAGGAATCAATAGCAGAATAACTGAGGCAGAAGAACAGATAACTGACCTGGAAAACACAATGGTGGAATTCACTGCTGCAGAACAGAATAAAGAAAAAAAGAATGAAAAGAAATGAAGACAGCCTAAGAGACAAGTGGGACAACATTAAACACAACATCATTTGCATTATAGGGGTACAGAAGGAGAAGAGAGAGATAAAGGACCCAAGAAAATATTTGAAGAGATTATAGTCGAAAACTTACCTAACATGGGAAAGGAAATAGCCACCCAAGTCCAGGAAGCTCAGAGAGTGCCAGGCAGGATAAACCCAAGGAGAAACACACTGAGACACATAGTAATCAAATTGACAAAAATTAAAGACAAAGAAAAATTATTGAAAGCAACAAGGGAAAATTGACAAATAACATACAAGGGACCTCCCAGAAGATTAACAGCTAATTTCACAACAGAAACTCTACAAGCCAGAGGGAGTAGCATGATATATTTAAAGTGATGAAAGGGAAGAATCTACAACCAAGATTACTCTACCTGGCAAGGATCTCATTCAGATTTGACAAAGAAATCAAAAGCTTTACAGACAAGCAAAAGCTAAGAGAATTCAGCACCACCAAACCAGCTCTACAACAAATGCTAAACGAACTTCTCTAGGTGGGGAACACAGAGAAGAAAAGGACCTACAAAAACAAATGCATAACAATTAAGAAAATGGTCATAGGAACATACATATCGATAATTACTTTAAACATGAATGGATTAAATGCTCCAGCCAAAAGACACAGGCTTACTGAATGGATACAAAAACAAGATCCATATATATGCTGTCTACAACAGACCCACTTCAGACCTAGGGACACTGAAAGTGAGGGAATGGAAAAAGATATTCCATGCAAATGGAAATCAAAAGAAAGCTGGAGTAGCAATACTCATATCAGATAAAATAGACTTTAAAATAAAGAATGTTACAAGAGACAAGGAAGGACACTACATAATGATCAAGGGATCAATCCAAGAAGATATAACAATTATATATGCACCTAACATAGGAGCACCTTAATACAAAAGGCAACTGCTAACAGCTATAAAAGAGGAAATCAACAGTAACACAGTAATAGTGGGGGACTTTAACACCTCACTTACACCAATGGACAGATCATCCAAACAGAAAATTAATAAGGAAACACAAGCTTTAACTGACACAATAGACCAGATACATTTTATTGATATTTATAGGACATTCCATCCAAAAACAGCAGATTGCACTTTCTTCTCAAGTGCACATGGAACATTCTCCAGGATAGATCACATCTTGGGTCACAAATCAAGCCTCAGTAAATTTGAGAAAATTGAAATCATATCAAGCATCTTTTCAGACCACAACACTATGAGATTAGAAATCAATTACAGGGAAAAAAATGTAAAAAACACAAACACATGGAGACTACAAACTACATTACTAAACAACCAAGACATGACTGAAGAAATCAAAGAGGAAATCAAAAAATACCTAAAGACAAATGACAATGAAAACACGACAATCCAAAACCTATGGGATGCAGCAAAAGCACTTCTAAGAGGGAAGTTTATAGAAATAAAAGCCTACCTCAAGAAATAAGAAAAATCTCAAATAAACAATCTAACCTTACACCTAAAGGAACTAGAGAAAGAAAAACAAACAAAACCCAAGGTTAGTAGAAGGAAAGAAATCATAAAGATCAGAGCAGAAATAAATGAAATAGAAACAAAGAAAACAATAGCTAAGATCAATAAAACTGAAAACTGGTTCTTTGAGAAGATAAACAAAATTGATAAACCATTAGCCAAACTCATCAAGAAAAAGAGGGAGAGGACTCAAATCAATAAAATTAGAAATGAAAAAGGAGAAGTTACAACAGACACCACAGAAATACAAAGCATCCTAAGAGACTACTACAAGCAACTCTATGCCAATAAAATGGACAACCTGGAAGAAGTGGACAAATTCTTAGAAGGGTATAACCTTCCAAGACCGAACCAGGAAGAAATAGAAAATACGTACAGATGATTCACAAGTAATGAAATTGAAACTGTGATTAAAAATCTTCCAACAAACAAAAGTCCAGGGCCAGATGGCTTCACAGGTGAATTCTATCAAACATTTAGAGACGAGCTAACACCCATCCTTCTCAAACTCTTCCAAAAAATTGCAGAGGAAGGAACACTCCCAAACTCATTCTATGAGGCCACCATCACCCTGATAGCAAACAAGACAAAGATACAACAAAAAAAGAAAATTAGAGATCAATATCACTGATGAATATAGATGCAAAAATCCTCAACAAAATACTAGGAGACAGAATTCAACACCACATTAAAAGAATCATATACCATGATCAAGCTGGATTTATCCCAGTGATCCATGATTCTTTAATATATGCAAATCAATCAATGTGATACACCATATTAACACATTGAAGAATAAAAACCGTATGATCATCTCAATAGATGCAGAAAAAAAGCTTTTGACAAAATTCAACACTCATTTGTGGTAAGAACTCTCCAGAAAGTGGGTATAGAGGGAACCTACCTCAACATAATAAAGGCCATATATGACAAACCCACAGCAAACATCATTCTCAATGGTGACAGACTGAAAGCATTTCCTCTAAGATCAGGAGCAAGACTAGGATGTCCGTTCTTGCCAATATTATTCAACATAGTTTTGGAAGTCCTAGCCACAGCAATCAGAGAAGAAAAAGAAATAAAAGGAATACAAATCAGAAAAGAAGAAGTAAAAGTGTCACTGTTTGCAGATGACATGATACTATACATAGAGAATCCTCAATATGCCACCAGAAAACTACGAGAGCTAATCAATGAATTTGGTAAAGTTGCAGGATGAAAAATTAATGCACAGAAATCTCTTGCATTCCTATACACTAATGATGAAAAATCTGAAAGTGAAATTAAGGAAACACTCCCATTTACCATTGCAACAAAAAGAATAAAATACCTAGGAATAAACCTACCTAGGGAGACAAAAGACCTGTATGCAGAAAACTGTAAGACACTGATGAAAGAAATTAAAGATGATACCTACAGATGGAAAGATATACCATGTTCTTGCGTTGGAAGAATCAATATTGTCAAAATGACTATACTACCCAAAGCAATCTACAGATTCAATGCAATCCCTATCAAATTACCAGTGGCATTTTTTACAGAACTAGAACAAAAAATCTTACAATTTATATGGAGACACAAAAGACCTCGAAGAGCCAAAGCAGTCTTGAGGGAAAAAAAACAGAGCTGGAGGAATCAGACTCCCTGACTTCAGGCTATACTACAAAGCTACAGTAATCAAGACAATGTGGTACTGGCACAAAAACAGAAATATAGATCAATGGAACAGAATAGAAAGCCCAGAGATAAACCCACGCACCTATGGTCAACTAATCTATGACAAAGGAGGCAAGGATATACAATGGAGAAGAAAAGACAGCCTCTTCAATAAGTGGTGCTGGGAAAACTGGACAGCTACATGTAAAAGAATGAAATTAGAACACTCTGTAACACCATACACAAAAATAAAGTCAAAATGGATTAGAAACCTAAATTTAAGACTGGACACTATAAAACTCTTAGAGAAAAACATAGGAAGAACACTCTTTGACATAAATCACAGCAAGATCTTTTTTGATCCACCTCCTAGAGTAATGGAAATAAAAACAAAAATAAACAAATGGGACCTAATGAAACTTAGAAGCTTTTGCAAAGCAAAGGAAACTACAAACAAGGTGAAAAGACAACCCTCAGAATGGGAGAAAATATTTGCAAATGAATCAACAGACAAAGGGTTGATCTGCAAAATATATAAACAGCTCATGCAGCTCAATATCAAAAAAACAAACAACCCAATCCAAAAATGGACAGAAAACCTAAATAGACATTTCTCCAAAGAAGACATACAGATGGCCAAGAACCACATGAAAAGCTGCTCAACATCACTAATTATTAGAGAAATGCAAATCAAAACTACAATGAGGTTTCACCCCACACCAGTTAGAATGGGCATCTTCAGAAAATCTACAAGCAACAAATGCTGGAGATGGTGTGGAGAAAAGGGAACCCACTTGCCCTGTTGGTGGGAATGTAAGTTGATACAGCCACTATGGAGAACAGTATGGAGGTTCCTTAAAGAAATAAAAATAGAGTTACCATATGACCCAGCAATCCCACGCCTGGGCACATACCCAGAGAAAACCATAATTCAAAAAGACACATGCACCCCAATGTTCATTGCAGCACTATTTACAATAGCCAGGACATGGAAGCAACCTTCATGCCCATCGACAGATGGATGGATAAAGAAGATGTGGTACATATATACAATGGAATATTACTCAGCCATAAAAAGGAACGAAACTGGGTCATTTGTAGAGACGTGGATGGACCTAGAGACTATCATACAGAGTGAAATAAGTCAGAAAGAGAAAAACAAATATCATATATTAGCGCATATATGTGGAACCTAGAAAAATGGTACAGATGAACCAGTTTGTATGGCAGAAATAGAAACACAGATGTAGAGAACAAACGTATGGACACCAAGGGGGGAAAGTGGTGGCGGGTGGTGTGGTGGTGGTGGGATGAATTGGGCGATTGGGATTGACATGTATACACTGATGTGTATAAAATGGATAACTAATAAGAACCTGCTGTATAAAAACTAAATTAAATTAAATTTAAAAAAATAAATAATAAGACTCCCACCTGCATCACTCACTCACTCACTCCCTGCTAAGTGTGCTAGCCCTCCCTGTCTTTCCTGCCTCTCTTCTGATGGGCTGCAGCTACATCTTTATTATCTTTGGTTTGTCAGCCTTTGCTTAAGGGAAAAAAATATGAGACATATCTGGGAGAGCAAAGGGACTCACTGGGGTGACTTCTGCAGTAAAAAGTGGCAGTGGTGCAAGGTTTTTATTCTAAAAATTGAGTTCAATTTACAAGCAGTGTTGGTTTATATGCTGTAATACACACTGACTCACCACCACCTGAAGAGGAGCAGGATTAAAGAACAAGGTTTGCCTCTGGAGACAAGGGACAAAACAGTAGCACTGCCAGGAGGGACGGGGGCAAAGAAGGAGGAGAGAGGGATCCAAAGTCAGACTCTGCTACAGAGAGTGCCATGTAGCAAAGAAGACAGTATAGCTTGTTGATCACATTTCTTTGCTCCCCATAATAAAATTAAATATTTACACTCTTGCTGTGGGTTCAGTATGCTTCCCTGCCCCTAGATGTTAGCTTGATCACAGGACTTCCTTTGACCAATGGGATGTGGGTGGACATGACTCTAGCAGAGGTAGAAACGTGCCTGCAGAGTTTGACTTGGACATCCGTGTATCCGCCAAAGCCAGGAGAAGCACAAGCCCTGGCTAGCAACCACCCTGCCCACCTGCGCACAAGAGCTACACACACAGGGTAAAGCCAAACCCCCAATGACCCGCAGACATGTGAGCAAGAAAGATAAGCATTTGTTGTTTAAGCCACTAAGATTTTTGAGGTTGTGTTTAATGCAGCATTATTGTGACACTGGCTTAGTGATATACACTGCTGAGACACTTTCACACCAAAGGGTTCCTGGGAGCATCCCATGAAAATCAGTTTGCTGCATACATCAATGGCAAAATGCATCCACATTCTTGTTGTTTTGGCCACTTCTCCCCACCTAAGAGGTCCCCACACAGGGCATTCCAGAGCCGAGGATCCTCCAGCTCTCTTGCCCCATCACAGGCTTCATTCAGGTTTAATGAACTGCTCCTCTATTTGTCTCATGTCACTATTTTCCCCAACTCGGCTGTACAGTACCTGGACTGTCTAGGAAAACCCATTACCTCTATTAGCCTGCCAATAGCAAATCAGTAGAATTGCTTGTTCCTTAATTGATAGAATACACTCCCCTCCTCCTGATAGATTACCCTGGTCTAACAGCTCCAAGACCAATTCCCCAGTGTCTGACTACCATGCAATCTGGAGCAATCGGTTTATACTTTCAGTAATAAATCCTAACCTATCAATATATAATAGCTCTTCATAATCAACATCCACAGATTCCGTCTGGGTTCAGAAGCAACTACCAGCCATTTTTTACATGCCTATAATTGACAGTGGCCAGGTGATATTTGTGCATCCGAGCACAATCCTCCTTCCTCGTCCAATAACGGTAACACATTTTACATAAATTCAGGCTGATTTAATTCCCTTGTCAGAGTATGCAGATATAAATACATTTATGCATGTGTGATGTTGTGTAAATTAAAATAGTTCAGCTGACCTGAGTGTTGTGTTGAGAGAATCTAGCCTGACCTCTCCAAGAGGCTGACTGTGGGCTGGGGCAAAGGAACTGGCTCATACAGATCAGCAAAGACGGCCACATCATTTATTAAACACCCGTTGAGCTAAGTGCGTCCTTCAAGCTTATGAAGATCTCATCTCCATCTAAGAGCAAAAAGTCTTGGACCAAAATGCACAGTCCACTTATGTTTAACACCAAAAGGGTACCGACATAGGAGGCAACCTTTGGGGGAAGGACAAACAATTTACTTTAAGGGGGAGAGGAGGGGCGGTGGGTTAGGCACCACATAGCTAAATGCACATCCCTCAAATGTCTCTGCCGGCAAGTTCACCAGCCATGAGGACAAGAGTGTCCGCTTGCTTCTTATGAATTAAATGTCACAAAAGAAAGCCGGTGAGAGGAAAGGAAGAAAAGTTGCCCTAAACAAGGTAATAAAACTATAAACTTAATGAGGGCCAGTTTAGCACTTCTCAGTCTCTCTACTTTATAACATGCCCTTATGAGCCAGCCTGTCAGGATAATGTAATTGAGAACTTGCTATAGAACATACGTTTAATGGAGCCAGGGGCCAAGGAAAACACTGTGTAATTGTAATAAGCAGCCTGGTAAGTAAAATGATATCTTTTAAAGGTTAAAATAGAGTTGCTTTCAGAACTGGGCCAGTCTGCTTCTTCAAATATTGCTTCACTAATGATTTCTTCACTTCACTTACAAAATGCATCTCTGAGGAGATTTGTTACAAATGTGATGCCTGCCTGGGAAGTAAACTGCTCACCATACAGAAGGCTTGGGCATTTATTCTCCAGTTTTATATAACTTGGAGAATGATGTTAAAATTGGCAAATTCATCTGAGGCACACCAGGCCATAGGAATTTTTTTTAATCCACTCATTGTCCAATGCAGTTCAACTTGAAAGAGATACAACAGAGAAAAGATTGATCCTTTGTGGCCTATTCTCTTTCCAGAAGGTAAAAGCAATTCCCATCAACAGAGCCCAGTGCTCCGTGGGGTCATCTCTATTCTGCTCTGGGGAATGTGTTGCTCATAAGGGCATGAATATTTCTAAAAATAAGAAAGAAAAGGGGAAAATGAAAACTGATTCTGGGAGCTGGAAGACCCCACCTGTTAAAGGTGGGGTCTAAACCTAGTACTTGCTGACCATGACCTCAAAGATCCTCCTTTGGGGAACTAATGGATGAGATTTCTCAATAGTAACCTTTTAGATTGGTGTTTCTTAGGCTTTCAAGGTTGGCATTTAAAAAAAAACAGTCCAATCCACTCATTCCACCCAATTCCACTGGCTGTTGTTTGTTGTGTGAGGGAGTAAGGGGCTGGGAAACTGCATAACTGATTAGGGAAACAGCCTGGCTCCTGCTAAGAAGACCCAAGGAGGCACACACTCCTCTCAGTGGAGCTGGTGACTCTCCAGGAGACTCTGGGTGCTTCACGTTACCTTCTGGAGCTCAGTTAAAGCAACTGTATAAATGGTACCACAGGAAGGGTTGATCTAGCAGATCTCTAAGTCACTTCCAACTTTAATGAACTGGGATTGAGTTTAATAACAAAATTATATGGCAGAGAGATTGCTAAATGACCCTCAATATATACCTTCCCTTTCTTACAGTAGTAGAACTCCTAGGTTTTAGCTCACGTAGCTGTCCAGAATAAAGACCGCATTCCCCGACCTTCTTTACAGTTAATCGTGGCAATATGACTAAGTTCTGGCCAGAGAGATGTAAACAGATGTGTCATATGTCAGCTTTCAAGACAATTTGCAGATGTTCTTTCCCACTTCATCTACCATGCTGCCTGGAAGATAGATGCAATGGCTGGAGCTCTTGCTGGTATTTTGGACCATAAGGATGAAGGCTACACTTAGGGATAGTGGACCAGAGAGCTGAAAGGGTGCTGTAGTTTAAGTTTTTCACCTAGCCGAATCCCCATATCAGCCCCAGAATTACCTACCTCTACATTTCTATGCACAAGGGAAATACACTGCCTCATTTAAGTCATTTAAGCCACTGTTATTTGGGGCTGTCTTACTTATAGATGATTTACGCACTGTACGCAACATGTGATTAAATAACTAAATTATTCATTCCAGAAATACTGACCACACATATGTATAGTAGTCATTCAACAGCATGATATTTTGAAAATATAAAATCACTATGTCACTTCCTTGCTTAAAATCCTCCAACAGTTCTTATTACATATACAATAAAATCCAAACATCTTCCCTGCCCCACAAGGACCACGAAATCATGTCTGACCACATCTTACACCTTTCTCCATCAGAGTTCAGTGTTGTTGCCCCAGCCACATATGTCTTCTTTCCACTTCTGGAAACTGTCAAGCTCATTCTGGCTTTGGGGATTTTATAGTTACTCTTTGCTCTTCCTGAAACACCCTTACCCAGCTCATTGCATGGCTCATTTGCTCTAATCATTCAGGTTTCCAACCAAATGTCACTGCTCAGGGAGATCTTCCTTAACCAGCCTCTCTAAAATGACTTCACACACACACACACATACACACACATACACACACATACACACACACATACCACACACACACACAGCATGCAGAGTAATCCCCCACTCCATCGCTGCATTATAAAATACACTTAGATGCTCTTTAAAACGCTGAGATGCTCATTTCTTTATTGAGCCTCTTTTCCAGGTAAAGTATAAAACCCATGAAAACAAGGACCAAAACTTCACTGTATCTGAGAGCCTAGAACAGGGTGTGGCACTTAGCAATCACTCAGTAAGTACTGATTAAATGAGTGAGTGATCCAGAGCTCTGTGCTTGGTGCAGATATGATTACAGAGGCTCACAGACCCTTGGACACAGATTGCTTTGGAATTCAGAGCATTTACTATATGCCAGCACTGTTCTAGCCACTGCACCTATATTTAGTCATTCAATCTTCACAATGACATTATGAGTCACACTATTATTATTATTATTATTATCTTTTTTTTTTTTTTTGCGGTACGTGGGCCTCTCACTGTTGTGGCCTCTCCCGTTGCGGAGCACAGGCTCTGGACGCGCAGGCTCAGCAGCCATGGCTCATGGGCCTAGCCGCTCCGCGGCATGTGGGATCTTCCCAGACCGGGGCACGAACCCGTGTCCCCTGCATTGGCAGGCGGATTCTCAACCACTGTGCCACCAGGGAAGCCCAAGTCACACTATTATTATTTGCGTTTTACAAATAAGGACACTGAGGTCAGAAAGGCTAAATAGTTTACCCAAGGTCACAGAACTAATAAGAGGCAGAGTCAGAACACAAACTCAAGATATCTGGCACCTGAGCCTGTGTTCACGATGACCTCCCCAGACAGTGTTATTGGCAGGTGGTTTTGTTCAGGAATTATGAACAGAACACTGAAGGTGAACGGACAATTGCTGTTCCTTCTTCTTCTCCACTCCCTACCATCACTACCCTTCTCCGCTTTAAATCCGAGCAAAACATGTAGCAGAAAAGCACAAAATTGTGCATTGTCAGTTTAGAGATGGCTACATAGGAAAATGAAGGGATGGGTAACCAGACTCAAGGGAGGGGCAAATAAAGGGTAAAAAGTGAATCACAATCTAAAGGGAAAGCAGAAGGGGTCCAGAGGCAGATCAAGTTGGGCCAAGAGAAGTGAAACCAAAAGCAGGAGGGGCAACCAAAGAGGGCAAAGGGTAGGGCTTCCAGAAACTTTCTCTGACAGCCTGAGAGCTAATGACCAAATGAGATCAGCATACTCTGAGGATATGCTCTACGTTCTGAAGCCGGCAACCCCTTTGGCATCCTGGCCTGGGCTGTGTGCTCTTGCTTGGCTTACTGTGGCCACCAGGTTAGCAGACTCACTGTCTTCCATCTCTCAGTTGTAAGATTCTTTCTCTATATAAAGAGACCAACTGCTTGGCCTCACAATATGTGTGCAACATTGAACCAATGTTTATTAAATATTTACTCTGCTGTGTTGACACAGAAGATACAAAGATGAACAGATACAATCCTTACCCTACAAGATCTCACAGTCTCTCAAGGAGAACAGACCTGCGTGTACATAATACAACAAGGCGTTATCTTCCATTCATTCAACAAACATTTATTGATCATCGACTGTCTGCCAGGTGTTAGGTATAGGACAGAAAATGGAGCTGCAAAGTCACACGAATACAGGAGCCAAGCAGGAGTGCACTCACCTGCCCAAAGGAACTAGGTGTATTAATATAGGGAGTTGGGCTCTCAGGGTGGGGAGGGGACTGGGGCAACCTGGAGAGGCTTAGTCTTGTAAAGGGGTCAGACACTCCTCAGCTGCATTTAATTTCTCCATCCAGGAATGTAAATCAAGTGTTGCCAGATCTCATTTTGCAGAAGTATCCACAACTCAGAACTTTTCTGTGAAATCTTCCAATGTGTAAATGTTGCAGCTAATTCTATATATATATATATATATATATATATATAACATGGGCCTCTCACTGTTGTGGCCTCTCCCATTGTGGAGCACAGGCTCCGGACGCGCAGGCTCAGCGGCCATGGCTCACGGGCCCAGCCACTCCGTGGCATGTGGGATCTTCCCGGACCGGGGCACGAACCCATGGCCCCTGCATTGGCAGGCGGACTCTCAACCGCTGCGCCACCAGGGAGGCCCTCAAAATATTTTTAACACAATACAGCCTGACAAAGAAAGTCTGAAGACTACCATGTTGTAATGGTCTGAAAGCATTCATAACACAGAACCTTATTAGGCATGGCTGAGTATGCCACACATTGCCACTTCCCCTCAGCCCATTGGAAAGTCACCTCTTCTGTCATTCTCCACTGTCTCGGCCCTTCATCCCTCCACAGACCCTTCCCAGTGGCTTTTCCCCGGTCCAGTGGTCTCCTTCCTCTCGATAACCCCTTTGCTCCACCCTTTCACTCCCCATCCTTTATTCCTAGCCAAGTGGTCTCTGTGTCCTTCCAAAGAACATGGTGCAAAGGCCTTAACCACAGCTCCCATAAATCCTTCCTACATTTCAACATCCTAGTCTTTTCCATTACTGTTTTCTCACTCGGAAGAGGGAAGTAAAAAACTAATTTTTCAGCATTCAATCCAGCTGGTTAGGGAGAAGTGAAACCATGTAATCCACAGATTAGTCCTTCATAAGATGGGGTTCGTGGCTCTTTGTATGTGTTCATCTCTCTCCACCAGCAACTTTATTGCCCCATGAGTCAGGTCTATTCTTCTTGTAGAAATATATAGATATTTTGAATTTTTACCTGTTTTATTCCATAAGTCTGATGCTGATTCCTTTGAAGTTGGGAGACTCTGAAACAGCCTTCTTTCTAGGACTGGGATACATCACAAGCGAAAAGGTCAGGGCTCATTGTAAGCAATAAAAAAATATACCTTATAAATTATATATATGCATGCATGTGCTTGTGTGTGTACTTATATATACATAGAGAGAGAGAGACAGAGAGAGAGAGAAAATCTTATAAGTACAACTTCTAAAAAGATCTGCTGGAAAAAATAATTTCCATAGGTTTGTTATCAAAAACTCAAAAGGTGTTTTTATTTTTTAAAAAACCTTAAGCCTTTGTTGCAAAGGTATGAAACATCATAAAAACGATTGCAGGTGACTAGCTAGTCTTTTGTTATATCTCTAAACATAAGGCAAACAATAATGTGGGGTTTTTTTCTCTTAAGAAAAAAAAAAGAATTCAATATCAGTCACAGTAAACCTCAACATATGGGAATAGGTGCAGGGTGGGGAGCGGGGAAGGGAAGCCCACTTTTCATAGTTTTTTAAACCTTTAAAACTGAAAAAAAAAATGTATCCCTGCTTTCCGTATATGCACATAATGTAAAATTTCATCAACCACAATATTTTAAAAGACAGAAATCATGAGATATATCACATCTAAATGGAAATATCATCTAAGGAAGGCACCATTTATCAACATCACTTTGAAATGCAGTGGAGGATGTGATGGCATTATGTAGATCTCAAATATCTATGGGTGAATGAAATTGGGTAACCTTAGCAACCCCAGGTACATCCATGCAGCTATAAATCAAATGTCAGCACTCTGAGCTATGCACATAATAAAGAAATAATTCTTTGAAATATTCATAACTCTAGGCAGTGTATTATTTTGTAAGTCTGTCCCCATTATGCATTTTTGAATCTCACTAAAAAAAAAAATAGAGGTAACATTTGCATAACGCACCACCCACGCCCACCCTCCCACCCACCCACCAGCCGACATCTACAGGAGCTTCTAGAAACAATCAGACCTGCACTATATACTAATGGCCACAGCAGAACTCCAGTTGTGTGTGTGAGAAGGAAAGGGAATTTTATACACAGGCAGCTAGTCTGACAGCAGCCCAAATGGTTTCATATTGATTATTCCATTAAAAAAATAACAACTAAATAAGATATGAGAATTTTGGTAAAAGTGTCGTGATTTAGGTATTTTTGTATGTGTGAAGGTAATATATTCAATATTTCACCCTCTGAAACTGGAAGAGATTTGCTTTAAAAATAAATAAATTCTTGCTGGTGAGAAAAGATACTTGTCTTCTAATACCTTGTCAATACAGAATTGTAACAGGCAGCCCAAACTAAAGTCTTTTATTTCATTTACACTTAAGATTTTTCTTTGATAATTTAGTTGTTTGGAGGGGTATATTTTTTGTATAAATACGTTTGTTAGCACCTTGTTTTTAAAATTCTGTCTCTGCCTGTTCCTGGAACTGACACTGCAGTGCCTGAATATCATAATACCTGTGAAGGATTCCAAGGGCCTTCAAACGATAATAGCTGTGACATAGGACTCAGTATGATTCTAAATCACGCACATGTAAATATGCTGATGCTACATAAAGAAGACAAAATACTCAAGTTGACTAATTGTTTTGCTGTAAAAGTTTTATAAGCACATTCAGCTTAAAATATCCAATACAGAGAACCAAGTGAGTCATCTTGATACATTTAAGTGGCTGCTATAGGAAATAACAGGGCTTTTCATATACAATTAGATAAGCGTCATTTTACAAATGAGTCCCCTTCACTATAAATGCTTCGAAAGTGGCACCAAATGGACAAGGGGTTTAAACCAAGAATTAAACAAGCCATTCTAAGGGAAATCATCTTGTTTACCCTCCATCTATTTTTTTTTCCAAGTTACTATCCTCTTCAAGCTGTATTAATTGTTCTGGACCTATAGCACATGCTTCAATGAAAATAAATTACTTTATTTCTATTACACCACTAATGGCTGTGTGACTTAATTTCATTAGCTCGAACCTGTTGAGAGTATTCAGATTTCCATAGCAGGACGCACTTAAAATGAAAAGATTCTTTCGATTCTCAATTAATGGAATCGTTCTCTTTCAACTGAAATGAATGTTATTGAAACCAATTAGCATAGACTGGAAAATCTCTTGCTAATGAGGGGAGTGTGGGTGAGTAAACAGCAATGAAAAGATGAAATTAGAGGAGAGCCTCTTCTCGTTGGCCTGAATAATTACATGCTTAGTTGCCTAATTGTCTGGTGAAAAGCACCGCGGTGATAGTAACAGATTGCCATGTTCATTAGGCAGCAAAAGGCCACCTGCTGCTAAGCTTCATTTTCCCGCAGTCAATATACACGTGTTTATCCCTGGGGATTGATATCTGGACACAACTCTAGCTGGGAAAAGCAAATGAGCTTGCCAATATGCTGCAATATTGTGGCCTTTATGCCAAGATACAGAAGCTTAATATGTCAAATAGAATGAATAAAAACCAACAGGGATAAAGAAGTTTATGAGGAAACTGACCTTAGAACGGGCCCAGTGTAGGACTCTAAACTGTGTCGAGTTCAACCTTTCAATACAGATGTTCCTTTCTGGCCTGAGCAGCTCCAAATTATACAGTACAAAAGATAAATTACAACGGTTAGGGCCTCAGCAATATTTTAGACAATGGTGTAATGAAAGCATGCAATGTAACTGTTAAAATTGAAAACAAATGTTCAGTCCTAAAGGCAAAAGAAGTGTGTGAGAGGAAAGGCATTGTTCCTCTCTGTAGACAGAAGGTCAAAGAGGGGCCCCTTCATCCACCATCTACCCTTCCTTCACCTCTCCTTCATTTCTTCAGACTGTTCCTCTATAGCTGTTTTCACATGTCCTCTAGCCAGCCGACATTTTATATTACACACCATCAGCTTTCCCTCTACCATCCCACCAGCTCTGATTGTCTATGATTCTGAGACTCAAGAAAAGCAGTCTTTTTTTAATATCAAGCTTCTTTTGTAGGCATTATCATTTCATCCTTAGAAATGTTGAAAGGAGTTTCAATATCGTAAATAATGCTCTTGACAAAATAGACATTTCTTAAAAATCAGTTCAGGGAAGTTAGTAAGAAACCTGTCCAACATCATTGATACAATCCACCTATCTTATTCAGATTTCCCCAGCTTTACTTGTATGAGTGTGTGTGTGTGTGTGTAGGTTTGTAAAAAAAAAAGAAGAAGAAGCCTGTCCAAGCTCACATAACAGTGCTCCCTGTCAGATGGAGTAGAATAATTGAGCAATAAGGCTCCTAGATGGTCTGGGGTCCAGAAATGCAGATGTTCAGCCCTCGGACTGGATGGGGTCTATAGATGCGTTTACCTCCCACTGTTTTCAAAATCTGTTTACATTTCTTGCCAGCAATCAAAAATCAGGAGATTTAATATAAACAGCTACATATCTGGCTGCTCTTAAAAACTTGGGGACTTGGAAAGCCTGGCAACAATCAACAGAATAACACTGGTAATGAGCATTCAGTTTGCCACAAGTCCCCACCACTCTCTATGTATCCCCAATATGGAGGCAGAGCATCAGTTGCCATTTGCTATTGTTCGTGCACTATTGTTTCTCTTATAAAAATGCAACAGGGCTTCCCTGGTGGCGCAGTGGTTGAGAGTCCGCCTGCCGATGCAGGGGACACGGGTTTGTGCCCCGGTCTGGGAGGATCCCACATGCCGCGCAGCAGCTAGGCCCGTGAGCCATGGCCGCTGAGCCTGCGCGTCCGGAGCCTGTGCTCCGCAGCGGGAGAGGCCACAACAGTGAGAGGCCCGCGTACCGCAAAAAAAAAAAAAAAAATGCAACAAATCCCTAATACCCATATCTTTTTCAAATGTGTGGGGAAAAAAGGTCAAGAAGGCCATATGTCTTTTATGAAATAGTCTTCTTATAGCTGGCCTGCTTCAGTCATGCTGTTACCCACCTTGTTTAGCAGCACTTTAGAATTCACTTTGTGATTCTAAATGCAGTCCTACCCCTTATTTTCCAAAAGAAAAGGAAAAGAAAGGAAAGGAGAGGAAAAGAAAAGAAAAGGAAAGAAATTGAGGTTCTGAGGGAAGGTGAGTTTTCAGGGTTCACTCAGTAACAGAGTTGGACTAGAATTCATGGCCTCCAACCGTACCTTCCCCCTATACAGGGCCACCTCTGTCATGTAAAACTACAGAATAATTTCTGAGCATTAAAAGGCATGGATCCTATCCCTATAAAAGAATCTGAAAAAGAATATATATATATAACTGAATCACTGTGCCTGTATACCTGAAACTAACATGACATTCTAAATCAACTATACTTCAATTTAAAAATAAAATAAAATATTTTTTTTAAAAAAGCATGGGCCCTATCCTCAAGAAGTATGTCAAGATGCACACACTGAAAAATAACAAGAAACACAAGACAACCCAAAATACACATACACCATCGGTGATAGACTGTTGTAATAACATACACACTTCAGGCATCTCAAGAGGTGTGAAAACTGGCAAATGGAGAGGGGGGAGGCAGAGAGCTCCATGTGAAGTGGGGGCTCCCCATCTCCCCTTTTGATCTGAGAGTGGAAGGAAAATTGAAAACTTTGGTGTTGGTTGAAGTGTCAATCATCTCAGAAGCAAGAGCCTCTCAGTGGCCACTTGGGGGGACCAACCTCACCATCCAGCTCAATAAAAGATGACATCAGGGAGCTGAGTCTAAGGAAACATTCTTGTGGTAACACCAGCACTGGCCGGATCCTGGATGAAACCCAGCTCCCGCATGGAAGGACAGAAACTCGAGCAGAGACAAAGGCCCATGCTCCATCGTCCCCAGGATCCTAAATTAAAAAATCCCTTTGGATCCATCAATCAAGACATGCTTTGCAATTCCAAATGTTGATGCATGTGAGCCTGTGTTGGTGACACCAAATCAAGGTCATGGACTAGAAACAAAAGCCACATTTTGGTGAAGGACAGGGATGCCCAGCCTCGGTGTGTGTCACTTCATGTTGTCCCAAATTATGTCATGGGGTTGAAAATTTTCACAATAACTTTTTCTTTCCAAAAACTATTTAAGCACACATTATTTTGCTTTTTGCTTATTTATACTTGGGATTTGTGGGTTTGTTCTTTTTTAACAAAGGTAAATCATACTACATAAGATTTTAAAGAAGTTTTATGCCATAATTTTGTTATTTATTCCACAAGTAGTACATGTATTTTTTAAATTAATAAATGCACAGAAACAAAAGAAAGCCATTTTAAAATCACTTATCATCACCATCCAGAAATAAACACTATTAAGATTTTGATGTGTAATGTTCCAGACTTTTCGTGTGTGTACATGTGTGTATTCATATATAGATTTTATTTTCTTCCTTTTAAATTTTAAAATTTTCTGAATATAACAGTAATACAACTATTTTTGAGTTATAGAAATTTTGGAAAATAGAGAAAGAATTTTTAAATCACCTGTAATCTTACTACCTTACTATAAACGCTTTTAGAATTTTAAAGTATTACTTCTAACTTACTAAGTCTTACAATTATAATTTTTAAAAATTTTATTTTAAAATTCTGAAATTACAAAAAAGTAAAAATTTATCACTAATGTAATCCCACCCCCAGGAGTAACCCCTATTAAAAATTAGATGATTACCCTTCCCAATTATTTCCCGAGTTTATACTCATAGTTTATATACTGTGTTTTCATTTGTTTTTTGGGATGGCTGTGAACCTCAATAATAGATAGTGACTCTCTTCAATAAATTTATAGCCATATTAGCATTCTTAAATGTCTACAGAGTATTCTGTTGTAAAACTGTGCCAATCCCCTCTTGCCAAACATTAAAGCTGTTTCCAATTTTTCACTATTATTTTAAAATTCCAATATAAACATCTTTGTACATATGTTGTACACATATCCAATCATTTTCTTTAAGAAACAGTTTTAAAAATAGATCTGCCAAGTTGAAAGGTAAGTCCTCTTATAATATGGGTCTGGCAATGCCTTTTTCTCCATACCCTGGCTATACTGGATATAGTCAATCCTACATCTGAACACGGTTTGTTTTGCTTTTAATTTGCTTTTCTTTGATTACAAGTAACAGTGAACATTTTAAAATTCTTGGCCATTTGTACTGCTTTACTAAATTGCCTGCTTAAGTCTCTAGCACACTTTTCTGTGAGAAAGATAATAATTTTGTTATTTACTTGAAAGAACTCCTTATCTTTATCTTTTGTCATATGCAGCAACACTCTTCGCAGTTTATCATTTGTGTTTTACCTTGGTTTGTGCTCTATTTTGCCATTCCACAGTTTTACATGTACAGATATCCACTTTTCCCTTTATGATTTCTGCCTTCAGTCACGCTTTGAAAGTTTTTCTCTACCTTGAGATTTCATTGTTTTCATCCATGATTGCTTCTTTTTTTTTTTTTTTTTTTTCTTCGATACGCGGGCCTCTCACTGTTGTGGCCTCTCCCGTTGCGGAGCACAGGCTCAGGACAGGACGCGCAGGCTCAGCGGCCATGGCTCACAGGCCCAGCCACTCTGCGGCATGTGGGATCCTCCCGGACCGGGTCCCCTGCATCGGCAGGCGGACTCTCAACCACTGCGCCACCAGGGAAGCCCATGATTGCTTCTTTTTATCATTTTACCTTTTATTGTTAAATCTTTAATACACATGAGACTTATTTTATATAAAATACAAACTAAGAATATAACTTTAGTTTTTTCTAAATAGTAAGTCAGTTTTCCCAGCACAATTTATTTAATAGTATATCCTTCCTCCATTGACTAGTGATTACCATCAAATTTATATTATTACATATACCCAGTCCATTGTCTGTTTACTGTTGTGCTAACACCATTCAGTTTTAATTTATTGAGTCATTATAATTCATAATGATTCTGATTAGGTACCCTGTTTCCAATCATAATGATTCTTTTCTAAACATTTTCCTGGCTATTTTGGGATGTTTGCTTTTCCGGAAGAAATTTAGAAAAAAATTTCAATATCCTGTGTAAAAAAAAAAAGCCCCACTTAGGTTTTGACATAAATTACATTAAATGTATGGATTAGTTTGGGAATACAAATTTATTTTTAAAATAAAAAATATGTCACAGCAAAACTCTTAGGAGTAATTACGACATTAAAGGGAAAACAAAGGAACTGTATGTTTTATCAGAGATTTCAATAGTTGGAAGGAATTTTTTTATTAGTTTAGTCGAGTATTTGCACTTTATAGGTGAGAAAACTTAAGGTATTTTTACGATGTTCTTAGTCAGATGAGGAAACAGACCCAGAATAAGGCAACCCCACAACTATCAGAGTAGCTAACTTTTAAAGAATGATAACAATACAACAGGCACTGGTTGTTTTACACACATTATCCATTTTTTCCTTTTATTTGAGTAGACAAAGACTTGATTCTCTTTCCTTTGGAACTGTTGGAAGCAATTTTAGGGGACAACACATAGGTACCAACTTTATTGAAGGGTCTCGCCGGAAACCAACAGCAGTTTAGCCCTGTTCAAAATTTCAAAACAAACTTTTAGAGAAGATGCATTCTCTACCTCCACTGGCTTAAAATTATGTAAACAGAATTTATGTGCTCAGTGACCCCACTTCATTGATTTGACAGGGGTAATTCCTGGGTAAGAATGAGCTATTTCTCTAATGTATTGAGTATGTGCTTCCATGACAGTGTTTTTTTTTCTCCATTCCTTTAATTAAGTGGACAATAAATTGAAATGCAAAAGAATTATTCTCTAATAGATGATCCATCCTCAATGCTTTATGTATGTTTTGTTTCTATATATATATATATATATATATATATATATATATTAGCAACAGTGAAAGAGCAAGCTAATAGTATCCATCCTAAAATTCCCCTGAATTATGCCTGGGTGAGACAGGAGGAGGGCAAGGCAGCCTGAAGAAAGAGACCCAGCCAGCCCCTTCCCACAGCGTTCATCTCAACACTTTGGGATGCATTTCAGGGTCACAGAAATCGCCCTGTCTTGAGGACTCACTGAGCAGTGCTCACACCACCTGCATCTACCGAGGACAAATCCTCTTTTACCAGGGAAGGACATTCCTGTTGTCTGAACTGGCAACTTAAAGCCTGACGGACCCACATGGAGGTGAGGGAGAAAGAAGACACCGGACCACCACTTCAGTCTAATGGGCCTTGGCAATCAATGGTGTGGCAGGGTCACAGCCAGGTCACCCTCACATTCAACTCCCTGGGCAAGTCCTGCCTTGACTCAGAGGTTAGACCTGTGCTTATTTAATTGATGGGAGGCCATAGAGGGCAGAGGGTGTGCATGGGGGCCTTGAGAGTCAGCCAGGGCAGTCTGAGTCCTGGCTGCCCTGACTTAGCTTTTCCAAGCTTCCATTTACTCATTGGTGCAATGAAGATAATAACCCTACTTCTCAGGGCTATCATAAGATTCAGAGAAAAACATGCATGCAAAGTGCCTGGCACATAGTAAGTACTCAGTAAATGTTAGCTATTATTGTGTTTCTCAGTAAGAAGTAAGGCTTGTTTTTAATCTTTTCATGTAAAGAGTAAATCTCTATTGCTTTTAAGTCTATTTCTCAAGGAATTATAGGATCTCAGAATTAAAGGAATTTAAGAATTACTTAGTCTTTCTTTTATACTGTGTCCTTGAAACTTTAAGATAGAGATATATTTTTTGTAGGTAACAAGCAAGCAGCCCTAAAGCAGGCAACCTAAAAGAACCCTCACTTTGTGCAAAAATCCTGTATCAACTCTAAGGATTTTAACAAACTTGTCAGGCTCAATGCTAGTTAACTATTTGTGAATTTCTTAATCTTCATGTTACTGCCTTCAGCATACAAACCCTGACACATATTGCAAAGAAGGAAGCCTGCTTTCAGAAGACATGCCTGCATGTGCCAAAGTGGCTTCAGGAAAAGGAGAAAAGAAAGGGGGGACCTCACACCAGGCCCAGCCAGTGGGTTAACCGATTCTGTAAATGTACGTTTGAGTAGAGGCACCCAGGAAGAGCTATAGGCCATATGATTTGCAGGGCACAGCACAAAATAAAAATGTGGGACATTTATTCAAAAATTACTAAGAATTTCAAGACCACAATGGAGCACTACACCTTCAAGAGCAGGGCCCTTGAAGCCGGTCCTAGATGCACCCTGCCTGTCTGCACCCTCACACAGCCCTGGGAGTCAGAGTGGGCCCAGTGTGCTAAAGGTCTCCACCAAGAGTTGGAAGATTATTGCAACTGGAACACATCTTCCTATTTGTCAACTGCTAAGGTACTTATAGTAAACTAGAAACATTGGCTTTGGCCAAATCAAAACTGGCTTTAGTTCAGAATTGAATCAAGCTAAGATTAACTGCAATTGACCTAGTCTCATCCTAATTTCTACCTAGAAGCTAACTCAGACGCTTCCAGCCTCAGGTATAGCAAATTCCATTTTACCTGTTTTGGGCAACACTATAATAGTGATGCACAACAAAATGTCTTTAATCTCTGAAGGAATTTTATGTCTTTAGCCAAACTGAATATCCAAAGTACCTTATAAGTCTTAAACCAGGCCCAAGTGGTTTAAGGCCCAATTAGTAAATTGACTACATTAATTACCAAGTTCAGTTTTACCACAATTGGTGAGTAGGTGATTAGGTGGTTTACTACTTTCCTAATAGTTTAATCTGATTTATGGGAGATGTGACTATTAATGTTTGTTTTGGGGAGACATAAGCTAAATACAGTTCAGTGAAGTTCCCCAGCCCACATTCAGGAAGACATTGAAAAATTCAATGCAAGTGAGCTGAATTTAAAACTTAGTTAAAGTTATTCTGAGCAATGAAAACAAGTGATATGTACAAATGATAAAGATATGCATTCTATTAAGTTTAAACTTATTCAAAGTGGGGTATTTTTACTTGATTTTGTTTGGAGAATTTCCACTTTGGATATGACTATCCTGAAAATGGAGAAATTCTACTAATTTAAGGAGTAGCAAATTACATGAATTAGTCTAAGAAAGTAAAGAAATAGAAATAGTACTGTCAAGATAAGTCCAATCATACGTCCTATACGACAAGCCATGAATAATGTACCATGTGCTCAACTCCTAATACCTTCACACCAGGAAATGCTGGTATCCTTTGCCAAGGCTACCCAATGCATTTAATACCAACCTCAAAGAATTTTCTCTCTCTGGCTGCAATTCCTCAAAGTTTAGACTTTAAGTAGTAGAATCTACAACTTGTTTTATCCTAAGACCAAAGCACCTGGTCTCTCTTTTCTGGAAGCTCGGAAATCTAAACAGAGTCCTTGCATTTTGAGAGGCAGTTTTAAACTATGCCTGATTTTGGCAAGTTATGGGGACTTTCAAAATTGAGTCCAAAGCTAAAGACATCCCCAACTGGACAAACATTATAGGCTCTAACGTATCAGCATTAAATGCCCATCTAGAGTAAACTGGGCTTAACTGTTGAACCGGTGTGGGCTCACTTTGTGATGGGCAGGGCCTTTGTCTAATTCAGCTCTGAGAGAATTGTTAACAAAACTGAAACATGCATTGAGTCCTTACACTAGGTCAGACCTATGCTATGCACTTTTCAGATAGATACCTTTTCACATTTAATGCTTACCACACCATGAGAGGTAGATTAGAGATATTTCAGACAACTAAGGGTCAGCAGGGCTAAGCAGGTTTGTCCAAGAACATAGTAAGTGATCAAGCTGGGACTGGAGCCAAAGTCTTCTGTCCCCAGCACCATGCTCTTTTGATGATGCCACCGAAGAAATTTCTGGGATGGTTTTGCCTTTAGGTACATTAGAACATCTCATCCTACTTCTAAGTTTTTGAAGTACAACCTCTCCTATTGTATGTGTCTAATACTGGGAATATAACAAATTCAGACTGATAATTGTGAGATCTGTTCAGATAAGAAAAGCTTTCAACCCAATATTTTGCTACTACATTGAGCAAGTAATAGTTAAAGATCAAGGTGAAAAAAAAATGAGACAGGTTTATCGACAGTTCCCTTCTACTTGGGAGTTATCTGTTGAAGGACCATAGGAATTATAAAAAAGAAAACTGAAGAAAATTCCTCCTAACCAAAAAAAAAAAAAAATTACAGGTTTCAAATTTGAAAGTCCAGTTTTATAGTTTCAACAACAAACTGTAAAAGCACAGGTGCAATACCTGTTAAAAGTCAAGTGTTTAAGACCAGTGTGTGGAAAGAAGTTACACTCTGATTTTCCAGAAAAGGAGAGATTGCTATCCCTTTAAACAGATATGTAATCATTTAGTCGAAAGACAGTCCAAAATCAATGTCAAGGCAACTGCCTACCTATACTTACATTCTCACACAAGTACACTCAGCCAATAAGAGTGGGAGAGAAAATAATCACCATGTAACTAATTACCATCTGTCTTCACATTCTTGTAGCTTGAACATTTTCCTTTAAGAAACTACCTCTGAGAAAAGGGTTGTTTATCTGAGCAGCTGCATTTCCTTTTCCCTGCCCATTTTGTGTGTGTGTGTGCGCACACATACATATATATGCATATATACACACATATTTTTTCTAAACCATCTTCGAGTATGTTGTATACATAATTCCCCTTTACTTCCTAAAATTTCACTGTGTATTTCCCATGAACAAGAATGTTATCATACATAACCACAGTACAGTTATCAAAATCAGGACATTAATTCAATACTATTATCTTCACGCCATACTCCAGTTTCCCCAGTTGTCCCAACATGTCTTTTGTACCAATTTTCCCCTTTGGTTCAGGATCCAATACAGGATCTCACTTTGCATTTAATTCTCATATCTCTTTAGTTTCATTTAATCCAAATCAGTTACTCAGCATTTCTTTGTCTTTCCTGGTCTTGACATTTATTTTAAAAGAACAGGCTGGTTATTTTGTAGCATGCCCCTGACCTTAGATTTGTCTGCTCTATCCTCATGATTAGACTAGATTTTGATTTTACATTTTTGGCAGGAATACCACAAAAGTGATACTGTGTCCTTCCCAAGAGATCATATCAGGAGGCTCATGATGTTGGCTTATCCCATTGATGGTGATGCTCACTTTGATCACTTGGTAAAGGTGGCATCTGCCAGTTTCTCCACTGTAATGTTACCATTTCCTTTATATAATTAATGAATAATTTAGGGACATACTTTGAAACTATCCTTTGAAACTTTCAAACCTGTTCCTCATCAAATTTTTAGCTACTATTTTTAGCATCTATTAATGACTCTTTCCTGATGATTACAAAACTTTGATTTTTTAACTTCATCAGTCCTCATTCCGTCTACACTTGTTAGTTTGATTTCTATTGTAAGGAAGAGCTTTCTCTCCCCCTTGTTTTGTTTGTTTGTCTGTTTCTTTATTAGTAGTCTATGGACTGAAGAATTCTTTTTTTATTCATGTGTTTTAATCCACTAATATTTTACTTATTTTGATGCTCAAATTCGCAATATGGTGGTAAAAACAAGGACCATTTCTCAAATGTCAAGAATGTAAAAGAAATTGCCAGGAGAGCAAACAAATTTGGTTTTGATTTCCTGACTTCCAAAAGGAGCCAGATGTCAACAGAGAAAACTTAGTAGTAAGAATAAGAAAATATAAAGTCATCATGCAATTGAATTTTGATAAGAAAGGGGCAAGGCTTGAAATTATATACAAGCGCCCATTATTGCTTATGCCTTTATAAAAACTTCCACTTCTTCTGCGTTTCATATTTCTGGACTCTGTTTTAAGGAAACATAAGGTACGCACATCCAGTAATCAGACCAGTCGCTCTCCCACTGACCAGTTGCCATGTGCATTTACTGAATTGCTGCTGGAGACCACAGTTACAATCACTGTTGTTTTCTTTAATTTAATTTCATTTAATTTAGAAAGACATTTTGCTCAAGGTCATTAGTCTGGGAAAACATTTGAGACACTGTTATTGTGTAGCTTCTCTCTAATATGACCAAACCTCTGCTTATAAAAGAGAACATTTCATTTGGATCAGTGCTTCCAGCCTGTCTAAAGAAATGCCACATTCAGAGATTGCTGAGTATCTGTTCAGCGTTCTACAAATATCTGGTTGGCTTACAAATATAATTTGCTTAAATTAATCCTTTAGTCCTGAGAAATATGAATATCATGGAGTGAATAATACTCATTAAATACAAAGCCTGATACATCTACAGTGCCTTGTCACATTAAACTTTGAGGCATGTAGGTGGGGATAGAATGGAACAGGGGAAGGCGTCCGATGCCATCTCAGGCAAGACAACTAAGTCTATTAATAGTTCATTTTTCTCAAACATTTTTCTTTTTATGGACACAGCATAACTTAGGTTTTTATTCTTTGTTTCTGAATCAAATTTATTTATTTTATGAGTTTGCAGTCCTGTGATTTTAGTTCCAAGTTATTGTATGCTCTGTTCTTGAATTTAATGTGGGGAGTATTACTATTCTTATTTCTCAAAAGTAGCCCCCAAATGTTCACCACTATCACTTAAATATAGCATTTATTGAGCACTTACTCTTTGCCAGTCCCTCTGCTCAGCATCTGCATACATTATTTCACTTAAGTCCTAAAACCACACAGGAAGTGAGTTCAGAGGAGGACGCTGAGGCCACAAGGGGTTGAGGAAACTGTCCAGTGTCCCTCAGCTTAGTGTATGTCTTGGGCAAGTAAATGTGATAGAAGCTCCAGCCAGTCTGTCCCCAGAGTTTGACCAATGTGCTGTATGCCCTTGTGAGGAGTGGAGAGGAGAGGCTCTTCCTCGGATGTCGACACCAGAAGTCTTTGATTCCAACCCTCTGTGTGATGTTTATAACCCAGGTACACTCCTGAGCCATACTAAGGGAAACACACTCCCCAGGATGGAACTGTAGGCAAGACAGCTTGAACTGCTCAGGCTCCAAATTTCAGGTTTATCTGGGATTCATCTTTCTCTCCGTTCCTTTGTCCTCTCCGTATCCAATTAGTCACCACATCCTACCAATTCTGCCCCCAAACTGTCTAGCTTCTACTGCCCCTCCTCTAGTTATACCATCACCACTCTCAGCTCCCAGCAGGGTTCCCCACCTCCACTCTCCTCCTCCCATTCATTCTTCATTCCTGCAACAAGGAACTTGTCTCAGACAGCTCAGATCATGACACTCACCTGCTCAGAAACCCTCAAGGGCTCCCCATTGCTTACAACATAAAATTCTGGCTTATTAGCTTGACATTTAGGGATGCCTACCATTTGGTCCTCACATGCCTCTCCAGTTGATTCATCTGCACCCCTGTCTTCCCACCCTTACTCTATGTACTGATACACTTGCAGTTTCCTAAGCCATTCCTCCACGTTCCAGCTTCCTGCTTTTATCACGCTGTCCTTCAACCTGGAATTTCCTTCTTCTTCCATTGCTCCCTTTTCCCCACTTTTGACAAGAAGTCCCCCACTTTTGACAAGAAGTCCCAACTTCTTATCAAAAACCTACCAGTTCAGAGAGGGTCCAGCAAGGCTTAAAGGGGTCAAGCAAAGCTAAAAATTATCTATTATATAAAAGATACTTCAAAACTCACTGTCCACAAAGGGACTACCTCAGTCAGATTTAATCTCTCCTTCCTATATAAGCCTGTTTTATTCTGTGTATGATTCTGTTACTGTACTTATAAAATCTTGCCTTGCATTAAAGTTAATTGTATACATTTCCATCTCTCCCACCAGACTGAACGTCTGAGGAATAAGAGCCAGCTTAAACATCTCTGTTTCCTCACAGGCATATGTTGAATTTAGTGTGTAGTTACTGGTGAGAAAATTTGTCGCTAGGAGATGATTTTTATTTCTAAAAATTATGGTATGGGGCTTCCCTGGTGGCGCAGTGGTTGAGAGTCTGCCTGCCGATGCAGGGGACACGGGTTCGTGCCCTGGTCTGGGAAGATCCCACCTGCCGTGGAGCGGCTGGGCCCGTGAGCCATGGCCACTGAGGCTGCGCATCCGGAGCCTGTGCTCCGCAAGGGGAGAGGCCACAACAGTGAGAGGCCTGCGTACCACACACACACACACAAAATTATGGTATGTATATAGATAGATACATCTTTATGCATATATTTGTTTTATATATATAAAGTATTTATATATATTGTTTTACACACACACATATGTGTGTGTCAGTAGATATCTAATAAATATCTGTTGATTAAATGAATTAAAGAGTTGCCATATGATCCCACAATCCTGTTCCTGGGCATATACCCAGATAAAACTATAATTTGGAAAGATATATGCACCCCCTATGTTCATAGCAGCACTATTTACAATAGCCAAGGCATGGAAACAATGTAAATGTCCATCAACAGCTGAATGGATAAAGATGTGGTACATATATACAATGGAATATTACTCAGCCATAAAAAAGAATGAAATAATGCCATTTGCAACAACATGGATGGACCTAGAGATTATCATACTAAGGAAGTGAAGTAAGTCAGACAGAGAAAGACAAATACCATATGATATCACTTATATGTGGAATCTAAAATACAACACAAATGAACATATCTACGAAACAGAAACAGACTCACAGACATAGAGAACAGACTTGCGATTGCCAAGGGAGAAGGAGGGTGGGGGGAGGGAAGGATAGGGAGCTTGGGATTAACAGATGCAAACTAGTATGTACAGGATGGATAAACAACAAGGTCCTACTGTATAGTATAGGGAACTATATTCAATATCCTGTGATAAGCCAGAATGGAAAAGAATATGAAAAAGTATACATGTATGTATAACTGAGACACTTTGCTGTACAGCAGAAATTAACACAACATTGTAAATCAACTATACTTCAATTAAATTTAAAAAAAGAATTATCATCATACAATTACTCATAACAATAAAAAATTGGGGAAACAAAAATTATTAAAGAATAAGGAAATAAATCTGTTATGTAATATCCATACAGTAGAATGTCTTAATCACTAAAAATAACATTTTCACAAGCTATTTTAAAATGTGGGAAATGATCAAAGTTAACAGGAAGAAAATCTGTACATTATATCCTATTTTTGTGAAAATTATTTGGTGGGATTGCAAGTAATTATTTTTTCATTCTACACACCTACTTTTTCCGAGTTTTCACAATGGCAAAGAGTTTTTATTCTTTAAAACCCAAAATGAAAATTTTAAATGATACCTAATTGTCTTATTCCCAGTAGGAACTGAGACTCAAAGACCAAACAAGTCCGTTTTCTATTTCCTCAGAGAGTGAAAACAACTGACTTCAAGAAGCCGCCGGAATGCTGCTGTAAGCTCCCATTTCAAAGAAATGGTGTGGTGTTTGTAATGGATAAATTTGAAGAGACAGCAAGTATTATTCTCATCTGTAATATATCATTTCTGCCTCTGATATGATCTTAAAAAAAAGATCCACTTTCACTTCTCTTTATTTTAACTCCCTACAACTGTATGGACACCACTTGGTAATAAAAACAGCCCTAAAACCATGTGTCTCATTATTTCACAGCTACTAACCATAAATAATAGTCTCATACTTTTGAGATTATAAATTATTCATATGAAAGTAATGCCAAATTATTAAAAGCCTTTGGGTGAATCTGTGACCTTGTTTGACAGCCACTGGTTTGAGTGACAGCCTGGGAGACCATGTAGTCAAAGCCGGTGTGGACTAGTCCAGGACGAGCTCTGTCCTCCTAAGCACCAGGTTGCTGTAACTTGAAACCAAATGAACCACATCTCTGAGAAGAAAGGAGAGTCTCTTCCAGTCTGGAGCTCTGTTTGGGGTGATATGTGTACCTTGGGTAATAGAAATACTCAATTCTTAATAGGTAACAAATCACTTTCATATTTATTAAACCTACACACTTGATATTTTTCTAGGATCACTGAGATACCTGGATTTTCTTTGCAACATAACATAGCTTCTGGTCTAACTGCAAGGATAAGGGACATTTATTTACAATGTAGAGCATATTCATTTTGTCCCAACTTTTGTAGTTAATAACACTTTATTAAATAGTACAAATATCAGAGCAAAAAAAAAAAAGACCAAAAAGCAAAAACAAATAATCAGAACTTGAGTATCATTAGATCATTTTCATTTAGCGGCAGTCGACCTAGCTCTGAATCCTGGGGGTATAGTCTCCCTCAGCCATTGCCTTCCCTTTGGAAAGCTACAACTTTGCTCAGCTGCTAGCAAAAGATGCTAATTTGATCACACTGATTCCTCTTAATGCAAAGAGTGAATTGTTTTTAGACCACTGGTGATTAATGTGGGTATTGATTAGCTGATCAATAAGGCCACAGTGTCTAATTATTGATAATCCCTCTCCAAATGAAAGATCGAGTATTAGAAGTCCTAGTTACAGAGTTCAAAATATAAAGTGATTGAATGTGATGCCCGGTAATTGAAAGTCAAACTAATCCCATAAATTAAATCACAACAATCCATAACATTTACCTGATAAATCCTTTGGAAGCTGTATTTAACTTTCACTATTCCTGACTTTTTTTTCCCCCTTACAAAGTCCTCTGAAATGCACACAACTTGTTGAGGGAGGTAAAAATCATTCTAAAGTAATTTATCTTTATGAAGTAAGGGGTCTAATGGCACCAGCACTGACGGTTACACATTTTCAATAATGGCTTCATCCCTGTATCACATCATAGAATGAAGAATAAAGAAAATTTACCATGAATGCTCAAGAAAATGAAGGCTCTTCCTGATATTTAGGATCACAAACATGGAAGGGAATTCAGAGTTCACAAAATCACCTTCTCACTCTGCCACAGACTGTTTAAGGGACCTGATGATTGTCACACAGCCAGCCAGAGGGCAGGACAGGATTGATGATCCAGGTTTGTTACAACTTCTACCGTTTCTTAGTTTGTACAGGGCGTGTAGGCATTAGTTTGTACCAGGGCCAAAAATTTACTCATAAAGCCAACTGCTATGATGTGCAATAAAAATAAAACTTCTTTATATTCTGAAACATATCTCAGCTTGCTCCAGAGCCCCTGCATTTCCACTGGTGTGGAGGCAAGATGGGGAGATCTTGCTAAAGAAAAATAACTAAATCTCTTTCCATTTGGGGTTACCTTAGTCTCCTTTGGGTAAATGCTAGATTTGGAAATTTCCTCCTCCTCCCTTGCTCCTCCTCAAGATGGCATCTAAGTCTACAAGGGACTGTTGTGGCCCCATATCAGTGAGGGAAGGGAGCCTCAGATCCATGTGGGTTTTTGGCTGTCCACTGGAATTCACTGAAGTCTGCTGGGGGTGGCTGGTGACTGGTCATTACTAATGCACAGCTGCTCCTGCCTAGTATTCTTTTTTTTCCCTTTTTCCTTTTTTTTTTTTTTTTTTTTTTGCAGTACGCGGGCCTCTCACTGTTGGGGCCTCTCCCGTTGCCGAGCACAGGCTCCGGACGCGCAGGCTCAGTGGCCATGGCTCACGGGCCCAGCCGCTCCGCGGCATGTGGGATCTTCCCGGACCGGGGCTCGAATCCGTGTCCCCTGCAATCGGCAGGCAGACTCTCAACCACTGCGCCACCAGGGAAGCCCCCTTTTGCACTTTTTATTTTGACACATTTGATTCATGCAAAATAATCTACATAATAGATAGGTAAGTTAGAGAGCATGATAATGAACACTCATAAATCCACCATCCAACTTAAGAAATAGAATACAGTCAAAGTCCCCTAACTCTTCCTTCCCAATCTCCTCTACCCACTTTCCTGAGTTTTCTGTTCATCATCCCTTTCCTCATCTGTATGAATTTAGAATGTGGGTAGATGTGCCTAAAAATATATAGTTTTTCGTTTTGCTTGTCTTTGAATATGGTTCATCACTCATGTACACTTTGCGTTTCTTTTCATTCAACATTCTAAGATTCATCTATTCTTATTTCCATGAATTCTTAAGCCAAAGTTCAAGTTGGTGAGAACAGAGTCCCTGAGGAATCCAGACTACATTTTCATCATGGCTTTGCTCCTCAGAAAAATTCCCTTCCTCCCATGGTGGCGAGCTTTCTACATCCTCCTCCTATCTGGTGAGAACATCTCTTTCATCATACTCTGTCCTCTCTGCATTATGGGTTATAGTAAAACTCTATTATACATCGATTGATCAAACCTGGCTGGCGATATGTAAAGAGGAGCTTTATAAAATTCAGGAAGCCTTTCTCTTTGGCAAGACAACTTAATTAATTGGACTTCTGTTTCCAGCTAAGACAGATTAGCTTGCATCAATCCAACCCTCACACCAAAAACAATTCTAAAAGCTGTATTAAAAAATATTTTTTTAAGCATCTCTTTGAAGCCATAGAAGAGCAACCAACACATCTGGACTTACAGAGCCAAGATCTCAGAGAAAAGACAAAAGCATTGAGGTGAGCCCGACTCTGTCTACCTCTTCCCCTCATAAGGCATTTACCAGTTTGTAAGAGGTTTAGGCAAGAAGCTGAAAAGAAAGTGGCACTCAGAGCTTTCCACACTCTCACAGGACTGGGATACAGACAGTTGGAGTTCAGCCTTGCCAAGGCATCCAGGACTTGAAGGACCAAGACCCAGGAGAGAAGCGGGGCTCAGGAATGTGAGAGGCTGATGGTCTGAGCTACTTTTTCTTCTCAGAGTACTCACTTATTTGCCAACTATGCAGGAAAAGAGGTGGAGAATCAAAGCAGAAAGAGCTGCTAAAAGACTGAGAAGCTAAACAGAGCTATCCACAGCAGTCAATGTTAGGGAGATATAGACTGAAATTAAGGCCTAAGGAAGCTGAGGGCCTTGGCAAAAACACAAGCCTTTCTGTTTGGAGCCCTGAAGGACTAACTGTGGGAATATGAGCACATTGGAAATAGACAAGGCCTTACAAAGTGCAAAGTCCAACCTTGAGACATCTCAATCCAAGACCTTAAGTCACAGTGATTTGATCCCACTCTAACTGCTAAGAAGTCAACCAAAAAAAAAGGACTTTTAGCATTTTCATGAGGCCAGAAAGAAAAAAACTGAAGGTCGGGGTTACTAAGGCAGCCAGGACTTGAGGGGCTAAAATTCAGGAATAAAGTGACCCTTAGATAAGTGAGCCCAACATTCTGCACCACTTTTCTTCTTAAGGCATTTTCCAGTGTCTAAGGTCTACACAGCAAGAGACCAAGATGCCAAGCAGAAAGCAGCAGCTAAGTGGCTAAAAAGCTAAGTCACACCTCACAAGGAAAAGAGGACTTAGAAGACATTCCAGGGTTTCCCTTGAGACCCCTGAAGGCCAAGCCCTAGTAGTGAGGGCAAACTAGAAATCAGAGGTCCTTACAAACACTGAAACCCACCTTCAAATCATCTCAGTCCCTGACTAGATCAAACTGCTCACCAGAAGAAAATTAAATTTTCGTGGGAAAATACTATCACTCAAAGCTTCTACAATTTTCACTTATCATACCTAATATCCAATCAAAAATTACCAGGTATACCGGTATACAAAACAACATCCACAATCCAAGATTTAAAAAGAAAAAAAGAAAAAAGACAATTAGGGACTTCCCTGGTGGTGCAGTGGTTAAGAATCCACCTGCCATTGCAGGAAGTGGGTTCAGTCCCTGGTCCGGGAAGATCTCACATGCCACGGAGCAGCTAACCCTGTGTGCCACAACTACTGAGACTGTGCTCTAGAGACCGCAAACCACAACTACTGAGCCTGGGTGCCACAACTACTGAAACCCGCACACCTAGAGCCCATGCTCCACAACAAGAGAAACCACCGCAATGATAAGCCCACGTACTGCAACGAAGAGTAGCCCCCACTCACCGCAACTAGAGAAAGCCCATGAGCAGCAACGAAGACCCAAAGCAGACAAAAATAAATAAATAAACAATAAATAAATTTATTTTTAAAAAAGACAATTAAACAAACCCACAGGTGATTCAGATATTAGGCTTATTATAGATTTTAAATATCTGTACATTAATATGTTTGAGAAAATAAACTACCAAATAAGTAGTACTACTAAAAGGGTTAGATGTCTTAAAAGAGAATTAAATGGAAATTCTAAAACTGAAAGGTACACTGATTTTAAGAATGCAATAGGTGAGCTTGATAAGTAAGACAAAGCTTTGATGTGGATTAGATGTAGCAGAAGATGGTAACAGGAAGATAGGTCAGTAGAAAATGTACAGACTAAAGCATGGAGAGAAACAGAAGCAAAATAGAGAAAAGAGTATAAGAGGCATATGAGACATGATGCATAAAATATGTGTAATTGGAGCTCCATAGGGATAAAGAGAGAGAATGTGTTAGAAGCAGTATTTGAAAAGATTATGGTTGAGAATTTCCCAAAACATCAAGCCACAGATTCAAGTGTTTATATGAATGATCCTAGATAGAAATACAGAATGCAAGAAGGAATGAAGAACATGAAAAAGTACCTTTATGGGAAAATAAGAGTGATTATATAGCATAAAAATAATAATGTCTGACAGATTTTAAATATATGTAGAATTAAACTATATGATAAATAACAATAATAGAAAAGGTGAGATGAATATATGGAATTAAAGCTTTCTAAGATCCTTGCATTTTCCAAGAAATTATTTAAAAATTCTAATTTAATGTAGGATGATGAAATGGTATTCAATAAATTCAGGGTATTCAGTAGTTGTTAAACATATGGCTCAACACTGGAAACATAATATTATATCTTACCATATACCTTTACAAAAGAGTAAGTTCTGGATGACAGAAGACTTAAACGTAATAATAAAATGATAAAGTTTTATCATTTTAATAGTGATACAAATTTAAAATTTTTTTAGAATTCTCATTTATAGTTGACACTAAAGAGTCAAGGATGCATATTGTAATCTCTAATAGAAGGACTAATAAAAGGAATAAAAAGGACTAATAGAATAAAAGGGAGGATTAAAAAGTAATTAATACAAAAGAAAATGAGAGAGAAAAAGAAACAAAGAAAGGACAAACAGAAAACAAAGAATAAGACAGCAGATTCAAACTCAAACATTGAAGTAATTCTATAACTTGTAAGTAGACAAATAATTCACTTTTTTAAGAAACAAGCTTACCAGACTGTGGGGGAAAGAACTAAATATACACTGCCTAGAAAAGACACCTGTAAGGCAGAAAGTAAAAGAATGGGAACACAAATTGCACAAACATTAGCAAAAAGAAAACTGACAGTTTTAACTTATAAACAAATTAGACTTAGGGCAAGAAGTCTAATTTGATCAAATAAAAAGGGAATACACATAAATTAGCAGATACAGTGGTTAAGAGGGGGCATTTCCTAATAAGACAAGGTTAATTCATCAGGAAAATATGACATTTCTAAATTTGCATGTCCCTAAAAACACAGCCTCCAACCATGTAAAGCAAAAACAGATGAAACTAAAAGGATAAATGGACAAATCCACAAACATAGTATGAGATTTTAACACACCTGTCTTGGTAACTAATGTAACAAATTGATAGAACACTTAGACCAAAAAAATCAGGACAAATACAGAAAATTTGAACTAAATGACCAAGATTACATAACTGATTATATGTATGCATGTACATGTGTGTGTGTATTGTATATATACATATATATCGGGTTGGCCAAAAAGTTAATTCGGGTTTTTCCCAAACTTTTTGGCCAACACAATACATATGTATATATATTCATATATCACTGCATCCAATGCACATTCTTTTCAAGTATACACATGCATTTACCAAAGTCATCTAATCACTGAGGCAAATAAAGTCTCAACAAATAACAAAGTTTTGAAATTATGTGGAGTAATTTCTTCAATCAGTAGAAGTAAAACAAAAATCAGTAACAAAATGATACCTAGAAAATCCCAAACTATTTGGAAATTAAGCAGTATGCTCTTAAATAACCCATCAGTTAAAAAAGAAATCACAATGGAAATTGAAAACTATTTTGAACTGAATTATAATAAAAATACATTTTAAATATAACATATCTTGCATGCTATAGCTAAGAGCACCTTAGAGAAAACTTTATAGTCTTAAATGCATACATTAGAAGACAGGAAAGGGTGAAAATGGATGATTTTAGGATCTATCTAAAGACACTTTTTTTTAAATGGGGAACTAAATTACAAAGAAAGTAAAATATAAAAGCAGAAATTAATGAAATTTAAAAAACATAATAGAGAAAATCAATTAAGTCAAAACTTGCTTCCTTGAAAAGATTGATACAACTGATAAACTACTAAACACTGGTCTTTAGAAGGAAAAAAATAAATTAGCAATATTAGAAATAAAAAATGGACATCACTACAGAAGCTATAAGCATTAAAAAGGTAATAATGACTGTGAACAACTTTATGCAAATAATTTTTAAAATTTAGATCAAATAGATAATTTCCTTGAAAACACAACTTACCAAATATATACACAATAAGAAAGAGAAATAGTACTGTCTATCAAACAATTTTATTTGTAATTAAAATCCTCCCCAAAAAAGAACCTAGCCCAGACGTCTTTATCAGTGAATTATTTTAAATATTTAAGAAGAAAATAACACAATCTTACACAAATTTTTCCACAAAACAGAAAGGAGGAAACATCCACTCTCTCATTTTATAAAATACCCACTACCTCATAAACAACATTATAGGAAAGATAGTAGGCCAATATACCTCCTGAATATAGATGCAAAAAAATCTAAATATACTATTAATAAACCAAATTTAGCAATTTATAAAAAAGATAATACCTTAGAACCAAGTTCAGTTGTAATGCAAGATCCATTTTATTTATAGATTAGTTTATATCAATTAATTTATAACAATGTCATTCACCACAGTAACAAAAAATATTGCATGATAATCTTAGTAGACGCAAAACCATTTGATGAAAATCAACACATATTGCTAATTAAAAAATTAAAACTCAGTAAACTAGAAATAGATTTTCCTTAATTGGATAAGGAATACTTTTTTTTTTTAATTTACATATTCTCTACAAGACATACTTCTGCTTTTTTTTTTTTTTTTTAAAGAAGATGTTGGGGGTAGGAGTTTTTATTTATTTATTTATTTATTTTTGCTGTGTTGCATCTTCGTTTCTGTGCGAGGGCTTTCTCTAGTTGTGGCAAGCGGGGGCCACTATTCATCGCGGTGCGCGGGCCTCTCACTATCGCGGCCTCTTGTTGTGGAGCACAGGCTCCAGACGCTCAGGCTCAGTAGTCGTGGCTCATGGGCCTAGTTGCTCCGCGGCATGTGGGATCCTCCCAGACCAGGGCTCGAACCCGTGTCCCCTGCATTAGCAGGCAGATTCTCAACCACTGCGCCACCAGGGAAGCCCCAAGAATACTTTTTTTTTTTTTTTTTTTTTTTTTTTTTTTTTTTTTTTTTTTTTGCTGTACGCGGGCCTCTCACTGCTGTGGCCTCTCCCGTTGTGGAGCACAGGCTCCGGACACACAGGCTCCGCGGCCATGGCTCGCGGGCCCAGCCGCTCCGCGGCATGTGGGATCTTCCGGGATCGGGGCACGAACCCGTGTCCCCTGCATCGGCAGGCGGACTCTCAACCACTGCGCCACCAGGGAAGCCCACCAAGAATACTTTTAAGTGGTAAAATATTGGAAACTTTTCCCCAAAAATCAGGAACAAAAAAGAATCTCGCTATTATTACTTGTAGTCAACATTTTACTGGAGATTCTATTCAATGTAATTAGAAAGGAAAAAATTAAAATACATATAAATCAGAAAAATAGAAATAAAACTATCATTATTTGTAGATGATTGTGAAGGTAGAAAATCTAAATGAATCTACAGGCAAACCTTAGAATTAACATGTGAACACAGAAAAGTTTCTGGATACAAGATCATTATGCAAACATCAAATTTTTTATACTGTAGCAATATATAATATACATTTGAAGGTGAAACTTCAAAAAATTATATCATTTAAAATAGTGCCAAAAAATTTCTAATACCAAATATTTAACAATAAACCAAATGAAAAATGTAAAATATGCCTCCACAGAAAACTATTAATGTTTCTGAGGAAAATTAATATAAACCTAAATAGAAAGATAACCACACTTATGGATTGAAACAATCAATAATTTAAAGATGTCAATTCTCCCCCAAACCGATCTATAGACTCAATGTAATCATCATCCAAATCATAACAAATTTTTTTGTGTGAAAACTAACAAGCTGGTTCTAAAATTCATATCAAACTGCAAAAAGCCAAGAAAACCAAGACAATCTTCAAGAACAGCAAAGCCGAAAAACTCTCATTACCATATGTCAGGACTTAGTGTGAAGCTACATTAGGAAGATGTATAAGTAGAGGGTGGTATTGGTACAGTATAGACAGACAAATAGAACAGAGTAGAAAACCAAGAAACAGACCTCACACATGCAGTCACTTAATTTATAACAAAGATGGCACTGCAGTGCAGTAGGGGAAAGAATAATCATTTCAGTAGTGATGAATCAATTAAGTATCTATGTGTAGGAAAGTAATCTTGACCTTCTAACTTGCACCATAAACCGAAATCAACTCTAGATAGATTTTACATGTAATTGGGGAAATTAAGACAATCAAGTTATTAGGAAGTGACAGAGGAATGTTTTCATGACCTTGAGATGGGCAAGAATTTCTTAGACAAAGTATATCATAAAGGAAAAGATTGATAAATAGCACCACTTTAAAATTAAGAATTTTTTTCATGAAAAGACACTAATAAGAAAGTAAAGCTGTATACCTGAAACTAACACAATATTGTAAATCAAATATAGTTAAATTTAAAAGAAAAAGAAAGAAAGTAAAAAGACAAGCCAATAGTGGAAGAAGGTGATTACAATATATATATCTAACAAAGGATTTATATCCAAAACATATAAAGAACTACAAATCAACAAGAAAAATACTGACATAACAATTTTAATGGACAAAACAAACCAAAAACAACCCACTTTAATAAGCATTTTACAAAGGAAGATGTATAAATGGCTAATAAATACATGAAAAGCTGGTCAACATCATTAGTCACTTGGGAACTATCAATACAAATGAAAACCACAATGAGATACCACTATGCACTCAGCAAAATAGCTAAAATGTAAAAAGATCACAATTTGAAGTATTAGCACCTGGAATTTTCATTCACTGTGTTGAGAAATAAATTGTAGTATGTTCATAAAATGAAATATTATACATCAATGAAATTAAACAAATTGAAAAAACTAATAACATGGATAAATTTCACAAACCTAATTTTGAAAGAGAAGTGACACATAAATTATCACATACTGAATGAGTCATTTTATATGAAGTTACAAATATAGGCACAACAAATCTATGGTGATAGAAGTTGGACTAGTGGTTACATTTGACGGAGAGTAAAAACTGGAAGGGACAGGGAAATTCTGGGCTGCTGGTAATGCTCTTATCTTGATCTGGATAGTGGTTACACAAGTGCATTCTCTTTGTAAAAATTCATTGAGCTGGACACTTATGATTTGTGCATTTTTTGTTAGTATGTTATACTCGATTCAAAAGTTTACATTAAAAAATAAGCCCATCTTTGAGACAATTATCTTAGTGTAGATCAGAAGTCCTATTTTGGAATTCAAAAGCTGAACATTGGAACTTTCTCTTTTCATTCTGTAGTAACAGTCCTAAGCTTCCCCAAAGCACTGGATGCCTCTGGCTGGATAGCAGAAGATCATGTAAAAGGAAGTACAAAAAGGAAAAGAACATTAATATATTTCAAAAATATTATCCTTGCTACACTTTTCATAAAGCCTAGAATCAAAAGAACAAACAGATGTAAATTAAAACTGTGATATAATTTTTCAAGATAATGACAAAAGTATCTTTGAGAGGATATCCTTCACGGTAGAGAGGATGCTTAGAAATACACATTCCATATGGTATTGGCACATGCGTTCTGAAGGAAAATTCGGGGAAAACCTGTAAAAAGTGCATACTCTTTGACCTAGTAATAATGTCCATCCCAGAAATATGACTTAAAAAAAAAGATGAGGATTTATCTACAAGGCTTTTCTTTGCAATTTTTATTTATTTATTTATTTTTAGAAAATCAGCTTAACTCTTTTTTTTTTTTTGGCTGCATTGGGTCTTCCTTGCCGCACATGGGCTTTCTCTAGTTGCGGCGAGCGGGGGCTACTCTTCTTTCAAGTGCATGGACTTCTCATTGTGGTGGCTTCTCTTGTTGCAGAGCATGGGCTCTAGGTGCACGGACTTCAGTAGTTGTGGCTCGTGGGCTCTAGAGTGCAGGCTCAGTAGTTGTGGGGCACAGGTTTAGTTGCTCCGCAGCATGTGGGATCTTCCCGGACCAGGGATCGAAACCGTGTCCCCTGCATTGGCAGGAGGATTCTTAATCACTGTGCCACCAGGGAAGTCCCTTCTTTGCAATTTTAAGATGTAAAGAAATGTGGGGAAAAATCTAACTGTCCAATGGTAGAGAAATTATGATACATTCATATATAAGACTGTAGAAATACAGGTTTTGAAAAAAAGGATATTTATACTTTATTTTAGGTGGGAAAAAACAAGTCATTAAACCCAAGTAGACACCATAGGATTTCATTTTTTTAATATATATTGAAGAAAAGTCCAATGGGCCAGGAGGAATTGCCTCTGGGTGATGGAGCCATTCATTCATTGATTAATTCAATGTTTATATGCCAGGACCAATGTAGGGAACAGGTGTACAAAGACAAACATGTTCTCTGCCACTGTGGAGATTAAAGCCTGGAAGAAGCTACAAGCCCTCACCTATCTTACCCCACTAGAGACCTCCTGAGCAGAGATTATGAAGGAAGGAGGGAGAAAGGAATCTCATGACCCCATATCCCCACTCTAGCTCTTCTCCATCTCTCTGCTTTCCTTTACAGTAAAACTCCTCCATATAGGTTACTCAATGGCTGTTCTTCCCCATACGGTCTTGAAGTGTCTCCAGTCAGAGCTTTATCCCTACTATGCTCCAAAACTGCTGCCTCCATATTGCTAAAAGCAATGATCAATTCTCATCTTAACCATCGCAGACACAAGGGTTGTTGAAAACTTTCACAGACAAGAAATGAACGCTTTTTAACCTAAAGTTTCCCAGCTACAATTCAAGGACGTTTCCTGGGGCTGTTTGCTTAGTAAATGTGAGAAAGAGCTGGTCACCTCCTGTCCCTAGTTGCTCCTCACTAGAAATGGAAATCAGAATTAAAGCTTGTTAAATAGTTTCTAAGAGCCAGGAGGGTCATAAAGTCATTTTTGTTTGAGTTTGAATTTGTTTTACATGCTAAGGCAATCTCAAAATACAAAAAGAGCAAGCCAAGACATAATTAAAATGAGAAATTTCATAATGAGATTCATGCTTGCTCATTTAATTTATTCTTCATCTGGATAACCATGGAATAATATTTCTATAACTTTAGATACACCAGAATTATAACTTAGTTGTTAAAAGCAGACATTGAAATCCAGCTTCCTGGATCCAAATCCTAGCTCTAACATTTTGTGAGCTTTGTGACTTAGGACAAGTTACTTAATATCTTTGAACCTCAGTTTCCTCATCTATAAAATGGAGAAAATAATAGTAAACAGGCAGTTGTGTGGATTAAATGTGATGTAGTAAAGTTCTTGTGATAGGAACTAATAAAAAGTAAGTTCTCAAAAATAATTGTTTATTGTTGCATTCTAAATATAAAATGACTACTCACTTCTTTTAACAGAAACATAATGGATTTCTGCAAACACTTTAAGTCCCAACTGGCTCAAGTTAAAGATTCACATGAAGAAAAAAGTTCAACCCAGAGCACAATCTACCAGATTACACCTGAAATTTGAAAATTGAGCAAGTAATTATTTGGTTAACTTGTTCAATTCAGATAGCCAATATGGATTATTAAAACACTTTTTCCTCACCAAGTGTCTTTGGTTTCCTTTAAAAATATGTCCTCCATCCTCCAGTTCATATTTACCACTGGAGTGGCAATTTCCAGTATCCTATGATGTTCAGCATCCACCAAAGCCCATACTTTCCTGGAAACTCCTGTCCAATTGTGGCTTCAGAAGAGCAGGATGGTGCAAAGACTGCTTGGATGTGAAGTAGACACCAAAGAGGTCATGTTTGACAATTATTTTTGCCCTGCCGGTCTCTGAGCTCATGGATTATTTACATAGTGCTTTACAATTGCTAGATCAGATCATATAATTCTCTCTCATGGTTGGTTAGATAACTCTGTTATAACTTCATTCATTGAAGTCACAATAATGGTATATATAAGATTTACATGGGGCAGAGCAATCCCTAAAGCTCCCCAGCCCCACACTGCCCTATGTAAGTTCTTACAGCATCAGATTTATTCCTTCCATCTGGATCATACCTATTTGCACACAAACATGATGTTATATCTTCCATCTGGAAGAAAGGAAGCAAGGAAAGAAGAAGGAGGGAAGGAGGGAGGGAGGGAAGGAAGAAGGGAGGGAGGGAGGGAAAGAAGAAAGGAAAAGAGGAAGAGGGAGAAAGGGAAGGAGGGAGGGAGAGAGGAAGGAATCTTGTGATCCCATATCCCCCCTCTAGCTCTTCTTCATTTCTCTGTTTTCCTTTACAGTAAAATTCCTCCATATAGATTACTCAATGGCTGTTCTTCTCATTCCCTCTTGAACTGTCTCCAGTAAGAGCTTCACTCCTACTATGCTACCAAAGCTGCCCCCTCCAAATTGTTAAAAGCAATGATCAATTCTCATTTAATCTAATCTCTCTCAGCCACAGTTTCTATAGTTGTTCACTTCCTCCTTCTTGAAATGCTTTCTTTTTTTTTTTTTTTTTTTTTTTTTTTGCGGTATGCGGGCCTCTCACTGTTGTGGCCTCTCCCGTTGCGGAGCACAGGCTCCGGATGCGCAGGCCCAGCGGCCATGGCTCACGGGCCCAGCCGCTCCGCGGCATATGGGATCCTCCCAGACCGGGGCACGAACCCGTATCCCCTGCATCGGCAGGCGGACTCTCAACCACTGCGCCACCAGGGAGGCCCTTGAAATGCTTTCTTTACAAGCACAATCTCCTGGTTTTCCTCCAACCTCACTGCCCACTTTTCCTCAGCTGTCCTTTTTGTCTCCTCCCCCTCTTCCCAACATCCAAGTATCAGAATGCTCCAAGGCTCCTGCCTGCATGATCTCCTCTCATTCCATGGCTTTAAATACCATCTATACACTGATGACTCCCAGTTGTGTTTCTCTAGCTCTGACTTCTCTCCTGAGCTCCAGCTGCCTACTCAACATCTCCTCTTGATTTCCACCACCCCTCAGACTAGTTCTTTTGTCAGGCTTCCTTATTTCAGCAAATAGTACATACTATTTCACCCAAGTACTCTAGCTTAAAACTTGCCGCCATCTCAACTTCTCTCTTTCTCTCAAACCTCACACACAAATTATCATCCAATTCTTGCAATTTTTCTTGCATAATGTAGCCCATAATTAATCACTTCTCGGTCTCCTCTGTTACCATCCTTGTCCAAGCCACCATCATTCCTCTCAAGGACTACTCAATAGCCTCATCCAGTATCCTTGCCTATATTTTTGTCCCTCTATAGTCTGTTCTCCACACAGTGTGATCAATTTAAACTGTCAACTGGATTTTGTCACTCCTCTGCATAGAAGATGCCAAGAGCTTTCAATTACACTTAAGATAAAATTGGAACTTCTCACCATGGTCTCTAATTGGAACTTCTCACCATGGTCTCTCTGGTCCCCGCCTCTTATCTTCCTCCCATATACCAAAGCCATTTTTGCCTCAGGGCCTTTGCACTTACTGTTCCCTCTTACTTAGATGCTCTTTTCTAATATCTATATGGCTGACTTCTCTTTGACATTCAGGTCTAAAATCAGATGTCTTCTCCTGGCCCCCAGAAAGGTCTTCCCAGCTATCCCTCACTGCCCACCCCTACCCCCATCACTTTCTATCACATCACCCTGTTTTCTTATTCTCACCACTATCTAGTGCATATATTTGTTTACTTGTTTCATACTTGAGAGTGTGAGAGTTTTCCTGGAGAACGTGGCTAATGGCCTGTGGACCTGTGCTGGCTTCAGAAGTTGCACAGTCAGCCCAAACCAGTATTCCAGGGGCTCTTACATGGGCTTCTATCCCCAGTGCAACTATAGGAACTTTTGAATACACCGCCACCTCTTTCTCTCATCCTTCCTCACAGTTTCTGTCCCACTCTGCTCTCTATTCCCCAGCATTACTGACTCAATATGGGTGGGATTTTGTTCACCTGGAAGAGTGAGGCTGTTACTGCTGACTGGACCTTCTACTCCTGAACCAGAGGGAACCATATGAGTCTGAAATCTTTTGAAAAACAATCATCCTATATATTGGGTTGGCCAAAAATTTCACCCAGGTTTTTCTATAAGATGTTATGGAGAACCCCAAACGAACTTTCTGGCCAGCCCAATACATAAACCCATCTTTCAGGCTGTGGCAATTCACCATGTTGGTTCTTTCTCTCCCACAAACATGAAAAGCCTGGTTTGAAAACAATCAAGCAATAAGAAAACCCTGAAAAGATCAGTGCTTGGAGATTTCACATTCTACTGGTTCAACCACTGGTTATGGGTAACTCTTCAGTGATCTTAGCAAATAAAAGTGAGTATCTGAATGATTAGCATCCATTGAGAAATGATGAGACAGAAGTTGGTTGTTCACAAGACTCCAGACTTAGAGAACGAACGTATGGTTACCAGCGGGGAGGGATGCGGGGGAGGGATAGATTGGAAGTTTGAAATTGACATGTACACGCTGCTATATTTAAAACAGATATACAACAAGGACCTACTGTATAGCACAGGGGACTCTGTTTGATATTCCATAATAACCTAAATGGGAAAAGAATTTGAAAAAGAATGGATACATGTATATGTATAACTGAATCACTTTGCTTTACACCTGAAACTAATACAGCATTGTTAATCAATGATAATCTAATATAAAATTTAAAAAATTTTTAATAAAATAAAACACAGGGGATGGGAATGTTCTAGACTCAAAATGGTTAGCTTATTTCTCCTATATTGTGACTATTATTTCAAGCAGTGTTTCTAAGGTGAGATGCAGAAATTATGTTTCCTTCCTTTTGTTAAAAAAAAAATGTTGGTTGTTCACATAGTTCTCTTTTCTCCTTCTTCCATCAATGAAGATAGAATAAGTGTATCAAGAAGGAAAACTAGATTGAAAAGGGAGGAGAATTATTTGATTTCTGCTGAGTGTGCTCTAGCTTCTCTTTCTTTCTCATTCCAACATGCTTAAGTAAAATATAAATTTCTTGATGGGAAAAAGCATATAACATCTTACAAAAATATCTAATTTTTCCAATAAATTCCCCCATTTGTGATCATGTACATTGTAAATGTAAATTTGTACATGTTCATTTGCACTCAGTAGATTTTCAGGAAATGTACAAATGAATGAATTCAAAAAATAAGCCATTAATGAAACTTAAGAGAAGCTCTTTTGTCAAAGTGGAATGACAAAATTCAATCTTAGAGAATGACTATAGTAAGGTGAAGCATGTTTAAAAGATAAACTCACTGAACCAATTAAAAGTCAGCACTGATTGATTGGTGTCTTTTTAGATAGGTAATTCATTCCAACAACATTTATTGTATTCTAATGTCCAATAACCTAATCACTCACATTGTAAGCACTTAGATACTTTTAAAGACAGAAAATGAGAGACAAGAAGAGGTAGCTCCCACAAAGGCCCAACAGTTGTGGAAACCCAGGCCCACATCTGAAGCACTGAAGATGAATTTAAGCCATTATATTTGAGTTTAAACTCAAACTTTGAACCTTTGTTACTATATTTCCACTCATCCGTCTATAAAACAATAACAGCCCAAATCCTTCTTCTGGTGGTTACTTATTTATAAATTCTTAGAGATAACTGAAGTCTAAGTTTCAGGGCTAATAAAAGCTCTGCTTTATATTCCTGTAGAAAAACTCATAGATCTTGTCATACAGACAAGAAAATGCAGAAAGTATCATGTGAAAATATGAGGTTGGGGCTTCCCTGGTGGCACAGTGGTTGAGAGTCTGCCTGCCGATGCAGGGGACACGGGTTCGTGCCCTGGTCTGGCAGAATCCCACATGCCGCGGAGCAGCTGGGCCCGTGAGCCATGGCCGCTGAGCCTGCGCATCCGGAGCCTGTGCTCCGCCACGGGAGAGGCCACAACAGTGAGAGGCCCGCGTACCGAAAAAAAAAAAAATATGAGGTTGAGTAGGAGTTTTTGTTTTTTGATTTTTAATATTTATTTATTTATTCAGCCGTGCTGGGTCTTAGTTGTGGCACATGGGATCTTTAGTTGTGGCATATGGGGATCTAGTTCCCTGACCAGGGATTGAACCCAGACCCCCTGCATTGGGAGTGTGGAGTCTTAACCACAGGACCACCAGGGAAGTCCCAAGGAGTTTTGATTTAATCATAGATTGGAGGGTAAATCCCTAAACTTTTGTTGCTTACGTCATGGAGGGCAATTGGGTTCCTACTAAAGAACTCTTGGCTTCCTAAAATCCTAAACAAAGTTGGGATCCAGGAAAATAATTTTTATGAATTATATTTTATGAAAAAAATCACCTCACCTTGAATCAAGATCCAAAATCATCTCCTTTAATGAATCAAAGTAAATTTGACATTGCTAAATAACACCTTCTTCCTTGATGCTACAAACATGTATTAAATTCCTCTTCTGTGTCAGGCTGCATGCTCAGCTTTGCATAACGCTTTATGGTACATACAAATGCGTCATCTCACTTGATTCTCCTACCAGCCCTTTGGGGCTACTGTTATTATGATTTCTACTTTACAGTCAAATAAACAGAAGCCTAGAGAATTTAAGTGCCCAAGATCAGTAAATAAGAAATGGAGCTCATTCTTAACCCACAATTTCTCCCATGGAATTGGATAACTTGCTTAAAACTGTGTAAGTACTAAATCCTAAAATAAAATCTTCACCAGATTTTAAGTCTCAATAATATAGATTTTCCAAGTTCCATTCAATCAATCAAAGCCTGAGAGATTCCATAATAAAACCACAACTCTTCACAGCATGTTTTTTTGGGTTGTCCCTCTCTAAGTGATACATGTTATTTTGGGCAGTCTCATGTGATGAAAGAGATAATGGGCTCTTTGGGTGGTAATAAAAACAAAATCACTACTTTGACAGTCAGTAAAATAGAAATTGAAACTTAAAAAAAATAGGATTTTCTGATTTCACAAGTAAGCCGTCAAGAAATTTTGGTTTTAATTTCTTGGTGTTATTTTCTCTGTCACTTAAATAATAACATGCCAATTTATGAAGTCCTTTGGGCTCACTTTAACATGTAAATGAACAACTCAAATTCTACTTAAGCTTTCTTATACAGGATCAAAATTAGAGAAGTATGGGAAGAAAGTGTTCTGGTCTGGGTAGGTCCTCAAGCCCAAGGCAGCAGGCTAGGATGGGTTGAAGGGAGGCCCAGGCAGCAAGGGAGCTGGGGCTTCGGGGTCACAGCCACTCAGGAAAGCCTGGCTGTTTGAGGCAGGGCATCCCTGGGGCAGCGCTTTATTTTTCTGTTAAGAGTGAAGATCAAGGTGACGTACGACCCAACAACAGATACCAAGAGTGGAGGTCTGAGGGAGAAGAGTTCACATCCAAAGGATCAGTCAGAAAAGCTTGCTCTGCCAGATTAGGCAAATGAATGAGGAGTACAACAAGATGGCCAGCAGAGGAAAAGACCCACTAGCAATTCCTGAGCAGAAGAGTATCAAGAACAGTGAAGAGTCTGAGATATTACCCTAGTTTCAAGCTAAGAAGTTCACCTGCCAAAATTTCATGGATGCTGGCAGAAGACACAAGATTCCTGCCTCAGAGACAAAGGACTATACACTCAGAACACAGCAAACAACAAGAGCATCAACATGTTTGCATCAATTCCCCTTGTCCTCAAGTTCCTCAGGGCAATGTGGATGAACCCCCATGCATGCCTGCACATGCAGTGGGTTTCACTATGGGAAAGGAACCCTGACCTTAGGGAACATAAATCTTTTCTGATGAACAGTAAGCTTCCTTGTCTTTTGCTCTGAAAGGAGACTATCTTCCAAGGCTCCTCACTGTACAAATATCTTTAAAAGAAAGTCCAGAAATGTAGAAATGCAAGAGAAATACAGGGCAAATTACCGCTAACAAAGAGCTGCCTCCTGGATGGCTCTACATCCAGTTCCTCAGCTGCAGTCACTAAAGGACAACTATGACCCAGTCATAATGAATTCTCTGAAAATCTGGACAAGGAGGGAAGAATCTGCCCTGCATTGGGCTCTCTAGAAGCAGACTTTGAGATGAAGATTCATATGTGAATGATTTATTAAAGAAATTACCCCAGGGGCTTCCCTGGTGGCACAGTGGTTGAGAGTCCGCCTGCCGATGCAGGGGACACAGGTTCGTGCCCCGGTCCGGTAGATCCCACATGCCGCGGAGCGGCTGGGCCCCGTGAGCCATGGCCGCTGAGCCTGTGCGTCCGGAGCCTGTGCTCCGCAACGGGAGAGGCCACAACAATGAGGGGCCCGCGTACCGCAAAAAAAAGAAAAAAAAGAAAAAGAAATTATCCCAGAACAATCCAGTAAAGGAATGAGGGGGAAGCAACAGTAAAGGGGAGATCTCAGGTCAAGTTCTATGATAGCTTCAGCCTGATCCTGAAGGAAAACTCTGGAGTGTAGATTATGCTTCAGAGTTCTCCCCATCTGAGGAAAGGGATCTGGGCTTTCAAACTCCTATTCCTTTCAGTCATTGGCTAAGGCCACTCCAGGGGGATGTAAACTCCCAGGCACTTATAGCTGTCTGTGTTTTCCGGAAAAGCAGCTCCAGTACCCTGAAGGCAGGTTCATAAGGAAGAGACACTCTAGGAGGCAAAAGCATACTGAAGCAAGGGTAGAGGCACACAGAAATGGTAAAGAGGGCTGAGGTGGTCTAATTGCTTAAATCCACTTTCATTATGTTCACTTAATGCTGTTATAGTTTCTTCAAGATGATGGTCAAAATTTCTAGGGAAAAACTTATAAGAGGAGAGTTAGTGGGGTGAGTAAAAGCCCACTGCTGCAGCTGATCTCACATTCATGACTGGTATTCATTATCTCATTCCTTTACCATCCATCCTAGGTTTCCTTTATCATTAGCTAGCACTGTTGCTGGTCTTGGCAGCTTGCCTGGTGGAATGAACCAGACCTTCATCCTTGAGAGATCTGAGCCAAGTTATAACCATTCTATCAGACTTTCATTGCTGTAATTGTCTACTCACAGGTAAAAAAATAACCATGGGAGCACCAAGACAAAGCCCAGTGGATCTCTTAGATCACCTCCCCATTTTGTAGTAGCAATCCTACATCTTCATAATGCTCAAGTTCAATTACCCCTGACACTATGGTAGCTCCTTTCTTTTCTACTATCACAAGGAGCTCTAAATGACTAAGTGGCAGCCATAGCTTCATTGTAAATGGAATTCTTATTGTGTCCCTTGGAGGCAACACCCCTCCTCTGGGAACCAGGACCTCTAAACCCACAGAACCTGAAGTTGTGTGTTCATATGCACATGGGCCTACTTGCTCTCCTGTAAGTAGTTCCTGAGGCTGAGCTATTCACAGACACTTGCAGCTTTCTGACTTCAATAGCCCAAAAGCAAACTTTCAAAGAAGAGTCACAAGTTCAGGTGATTGGATGAAGTTAGAGGAGAGGGACAGAGAAATGATAAAAGAGATCCAGGGTGGTGTGGGTAGGGAACCAACAGTGTTTGCTATGGAATCAAACAAGAGAGTTCCAGGCAAATTATTGCTTCAAGAAGCTTGTAATTTTCTATCCTTCATTCAATACCCACAATGTACCCAATATAGTGCTAGGTGCTGATAACACCAAGATAAATAACACATCGTACTTTAACCCACAGAGTTCACAGTTCAGTGTGGGAGGCAGACAGGTAAACCAACATTTGATATTTTGGTGACAAGGAACACCAGATGGAAGTGAGGAATGACTGAGAGTCAAGATGGCTCACAGAGGAGGTGCCTTCTTAACTTGGTCTGCAAGATGAATACAAGTTTGCCAGAGTATTAGCTCCAGGAGAGGGTAAGAGAGAGACAGAGATGATATCTTAGTTTGGGCTGCTATAAAAAAAAATACCATAGACTGAGTGGCTCATAAACAACATAAGAAATTTATTTCTTATAGTTCTGGAGGTTGGGAGTCCAAGATCAGGGTGCCAGCATGATCAGGTTCTGGTGAGATCCCTCTTCCAGGTTACGGTCTGCCAATTTCTCATTGTATCCTCATATGTTGGAAAGAGAAAGAGAGAGAGCAAGCTCTTTTGTGACTCTTATAAGGGCACTAATCTCATTCAAGAGGGCGCCTCCCTGTGACCTCACCTAAATCTAATTACCTCCCAAAGGCCCCAACTCTTAATACCATCACATTGAAGGTTAGGGTTTCAACATATGAATTTTAGGGGGGCACAAACATTCAGTCCATGACAGAGAAGAAATGTTCATCCAAATCCAAAACACATACGCATGGCCCCTTTAGGAAGTATGGCCATACAGGTGGGTAGTGCCACAATTAATACTGTGACATAGTCTCAACTTCTAATGGGCTCTCAAGTTTTCCTGTGCTCATCCTCAGTTCTGCCATGCAGAAGAGGAAAACAGCATGAGTTAAGGTCAAGGGTATCTGGGGGCCCTCATACCAGGGAATAAAGCATTCAATGGAATGTTTGAAAAAGTTAAAAGCTGTTCCTGCATTTAATTCTCTTAAAAATGGTAATAACAGTATTGTTTGCAGGAACCTGTCTCTTGGCGTTTCCTTTCCTAGGTTCTATATCTGTTCTGTTGCTTTTCTCTTTTTCCTGCCTTGAGATCTGATAGTAAGATGGAGACCTCCAAACCTTGAGACCAAGTAAGAATGGAAACTAGAACAAAGGAAACCCCAAAACTTCCCTGGACCCTCTCAAAGAAGGGAGCTAGGCTGGACCTTATAGAAATCACAAAGACTCTTTCTCCTGCTCTGGCCCAATATTTAAACTAAAATCAATCTGCTTGACTTATTAAACTTTATTAAACTCACACTATCTTGCCCCATTTGTTGATATCCTACATCAGCCAGGGTTCCAGCTGAAAACATATGGCATATGGAGACAGCATATATTCAACAACTTGAGGCAAACAAGGCCATTGTGCCTCTAATAGGAGATATAATTCCAAGCAGCTCAGGCTATTTCCCAACCAGTATAAAAGTCACAAAGAAAAATGTCAGAGCCAAAAACTACACACTTCCTAGACCCTATCTGCCTGCCTCACCAATGGCACAATTTCAGGAGTACAGATAAGATACCTTCTATGACCACAAACTATACCCTGAACTTGCACAGTTCCTTTGTCCACAGAGGCACAAGTCTGTAAGTCTTACCTGAAATTTGCACCTCAACAAAAATGGAATTATTCTAGCCACTATGGAGAACAGTATAGGGGTTCCTCAAAAAACTAAAAATACAGTCACTAAAAATCCAGTGATCCCACTCCTGGGCATATATCCAGAGAAAACTCTAATTCAAAAAGATACATGCACCCCAATGTTCATAGCAGCACTATTTACAATAACCAAGACATGGAAGCAACCTAAGTGGCCACTGACAGATGAGTGGATAAAGAAACTGTAGTATATATACACAATGGAATATTACTCAGCCATGAAAAAGAATCAAATAATGCCATTTGAAGCAACATGGATGGACCTAGAGATTATCATACTAAGGGAAGTAAGTCAGACAGAGAAAGACAAATATCATATGATATCACTTATACATGGACTCTAAAAAAAATGATTCAAGTGAACTTATTTACAAAACAGACTCACAGACATAGAAAACAAACTTACGGTTACCAAAGGGGAAAGGGCGTGGGGGATAAATTAGGAGTTTGGGATTAAAATATATACACTATTATATATAAAATAGATTACCAACAAGTACCTACTGTATAGCACAGGAAACTATATGTCTTGTAATAACCTATAATGGAAAAAATCTAAAAAAGAATATATATGTATAACTGAATCACTTTGCTGTACACCTGAAACTAACACAAGATTGTAAATCAACTATATTTCAATAAAATCTTTTTTTAATGGATTTATTGAATTTGAATGAACAGATGTTTACAGTCAATATTTTCAACAAGTATTTACTGATTACCTGCTATGTGCCAGTTATGACCTCTGTGCTAATTATTCATTGGTCAACAAGAGAGCCATGTTACTTACCCTCACAGACTTTAGACTAAAGACAAATAATAAACAAATATATAAATAAAGACATAACAAATTATGATGTGTTATCAAGAAAAAGTATAGGATTTTATAAGTGATATTTGCAGTGGATAAAATGAGGTCCTCTACTTCACATTTGTGATCAGGGAAAGCCTCACTTGCCAAGGCCTGAAGGGTCAGTGGGAGCTGACCAGACCTCAAGCTGGGAGAAGAGCATTCACTGCAGAAAGAACAGCTTATGTGAAGGATAAGGAAGAAAGAGCTTTGAAAGTATGAAGAATGGAATAAGGACCAAAATGGCTGAGATACAACAAGCAAAAGGAGACAGGTTAATAAAAAAAGATGAAATCTTGCCATTTGTGACAACATGGATGGACCTTGAGGGTATTATGCTAAATGAAGTAAGTCATATGGAGAAAGACAAATACCATACTATTTCACTCATATATGGAAAATAAATAAATAAATAAATAAATAAATAAATAAATAAATAAATAAATAAAACAAGACAAACGTGTAGATACCAAGAACACAGTAGTGGGTACCAGAGGGGAGGGGTTGGGGAGAAGGGTGAAATGGGTAAAGGGAGTCAACTGTATGGTGACAGTTGGAAACTAAATTTTGGTGGTGAGCATGCTATAGTGTATACAGAAGTAGAAATATAATGTTGTACACGTGCAACTTACATAATATTATAAATCAGCGTTACCTCGATTTTTTAAAAAAGGAGACAGGCTAGGTAGGGTCAGCTGTGCTAAAGAGTTAAGGTTTGCTCTGAATTAATTGCCATGTTTCAAGAGAATGGTGATGTGATTCAATTTAGGTTATGTTGGGGGAGGATGGTTATTATCTGTCTGGCTGCTGGGTAGAGAATGGATTTTAAAGGTGGGATGAGTGGGCATGAGAGAAGTGGGCTTGAAGGGAAGGCAACTCCTCCCTGTGACTTAGTCTAGGCCATCAAAAACAAGCTACCCAAGCTTCATCCATTTGCCTGAGATTTGTCACACCCAAAGAGAGTGTGAGTAGCACCAGAGGCTGTCCCTTTGCTAGTTGCCATTTCCTCAAGTAGACTTGGAATCAAACTGGGAGTCAAACACGTGAACGCCATGCTCAAGCCCACCACTGAGAAATGAATGAATGAGATTTGACCAAATAGACACTATCTTATTAACCACAAATTAATCTCTGAATACGTTTGGGTTGGCTGTGGGGCGTAGGGGTGCTGTCAATGCAGCCAGAATCAGGGAATGGTTTTGACTTTAGCAATTGCTCCACACTTGGTACAACATAAACTATGAATAAAGTGTTTTTCCACGGGGAGATTGTGTTTTACATATACAAAACTCATAATTTGTGTTTATGGAAAAGATTTAGACACTGGAATGTTATTTATGGTTTTAATTTGTCGGCACCAGTAAATAACGTCCCACTTAGCTAGCAGTTCCTGGGCAAAGCATTTACTTCTGAAATACAGTGTCCCCAACCTATTCTGGCCACCTCCATGCTTGGGACTGCTGATCCATAAAACCATAATCAATGTGCTCAATAAATATTTATAGACTAGATGGGTGAATGAGTGAACCTTTATATCTTTTCTATTTACCAGATGCATCAACCCAATTCAGATCCTGCTTTACAGGCTGTTGTACCATTTAATTAACAACATGGTCACCCCTTTGTATTTTGTGATTTTTACTTCACTGCAACTACACGCCAATTTATCATCTTTAATACCATTGTATATTCAATATGCATTTTTCATATTACAGTTTTTTAAATTTATACAGTGCATTTTTATTATTCATTAGCATTCACTGAGGAAGCCCCTTAGAAAACTGGTTTACATTTATTTCCTTTTGAAATCTTTATTTCTGAAAAGACTAAATGTGTACAAAACACACTCACACACCCTGAGGACAGCTATAAGGATGAACAAGGTAAAGGCCTTTAAACTGGGAGACAACCCAGCTGGCAACTAAAGTCTATTGATTCTGCCTGTTAATATTTCTCTAAACCATCCCCATAGCCAAGGCTCAGTTCAGGCCGTCAGCATCGCTTACCTGGACTATTGCCATAGTTTCCTGTCACTTTAAAAAGAAAGCTGTCTTAAAAAAAAAAAAAAAGGAAGAAAGCTATCTTTTCTTTCCTCTTCCCTTAACTTAAGACTAAAATATATTTTGAGAAAACACAATATCATCAATCCAGGGCAGAGAGATTTTAATAAATGGGCTTTTGACATGTTGCATCATAAATGAACCTTCCAAGTTTATAAGTGGTCTTTGACAGGATGCATCATGTCAATCTATAGCTCAGAACTTTTACTGATTTAATCCATAATTCATATAGTAATGGATCCTGAAAATTCCATTGCTTCCTTCCTTCTCACAAGGGCAGCTCTGCTCACACAACTTGAGGTTGATCAGCTGGTGCTATGTGGCTAAAACAGTGCAGTATCCTCTGAATGAGCCAGTCAGTGGATACTCACCCAGTGTTTCTCAAACGTAGGTTATTATTGGACCATCTTACTACTTCAACTGTACCCACTTCCTTTTGTACTATTAGTCACTTAACTTTTAAAAATCAAACAAATTCTTAATTTACTTATAAATATGATTTTATATTACCAGCACAAACAGAAAACCAGCATCAATCGTCATTAAAAGAAGCTTGCATAATTCCATAAAGGCCACAGCTAATTCACATAGCAACAGCGGAAAGAACACCATAATTTTGGAAAGACTCAACTAGCCAACTCTATCACCTCCACTGATCAGGAAAGGAGCTGGGGAATAATAATAGGACATTATAGTACATTCAAGACTGGCTAGACTTAGCATAAATAATCTAAAATTGAATTGGGCTTGTGACCTGTTTATCATCAGGGTCTCCCATGAGTCCCAGGGTATCCGTGTTGGCCAGACCTCCCAGGCTAGTCCAGGCTTGGAAGCATTTGTTTCATTGTCTGTTTTTTAATAGAATCAGATGGCTTTCTTGAAAAATTGAAATCCTGGGAGGATCAGGGGAAGAATAAGGGGAGAAAAAATGAATTTTGGTGAATAATATTAAAGATACAGAAAAAGAAGGAAAACACAAAGATATGGCAAGGAATCATAAAAATGGAGCATGTGTGGCCAGAAGACAACTTGGTAGCAATTACACTCTGCTCTTCCAGAACAATTTTGGCTTATTGCACAGGAAAAAACCTGGAAATACTATTCATACAGAATAAAGAATATAAAAATCTTCTGAAATGTTAACTGTTTTTAACTATGTAAACAAAATCAGAACAGCAACACACTTATTTAGGAAGAGATAGGTATTCTTTTGTTTGGAAGGTCTGGGCAAAGTCGGATTTAGTTTTAGATCCTATAAATTTTTTTATAATTTTGATGCTTTGGAATAATGTTAAATGAAAATTATGTTGATAATGACAAAGAAAATCACAAAAATTCCTGGCATTACATAACTTTATATAACTCTAATTCCTAATTGACATATATTAGACCTTTCAACTGAATCTCTAATCTAACCCATATCTCCTCAGCTAGCCAAATTTTATTCTTTTTTCCTTGGTTTCTTTCATTCATTTTTCTACCCAGCATTTGTTTGCTTGCTCCTTCTCCTACTATTGGGAGAGTTGCCAACAAAAGCATTCATACACTTCATCTACCATTTCTCCTGCCAAAAGACCTGCAGTATTCTAAGCCTGAAGCCAGGGTCCTCCTCTAGGCACTCATGCTTCCTCCAGACAAATCCACCTACACATAGAAAGAAGGGAGGACTTAGAGAATGTACCACTCTGTGGCACAGCACCATATGGTACCAAGAATGGTGGACCCTACCAAATTTGGATTGGGAACCCATCTATAGCCCTCTCATTAGTTCTGTCATTTCTGGGCTACCTGGCTCACAAAACTAGTCCCAGGCCATCTGTTTTCTTCCTTGAAATTCTAATGGAATTGAATGAGAGGAACCCCTGTCCCCATAAAACCACTGACAGCTCCTTGGCCACAGCCACCATTGAATCCTGTTTAGAGGACATTTTTCGACGTGACTCAGAATAATCTTCCAGAACAAAGTGTCCTATGAATAATATCAATCTCATTTAAAATGAAGGTGACTAATGGAGCTTGTTTTGGGATTAGCCGCTAAAATGTCTCATAACACAATTAAGGCTTTGAATGATAGGCCTTGTTTTAACTAAAGAAATGGAAATTTTTTTACTGGAAGTAACTCCAATTACCACAGTTAGACAAAAAAAGACCCAATATAGAGACATTTTTTGACTCTTGTTTTAGTCTAAGGAAACTTATTATGCGGGGATTTCACTTAGGAAATCTATTAATAGAGAGATTCAATTCTCAGTTATACTAAAATGTATATATTTCAGTCAAATAACTCAGCACATGTTTGAGTGCCTCCTTCTGAGAGGTACTGATTGAGGTAGTGGAAAGAACAGGAGGTATGATAATATATGGTGCCTGCCCTCAAGCTATTGATAACTTAGATTCAGGTTGTCAAATAAAACACAAGATGACCAGTTAAATTTGAATTTCACCTAAGCAAAGAATCATTTTTAGTGTAGGTATTTAATATAAGTATGTCCCATGTAATATTTGGGGTATACTTATGTTTTAAAAATTGTATTCAGTTTAACTGAAATTCAAATTTAATTGAATGTTTTATATTTTTATTTGCTAAATCTGAAAGCCCTATCTAGAGCAGAAGAATCATTTAACAAATAGTTATGAGTGCCAACTGTGTGCTGATGACTGTTCTTGATGCTGAATTGTTAAAAAAAAAAATGTTAACAGAAGTCCCTGCCCTCACCTAAATGTCCATCAACAGATGAATGTGTAAAGATGTGGTGCGTGTGTGTATATATATATATATATATATATATATATATATGCACAATGGAATACTGTTCAGCCATAAAAAAGAATGAAATAATGCCATTTGCAGCAACATGGATGGACCTAGAGATTATCATACTGAATGAAGTAAGTCAGAGAAAGACAAATATCATGTGATATCACTTACATGTGGAATCTAAAAATATGACACAAATGAACTTATTTACGAAACAGAAACAGACTCACAGACATAGAAAAGAAACTTATGGTTACCAAGGGAAAAGGTGGGGTGGAGGGATAAATTAGGAGGTTGGGATTAGCAGATACAAACTACTATATGTAAGATAGATAAGCAACAAGGTCTTACTGTATAGCACAAGGAACTATATTCAATATTCTGTAATAAACCATATGGAAAAGTAGAGGAAAGAACATGTATATATATGTATAACTGAATCACTTTGCTGTATACCAGAAACTAACACACCATTGTAAATCAACTATACTTCAATTAAAAAATAAATACAAAAAAAATTTAAACAAATCCCTGCTCTCATGGACTTGAGTCTAACAATAAATAAGAAAATAAAGAAATAATCACAAATACATGCTATGTATTACAAATGCATACTATAAAGGGAGTGAGAAGGGAGGTGCATAGTGAATAATATTTGAGGGGTGAACATCAACATTGCGTAAAGTTGTCACCTGCAAGATGAAGAGTTGCTAGCTAGGGCAAGATTGGAGGAAAGACTTCCAGTTAAAGCAATTTTGTGCATGAGGGCTCTGACATAGGATAAAGCTTGCTGTATCAAAATTCAGTGTTGCACAATCCTTACTCATTGCAGGACTACGCTGTACATTACAGGACAGTAGTCTCTCTGGCACCTCCCAGTCACTGAGAAAACAAAAATTCTCTCACTTGTTTTCAATTCTTCCTTCTCTTCACCAGCATTAAAAATCACTGAGTAAGAGGAACCAGGGCCCAATCACACCAGGCAGTGTGAGCCACATTATGGGGTCAAGCTTTTAATGAGTGGTTAAATAATAATCCTCTCAGTAATTAAAACACAGGAATCAAATGAGAAATGGGCCACTTTAGCACTGATTATCCACCAAGTTCTTATTCTAGGCAGCAAGTGCTTGGAGGCCAGAAGCAGATGAGCTCACGGTTGGCCCCATGGCTTGGGAAAGTCACCCCAGAGTGTGAGAACTCAAGATGTGAAGGATAGATCTTGGCAGAAAAGATGAGCAGAGAAAACAGGCCACCACCAGTCACAGGAAGTGGTGTGAGCCCAGGCACATAGGAACAAAAGAATGTGTATCCATTTGGGGGGCCAAAACACACCAAGAAAGCCCTCTCCTCAACACATGACCATGGCTGAGTGTTCTGGTTGGCACAAGGCTGGTCCCCCATGGGTCCCCAGAGTGAAGACAGAGGAGCAGGGTGACATACTCTCCTCCCCACCAATCTCCTGGGAAACAGACTTCCTTTGCTAGATCACTATGAGATGTAAAGTAACAGGCACTATAAGCCTGCTTTAGCAAGTCCAATGTTAAAAACCCAGATGTAGGGCTTCCCTGGTGGCGCAGTGGTTGAGAGTCCGCCTGCCGATGCAGGGGACACAGGTTTGTGCCCCGGTCCGGGAAGATCCCACATGCCACGAAGCGGCTGGGCCCGTGAGCCACGGCCGCTGAGCCTGCGCGTCCGGAGCCTGTGCTCTGCTAAGGAAGAGGTCACGGCAGTGAGAGGCCAGCGTACCGCAAAAAAAAAAAAAAAAAAAACCCGCCAGATGGGGCTTCCCTGGTGGCGCAGTGGTTGGGGGTCCGCCTGCCAATGTAGGACACACGGGTTCGAGCCCTGGTCTGGGAAGATCCCGCATGCCGCGGAGCGGCTGGCCCCGTGAGCCACAATTGCTGAGCCTGCGCGTCTGGAGCCTGTGCTCTGCAATGGGAGAGGCCGCGATAGTGAGAGGCCCGCGCACCGCGATGAGGGGTGGCCCCCGCTTGCCACGGCTAGAGAAGGCCCTCGCACAGAAACGAAGACCCAACACAGCCATAAATAAATAAATTTTAAAAATTAAAAAAAAACCACCAGATGTATTGAAAAGATTAATGGGAAAGAGGGATATGATTTGGTTTAGACAAAGAATCTTGCCTTATGACAGAATTTGCCCAGTGGTTTACTGACACTAGAGCATGGGGCACTCAAGGCTGCAAGTGACCTCTCCCCTTTGTTTCCTGCTGCTTTCCATGTGCCCTGGCCAGCTCACATCACTTGCTACCATCCCAAACACATCTTACACATTTGCTCATGTTGTTCTCTAGGCCTAGAAGGCCTTTTCCCAATTTTCTACCTGGAAAACTCCAATTCATCCTTCAAAGCTCAACTTAAATATTCCCTTCTATATGAAGTCTTCCTTACTGCATTAGCCCCACTTCCTACCACACTGCCTCCATGCCGTGACATGCATGTTCACACAGGCATGAATCCATGGCCTCCTCCTTAGGGCCTAGCATTGTATTTAACATAATACTCTATTGCAACACCCACCATACTGTATTATCCAGTTAGCTGGTTAAACCCTTCTTCTTTTATTTAATTGTGAGCTCCTTACAGATTAAGACAATTCATCCCTGATCCTGCACTAACACAAACAAGACACATAGTATGTGCTCAATAAATACAGGAAGAAAGGGAGACACAGAGAAAAGAAAAAAAAAAGAAGGGAAAGAAAATGAAAATTAAAAAAAACTTTTCTATGGAATTTAGCATATTATTGAAAACCACAAAAAAATCTTAATGAAGCCTAATTTAAAGAACATATCTGTCATTCAAAGGAATATATAATTGTTGAACATTCTTTTTTAATATGCAAGAAATGTGTTGCCAATAATTATTCACAGACCAGAGATTCTCCACCCAGAAATCATTCTCAATCAGGGACTATGCTCTGGAGAAAACATGGAAGGAAAGAAGAAAGTTTCTGTCCCACATGAATTTGGGGAACACATGCATATCTCAGCATACAAAAAAAAATTGGTTACTCTCTGGAGCAAATCCCAATAAAATTTATATTTGTTTTGCAAATAAATTATAACAAAATTTTAATATTCATGTACTTTATTTTAAATCATAAGACCTGCTTTTATGAGCAACACTGTTTTTAACCAAGTTCTGATTTTTTTCCCAGCTAACTATGGTCTACTGTTATCAAGACAAGGGCTTAAAAGAAAATTAAGGAAAAATGTAGTATAAAACAACTTGCAAAAAGTTATATAATTTTTTCTACCAATTAAATGTTGGATTGTGTTATAAAAGGTCACACAGAGCACACTTGATGAATATAACTAAAAAAATAATGTTTTCATTGTTCTTATTGAACAATCAGCAGTTGTTAATGACGAGGTAAAAAAAACGAAGGTACCTACTGAGGGTGGAGTTCAAGAGGTCTTATTAGTGGCTTCATGTTACAATCTAGAAATGTCTTTATGTAGACTAATTATATTGCGGGTCCAGAGGAGATTTACAATCTGATTTGCCACAGAGAACTCCATGTAATCTTCGTTGAGGACTGACACCATTTTATCTTTGCACGATACCCTGTTTCTCACACAAGTAATTCCGTCCTTTCTACATTGTCAGCTCTGACAGGCTGATTTAATCTGCAGGATTCTGAATGCCTCTGACCACTGCAGTGAGTCATTAACCTTGACTCGCATAATTGAATTCAAGGTTGATTGCCTATGACCCTCTGCGCTGAGGTCTTCTAAATGTACATATTCATTATGGGCAGCCTCACTAAACGGATTGCACAGGGAAAGCTGTAGCAGTGGGTCTGTTTGGTATGCAGGGGGCGAAGAGGGCACTAATTGCATGTTAGAGCTGAGGATTAGATTATGAAACGAGTGAGAAAATGAAGATAGATCCTCTGACACTGTCAGATTAGGGGCAGTAACGTGCGGGAATATGGCATCGAAATTTACAGTGACATTAACAGAAAGAAAATTAGAAACAAATGGACATTGGACATTTTTTTAAAATCTTCATATTTTCTACCAACATCTAATAAACAAGATATGGAAGCAAGAGCCTATACCTTTTTCATTTGTATAATTGAAGCAGAACAATAGAATTTTTTTAGGTAGCTTTTTGGAGACTAAGAAGTCACATTATGGTCACTTTAACATTACATGATATGCAATATCTAGGCCATGTTTAAATAATTGGCTTTACACAGCAAATGCCATTCTGAGTTGCCAATAAAAGACATTCATGTAACTTCAGTAAACCTGGAGAATGTACAAGCGTTTGTGTTCAAAATTATTGTGAACAGTTCTGTCAAACAGTACTATCGGGTTGAATTTTGGTAAAAAGCCAGGGTATAAAATTATCTATTTCTACTTTTTTATTGATTTTGTGTCACTTTATAGTTAAAACAAGTGTGTACTTGTTCAAATCAAACACGTCTTCCACGCACAAGCAGATGCTTAAGTTAATAGCAAACAGTTCTACAAATCACTTCTATTTTCCAAATGTCCATACTGTTACACAAAAACAAATAACTTGGTCAGAGGTGAAACAGTGTCTACATTTCAGGAACCTTTTACTTTTCCATTTAGGTGTGAGACGCTACTTGGGCAACCTTTCCTTGTACTTTTGCCAGTTGTTTTATGATTCATTTTAAAGGAAAATGACAGCCTGTCTTTCTTGACAACAAAAAACATACAAAACTTAATGGCATACAATGTTTAAAAACAAAAGCCCTGGGGGCTTCCCTGGTGGCGCAGTGGTTGAGAGTCCGCCTGCCGATGCAGGGGACGCGGGTTCGTGCCCCGATCCCGGAGGATCCCACATGCCGCGGAGCGGCTGGGCCCGCGAGCCATGGCCGCGGAGCCTGTGTGTCCGGAGCCTGTGCTCCGCAACGGGAGAGGCCACAGCAGTGAGAGGCCCGCGTACAGCAAAAAAAAAAAAAAACAAAAGCCCTTGGTGTTCAGTCACAGCTAGAAATGAGTGTTAAGTTGGATGAAAGTTAAAGATTCTATCTCTGGAAGAGCCAAGTTCAGTTTTGTTTTGGTTTGCTTTTGCTTTGTTTTTGAAACAAGCCCACAGAGTGGTCCCTGTGGTAGCACAAGATAATTCTCCAGAAATGTTCTACAGCATTTTTTGATGGTTAACTTGGTTTGTATTGATCTTTCAATATGAAACTTATTTGTGCTGCTTCAAGAAACTCTAAATGGAAGGAGAAGTAACTTCCTAATAATTATGCCTTATTGGGAAGTCCCTCCAGTATAAACAATGAACTCATGAACCAAGCCTCATGGTAAAAAGAAAAAGCCATAGATGACTTCAGAGCCTGGGAACACTCACGCTTTTCAGAGGCTGCATAAATGGTCTCCAATGTACCTTCCTAAGACTTTATTTTTTTCATTTCTACAGAGAATTTAATGATAAAGCAGTCATATCATGTGGTTATTCAAGCAAAATTAAATTTTCACAAACTAACACTATACCATCTTTATGGTTTGGGGCATACTTCTTTTAGCTTGACAACAATTTCTTATTCTGCCAGTGTTGATTTTATTCTGTAAAACCTCAAATTTTATTTGTTTTTTTTAATAACAGCTTTATTGAGATATAATTCACACAATATACAATTCACCCATTTAAAGTGTATGATTCCATGGTTTTTAATATATTCACAGAATTTTGCAACCAACACCCAGTCAATTTTTAAAACACTTTTACTACCCCAAAAAGAAACCTGGTACCCATTAAGGCACTCCCAATTTCTCCCCAATTCTCCCCTCCTACACTAGGCAAGCACTAATCTACTTTCTGTATATATATATATACATATATATTTGCCTATTCTGAACATTTAATAGAAATGTAATCATACAATATGTGACATTTATGTGACTGGCTTCTTTCACTTAGCCTAATCTTTTTTAATCTTTATTGGAGTACAATTGCTTTACAATGTGTTAGTTTCTGAGTTACGACAAAGTGAATCAGCTATATGTATACATATATCCCCATATTCCCTCCCTCTTGAGCTTCCCTCCCGCCCTCCCTATCCCACCCTTCTAGATCGTCACACAGCATCAAGCTGATCTCCCTGTGCTATGCAGCAGCTTCCCACTAGCCATCCATTTTACATTTGGTAGTGTATATATGTCAGTGTTACTCTCTCACTTCATCCCAGCTTCCCCTTCACTGCCCCGGCTGTGTCCTCAAGTCAGTTCTCTACATCTGCATCTTTATTCCTTCCCTGCCACTAGGTTCATCAGTACCGGTTTTTAGATTCCATATATGTGCCTTAGCATAGGGTATTTGTTTTTCTCTTTCTGACTTACTTCACTCTGTATGACAGACTCTAGGTCCACCCTCCTCACTACAAATAACTCAATTTCATTTCTTTTTATGGCTGAGTAATATTCCATTGTATATATGTGCCACATCTTCTTTATCCATTCATCTGTCGATGGACACTTAGGTTGCTTCCATGTCCTAGCTATTGTAAATAGTGTGGCAATGAACATTGTGGTACATGTCACTTTCTTTTTTCCAGTAACACATAATAATCCTGTTTATTTCTTTTTGCACAGTTGCAGATATGTTAGTACTATCATAAAATAAAAGGAAGATTTCTGAGCAAATAGAAAAAGAACTGTCAAAATCCAGTCCCCATTAGACATGAAAGAACTGTTGCAACTGAAATTAAGACCACAACTTCTGAAATCTTTCCTCAAGTAGATGAATATTGAAGAAGTTGGCATCATAATTGATTACACCAAAATATTTCCACATTCACTCAAGGATCTTAAATATTAGGGCTCAGTTACTGCAAGTCTCTCTTTTATTTCTACTTTATCTTTTTTAACATCTTTATTGGAGTATAATTGCTTTACAATGGTGTGTTAGTTTCTGCTGTATAAACAAAGTGAATCAGCCATATGCATACATATATCCCCATATCCCCTCCCTCTTGCATCTCCCTCCCACCCGCCCTATCCCACCACTCTAGGTGGTCACAAAGCACTGAGCTGATCTCCCTGTTCTATGTGGCTGCTTACCATTAGCTATCTATATTACATTTGGTAGTGTATATATGTCAATGCTACTCTCTCACTTCACCCTAGCTTACCCTTCCCCTCCCCATGCCCTCTAGCCCATTCTCTACGTCTGGATCTTTATTCCTATCCTTCCCCTAGGTTCATCAGAACCTTTTTTTTTTAGATTCCATATATATGTGTTAGCATACTGTATTGGTTTTTCCTTTCTGACTTACTTCACTCTGTATGACAGACTCAAGGTACATCCACCTCACTACAAGTAACTCAATTTCGTTTATTTTTATGGCTGAGTAATATTCCATTGAATATATGTGCCACATCTTCTTTATCCATTCATCTATTGACAGACAGTTAGGTTGCTTCCATGTCCTGGCTATTGTAAATGGAGCTGCAATGAACATTGTGGTACGTGACTCTTTTTGAATTATGGTTTTCATAATCCAAAAAGAGTCATGATTGGCCTGTTCATGGTTTCTATTTCTTCCTGGTTCAGTCTTGGAAGGCTGTACTTTTCTAAGAATTTGTCCATTTTTTCCAGGTTGTCCATTTTATTGACATATAGTTTCTTGTAGTAGTCTCTCATGATGCTTTGTATTTCTGCCGTGTCAGTTACTTCACCTTTTTCATTTCTAATTCTGTTGATTTGAATCTTCTCCCTTTTTTTCCTGATGAGTCTGGCTAATGGTTTATCAATTTTGTTTATCTTCTCTAAGAACAAGCTTTTAGTTTTATTGATTTTTGCATTGTTTCCTTCATTTCTTTTTCATTTATATCTGATCTTATCTTTATGATTTCTTTCCTTCTGCTAACTTTGGGGGCTTTTTTGTTCTTCTTTCTCTAATTGCGTTAGGTTTTTTATTGGAGATTTTTCTTGCTTCTTGAGGTAGGATTGTATTGCTATAAACTTCCCTCTTAGAACTGCTTTTGCTGCATCCCATAGGTTTTGGGTTGTTGTGTTTTCATTGTCTTGTTTCTCGGTATTTTTTGATTTCTTCAGTGATCTCTTGGTTTTTCAGTAACGTATTGTTTAGCCTCTATGTGTTTGTATATTTTGCATTTTTTCCCTGTAATTGATATCTAGTCTCATAGCATTGTGGTCAGAAAAGATACTAGATATGATTTCAATTTTCTTAAATTTACTGAGGCTTGATTTGTGACCCAAGATGTGATCTATCCTGGAGAATGTTCCATGTGCACTTGAGAAGAAAGTGTATTCTGTTGTTTTTGGATGGAATGTCCTATAAATATCAAGTAAGTCTATCTGGTCTAATTTGTCATTTAAAGCTTGTGCTTCCTTGTTTTCTGTTTGGATGTCCACTGGTATAAGTGGGGTGCTAAAGTCACCTACTATTATTGTGTTACTGTCAATTTCCCCTTTTACAGCTGTTAGCATTTGCCTTATGTATCCTATGTTGGGTGCATAAGTATTTACAATTGTTATATCTTCTTCTTGGATTCATCCCTTGATCATTATGTAGTGTCCTTCCTTGTCTCTTGTAATAGTCTTTATTTTAAAGTCTATTTTCTCTGATATGAGTATTGCTACTCCAGCTTTCTTTTGATTTCCATTTGCATGGAATATCTTTTTCCATCCCCTCACTTTCAGTCTGTATGTGTCCCTAGGTCTGAAATCGGTCTCTTGTAGATGGCATATATACTGGTCTTGCTTTTGTACCCATTCAGCTAGTCTGTTTCTTTTGGTTGGGGCATTTAATCCATTTACATTTAAGGCAATTATTGATATGTATGTTCCTATTACCATTTTCTTAATTGTTCTGGATTTGTTTTTCTTCCTTTGTGTTTCCTGCCTAGAGATGTTCCCTTAGCATTTGTGTAAAGCTGGTCTTGTGTTGCTGAATTCTCTTAACTTTTGCTGGTCTGTAAAGCTTTTGATTTCTCCGTTGAATCTGAATGAGATCCTTGCTAGGTAGAGTAATCTTGGTGGTAGGTTTTTCCCTTTCATCACTTTAAACATGTCCTGCCACTCCCTTCTGGCCTGTAGAGTTTCTGCTGAAAGATCAGCTGTTAAAGTTATGGGGATTCCCTTGTATGTTATTTGTTGCTTTTCCCTTGCTGCTTTTAATATTTTTTCTCTGTGTTTAATTTTTGATAGTTTGATTTATATGTGTCTTGGCATGTTTCTCCTTGGGTTTATCCTCTATGGGACTCTCTGCACTTCCTGGACTTGATTGACTATTTCCTTTCTCATGTTGGGAAAGTTTTCGGCTATAATCTCTTCAAATATTTTCTCAGACACTTTCTTTTTTTCTTCTTCTGGGATGCTTATAATTTGAATGTTGGTGTGCTTAATGTCCCGGAGGTCTCTGAGACTGTCCTCCATTCTTTTCATTCTTTTTTCTTTATTCTGCTGTGCAGCAGTTATTTCCACCATTCTATTTTCCAGCTCACTTATTTGTTCTTCTGCCTCAGTTATTCTGCTATTGATTCCTTCTAGAGTGTTTTTAATTTCAGTTATTGTGTTGTTCATTACTGTGTGTTTGCTCTTTAGTTCTTCTAGGTCCTTGTTAAACATTTCTTGTATTTTCTCTATTCTATTTCCAAGATTTTGTATCATCTTTACTATTATTACTCTGAATTCTTTTTCAGGTAGTTTGCCTATTTCCTCTTCATTTATTTGGCCTTGTGGGTTTTTATCTTGCTCCTTTGCCTGAAAGATAATTCTCTGTCTTCTTATTTTGTCTAATTTACAGTATTTGAGGTCTCCTTTCCCCAGGCTGCAGGGTCATAGTTCCTCTTGTTTCTGTTCTCTGCCCCTGGTGGTGAGGTTGGTCCAGTGGCTTGTGTAGGCTTCCTGATGGGATGGACTGGTGCCTGAGTTCTGGTGGGTGAGCTGAGTCTTCTCCCTCTGATGTGCAGGGCCATGTCAAGTGGTGTGTTATGGGGTGTCTGTGAGCTTAGTATGACTTTAGGTAGTCTGTGTGCTGATCAGTGGCTTTGTGTTCCTGTCTTGTTTGTTGTTTTGTGAGAGGCATCCAGCACTGGGAGCTGCTGGCAGTTGGGTGGAGTTGGGTTTTGGATTCAGATAGAAACCTCCATGAGAGCTCTCAGTGATTAATCTTCTCTGGGGCTGGGAATTCTCTAGTGGTCCAGCATCCTGGACTCAGTGCTCCCACCCCAGAGCCTCAGGCCTGACTTCTGGTCGAGGGACCACAACCCCACAAGTCACTCATCCTGGCAGTAAAAGGGATTTAAAAAAAAAGGAAAAAAAACACCTCAGACAAATGGTAAAAAGTAAAATCAAACAAACAGAAACAGAAACAAGGAAACATGCACACACACACAGGAAACAAAAACAAAACCAAATAAATCAAAAAGCAAGAGAACAACCAGACAAACAAAAGAACCCAAGAACAAAACCAAACAATTAAAAAGAAAGCTGACAAAAACACAAAACCAAAAAACAAAACCAAAGCAGAGTGCCAACTGAAGGATGAAGCAAAGAAACAAAATAAACTGACAAAATGATTTTAAAGAGAGAGAGAGAGAGAGAGAGAGAGAGAGAGAGAAAGGGGAAAGAAGACAGAACAACAGAAAAGCAATGTAGAAATAGAAATATTTAAAAAATAGAAAATATATTAAAGAAAAAAAATAAGACAAACAAAACCCCAGAGACGTGGTAAAAACAAAATCAACCAAACAAAAACAGAAACAAGGAAACACACACACACATAAAAGAAACAAAAACAGAGCCAAATAAAACAAAAAACAAGAGAACAACCAGACAAATAGAAGAACTCAAAAATGAAATCAAACAATTAGGAGTAAAAGTAACAAAAACACATAACCTAAAAACCAAAGCATTGTGCCAACTGAAGAATAAAGCAAGGAAACAGAACAAACCAATAAAAATGATAAAAATATAATAATAATAAAATAAAATAAAAAGGGTAAAAACACAACAGAAAAACAAAGTAGAAATGGAAATATATTTTAAAAAAGAAAAATATATTAAAGAAAAAGAAGAAGAAGAAAAATAAGAGAAAAGAAACAGAACAACAGAAAAGCAAAGTAAAAATAGAAATATATAAAAAAATAAAAATAAATAATACGTTATAAAACACAGAGATTTGCACAGATGCTGCCGGATCCTCGGCCACTCCCGCTCATGCTCCCAGACCCACTTGCTGCCCACCGGCCCTTGCTCCATGCCTCGCCCGAGAGCTCCAAGCGGCTGCCCCGGCCAGACCCCTTCCTGAGACATTTAAATGATTACCTACCAGTAGTTGTATTTAATACCTATCATCCAAATCTATTAAATACATAATTAAGTCAACTTCCAAATGAACCAACATTATTTTTTCTTTTAATCGAAGGAAATAAGGTATACTGGAGTTCATCCTCCAGTACTTGACACTTAGTATCAAGACCCAGGTTTAATACCAGTTCCAATATTTTTCAGCCATGTGGCATTGAGCCAGTCACTCTCCATCTCTGACTGGCATACCTCGAGGTTTTTATGAAAATAGCTATAAAGTGTTACAAAATTTTAAGTATTATTAAAATTACCAAAACTGTTATTGCATAACAAACCACCCCAAAAATGTAGGGGCTTAGCACCACAGTGATTTGTTACTTCTCATGATTCAGTGAGTTGCCAACTTAGGCAGTTCCTCGGCTGGTCTTGCCTGGATCAGTCATGAGGCTGCCATCATCCATTTGTTGGCTTGACTGAGGTTAGAGGGCCCAAGATGGCCCTGTTCACATGTCTTGCAGTTGGTGCTAGCTCTTAACAGAGACCTCAGTCTACTCCAGTCTATTCTTCAGTCAGCGACCTCCCATCCTGTAACAGGCTAAAATGGATTTCTTCACCGCATAATAGTCTCAGAGGTCCAAGATGGTGAGAGCAAATGTCACAAGGCCCCTTAAGTCCTCAGCTCTGTATCCCACACAACATCACTTCTGCCATATTCTACTGGTCAAAGAAAGTCCCAAGGCCAGCCCAGATTCAAGGGAGTAGAGAAACAAACTCCACCTCTTGACAGGAGAAATGGCAAAATTACATGGCAAAATGGCATAGACACAGGGAGGCCTGATTCATTCAGGGCCATCATCATCATAATCTATTCACTAAAACATATATGGTGATAATGCTACATAATGTAAAAACACACATTAATTCATTGACATTTAATTTGTGTTTTCTGGTACTTCCAAGGTTGAAATTCCTTGCCATCCTCCTTTCCACCCTATGTCTCGTTCAGTGTGTGGACTGTTGACCTGTGGTCCCTGAACCATAGGGCTTGATCCTGCTTCTGATTCTGACAGGTATCTGTGGAAGTCAATGCAGATCTCCCCTCCACGAGCTTTGCCATCAGTGTTTGGCACTGCTGTGTGCACATATGACAAAATGCTTAAGCATGTTGAGCTTTATTAAAGTCTGGAAGCATAGATTTAAATCCCAACTCCATCAATGACTGCCAAGGTAGCCCTGAGTAAATTACTTACTCTCTCTAAACCTCAGTACCTCCATCTGTGAAAGGGGACCAATGATAGTAACTAGCTCACAGTTATGGTGAAGAATAATTTAGCATAATCCTTGTGAAGTACTTAGTGCAGTGCCTGACACACTTTATGTGCTCAACATGAAAGCTGGTTTTTTGTTGTTGTTCACGTTTAGAGTTTTTCCCAAGTTTTATTGAGATATAATTGACATATAACAATGTGTAATTTTAAGGTGTACAACATGATGATTTGATATATGTATATGTTGTGAAATGATGACTGCAATCAGGTTAACACATTTATCACCTCACATAATTATTGTGCGTGTGTGTGTGTGTGTGTGTGTGTGTGGTAAGAACTTTTAAGATCTATTCTCTTAACAACTTTCAGACACAACACAGTATTAACTATAGTCACCATGCTGTGCATTAGATCCCCCAAACTTATTCATCTTATAAGTGGAACTTTGTATCCGTTGATCTCCTTTCCCCATTTTCACCACCCCCACCAACACCTGGCAGCCGCCAATCTACTCTGTTTCTTTGAATAACTTTTTAGATTCCACATATAAGTGAAATCACATAGCATTTGTCTTTCTCTGTCTGACTTATTTCACTTAGCATAATGTCCTTAAGTTTCATCCATGATGTCACAAATGGCAGGATTTCCTTCATTTTTAGGGTTGAATAATATTCCATTGTATGTATACCGCATCTTCTTTATTCATACATATGGTAGTTGTTATTCGTGGTACTTGCCTGCATCTGGACCCTGCACGGAACATTGTTCTGGAGAACCAGGCTTGTCAGTTCACCATCCAAGGATATGAGATAAAATCTGACTTACTTCCTCCATAATTTAGAATATGTTTTTACCAACTTTTTACTACTTAGCAGACAGTTAATCACAGTGATATAAGAAAACAGAGCTCCCTCACCCCTGAACCTGCCCTAAAGCCAAAGGTGTTGAGATGCAGCTGCCCACTGAGCATCTATCAATCCCAGATCATATCCAACCCAGGGGGTGGCTTCTGTTTCCCTTTCTTGCAATTAGAAAATGTACGTGTGTCCTAACTGAAAAATGACATGAGCTCTACACTTGTCTAGCTAAAAGCTTAGGTCACACACATTCCCTCCTGTCCTGCTTAGAGTATTGCACCTTCATCATACTGATCACCTATAATGATTGTTTGCTATTCAACTTCCTGTCAAGGCAGACATAAAAAATGTGAAAGTGTTCTGAAACCTATAAAGCACTATATCACATGAGGAATATTATCTATTCTATTATTTTTATTATTTAAGACAGCCTCATCTCCCCCTTAGATTGAAAAGGGCAAAGCCCTGGTTTCTACTTTAATGGCACGTCCATAGTCTCCACCACTCTGTGTTTTGAAAATGAGTCATCCTGAGTACAATGTCAACAAGTCTCATGAAAACAAAGAAACCAGCAAAATACTTATGAAAAGCAATGGTTTGGGGTTTTCAAGTTTTAAAGTTAATTGAAATGACAACATAGGCATCATGTATTATGATTCCCTTAACAGGCATGGAAAAACTACTGAGCTTCAATAAATGTTAATGGCATTTAAGACAGTAAAACAAGAAGGTCTGGTGCCCATCTGGATTAAATAACACCATTCTGGGTTTATCCAGCACATACTCTGAACTCAAAGAGACTCAGAGAACCTTATAAAATGTGTGTTCAGGACCTGAGCCTCTCTCTAGCAGTAGCCCTTAACCACTAGCCTGGAATGCACTGAGGAAGAAGACGGTTATGTCCACAGACACTCCAAAGATTTCCTCTCTTTTCCTCCCACAGGCTACCCACATCTTCACTCTCACCCCAAATCTTGATACCTGAAGAAAAGTCAGCTCTGGGCAGTTCCCACTATACCCACTCACTAGCATCCTTCCTGTCATCGTGAATCCCTAGCTACTTCTAGCTTGTGTGGGGAGTTTTTTCTTTTTTTCTGGCTGTTGTCACTATTGTTTGATTTTTATTTGTTTATTTGTATTATCTGGGGAATGATGAAGGGGGGAAATGTAAGCCAAAGGTTAAATGGGTAAGAGCCATGTACACAGGTAGCTAAATTCAACAAAAACAAAAAACAACTAGTTTTCATGCCTTTGACAAAAAATGACTTTTCTTCTCTACACCTCTTCTAAGCAGGTGTGCACTTGGTTAACTCAAGGCAAAAAGGATTTTCTCTAAGTCATTGAGTTATCATGGCACCAAGTGAGTGATAAGTTACAAGCTAGAGTACAAGGTCACTGTCCTTTATTAATTTACAATCTTGTGAGAAAACAGGACATCAAGAATTAAATAGCAACTAAGATGGTATGTGATGAGGGCCAATGGATGAGACAGACAACACAGGCTCCAGGCCATCAATCCATGCAAGGAAGGCAGTATTAGCTAGTGAGTGGGGGGAGAGCCTCCAGAAAAGCTGTGTCATGAACTAAGCTTTGAAACAAGGGGAGAAACTAGACGAGCAGAGAGGAGAAAAGAGGGCTTCTCACATAAGATATAGTACTGCATATGTTTTTTTGTTTTTTTGTTTTTTTGTTTTTTTTTGCGGTACGCAGGCCTCTCACTGTTGTGGCCTCTCCCATTGCGGAGCACAGGCTCCAGATGCGCAGGCTCAGTGGCCATGGCTCATGGGCCCAGCCGCTCCACCCCATGTGGGATCTTCCCGGACCTGGGCACGAGCCCGTGTCCCTTGCATCGGCAGGCAGACTCTCAACCACTGCGCCACCAGGGAAGCCCAGTACTGCATATGTTTATATCTACATAACTGTTTGGTTAGATGCCCTAGAAGAGAGAATTTTCAGAGGAGAGTGATGGGTTATGAGATGTAAACTTTTTTAGGCAACACACTAAGGTGCTTAGATCACATTATCTCATTCAGCACTCACATGCCTCTGAGGCAGATAAGTAACACACTAAGAAACTAGATGATGGGTGCAAAGTCATCAGCCAGTAAGTGGCAAGATGGGACAAAAATCCAGGTGTTCTGTTTCCCATTGTCATAGGGTTGTTGTGAGGTTTCAGTGAGGGAACCTATGTAAAGTGCTAAGAACAGTGCCTGGCACATGGTAAGTCCTCAGTGAATGCTAGCTACTCTCACTATTTTTATCATTTTTATTAATACAGATCTGACTGCAGGGTGAGGAGTCTGGACTCTGCTCTCTAAGCCTGAGTTTCCTCAACTTCAGACAGTGGTGTCCTGCCTTCCTCACTTTGCTACATCTGCCCTATTAGGACACTTTCAGCTGCAAGCAGCAGAAAACAACACAACAAAGAGAATATGTGGACTCAGGTAGATGAAAATTCCAAGGCTAGAGTCTGAGTGGGGCTCTGGCTCCCTTTCTCTGCAGTTCTCCAGGCTCTGCCCTGCTTGATGCGTCTACTTCATCCTGAGGACAGCTTTCCTGTGGAGGGAGAAAAATGGCTGCCTGCCTCCCTGCAAAGCCCTCCCTTCCACACACAAGACTGTCTGGAAGGAATGAGAGCGTTGTTTCCTTCAACTGCTGAGGAAAATTCCTGAGCTTCACTCTGATTGGACCATCTTAGGTCATGTGCCCATGCCTAAACCAATCACTGTGGCAAGGGGTTAGAACTCCACTTATGATTTAAGCCATTCGGGATCATTTCCTAGCCCACCCAGTCAGTATGGCTGTGCCAGGATGGAAGAAGAGGTGTGCCAGGGACATATCACAAAGTCCTCTACAACTGGGCACCACCTAGAATATCATTTTTATTTTAAAGACTATTTTTCTTTAAGAGAACTCCTTTTTAAAAAAATCATTGTCTCATTCTAAGCCTTAATAGCTGTTCACAGGTGTGTATATAACAGCTGTCTTTTATTAAAATAAATACATAATTATAAAAAGGTTTTAAATTATTGATCCAACTACATATATCATCTCACTTATATCACTGCTGAAGGCTTATGTTCTGAGCTCAGTCTTCAGACTTCCATTGCAGAACTCTCTAATCTGAAGACCATATTAAAATCCACAGCCAGTTTTTTCCATTCTTTTCAAGTGGCATTTTCTATGCTCTGTTTGAGATGGAAAAAACAAAACACTGATCACACTGGAGAGCCAGCATAACTGTTGCCTAGTTGACTTTGCAAACAAAGGAGAAAAAAAAAAAAAAACAGAACAGCCATTACACTGTGAAGCCAGCATCACTGTTGCCTGGTCGACTTTGCATTCAGAGGGCCACGGTTTAAAGGGCTGAAGTCACTGGCAGAACTTCAAGCAACAGGCTGCAGACTCCCTGGCCTACGGAAAGACAGGCTTGGCCAGCGTTTGTGGTTCCAGTCTTCTAGTAAAAGCATTCCATCAGAAAGGGCTGCTGGTGAAGACGACAGCAGGAAAGACAGTGAGAAAAATTGGGAGAGCTGGGCCTGGAGGAAATTCTAAAGCCATTATGCTTTAAACTTTCCACTTAAAAAGATAAAAATGTGTTGCCCCTCCTCCTGGGGAAGGGCATGAGCGCCTCGAACCTTCCTAATCAAAAATCTTCTGATTTAGGGCTTCCCTGGTGGCTCAGTGATTAAGAATCCGCCTACCAGTGCAGGGGACACAGGTTCGAGCCCTGGTCCGGGAAGATCCCACATGCCGCGGAGCAACTAAGCCTGTGCGCCACAGCTACTGAGCCTGTGCTCCAGAGCCCGTGAGCCACAACTACTGAGCCCACGGGCCACAAGTACTGAGCCTGCACTCCTAGAGTCCATGCTCTACAACAAGAGAAGCCACAGCTATGAGAACCCCACGCACCCCAACGAAGAGTAGCCCCTGCTCGCCGCAACTAGAGAAAGCCCGCGCGCAGCAACGAAGACACAATGCAGCCAAAAATAAATAAATAAATTCATTAAAAAAAAAAACCTTCTGATTTATTTTCCATTGTTTTCACAAAAATATTTTTTACAAATTTGTTTTTCAAACTGCACGTACATCCCAGATGTATGTACAGTCCCTGGGAGTTAAGGATCTTCACATACACACACACACACACACACACACCAATCACTGTCCTAGGGCTGGAAAATTTTCTGGCTCAGCCCCCATCCAGGCACCAGCTAATGGCTACCCAGCCTCTGAACACCTGTTGGGAGGTGTTGTGGGAAAGTCCTGCCTCCCTCCACTACTTACTATGGCAAGAACCAGAACCTCTCTGAATCTCAGAGGTTTGTGTAAGGATTTCACCCAGTTGAAACTCAAAAATAAACCAAAAAAGCATAAAAAACCTCTCCTAGCAATAAGGCATAACTTTATAAACAGACAGGGGACCAGGATAAGTCCAAGGAACCCAGGAATTAAACTTACACCATTCAGCCAGGTCACAGAATCACTAGCAAACCTCTTCTTTCTCTTTGCAGCTATCAGTCAGGACCAGATAGAATTTCCCAGGCCAAAGCCAGAAGCCTTGGCTCCACCCACAGAGTACTTTCTTTGGACTACTAAGGAAATCTTTCTAGGGATACCAGTTGTAAAATCTCCATCAAAGGGATAAGAGAGCCAAATGCAACCTTCACGCCCCAGGAAAGAGCAGATATACCAACTTTACCCTAGAGGACGTGTGTTTGGTGAACCAAACTCCAGGCTCAGAATCAAGGAATACTACTCTGGCTCTGCTACTTAAATGCCATTGGTATATCATCTTGCCTGTTGGTGGCTCATGGTTCTGTCTGTAAAACAAGATTTGGCATCATCTGAGTGAATATGATATGAACTGAGGTATCAATGAGGAAAGCTATCATACAATGAGTCAGGTAAGTTGTATTATTGAAGATTATAACCAAAAGTAGATTTTGAAGAAATGTGTGACAATGCTTCCCTTTAACCAAACATTTCAAAAGTTGGCAATAATTTATTAAGCCAAATTGACATCTTCCCTGTTGTGTGAGTGCACATGCATGCAAATACATCTATCTATACACACACACACACATACACCTGTCACCAAGTCCTCTCTCATAACCACCCCACATATCCTGCCTCAGGACTGGACCTCACCAATGTCTCCCCAGGATGGCTGTAAGAGCATCTTCCCTGTCTCGCTACCTCTGATTCCACTCTACTACAAGCTGGCTTCCCTAATTCTTCCAATGGAATCTTAATAAAATGTAAATATGATCCTGTCCTTCCCCTGATTAAAACCCTAAGTGGGTCCATGAGTTTCCAGAGAAAGTCAAAATTCCTTAGCCTAACACCTAAGCCCTCTGTGATATCACGTTGTTCATCACTCATCTCCCACCACTCCCCCTCCATCCCATGCACTCTTCCCTTTCACCACATGAACTGTATAAAGCAATGTGTTTTCAAGCCTATATCCTTCATATATGCTGCCCTCTACCAAGAATAGTAATTCCTACTTGTTTTTCAAAACTCAGTTCCAAGAAACTGTCACACACACAAACACACACATCTGGTTTGGGCTCCATTTCTTAGTGAGTCTCCACAATACTTCCTACATGCTTGTTCAGTGTACCTACCATAATGTCTCATAAATGGTGACCTATTCTGCTTCTCTTTCATTAAACTAAGCTCTCTGAAGATGGGGATTTTGTTTCACTTGACTTGGAAATTTAGTACATGGCCTACCCCAGTATCCAACACATGGGCAGTCAATAGATATGGTTCTCTGATTCAACCAGTATTGTACAGAGTGCTAGAGTAAGGAACTTGACATCTGATTTTAAATAAATTATTCTGTATGAGTTTGTTACGACTTCCTCAACACAAGGTGCCATTTTTATCAGTCATTCTTAACTAAAAGGGTGTGAAACAGTTACTCCATGTTGAAAGGCAAAAATTGGTTGTAAATTTACCTACAATGGGGTCTTACTCTAAATCGAAGCCCAAAAAATGCTTAGGAAGGGGGTAAACATCTCCTTCTCAACTTGAACAAATAAAGTGATAGTTAACGTCACACAGGTTAGAAAAAAACATTTTAGCAACTTATTGGAGCTTGTAATTAGGACGACTGCAAGATCATAAAATACAACTCACAGCCCTTGAGAATTTCTGTTCACAGATTAGTCTCCTCGCCTTAGACCCAAGGCTTCTCGCTCAAAGAAAGCTAGAGCAAAGCACTCTGAGCTCTTAGGATGAAAAGAACTTTAGAACTGCAGAGCATTGTTTGGATTCTCCTGCAGCCTTGTTATGCTTTTGCTGCCATATGATTCCACTTTGGACTGGTATCTGTCCCATCTTTCATGGATCCAGCATTGCTCCATTTCTAGCCTCCAGTCCTTCTAGGCACTCTGAGGTCTCCCCAGTGAGCCTTCTTCTGAAGTCACCTGATGTGCCAAACCAAGATGTTTCCAGTATCAGCCTTGATATGCAGCCCTAAATCTTTAAGACATCTGTAAATAGTACTCTGAGCTTTCTGTCATTATTTTATTTTGTCTACAGGAAAGGGTAAGCACAGTGAATGTTGTTTTTGTGGGTTTTTTTTAATATATGTGAAGTCTTTTCTATAGTAGCAAATAGTGTTCATGGTTTTATCCCTTCATGATTCTCCAAAATCTAAGCCATTAAGTCCCTTTGGAAAACAACTGCTCTTAATATCTGCTAGATTTTCTTTCATGGGAGTTAAGGTCAAAATCTGAATTCTAAATACAGAAAATCACCAGGTCAGTGAATTCTCAGTGATATGTGGCATTTTCAGGATCTCTGTTTTATCTGGTTCCATTCATACAATTTATTCACATATTCATTCACTCAACAAAGATTTATTGGGCAGCAGTGTTCAGGAATTGTGCGTTGTGGGTTGTAGATCCCCAGAGGGAATGATGTCTTCCCTGACCTTGATCAGTTTATGGCTTATTGGAGAAATAGACATGCAAAACATTACAACATAACATCCTGCTTAACTACAGAGAGGGCACTCGGTACCATGGGAGCAGAAACAGAGGCCTGAACTTTTGGGAGAGGCAATGGTGGGAGCAGAAAGGGGTCAGTTCAGCATTTCAGGAAAAAGAAATGCTTGAAGAACAAGCAGGTGCTAAGCATGAGAAGAAGGGTAGAAAGGGCAAACCAGAAGAGAGAAGAGAAAGAACACATGCAAAGGCTCAAGGGTAGGGGGTTCCAAGTAGTTCTGTATTGCTTGAGGAGCATGGCAGTAATGATGCTGGGCATGTGGTCATGGGCCAGGTCAGAAAGTGTTTGATAGGCCATATAAGGAGTTTCAATTCCCTCTGGCAAGAGATAGGAGCCCCTGGAGAATTTAGAACTTGAAAATGACCCAAGGGGACCTTTGTGATAAAAATATCACTCTGATGGCTGAGTGGAGGTTGACTCGAAAGCAAGTGAAATTAAAGTCAAGTGAGCTCTAGTCCATGAAAGAGAAGACAAGGCTGGAACAAAGGCAGCAGCAGTGGAATTGGAGAAGAGAGGCAAGAAAGGAGAGAGACTTATGCAAACAAATAATGCAGGATTTTGAGTCGGAGGAGGGCGTTAGTATTTCCATGCTCTGCAAATCAACTCAGTCTGATTGGAGTTCCTTTACCTCCCAGTTCTCCTCTTTCTCACAGGATACTTTAAGAGAAGGATCTCCATTGAAATGGTTCAGTTGTCCAAAGATGGCCATCTTGTCATTGTTTTTAAAAATACACATCATTTTTTTGTCCTCATTCATCTGCCTGATTTAGCTTCTTTTACACCATCCCAGATAAACAGGCAAAATTTTAAAAGTTTGCGTATTCTTCAATCCTTGAAATACTTTAGAAAATTTGTTTTATTAACAAATTTATTAACAAAATTATTGTTAACTTGTTTTATTCCAGTGTAATAACTTTCAAATGTTGATAACCCAGTTAGGACGTAGGAATGTTACTTGCCCTTTACACTCTTTTGTTAGAAATCAAAACTGTGTGATCCCAGAACTGTGCCGTTTCTTGATCTCCCTAAAAGGGACAATTGTCCTAAAAAATATATTTTTTTCTTTTTCAGTGTAGTTTAAATTTTTTTATTCAGAAGTAATGGTAAACAAGGCACCAAATAAAGCAGGTGGCACATTAAGTTTAAACCCACTGAGAGCAGAAACAAGGTACAAATCTTGGAAGTAATGTGTTCAGTCTAGAATCATGGCAGCACATTATGAGTTAGATATATAAACCCAAGCTCAACAGCCTTGTACCAGTTCAGCTAGCACCCATCAGAATTTTTTTATCCCTGGAAGAATGATGGTTGCAAGGAAGATGCATGGATTTAGAGAAAGATGCCTAATTATAATCCAGACCAAAGATCTTTTTATTAAAATTGAGCTTAAAAGAAAAATTTAAAGCTTACCTTTGCTTTAAGCCAACTAAAACACATGCTAACTTTAATTTGCATTTTTATACACATAGTTTTGGGTACAGAAATAGCATAATTTTGCATTGGCAAATTCTCTCTGTGTTCTTCTTTGATAATTTATTCTCTTGAAGGTATTTTTCAACTCTTACAATTTAAATTTTTTTAGAAGAGTAATTCTACCTTCCATACAAAAGACAGGCTTTCCATTTATAAGCCTGTTACCTAGAGGCACAATTAAAATGAAACGTTAAATAGAAATAAAACATAATTCTTCTGCTCTTTTCATCTACCAGCTGGCTCATTTCATACATTCCCTCTTCAGTGAGTTCCAAATACATTAGTAGTTAGTCAATTACCTATTTGCATATCCTTCAAAATATAAAATTTAATTGTCTGAGTTCCAATTCAGGTAATCCTAAATGTTTTCATTTTATAAACAGAGCTTTTTTTTGTGATTGTGAACTGGGACTTCAGAACAAGTTTCTTAATCAATGTTTTCTCCAGATAGATCTTCGCATCCCCCAATCTTTAAGAATTCCTTCGCCAAGCCTTCCTGTTCTCTCTGTGGTGAGCCCATTGCAAAAATTCACCAATCACTGGAAGTTTCTCATTAGCATCTCAGAGAAGACTTTGAATTGTTTAGAATAAACTTAAAATTTAAATGTTCCCCTTTTTGTAGTGTAGGGAAGAATAATACTCATTGCTTTTATTTATTTTTATTATTAGGCATCTTGAGGTGCCTCTGATGAGATTGCACTTCATGGATTTAAATACGTAGTGTTGTGATAGCTGGTTATGATTTTCTGATGTTTTTCTTCAACTCTAACCATAAGTAATTTTGAACTAAATGAAAGTTAAGTACTAAAACATTTTGCCCAAAGGGAATTTGGATTCTCAATGTGCTTTTAATAACTGTTTGTAAAACATTTAGGAAAATCTATGGCAACACATTTAGGAAAAAAATCAAATTACTATTGCCTTAAGATGTTATTCTAGTGTCTAAATTTTATGAAACATCCTGTGTGGCCCAATTGTTGAACTAATCCAGTCAGTAATACTTTAGAACATATTGTGTCTATAGAATCTAAATTTAATTTGTATAATATTTTTTAATAATACTTCTTTAAGAAATCTCTTTAGAACTCGCTGAAAATATTATGGATGGTGCAGAAGATGACTCATCAAATATTTCTGGAAAATTGCAAATCAAGTCTAATTAGAAAGCATTAAAACTAATTAGTGGAATCAGATTAAAAACCATTAAACAACCACTTCTTTTATTAAAAAAAAAAAGGATATAGAGGTCTTAAGACATCTGCAAAATCTAAAATAAAATGTCATGATGTACCCAAGGCCTAAGGTAAACAAACGAAATCTTCAGTGGATGTTGGGACAATGGGAAAGGGCTTTCTGGAAGGCTAAATCTGCCATTTGGTTGTGTAGATGTCAAGTTGAAATGTGACCTCAATTTCCATTTTCTCTTGCACGGTGAAATGGCTATGTACCTAATTTGGGAAAAATTCAAGCCATAACCTTCAACGTACAGCTCAGAATCTGCACTAAATGTGAATACTGGAATCACCTTTCATCCAGTACGGTGTCCTTGAACCTAAGCAGGAGATAACGAGCTTTCTTTTTCTCACACTTGTAATCCCTCACCCAAAGCATCATTAGAATACAACCATCCCATAATACAGTTGTAGTTATTTATTTTGCTATGTATGCATGTCTTTATTTCCCTCTGTAGCCATTACAAAAACTTGTAAAATTTGTAGTCCGTATCTATCAGGAAAGAAGTAAATTATGGTGATCTAAAACAGAAAGGCAGCTAAAGGGCTTTACTCTGAAAAGATCAGATTTTCTAAGTAACTGATATGTCAGAACCATCCCCAGCGAGGATCTGACCAGAATTTTTATCCATCACTCATTAAATTATGACACTGCGTGACTTTATAAGCCCTGACTGAAACAGCATCATTCTTAAAAGGTTTAGTTTTTAAATGATTGGAAATATGGGTATTCTGTTTGTACTTCACACACTTTTATATTATTTGGATTTTTTTTAACAAGAATATATCAACTCAGTTTAACTGGAGTTCCTTTACCTCTCAGTTATATGGCACTTTCAAATGTTTGTCATGCCTAAGCGTTGTTAATGGTTGAAGGTGGGTGGTGGGCACATGTGGGTTCATTATACTATTCTCTCTGACCTTATGGATTATGGATTATTTGACAATATCCATAATAAAAAGTTTTTTAGAGAATGTATCATTTTGGTAATTTAAGATATGCAGTTCTAGGGAAATAGGTTTTCTTCAATCCGTACAAGTTTATAATTTGATAGTATACAAGGTGTTAATTGTAATTCCTTACTTTGTTTTAGAACCTGAAACTTGTATGAAATGCTTCGTTTGACATGCTCTGTATGGAAGGAAAAATCAATAACGCAATAATGAAAATAAACTCCAAATAAAGTTGTTTACAAATATTGGCATTTCATTGACTTGAAGCAGGTGTCTAAAAAATGTACCCTGGGGCCGGTTGAATTACCACCCAAGATGTTAAAATCTCTTAAAATGGACCACTTAGGGTGCAGCTGCCCTTTCAACCATTACCATAAAATGCCTGATCTTGCTGGATTTTTTAAACACTCACTCTTTCTAATAAGAAGAAAACCTAACACTTCTTGAGTCCCCAATATGTGAGGAGTCTGCTAAGTGCTTCACAATCATTACCTCTTTTAATTCTTATAGAACCATGGGGTAAGTATTTTTATGCTCATTTTACAGAGGAGAAAACTGAAGTTAAAGGAGGACAAGAATGGAAGATCCCACAGCAAATTAGTGCCTGGGTTGGGATTGCCCACAGGCAGTCTGGCTCCAGAACCAATGCTCTTAGCCCAATCGAAAGAGGATAAACAAGATAAAAAGAAACCCAAATTGTGTGTGGTAAAGTGAGGCCAGACAACCTTAATAAAATACGTTGAAAATAAATAATTAGCGCATGTGAAACACTCTGAAAAAAATATCATTTTAAAGTACTTCTAGGTAGATCATCCCTTTGATCCTAACACTATCACAGACAAGGGCAAGCCCCCAAATTGCAGCCAGGAAGGGCTAAGCTGGGAGCAGACTGGCTTATGAATATTTATCAAGGACAGAGTCTGAATGCTCACCCTGATCTTCTGAGTCCAAAACCAGATCTAATTCCACAACTTCCCAGCTACCTCTAAAGCATGGCTTTCAGGGTGTACTTTTTAACTTCGTGTTGTAATTATTTTGGCCTGTTTCTTCCTATACCTTTATAACCTCGAGTACTAAATTTTGAAAAATCTATTTTGGGGACAGGAAACTAGCCCCTCAGCCATTTTTGCATTTCCAAAGTCATTTGAGGTTCTGATCTGGGGTAGGACTGGAAGAAGAGTATTGCTTTAAAGCTCAGGAAGTGATTCTAATGGGCGCACAGGGTGCAGAAGTCCTGCTCCCAGAGGATTGCTGACACTCACCCTGCAAAGCTGAGCCAAGTTGGGCCGGGCACCATGCAGAACACAGAGAAACTCATCTCACAGGCACTCACCTCAGGCCGAGGGAGCAAAACACTCAAGGTATAAAAATAAAAGAGCAGGGCTTCCTTGGTGGCGCAATGGTTAAGAGTCCGCCTGCCGATGCAGGGGACACGGGTTCATGCCCTGGTCCGGGAAGATCCCACATGCCGCAGAGCGGCTAGGCCCGTGAGCCATGGCTGCTGAGCCTGCGCATCCGGAGCCTGTGCTCGGCAACGGGAGAGGCCACAACAGTGCGAGGCAGGCGTACTGAAAAAAAAAGAAATAAAATAAAAAATAAAAGAGTAGAACACTAGCAAAAGTAAATCTGCTTCTTAACTAAGGGAATACAGGAACTCCTCCAAGTCCTCCATACCATGGAGAGTGTAGAGGAGATGGTGAGCACTTCTAGGTACCTGGAGGTAGATGCTTACAGGTGCTTATAGAGTTTATTAATTCTGAACAGATATACTTTGTGGTCCTAAAAGCTGCTTGTTCTAATCTGCGACATGGGAAACCAGAGCGTTTGTAAGAAAAACATGAACAGCAATGAAGAATAGATTGCCAAAGGGGATTAATCTTTGAATCCACACCAGCATCATTTCTTGGCTATTTGTCTGCTAAGAATTGGTCAGCAATGAGATTTGATACAAGTGAAAATATCTGCAGTGCTAGCCCAACCATCTAAAGGAACAAGTTGGGAAGAAAATTAATAAGAGGGTAAAAAGGAAGGAAGTAGGTATTGAAAAGGGAGGATGTACACCCATTAGGAGGGCTGTAATCAAAAGATGGGCATCCCACATCACTGGTGGGAATGCGAAATGGCACAGCACCTTTAGAAAACAGTTTGATGGTTTCTTAAAAAGTTAAACATACACTAACTACATGACCCCACAATTCTACTCCTAAGAATACATGCAAAGAAATGAAAACATTTGTCAGCACAAAGCTGAGAAGTGAATATTCATAGTGAAACTATTAATAAGAGCCAAAAAGTGAAAGCAATCCAAGTACCCAGCACCTGGTAAGTGATAAACAAAATGTATGCTATGGACTGAATGTCTATGTTCCCCCAGAATTCATGTGTTGAAACCAAATCCCCAGTGTGTTGGTGTTTGGAGGTGGGGTCTTTGGGAGGTGATTAGGTCATGAAGGTAGAGCTCTCATGAATGGGATCAGTGCCCTTATAAAACAGACCCCACAGAGATCCCTCACCCCTTATGACATGTGAGGGTGCAGCAAAAAGACAGCCATCTATGAACAAGGAAGTGAGCCTCACCAGACAAAAAATCTGCCAGCACCTTGATCTTGGACTTCCCAGCCTCCAGAACTGTGAGAAATAAATTTCTGTTGTTTATAAACCACCCAGTCTGTGGTATTTTTTTTAATTAATTAATTTATTTATTTATTTATTTTTGGCTGTGTTGGGTCTTCGTTTCTGTGTGAGGGCTTTCTCTAGTTGTGGCAAGCAGGGGCCACTCTTCATTGCAGTGCACGGGCCTCTCACTATCACGGCCTCTCTTGCTGCGGAGCACAGGCTCCAGACGCACAGGCTCAGTAGTTGCGGCTCACGGGCCTAGTTGCTCCGCGGCATGTGGGATCTTCCCAGACCAGGGCTCGAACCCGTGTCCCCTGCATTAGCAGGCAGATTCTCAACCACTGAGCCACCAGGGAAGCCCTGTGGTATTTTTTTATAGCAGTCCTAACCGACAAAGACAATATGCTATATTCATATAATGGAATACTACTAGGCAACATAAAGGAATGAACAAATGATACACATGTGTGGATAGATCTCAGAAGCATTATGTCAAGTGAAAGAAGCCAGACTCAAAAGACAACATATAGTTTAATTGCATTCACATGAAATTTCTAGAAAAGGCAAAACTGTAGAGACAGAAAGCAGATGAGTGGTTGCCTGAGGCTGGGAGTAGGATCAGGAATCAACTATAGACAAACACAAGGGAACTTTTTGAAGTGAAAGAAGTAGTTCAAACTTGGATCGTGATGATGATTGCAAAATTGCAGAAATTTACTAAAAATCACTGAACTATCCATTTCCATGAGTGAATTGTACAGTATATAAATTATCCCTCAATAAAGCTGTTAAAAGTAAAAAATAAATAAATGAAGGTAAGAGAAGAAGTGAAGAATAGGAAGTATGGAGACAGTAGGAACATTCATGGAATAGGAGAAAAGAAAGACATGCACAAATTCACAAAGAAGCCATATCACCACAGACTGTGGACGTAGGCATAGTGCTTCCTTGCCTTCTGTGTTTTATCTTTTTTTTTTTTTTTTCTGCGGTACGCGGGCCTCTCACTGCTGTGGCCTCTCCTGTTGTGGAGCACAGGCTCCGGACACGCAGGCTCAGCGGCCATGGCTCACGGGCCCAGCCGCTCTGGGGCATGTGGGATCTTCCCGGACCGGGGCACGAACCCACGTCCCCTGCATCGGCAGGCAGACTCTCAACCACTGCGCCACCAGGGAAGCCCTATCCTTTATGTTAAGATTTTAGACAGAGATCCTCTGCTGCTACCGCAGCGGGCAGACCTGCAGGAGGCAACGGGTGGTGGCCGCCGAGGCCGAGAGAAGATGGCAGATGGTGTGGACCACTCAGACATTTACGTAGATGTGGGCGAACAATTCAACCAGGAAGATGAATATGGTGGGCATGATCAGGTAGATCTGTATGATGATGTCATCTCTTCATCTGCAAATAATGGAGATGCCCCAGAAGATAGGGATTACATGGATACTCTCCCACCAACTGTTGGTGATGATGTGGGTAAAGGAGCAGCATCAATTGTTGTCTATATGTGTACTGGAAAGAGAATTGCATTGTATATTGGAAATCTAACATGGTGCACAACAGATGAAGACTTAACTGAAGCAGTTCATTCTTTGGGAGTAACTGATATTTTGGAGATAAAATTTTTTGAAAATCAGGCAAATGGCCAGTCAAAGGGTTTTGACCTTCCTGGTGTTGTATCTGAAGCATCCTCAAAATGTTAATGGATCTGTTGCCTAAAGGAGAACCTCATGGTCAGAATCCTGTTGTAACTCCATGCAATAAACAATTCCTGAGTCAATCTGAAATGCAGTCCAGGAAAACTACACAATCAGGACAAATGTCTGTGGAAGGTAAAGCTGGTCCACCCCACTACAAATAACTCAGTTTCGTTTCTTTTTATGGCTGAATAATATTCCATTGTATATATGTGCCACATCTCCTTTAGCCATTCATCTGTCAATGGACACTTAGGTGGCTTCCATGTCCTGGCTATTGTAAATAGTGTTGCAATGAACTTTGTGGTACGTGTCTCTTTTTGAATTATGGTTTTCTCTGGGTATATGCCCAGTAGTGGGATTGCTGGGTCAGATGGTAATTATATTTTTAGTTTTTTAAGGAACCTCCATACTGTTCTCCATAGTGGCTGTATCAATTTATATTCCCACTACCAGTGCAAGAGGGTTCTCTTTTCTCCACACCCTCTCCAGCATTCATTGTTTGTAGATTCTTTGATGATGGCCATTCTGACCGGTGTGAGGTGATACCTCACTGTGGTTTTAATTTGCATTTCTCTAATGATTAGGGATGATGAGCATCCTTTCATGTGTTTGTTGGCCATCTGTATATCTTCTTTGGACAAATGTCTATTTAGGTCTTCTGCTCATTTTTGGATTGGGTTGTTTGTTTTTCTGATACTGAACTGCATGAACTGCTTGTATATTTTGAAGATTAATACTTTGTCAGTTGCTTCATTAGCAAATATTTCTCCCATTCTGAGGGTCGTCTTTTTGTCTGTTTATGGTTTCCTTTGCTGTGCAAAAGCTTTTAAGTTCCATTAGGTCCCATTTGTTTACTTTTTATTTTATTTCCATTTCTGTAGGAGGTGGGTCAAAAAGGATCTTGCTGTGATTTATGTCATAGAGTGTTCTTCCTATGTTTTCCTCTAAGAGTTTTATACTATCTGTCCTTATGTTTAGGTTTTTAATCCATTTGGGTTCATTTTTGTGTATGGTGTTAGGAAGTGTTCTAATTTCATTCTTTTACATGTAGCTGTCCAGTTTTCCCAGCACCACTTATTGAAGAGGCTGTCTTTTCTCCATTGTATATTCTTCCCTCCTTTGTCAAAGATAAGGTCACCATATACGTGTGGGTTTATCTCTGGGCTTTCTATCCTGTTCCATTGATCTATCTTTCTGTTTCTGTGGCAGTACCATACTGTCTTGATTACTGTAGCCTTGTAGTGTAGTCTAAAGTCCTGGAGCCTGATTCCTCCAGCTCCGTTTTTCTTTCTCAAGATTGCTTTGGCTATTAGGGGTCTTTTGTGTTTCTGTACAAATTGTGAATTTTTTTGTTCTAGTTCTGTGAAAAATGCCAGTGGTAGTTTGATAGGGATTGCATTGAATCTGTAGATTGCTTTGGATAATATAATCATTTCACAATGTTGATTCTTCCAATCCAAGAACATGGTAAATCTCTCCATCTGTTTGCATCATCTTTAATTTCTTTCATCAGTGTCTTATAGTTTTCTGCATACAGGTCTTTTGCCACCTAAGGTAGACTTATTCCTAGTTATTTTATTCTTTTTGTTGCAAAGGTAAATGGGAGTGTTTCCTTAATTTCTCCTTCTGATTTTTCATTGTTAGTGTATAGGAATGCAAGAGGTTTCTGTGCATTAATTATGCATCCTGCTAATTTACCAAATTCATTGATTAGCCCTAGTCATTTTCTGGTAGCATCTTTAGGATTCTCTATATATAGTATCATGTCATCTGCAAACAGTGACAGCTTTACTTCTTCTTTTCCAATTTGGATTATTTTATTTCTTTTTCTTCTCTGATTGCTGTGGCTAAAACTTCCAAAACTATGTTGAATAATAGTGGTGATAGTGGGCACCCTTGTCTTGTTCCTGATCTTAGAGGAAATGGTTTCAGTTTTTCACCATTGAGAATGATGTTGGCTGTTGGTTTGTCATATATGGCTTTTATTATATTGAGGTAGGTTCCCTCTATGCCCACTTTCTGGAGAATTTTTATCATAAATGGATGTTGAATTTTGTCAAAAGCTTTTTCTGCATCTATTGAGATTATCATATGGTTTTTCTCCTTCAATTTGTTAATATGGTGTATCACATTGATTGATTTGTGTATACTGAAGAATGTTTGCATTCCTAGGATAAACCCCACTTGACCATGGTGTGTGATCCTTTTAATGTGCTGCTGGATTCTTTTTGCTAGTATTTTGTTGAAGATTTTTGCATCTATGTTCATCAGTGATATTGGCCTGTAAGTTTCTTTTTTTGTGACATCTTTATCTGGTTTTAGTATCAGGGTGATGGTGGCCTAGTAGATTGAGTTTGGGAGTGTAACTCCCTCTGTTATATTTTGGAAGAGTTTGAGAAGGATAGGTGTTAGTTCTTCTCTAAATGTTTGATAGAATTTGCCTGTGAAGCCATCTGGTCCTGGGCTTTTGTTTGTTGGAACATTTTTAATCACAGTTTCAATTTCAGTGCTAGTGATTGGTCTGTTCATGTTTTCTATTTCTTCCTGGTTCAGTCTTGGAAGGTTGTTCTTTTCTAAGGATTTGTCCATTTCTTCCAGTTTGTCTATTTTAGTGGCATATAGTTGCTTGTAGTAGTCTCTCATGATGCTTTGTATGTCTGCAGTGTCAGTTGTTACTTCTTTTTCATTTCTAATTCTGTTGATTTGAGTCTTCTTCCTTTTTTTCCTGATGAGTCTGGCTAATGGTTTATCAATTTTGTTTATCTTCTCAAAGAACCAACTTTTAGTTTTATTGATCTTTGCTCTTGTTTTCTTCATTTCTTTTTCATTTATTTCTGATAAGATCTTTATGAATTCTTTCCTTCTGCTAACTTTGGGGGTTTTTTGTTCTTCTTTCTCTAATTGCTTTAGGGGTAAGTTTGGTTGTTTATCTGAGATGTTTCTTGTTTCCTGAGGTAGAACTGTTTTGCTATAAACTTCCCTGTTAGAACTGCTTTTGCTGCATCCCATATGTTTTGGGTTGTTGTGTTTTCATTGTCTTTTGTTTCTCAGTATTTTTTGATCTCCTCTTTGATTTCTTCAGTGATCTCTTCATGATTTAGTAATGTATTGTTTAGCCTCCATGTGTTTGTATTTTTTACAGATTTTTTCCTGTAATTGATATCTAGTCTCATAGTGTTGTGGTTGGAAAAGATGCTTGATAGGGTTTCAATTTTATTAAATTTACCAAGGCTTGATTTTTGACCCAAGATGTGATCTATCCTGGAGAATGTTCCATGAGCACTTGAGAAGAAAGTGTATTCTGTTGTTTTTGGATGGAATGTCCTATAAATATCAACTAAGTCCAGCTGGTCTAATGTGTCATTTAACGCTTGTGCTTCCTTATTTATTTTCATTTTGGATGATCTGTCTATTGGTAAAAGTGGGGTGTTAAACTCCCTTAATATGATTGTCTTACTGCTGATTTCCCCTTTTATGGCTGTTAGCATTTGCCTTATGTATTGAGGTGTTCCTAAGTTTGGTGTATAAACTTTTACAATTGTTATCTTCTTGGATTGATCCGTTGATCATTATGTAGTGTCCTTCTTTGTCTCTTGTAATAGTATTTATTTTAAAGTCTATTTTGTCTGATATGAGTATTGCTACTCCAGCTTTCTTTTGATTTCCATTTGCATGGTATATCTTTTTCCATCCCCTCACTTTCAGTCTGTATGTGTCCCTAGGTCTGAAGTGGGTCTCTTGTCTGTGTGTGTGTGTGTGTATACACACACACACACACACACACACACACATATACATAAATATACACATATATATACATATATATATACAGATGTATACATATATATATATATATACACACACATATATATATACACACACATACACAAGCATATATACAGTGCTTGTTTTTGTATCCATTCAGCCAGTCTGTGTTTTTTTGGTTGGAGCATTTAATCCATTTACATTTAAGGTAATTATTGATTGTTCCTATTACCATTTTCTTAATTGTTTAGGGTTTGTTTTTGTAGATCTTTTCCTTCTTTTGTGTTTCCTGCCTAAAGAAGTTCCTTTAGCATTTGTTGTGAAGCTGGTTTTGTGGTGCTGAATTCTCTTAACTTTTGCTCATCTGTAAATGTTTTAATTTCTCCGTCAAATCTGAATGACATCCTTGCTGGGTAGAGTAATCTTGGTTGTAGGTTTTTCCCTTTCATCACTTTAAATATGTCCTATCACTCCCTTCTGGCTTGCAGAATTTCTGCTGAAAATCAGCTGTTAAAGTTATGGGGATTCCCTTGTATGTTATTTGTTTCTTTTCCCTTGCTGATTTTAATAGTTTTTCTTTGCTTTTAATTTTTGATAGTTTGATTAATATGTGTCTTGGCATGTTTCTCCTTGGATTTATCCTGTATGGGACTCTCTGCGCTTCCTGGACTTGATTGACTATTTCCTTTCCCATATTAGGGAAGTTTTCAGCTATAATCTCTTCAAATATTTTCTCAGACCCTTTCTTTTTCTCTTCTTCTTCTGGGACCCCTATAATTCAAATGTTGGTGTTTTTAATTTTGTCCCAGAGGTCTCTAGGACTGTCCTCAAGTCTTTACATTCTTTTTTCTTTTTTCTGCTCTGTGGCAGTTATTTCCAGTATTTTATCTTTCAGATCACTAATCCATTCTTCTGCCTCAGTTATTCTGCTACTGAATCCTTCTAGAATATTTTAAATTTTACTTATTGTGTTGTTCATCATTGTTAGTTTGCTCTTTATTTCTTCTAGAAATAAATGTTAAATGTTTCATGTAGTTTCTCCATTCTATTTCTGAGATTTTGGATCATCTTTACTATCATTACTCTGAATTCTTTTTCTGGTACACTGCCTATTCTTCATTTGTTTGGTCTGGTGGGTTTTTATCTTGCTCCTTCATCTGTTGCATATTTCTCTGTGTCTCATTTTGTTTAACTTACCATGTTTGGAGTCTCCTTTTCACAGGCTGCAAGTTCATAGTTTCCATTATTTTTGGTGTCTGCCCCCCGTGGATGAGGTTGGTTCAGTGGCTTGTGTAGGCTTTCTGGTGGAGAGAACTGGTGCCTGTGTCCTGATGGGTGGGGCTGACTCTTGTCCTTCTGGTGGGAAGTGCCATATCCGATGGTGTGTTTTGGGGTGTCTGTGAACTTAGTATGACTTTAGGCAGCCTCTCTGCTAATGGGTGAGGTTGTGTTCCTGTCTTGCTAGTTGTTTGGCATGGGGTGTCCAGTACTGGAGCTTGCTGGCCATTGGGTGGAGCTGGGTCTTAGTGTTCAGGTGGAGATCTCTGGGAGAGCTCTCACTGATTGATATTACATGGGGCTAGGATGTCTCTGGTGGTCCAATGTCCTGGACCCAGCTCTCCCACCTCAGAGGCTCAGGCCCAACACCTGGCCGGAGCAACTAGACCCTGCCAGCCACATGGCTCAGAAGAAAAGGAAGAAAAAAAAAATGAACAGATAGAACCACAAACCAAATGGTAAAAGCAAAATTTAATAGACAAAGAAACATACACACACACTCATAAAAAGAAAACAAACAACAACAACTAAAAGAAAAAAAAAGATGTACACAGAGAATCCTAGGACAAATGGAAAAAGCAAACCTAAACAGACAAAATCACACAAAGAAACATACACATACACACTCACAAAAAGAGGGAAAAAATTAAAAATAATAATAAAATAAAATAAATAATAAAAATTTTTTAAAAAGGAAGTGAGCAGCCAAACCAATAAACAAATCCACCAATGATGACAAGCACTAAAAAGTAAACTAAGATAAACATAAAACCAGAAACAAATCAGGCACAGAAAGCACCCCAAGTCTACAGTTGCTCCCAAAGTCTACCGCCTCAATTTTGGGAACATTCATTGTCTATTCAGGTATTCTACAGATGTAGGGTTTATCAAGTTGATTGTGGGGATTTAATCTGCTGCTCCTGAGGCTGCTGAGAGAGATTTCCCTTTCTCTTCTTTGTTTGCACAGCTCCTGGAGTTCAGCTTTGGTTTTGTCCCCACCTCTGTGTGTAGGCCACCCTCAGGCATCTGTTCCCCACCCAGACAGGAAGAGGCTAAAGCAACAGCTGATTAGGGCTCTCTTGTTCACTCAGGCCAGAGAGAGGGAAGGTTACAGTAGTCATAATTGGAATGTGGGACAAGCCTTCAGTGGCAGAGGCTGGCATGACATTGCAAAAGCCTGAGGCGTGCCGTATGTTCTCCTGGTGAAGTTGTTCCTGGATCACTGGACCCTGGCAGTGGCATGCTGCACAGGCTCCCAGGGGGCTGTGGGTAGTGACCTGTGCTTGCACACAGGATTCTTGGTGGCAGCAGCATTAATGGTCTAGGGTCCGAGCTGGTAGCCACGGCTCATGCCCGTCTCCGGAGCTCGCTCAGGCAGTGCTCTGCCTTCTGTGGGCACATGGAACAGGAATCCCCTCTCCTCATGCACCCCAAAACAGTGGTCTCTTGCCTCTCCGACAGGTCCAGACTTTTTCCCGGACTCCCTCCCAGCTAGCTGTGGCACACTAGCCCCTTCCGGCTGTCTTCATGCAGCCAACCTCAGTCCTCTCCCTGGGGTCTGACCTCCAAAGCCCTAGCCTCAGCTCCCAGCACCCACCTGTCCCGGCGGGTGAGCAGACAAGGGTCTCAGGCTGGTGAGTGCTGGTCGGCACCAATCTTCTGTGCAGGAATCTCTCCACTTTGCCCTCTGCACCCCTGTTGCTGCACTCTCCTCCATGGCTCTGTAGCTTCCCCCCCCATGCCCAGCCCCCAGCCCCGCCAGTGAAGGGGCTTCCTAATGTGTAGAAACTTTTCCTCCTTCACAGCTCCCTCCCAGAGGTGCATGTTCCATCTGTATTCTTTTGTCTCTGTGTTTTCTTTTTTCTTTTGCCCTACCCAGGTACATGGGGAGTTTCTTGCCTTTTGGGAAGTCTGAGGTCTTCTGCCAGTGTTCAGTAGGTGTTCTGTAGGAGTTGTTCCACGTGTAGATGTATTTTTGATGTATTTGTGGGGAGGAAGGTGATCTCCACATCTTACTCCTCCGCCATCTTTAAGGTCTCTCCACTAGTTTGCTTTAGATTGAAGAATATCTCAGTGACTGATATTTGATACCAGTCATACTAGAAAATTTGTTTGTCATTTACTGAAAGTATAACACTATGTCTATGTGCCACTGACCCAAGGACTTTCACAGAGAAATAAATTGGAAATGTAAATTTTTTAAAAAGAAGAGTAGAGGAATAAACAGTTATCTTAAAAATCTTTTCAGTGGGGCCTCCCTGGTGGCGCAGTGGTTGAGAGTCCGCCTGCCGATGCAGGGGATACGGGTTCGTGCCCCGGTCTGGGAGGATCCCATATGCCGCGGAGCGGCTGGGCCCGTGAGCCATGGCCGCTGGGCCTGTGTGTCCGGAGCCTGTGCTCCGCAGCGGGAGAGGCCACAACAGTGAGAGGCCCGCGTACAGCAAAAAAAAAAAAAAAAAAAAAAAAAAATCTTTTCAGTGGTAAGGCCAGGAGGTCTTTGGAATGTTTGGCTAAATTCCAGTGTACACCCATGTTGCATTCTGCAGAGATTCCAGCAGCTGAAAGGTGTACCATCCATTCTGTGTGTGTCTACTCATTCAGTGACTGCTTGATGCCGATAGGACAGGGATTCTCCACATCGGCACTATTGACATTTGGGGTCAGATTATTCCTTGTTGTGTAGGCCATGTAGCAGCATCCCTGGTCACTACCCAGCAGATGTTAGTAGTCCCTCCCTCTCCCCCAACCTCCACTTGTGAATTGTGACAACCAAAATTGTTAATATCCCCCATGAGACAAAATCACCTCCAGCTGAAAAACTGCTAGAGGGAATCCCCAGTCTGAACGTGTGGACCCCCAAACACTGCAATTATGGCTAAACTGTGGGTAAAGAGGACGCAGCCAGTGCATTCCAGGGTCTCTACAGAAAGGTATGAGCCCAGAGGTAAACTTCTAATATAATCTAAAAGTATTTAAACACCCTGGGGGAGTACAGGGTATCAAATCCTACAGCATGGGGCTTCCCTGATGGCGCAGTGGTTGAGAGTCCGTCTGCCGATGCAGGGGACATGGGTTCGTGCCCTGGTCCGGGAAGATCCCACATGCTCTGGAGCGGCTGGGCCCGTGAGCCATGGCCGCTGAGCCTGCGCATCCAGAGCCTGTGCTCCGCAATGGGAGAGGCCACAGCAGTGAGAGGCCCGCATACCGCAAAAAAAAAAAAAAAAAAAAATCCTACAGCAGTTGTCTAATTATCATACCTTCCTTATAAACACATCTGAAATACTGGAATTTAGCTCTTGTCAGGTCTCTAAATTACCCATGAACTCTCAAGGAGCAAAGGTACAAACACCCATAGCAATGACTTAAAAAAGGAAACAAGCGCCACATTTTAACAATTGACAGATAAGTGTTCCAATCTATCCTATATATCTGTTACTAGATATTGTTCAATCTAGCTGAGGTTTTCTTTCTTTCTTTCTTCCTTTCTTCCTTTCTTTCTTTCTTTCTTTCTTTCTTTCTTTTTAAGAGAAATCTGATCAAGGGGTACAAATGGTTAAAAAATTAAATTAAAGGATTTGACAAAAGAAACATGTGAAACCTAGTAGCTTAGCAGACAAATGAAAGCCCCTCTCTCATGGGAGAAAATGGGCTTTTGTTTCACTCACCCAAGCCTAATACACAGACATTTAAGAAAATCTGTCCCCAAATGGCCATTTCTCTCCTCATGACAAAGATCCTAAATATTTTTTGTTTGTGGGAAAAAAATACTCTACTAACAAAAAACAGTTGTAGACATTTTGTGATTCTTTTTAGAAAAAATAACCGAAGACACATAGTCTAATTCACAGCAGCTGAAATTTCATTTACTAACTAACCACACTAATGAGCAGCTGCCCAGGGACTTCTAATTAGATTCACTGTATTTCTGTCACTGACATTAATTTCCTTACTTCAGCTTCTAGAAAAAGTTTGATGTTTTCTGGATTTCTTAAGCAGGAAAAATTTAAGGATTTTAACAATTTTTAATGAATCCTAATTTTTTTAACCACTGCAGTTTGATGGCATAATATTTCTGAACTGAAAAAGCACAGTGTTGGTATTCTTATATATGTTAATACTCATTTTATCAGGATAGCTGGTAAACTTGTATTTGAAACTGTTGATCAGTATACTATTTTTTGCTCTTTATGCCTACTCTGGGTTTAGGTCCAAAGATTAAGTCCATATAGCTACCAAGTTATATTCTCCAAATCAAAGGACTTTCAGAAGATTGGCTTCCAACTAGTTTTCTACTTGCTCATTCCACAGTTGAAAACAAAATGTTGTTTTACTATCATTTTATTATAATTATATTACACTGAACTTCCTCAGCGTGAAATTGAAAGGTGTACTTTTCAAATGACTCTTCTGTGCATCTTCTGTTACATGATTGAACAAATAAACACAGCGCAAGCACTGCTTAGTTTATAAACACCAGATTTACAAAGAACCCATACATTTAAATGGCCACAGCTGCCCTACCCAACACCCAGGCCATGTGCCATCCCCACTCAAGAAGCCATTGTGGAAAAGCTCAGTACTTTCAGAAGAAACGTGGAATCCTAAATAGTAGGCATAAAGAGATGACCCAGCATAGAGCCTATGTGGTGTCCGCTCCCTTCTTTAAAGTATCTTCCAATACACAAGGCCAGAAGTTCTGTATATCTCTTTATCACAGTGTCTAATATTCTTCAAATTACAAATCTCTTTGAATTAACAAGCTTCTTTAAAATGCAAATGACCTCCAGAGAGGTAATTATGTTCTTTAATTAATTAAGGCAGATTGCATTGCTCTTAATACCTAACTAAAGTTATCCAAAATGAAGGAAAACCAGGCAGTGGTAACAGCTGAGCAGTAGGAGAGGCACAAGGAGAAGCTGTCATGACGGCTGTGGTAGTGGCAGCAGCAAACATTGACTCTGTGCCAGGCCCTGTGCTAAGAACTCTCTGTGGATCAACTCATTTCACCTCTCAAAAACTCTGGGAAAGAATTTCAGGGAGGCTAAGTAGTGGTTTCAAAGTGTGCTCCCTGGACCAGCCCCATCAGCATCACCTGGGAATGCTGTTACAAATGCAAGTTGTTACAAATGCAAGTTCTCAGGCCCCACCACAGACCTGCTGAATCAGAAACTGTGGGCATGGGTCCAGAAGTCTTTGTTTTAACAAACCCTTCAGGCACTTCTGATGCATGCTAAAGTTTGAGAATCACTGGGGTACAGATTTGTAGAAAAAGGCCACACACAAGCACATGTGGATGCGTGCACACACTCACATACACACACACTGAGTTAGAGTTTCCAACATATTTCTAAAAGAATACAGAGTGTAAGCAGAAGATAGTTGGTTCCACAGAGCTGGGGCAGACTGCACATCCCATAATTTGCTTCCCAAGGCCCTGGAATCCCCAACAGCGATTAACAATGTCTTGCAAGTCAGATCCAATGAGTTAACTTCATGCTGTACCACAGTCCACTCCTTCAAAAGAACTCAGACAACCTCTCTGTTACTAAGGGAAATGGTGGGTGATAGCTGACCTTTCCTAGTTCTTGGGATACACTCAGAGACTGCATGCTCAAAGCGAACAGGAAAAGCCAAGTCAGCCCTCACAGGCTTACTCATGTGATTCTCTGCCCCCAGCTGGGTGGAGTCCCAGAAAGCTCATTTGACCACAGTAGTCCCTACTTCACAAGTGCATAAACTCAACTCGGAGAGGTTAACTAAGTAGCTCAATAGCATAGATAGGAAATTGCAAAATCTGGAATAGAGAAACTCAAGGTCAACTCCAAAATCCAAGCTCTAAACCACTTATAATAAGGAGAAAGGATAAGTAGGTAACTGGGGAGCATAAAGCATTTCACAGGGAGAGCAGGTGGTTGCCACAGCAACTATTTTAGGACAGAATGAGAAGGGTGCCCAGAAAGAGTGGGGGTGGGACCCAAACAAACTTTTTGGTTCAAAACTCACCAGAACCAGTCCTGCACCCTGGGAAGGGAGAGGAGGTGCCTCATCTTTCTCCTTCTTTCACCACATGACCCTGCTCTTCAGCCCTGTCCTACTTGTATGAGATTTCAAGTAAATGTGAATCCCAGAGCTTTAGAGGAGTGGGTGGAGATGAGAATCAACATTTAAAATGCATCTAGGAAAAATATACTCTGAGTTACCACTAAACAACTGAAAAACAAAGCTTTGGAAACAGCCCATTCTTAGAGTAAGTTCTACACATTTAATCATTCATTTATCTTCTTTTAAATTTAGGTACCACTTACGCTGGCATTTCTCATGATCCTTCACTGGTTCTTCCCAGGGTGACCTCTCAGGTGAACTCTCCACACTGCTCTGTGCTCCAGATGACTGACACCCTTGCTTTACCTGGCTCCCTGGCCCTCTGACTTCTGATTGGGTTCAGTGAATGGGAGGCTAAGGCAGGAGATCAAAGAATGGGAGAAATCTGAGTAGTTATTCCCTCCATCCCTATCTGCTATGCCAGCTTGACAGGAGCTGCCTTCCTTCACCTACAGCTATAGCTGCTGGGAGACAATCCCTCCCCCATGGCTATAGGACTCATGGAGGTCTGGTGACAGTTCCCTCCTCTTCTGACCTAGGGGTGCTAACAGCTTTCCCTGTTCCCAGTCGTTGGATACTTCACCATTTCTTAGTGATTCCCTACAACTTGCCCACACCTTTGTAAGTAGTTCCATCATTGAACTATTTCCAGAGTGAGCCATCTGTTTCCTGCTAGACCACAACCATGGATTTATAAGCATAATACTTTCTACCAGATCCCTATTTGGTTTTTCTTTTTAATGAATCTTCTTTCAGTGCACCAGTTTGCATCATTTACAGTTGCTTCCAACTGTAAAAGTCATATCACTTCTTAAAGATCATGTGAGTGATTTATGTAAAACACTTCATATAGTAAATGCTCAATAAATGGCAAATGACATTATTATCACCATTGTTGTTACTGGTAATTAATGTTTATTACTAGAACTAAAGGCAATGGACATAATTTAGAGGAAGACAGATTTTGAATTAACAAAAATGAGCTCTTTAATAATTACAGGGTCCTGCAATGAAATGACCAGCATTATAAACAGAATTTATAAAGTACTATGTTCTCATGTAGTTTTCACAACAACCCTATGAGGTAGATGTACTCTCATCCTCTTGTTCAGATGTGGAAACAGATTTAGAGGGCTTATAAGGAGTTACCCAACAGCAGAGCTATTGAATGTTGGAGCCAGCATTGAAATCTTGCTGTAGGGCCAGGTTTAAGTGCAATATCCACCTGGAAGTCGCAGGGGGCAGCTGACAAAAAAGCACTGTGGGGAGAGAAATGAGGATCAGAACCCCTCATTCCCTCTGCCCCAGGCTGCCCACCTGAGTCCCAGTTAGACTTGCCCTGGTTTGCCATGTTGTAAAATCTTGCTGTGACCAGAAAAGGGAAAATAAAATGAAGGTAGGTTAGTGCTTCAATACATTATCAAGTATGTAATGACTCAGGCTAAGAAGGAATGAAGGCACTGAAGGGGAAGTATATGATAGAGTCATGATGAAATACATACTTCTTAAATATCTGACCACTACTGAGAGCTACCTGGGAGAGATGAGTAATCCATGGCAAACAACCCAGCAGAGTGGAGAGTGAGGGAGTATATAAAACAGCAGTACGCCATGACCTCTTTTCTTCTTAAATCTTTCTACATAACAGTGGAAAAGAGCTTATGGGTAATGATGCAAAATTGATTGTGTGGGCTGTCCTTCCTATTAGATAATCCTCTGTAACTGCATTTCCAAATGTTATCAAGGGTCTCAGAAATTATGGTGTATATCGTGAGATTTATGTTAGACAAAATCTAGAAGGACAATAGCCTTAGTAAACAAATAGTATTGGGGGAAAAAACTTGGTGCTCAGCCTAACATTTGATTTTGTTAATATAAATAATATATTAACAAGTGAACAAGTTGGATTTGGTCCAAACCACTCTACTGTAAGTGCTTTGCTGAAACTTACTGATGGTATTTACTTCTATAAATAACATCCATAATTGGAATAGTTTTCTAGATATATCAGTTTATCTCTTATGACAAATAACCTTTTAAAGATCTTTATCATTACAAGCATTTTAGAGGAAACTTTGAATTAGATGGTTGGGGAGTGGTATCTGACCACCCATCGTGTGGGATGAAAGATTTGAGTTCAAGACCTGAGCTGCGTCTTGAAGGATGTGTAGGATTCGGGCAAGTAGAATGGAGAGGGATAAGATCTTCCAGATTAGATGAAATGCTGGGGATGGAGACTTAGTCAACGTAGAAACAGTGATTGAAAGCCAGAGTTCTCATTAATTAATAGACTCATAAGGTGAGAAATTCCAGCCTTAGCTTCTTCTCAGGGTGACTTCATCTTTAGTGGCCACTCAGACGTCAAAGAACATTTTCTTCTGATTGGTGGAGACAGCGAGATAGAGAAGAGAGGCCACTGAAGATCTAAAAGGATGTGAGCTTTGTTGACAAAAGGACTCACCTCAGTGCAAACTTCCTGCCCCTTCCTGGCTGAGTGACCATGGGCAATCCCATTAGTCATGTTCCAAATGGACTGTAGGGGCTTCCCTGGTGGCACAGTGGTTGAGAGTCCGCCTGCCAATGCAGGGGACGCGAGTTCGTGCCCCGGTCCGGGAAGATCCCACACGCCGCGGAGAGGCTGGGCGCGTGAGCCATGGCCGCTGAGCCTGCGTGTCTGGAGCCTGTGCTCCGCAGCCGGAGAGGCCACAACAGTGAGAGGCCTGAGTACCGCAAAAAAAAAGGACTGTAAAATGGGACTAATCCTGTCTCACAAATCTGTTGTGAAGATTAAATACAATTACATATCTGAGTATATTTTATGAAGGTTAAAACACTATGTGAATGTGAGTTGTTCTTCCACTTGGGTGGAAAGGGGCACTATATTTCTTGGGAAAGTTTCTTTCAATGCTGAGAAAATGACACAAGGAGCATCTTAAACTTGAGACTAATAGGACAGAAGGATTAATGTAGCCAGATGCTCTGTAGAGAGAATAACAATAACAATGACTGCTATTTATTAAGCACCTAGTATATGCTATTCACTTTATATTCCTAAAATATGACTCTAATCCCACAAGATATTTATTATTCTCATTTTACAGAAAAGGAAACAAACTCAGAGAGGTCACCTGACTTTCTAAAGAGCACATATAGAAAGTATCCAGCTAAGATTGACCCCAGGGATGTTGGATTCAAATAGACCACATCCTTTAAACTTATTATAAAGTCCAATATTGTAGTAAACATAACTAGGCAATGCACAGGAGAAGTAAATCTCCCAAGAATCCTGAATGGATAAAGAAGATGTGAGATATATATATATATATGTATATATATATATATATATATATATATATATATATATATATAAAATGGAATATTACTCAACCATAATAAGAAATGAAATTGGGTCATTTGCAGAGATGTGGATGGACCTAGAGTCTGTCATACAGAGTGAAGTAAGTCAGAAAGAGAAAAACAAATATTGTATATTAGTGCATATATGTGGGATCTAGAAAAATGGTATAGATCAACCTATTTGCAGGGCAGAAATAGAAATGCAGACATAGAAAATGGACATGTGGACACAGTGGGGAAGGGGAGGGTGGGATGAATTGAGAGATTACGTTTGACATAAATACACTACCATATGTAAAATAGATAGCTGCTGGGAAGCTCCTGTATAGCACAGGGAGCTCAGCTCGGTTCTCTGTGATGACCTAGATGGGTGGGAGGGTGGGGAGGGAGATCCAAGAGGGAGGGGATATAGGTAGACATATAGCTGATTCACTTCACTGTACAGCAGAAACTAACATAACATTGTAAAGCAATTACACTCCAATTAAAAATATATATATATACAAACACTAAAAAAAAAAAAGAATCCTGCATTTTTATTAGTTGTCCTCCAGATATTTAGAAAATAATAGTAGTAACTATGACCATAATATAATGACAGTAATAAAACATAATAGAAGAGAATGTGAAACTCCAATTTAAATATATATATTTATATATTTTATATATATATATATATATATATATATGTAAATGAGGACATACTTCATGCCCAGCACTGTACTAGGCTCTTCACACACATTTTTTTTTTTTTTTTTTTTTTTTTTTTTTTGCGGTACACGGGCCTCTCACTGTTCTGGCGTCTCCCGTTGTGGAGCACAGGCTCCGGACACGCAGGCTCAGCGGCCATGGCTCACAGGCCTAGCCGCTCCACGACATGTGGGATCTTCCCGGACTGGGGCACGAACCTGTGTCCCCTGCATCGGCAGGTAGACTCTCAACCACTGTGCCACCAGGGAAGCCCCCTCACACACATTTTTTATTCAATCCTCAAGAGGCTTATGAAGATGATACCATTAGTACCACTTTGCAGATAAGGAAACAGACTTACAAAGGTTAAGAAATTTCCTCAAGGGCCTTGAACTACTAGGCAGAGGTGCCAGGATGTGAAACAAGTGTGTCTTACTCTGGATGCTGTGCTCCTTCTACTACCCCACATTGCCTCCCTTGAAGGCTTTACCAAAACTTTTCATGTTTGGATAGATGCATGCAAGTTAAAGATGGACTAAGATGTCCAGCAGCCTCTTCCAGAATCCAGACTGCCCCAGTCTCCATCACCAGCATTTCTCCTTCTCCAGTCATCAGCATTTCTAATCTAGAAAGTCTTCTCCCTCTCTTTTCCACCAACCCAGGTCCTTCAAGCTCAGATCTCACTTCTCTAGGAAGCCTACCTCATCCACTCAGCCAAATCAATGTCGTTTATCCTTGACCTACTAAATTATTCTTAGTGCATCCATATACTTTAGCACTTAGTCATATACTATGACAGGTTTTTTTTTACCTATTACATGATGAAGTAGCAGGATATATTAGAGTTCTAGTCTGGATTGACCACTAACTAGAACTGTGACCTCAAGTAATTCACTTAACCTCTCTAAGCTTCAGTTTTCTCATCTTCAAGTAAGTAATCTCTAAAGTTCACTCTAGTTTTAAAAATACTATTTCCATGGCCTTATGTCTTTACTCCTTAAGAAAAATGCAAGTTTCTTATATTTTTGTTTTTCCCTGTAACATCAGACAGAAAGTACTGAAAAAATACTTGTCAGTAATTTCAAGTGATGAACAAAAAAATAAAATAAATAATAACATTTAATAGCATGAAGGAAGGGGTATGTGAGAGACCTAAGTAAACACTGTAGTTCTAGATAAGCAATTGACAAAATAGGATAAAATTATTTTATCTGCAATGAAAAATAAACTGAAAATGACTCAGTCATTATAAATAAAACTCCCTACCCCAAATCAAGCATTTTCAATGGAGAAGGCAAAAAATAACCACTGACATAGACTTCACAGGAAAAAAGATAAGCATATATTTTGGTCATATGCTTATTATCCCAATATATGCATATCTCACAGATGAGAACTCACCTTTGTTATTTGTGGGGGAAGAAAACCAAGTTGTTCCAAAAAAATACCAGGAGTTTGCCACTTTTAACATTCAAAGAAAACTGAGGCAATACATTAACATATACATTTTTTTTCTCTAGCTCAATTCTATGTCAATGTCTTCACAATAAAAGATGATTGAAATTGTGTAAAAAAAAAAAGAATGAAAGTTGTACACTTTAAACTTGCACAATGTTATATGTCACTTATATCTCAATTTAAAAAACATTTTTATTTATTTATTTGCGGTACACGGACCTCTCACTGTTGTGGCCTCTCCTGTGGTGGAGCACAGGCTCCGGACGCGCAGGCTCAGTGGCCATGGCTCACGGGCCCAGCCACTCCATGGCATGTGGGATCCTCCCAGACCGGGGTACGAACCCGTGTCCCCTGCATTGGCAGGTGGACTCTCAACCACTGTGCCACCAGGGAAACCCTAAAAAACATTTTTTTAAGAATGAAAGAATGTACAGGTAATCAAGATCTAAGTCTTGTTTTGAATAAAGCCCCAATTTCTGGTGCTGGTTCTCAAAAAGAAAGCTAAAACTTGATTCACTTACTGTCTGAGTTATTTCTAAAACTATTCATGAGTACTGGTCTTCCATTTTGTTTTTTAGGTCAATAATTTCTTGCATCTTAAATCTCATATTGTAAGTGCCATGAAATATTGATTATGGATATCGCTATATTGATAAAGAAGTTAATGAGAAATTAGACTCTGAAGCATTTAGGTGAAAACTGATACATCGTAACTATATGAAAATTATGTTTTGTTTATTTGTTTGTATCCATTATGTGTGCAAAAAAAATAAGGAAATGGAAGATGAAAGAGCAGTAAAACTTAGAAATCCTCTGCCTTTATTTATATCCATCAAAAAATGTTTTCAAAATAAATATAAAATGGCAAAATAGGGGGAGACCTTAAAGATGGCAGAGGGGTAAGATGTGGAGATCACCTTCCTCCCCACAAATACATCAGAAATACATCTACCTGTGGAACAACTCCTGCAGAGCACCTACTGAATGCTGGTAGAAAACCTCAGACTTCCCAAAAGGCAAGAAACTCCCCACATACCTGGGTAGGGCAAAAGAAAAAAGAAAAAAGAGAGACAAAAGAATATGGACTGAACATGCACCTCTGGGAGGGAGCTATGAAGGAGGAAAAGTTTCCACACACTAGGAAGCCCCTTCACTGGCTGAGATGAGGGGGTGGGCAGGAGAGAAGCTTCGGAGCCACAGAGGAGAGCACAGCAACAAGGGCAAAGTGGAGAGATTCCCGCACACAGGATTGGTGCTGACCAGCACTCACCAGCCCGAGAGGCTTATCTGCTCACCCGCCGGCTGGGACTCGGGGCACTGGGAGCTGAGGCTCCGGCTTCGGAGGTCAGATCCCAGGGAGAGGACTGGGGTTGGCCGCGCGAACACAGCCTGAAGGGGGCTAGTGTGCCACAGCTAGCTGGGAGGTAGTCCGGGAAAAAGTCTGGAACTGTCTAAGAGGCAAGAGACCATTGTTTCGGGGTGCGCAAGGAGAGGGGATTCAGAGTACCACCTAAATGAGCTCCAGAGACGGGCACAACCCATGGCTATTGGCATGGACCCCAGAGACGGGCATGAAATGCTAACGCTGCTGCTGCAGCCACCAAGAAGCCTGTGTGTAAGCACAGGTCACTATCCACACCTCTCCTCCTGGGGGCCTGTGCAACCCACCACTGAAAGGGTCCCGTGATCCAGGGACAACTTCCCCGGGAGAACACATGGTGCACCTCAGGCTGGTGCAATGTCACGCTGGCCTCTGTCACTGCAGACTCGCCCCACATTCTGTACCCCTCCCTCTCCACCAGCCTGAATGAGCCAGAGCCCCTGAATCAGCTGCTCCTTTAACCCCAGACTGTCTGAGCAGGAACAGACGCCAGAGGGCAACTTATACCCAGAGGCAGGGCCAAATCCAAAGTTGAACCCCAGGAGCTGTACGAACAAAGAAGAGAAAAGGAAATTTCTCCCAGGAGCCTCAGGAGCAGCGGATTAAATCTCCACAATCAACTAGATGTACCCTGCATCTCTGGAATAACTGAAAAGACAACTAATCATCCCAAAATTGAGGTGGTGGACTTTGGGAGCAACTGTAGACTTGGGGTTTCCTTTCTGTATCTAATTTGTTTCTGGTTTTATGTTTATCTTAGCTTAGTATTTAGAGTTTATTATCATTGGTAGATTTGTCTATTGATTTGGTTTCACTCTTCCTTTTTCTATATAAAGATTTTTTTTCCTTTTTCTCTTTTTGTGAGTGTGTATGCGTATGCCTCTTTGTGTGATTTTTTCTGTATAGCTTTGCTTTTACCATTTGTCCTAGGGTTCTGTCTTTCCATTTTTTTTTTTGTTTATTTGTTTTTTTAGTATACTTTCTACCTCTTGTTATCATTGGTGGATTTGTTTTTTGGTTTGGTTGCTCTCTTCTTTCTTTATTTTTATTACTTTTTAATTTTTTAATTTTAAACAATTGTTTTTTATTTTAATTATTTTATTTTATTTTACTTTTCTTTCTATCTTTCTTTCTTTTTTTCTCCCTTTTCTTCAGAGCCGTGTGGCTGACAGTGTCTTGGTGCTCCGGCCAGATGTCAGGCCTGTGCCTCTGAGGTGGGAGAGTCGAGTTCAGGACAGTGGTCCACCAGAGACCTCCCGGCTCCATGTAATATCAAATGGCAAAGCTCTCCCAGAGATCTCCATCTCAACGCTAAGACCCAGCTCCACTCAACGACCAGCAAGCTATGGTGCTGTACACACTATGCCAAGCAACTAGCAAGACAGGAACACAACCCCACCCATTAGCAGAGAGGGTGCCTAAAATCATAAGGTCACAGACACCCCAAAACACACCACCACACGAGGTCCTGCCCACCAGAAAGACAAGATCCAGCCCACCAGAAAGACAAGATCCAGCCTCATGCACCAGAACACAGGCACCAGTCCCCTCCACCAGGAAGCCTACACAACCCACTAAACTAACGTTAGCCATTGGGGGCAGACACCAAAAACAATGGGAACTACAAACCTGCAGCCTGTGAAAAGGAGACGCCAAACACAGTAAGTTAGGCAAAATGAGAAGACAGAGAAACACACAGCAGATGAAGGAGCAAGGCAAAAAACAACTAGAACAAACATATGAAGAGGAAATAGGCAGTCTACCTGAAAAAGAATTCAGAGCCATGATAGTAAAGATGATCCAAAATCTCAGAAATAAAATAGAGAAAATACACAAAATGTTTAACGAGGACCTAGAACTAAAGAGCAAACAATGACGAACAACAAAATAAATGAAATTTAAAATTCTCTAGAAGGAATCAAGAGCAGGATAAATGAGGCAGAAGAACGGATAAGTGACCTGGAAGATAAAATAGTGGAAATAACTACCACAGAGCAGAATAAAGAAAAAAGAATTGAGAACAGTCTCAGAGACTTCTGGGATAACATTAAATGCACCAACATTTGAATTATAAGGGTCCCAGAAGAAGAAGAAAAAAAGAAAGGGACTAAGAAAATATTTGAAGAGATTATAGTTGAAAACTTCCCTAATATGAGAAAGGAAATAGTCAATCAAGTCCAGGAAGCACAGAGAGCCCCATACAGGATAAATCCAAGGAGAAACATGCCAAGATACATATTAATCAAACTATCAAAATTAAAAGCAAAGAAAAAATATTAAAAGCAGCCAGGGAAAAGAAACAATATTCAAGGGACTTCCAATACGGTTAACAGCTGATCTTTCAGCAGGAACTCTTCAAGTCAGAAGGGAGTGGCAGGACATATTTAAAGTGATGAAAGGGAAGAACCTACAACCATTATTACTCTAGTCAGCAAGCATGTGATTCAGATTCAATGGAGAAATTAAAATCTTTACAGACAAGCAAAAGTTAAGAGAATTCAGCACCACAAAACCAGCTTTACAACAAATACTAAAGGAAATTCTCTAGGCAGAAAACACAAGAGAAGGAAAAGACCTACAAAAGCAAACCCAAAACAATTAAGAAAATAGTAATAGAAACATACGTATCGATAATTACCTTAAGTGTAAATGGATTAAATGCTCCAACCAAAAGACATAAACTGGCTGAACGGATACATAAAATGGCTGAATGGATACAAAAACGAGACTCATATATATGCTGTCTACAAGAGACCCACTTCAGACCTAGGGACACATACAGACTGAAAGTGAGGGGATGGAAAAAGATATTCCATGCAAATGGAAATCAAAAGAAAACTGGAGGGCCTCCCTGGTGGCGCAGTGGTTGAGAGTCCGCCTGCCGATGCAGGGGATACGGGTTCGTGCCCTGGTCTGGGAGGATCCCATATACCGCGGAGCGGCTGGGCCCGTGAGCCATGGCCGCTGGGCCTGCGCATCCGGAGCCTGTGCTCCGCAACGGGAGAGGCCACAACAGTGAGAGGCCCGCATACCGCAAAAAAAAAAAAAAAAAAAAAAAAAAAAAAGAAAACTGGAGTAGCAATACTCATATCAGACAAAATAGACTTTAAAATAAAGATTATTACAAGAGACAGAAAGGACACTACATAATGATCAAAGGATCGATCCAAGAAGAAGATATAACAATTGTAAATATTTATGCACCCAACATAGGAGCACCTCAATACATAAGGCAAATACTAACAGCCATAAAAGGAGAAATCAACAGTAACACAATCATAATAGGAGACATTTACACCCCACTTTCACCAATAGACAGATCGTCCAAAAGGAAAATAAATAAGGAAACACAAGCTTTAAATGATACATTAAACAACATGGACTTAATTGATCTTTATAGGACATTCTATCCAAAAACAACAGAATACACTTTCTTCTCAAGTGCTCATGGGACATTCTCCAGGATAGATCATAGCTTAGGTCACAAATCAAGCCTTGGAAAATTTAATAAAATTGAAATTGTATCAAGTATCTTTTCTGACCACAACACTATGAGATTAGATATCAATTACAGGAAAAAAAATCTGTAAAAAATACAAACATATGGAGGCTAAACAATACACTATTAAATAACCAAGAGATCACTGAAGGAATCAAAGAGGGTATCAAAAAATACCTAAAAACAAATGACAATGAAAACACAACAACTCAAAACCTATGGGATGCAACAAAAGCAGTTCTAAGAGGGAAGTTTATAGCAATACAATCCCACCTTAAGAAACATGAAACATCTCAAATAAACAACCTAAATTACACCTAAAGCAATCAGAGAAAAAAGAACAAAAAAACCCCAAAGTTAGTAAAAGGAAAGAAATCATAAAGATCAGATCAGAAATAAATGAAAAAGAAATGAAGGAAATGATAGCAAAGATCAATAAAACTAAAAGCTGGTTCTTTGAGAAGATAAACAAAATTGATAAACCATTAGCCAGACTCATCAAGAAAACAAGGGAGAAGACTCAGATCAATAGAATTAGAAATGAAAAAGGAGAGTAACAACTGACACTGCAAAATACAAAGGACCATGAGAGACCACTACAAGCAACTATATGCCCAAAAAAATGGACAACCTGGAAGAAAAGACCCCGAATAGCCAAAACAATCTTGAGAAAGAAAAACAGAGTTGGAGGAATCAGGCTCCGGGACTTCAGACTATACCACAAAGCTACAGTAAAGAAGACAATATTGTACTAGCACAAAAAAAGGAATATAGATCAATAGAACAGGATAGGAAGCCCAGAGATAAACCCACGCACATATGGTCACCTTATTTTTTATAAAGGAGGCATGAATATACAATGGAGAAAAGACAGCCTCTTCAATAAGTGGTGCTGGGAAAACTGGACAGCTGCATGTAAAAGAATGAAATTAGAATACTTCCTAATACCATACACAAAAATAAACTGAAAATGGATTAAAGACCTAAATGTAAGGGCATACACTATAAAACTCTCAGAGGAAGACATAGGCAGAACACTCTATGACATAAATCACAGCAAGATCCTTTTTGACCCACTTCCTATAGAAAGGGAAATAAAAACAAAAATAAACAAATGCGACCTAATGAAACTTAAAAGCTTTTGCACAGCAAAGGAAACCATAAACAAGATGAAAAGACAACCCTCAGAATGGGAGAAAATATTTGCAAATGAAGCAACTGACAAAGGATTAATCTCTAAAATTTACAAGCAGCTCGTGCAGCTCAATATCAAAAAAACAAACAACCCAATCCAAAATTGGGCAGAAGACCTAAATACACATTTCTCAAAGAAGATATACAGATTGCCAACAAACACATGAAAGGATGCTCAACATCACTAATCACTAGAGAAATGCAAATCAAAACTACAATGAGGTATCACTTCACACCAATCAGAATAGCCATCATCAAAAAATCTAGAAACAATAAATGCTGGAGATGGTGTGGAGAAAAGGGAACCCTCTTGCACTGTTGGTGGGAATGTAAATTGATACAGCCACTATGGAGAACAGTATGGAGGTTCCTTAAAAAACTACAAATAGAACTACCATACCACCTAGCAATCCTACTACTGGGCATACACGCTGAGAAAACCATAATTCAAAAAGAGTCATGTACTACATTGTTCATTGCAGCACTATTTACAATAGCCAGGACATGGAAGCAACTTAAGTGTCCATTGACAGATGAATGGATAAAGAAGATGTAGCATGTATATACAATGGAATATTACTCAGCCATAAAAACAGGTGAAATTGAGTTATTTGTAGTGAGGTGGATGGACCTAGAGTCTGTCATACAGAGTGAAGTAAGTCAGAAAGGAAAACAAATACCCTACGCTAACACATATATATGGAATCTAAAAAACAAAAAGGTTCTGAAGAACCTAAGGACAGGACAGGAATAAAGACACAGACTTAGAGAATGGACTTGAGGACAGGGGAGGGGGAAGGGTAAGCTGGGATGAAGTGAGAGAGTGGCATGGACATATATACACTCCCAAATGTAAAATAGATAGCTAGTGGGAAGCAGCTGCATAGCACAGGGAGATCAGCTTGGTGCTTTGTTACCACCTAGAGGGGTGGGATAGGGAGGGTGGGAGGGAAATGCAAGAGGGAGGAGATATGGGGATACATGTATATGTATAGCTGATTCACTTTTTTATAAAGTAGAAACTAGCACACCATTGTAAAGCAATTATACTCCAATAAAGATGTTTAAAAAAAATTTTTTATAAAAAAATAAATTAAAAAACATGTTTTCAAGGTCCATCCATGTTGTAGCATTTATTATTACTTCATTCCTTTTTTTGGCTGAATAATATTCTGTTATAGGGCTACACCATATTTTTTTCACCTGTTCATTAACTAATGTACATTTATGTTATTTCCACTTTTTGGCTACTATGAATAATGCTGCAATGATCATTCACATGCAAGTTTTTTTTTTTATATTTATTTTTGGCTGTGTTGGGTCTTCGTTTCTGTGCAAGGTCTTTCTCCAGTTGTGGTAAGTGGGGGCCACTCTTCATCACGGTGCGCGGGCCTCTCACTGTCGCAGCCTCTACTGTTGTGGAGCACAGGCTCCAGATGCACAGGCTCAGCAGTTGTGGCTCACGGGCTTATCTGCTCTGTGGCATGTGGGATCTTCCCAGACCAGGGGTCGAACCCGTGTCCCCTGCATTGGCAGGCAGACTCTCAACCACTGCACCACCAGGGAAGCCCCACATGCAAGTTTTTGAATGGACATGTTTTCAATTCTCTACGGTATATCATATACAAAATTTTCTTGGGTATTTACACATTCATGTCATCTTGGTTATCTGTTGCCATACAATTGTTCATAGTATTTCCTTATAATCCTTTTATTCCTTTTAACATTTGTCAATTTTGTTGATCTGGTTAAAGAACCAACTTTTGGTTTTGTTGATTTTCTCTATTGGTTTTCTCTTTTCAACTAATTATTTCCACTCTAATCTTTATTATTTCCTTTCTTATGCTTATTTTGGGTTTACTTTGCTCTACTTTATCTAGTTTCTTAAGGTGAAAAGTTGGGTCATTTATTTGAGATCTTTCTTCTTTAATATAAGCATTTACAGCTACAAATTTCTCTCTAAACACTGCTTTAGCTGCACTCCATAAGTTTGTTTGTTTGTTTTTTGTTTTCATTCATATCAAAGTATTTTCTAATTTCCCTTGTGATTTCTCCTTTCACCCACTGAATATCTAGAAGTGTGTTGTCTGACATCCACATATTTGTGAATTTCCCAAAATTCCTTTTATTAATTATTCCTAATTTCATTCCATGTAATTAGAGAACATATGATTTCAGTCCTTTTAAATTTAGTGACATTTGTTTTATGGCCTAACATATGGTCTATCCTAAAGAATATTCCATATTCATTTGAGAAGAATGTGTATTCTACTTTTTGGGGGTGGAGTGTTCTATGGTGTTAGGTCTGGATGATTTATAATATTGTTCATGTCTTCTATTTCCTTGTTGGTCTTCTATTTCCTTGCAAACACTAGTTTGCAAGCCATTAGTGTTGTTAAATTGTCTATTTCTTCCTTCAATTCTATCACATTTTTCTTCCTTTGGGCACTCTGTTGTTAAGTACATATATATGTCTATGATTATTGTTTGTTTCCTTGATGGATTGATGCTTTCATCATTATAAAGTGTTTTTTTGTGTGTGTCTAGTAACAAATTTTGTCTTATAGTCTATTTTGTCTCCTGCTAATGTAGCTACTCCAGCTCTCATTTGGCTATTGTTTGCATAATATATCTTTTTCTACCCTTTTACTTTCAATCTATTTGTGTCTTTGAATCTGAAGAGTGTCTTTTATAGACAACACATAGTTGGATCATGTTTTTTTATCCATTTTGCCACTGTCTGCCTTTTAATCCTTTACATTTAATGTAATTACCAAGAAGATAGGACTTATGTCTGCCCTTTTCCTATGTTTTTTATATGTCTTATTATTTTTTGTTCCTCTATCTATCCATTTCTGCTTCTTTTGTGTTAAATATTTTGTTTGGTTTTCAAAGCTACTGTAGAGCTGGGAAAAGGGAGATGAAAATAGGGCAAGTTAAAATACTACAAAGCTCAATGTTCTTACCAAGATTCAGCTGTTTTTCTTGAATACTCCTTCAGTTGTTGCAAGCCTTTGGTTAACCAGAGCTCGTTTCAGAACCTTGGTGGTTGGGTTGGGGGGGCGGTGGTTCCTGACACAGTTGGGTATGAGGTCTGGTGTGTCCCAAAGGTTGGGTTGGCCTACTAATAGGCAAGGCCAGGGCCCAGCTGGTCCCAGGGTAGGGGCTGGCATGCATTTTAGGATCACAATTTTCTTGGGTCTGGTCTCACAGATGTAGAGAACAAACATATGGACACCAAGGGGGGAAAGCGGGGGTGGGGGGGGATGAATTGGGAGATTGGGATATATATATATATATATATATATATATATATATATATATATATATATATATATATATATATATATATATATATATATATATATAAAGAATGAAGTCTCTATTTCCCTCAGTCCTGTGGGGCTCCTGCAATTAAGCCCCACTGGTATTCAAAGCCAAATGCTATGGGGGCTTGTCTTCCTGGCACTGGAAACCTGGGCTGAGGAGCCTGACATGGGGTCAGAACTCTCACTCCTGTGAGAGAACCTATGCAATACAATTACTCTCCAGTTCGTGCGTCACCCACAGGGGGCAGGGGAGGGGTGTAATGCTATTTGAATATATCACGAGTCTGCCCCCCTACCTGTCTCATTGTGGTTCCTTCTTTATGTATTTAGTTATAGGAGATATTTTCTAATTTTGGTATGCTCATGAGAGGAGGTGAGCTGAGGGTCTTTGGGCTCCACCATCTCGGGCGCTCCTTGTGCCTGCGCCTCTGTGGCACCGGCTTCTGAGTGTGGTGGGATGCCCACGCTTCACAGAGAACCAGCAGAGATGCCTGACTCTACACGTGGCTGGCCCCGCCCCTCGCGTCCTCTCCCCACGCGCCTGCGCTACTTGGAGGGTGTGCAGACCACTGGCCATCTCTGCTTGCCACTTTTCTAAGTCTAGAATCAGAGAATGTTATAGCTTTAAGGAACCTCTGAGTCCAGCTCCATCATTTCACAGATGAAGAAACTAAGGCCCAAGGGAATTAAAATCCCAGCCTTAGTTCTTAGAAAACCCAGAGCCACAACTAAGGCTCTCCTGAGTTTCAACTCATGTGATTTTGCCATTACAAAATTCTTTCAGTTAAACGTATATCCTCACAAGGTAACATCAGCTACTCAAATTAACCTTATAACACTCAACTATTAACAGCCATTCAAAACTTGACCCATAAAATTTCAATTATCCTTGTACTGTCAACTACTTCCTGCTACCCATGGCTTTGTAACGTCTTCCCATTTAAATTCTGACTTAAACTTCTTCTTACACCTGCACTAAGCCTCCGTATAAATACAGATTTTCATATAGATTCCACCTCACAAAAGGATTAAAGAGGAAAGACTCTCTCTCTCTCCATATATATATATATATATATATATATATATATATATATATATATATATATATACTCTATCTCTTTTCTGTGTGCTGATTGATTTCTGTTAAATTCCACCTAGAGCAAGGTTTCCTTTTATGACTCCTCTAAATGACATATCAAGTTACTTATAACAAGTCAGAGAGAGAGACTGCTCTCACCACTACTCCACACCCAACCCTGAGTCAATCCTATAGATCTTATAGGCTCTGAGACAGGGAGTCATGGGAGGGTCACTTAATTGAAGTGACTGCATTTAAACCTCTCCTACTAGACCATGTCAGACCTACAGTGCAGTCCAACCTCAGTCACCTGCACTCACAGAAAAGGAGGCACCTGGAACCCAAATACCACTTCTAATGGATTTCATATAATTTTTCACACCATATTAACCTTAATGTATTTTTCTCTAGGCTGAACATAAAATCCATATTTAACAAACAGATAGCCCTGGCAGCCGCCCAGTCTCCCACCCCTAACCTGCTCAGTCCCAGCCTTGCCCATGACAGCCCAGTCTCAGGCTCTGAATATCAGGGAGGACTTACTTATAATTAGTTTGTCCTCGTTCTTTTGCTGTTGTTGTTGTTTGTGTTTTCTCTTCTTCCTCAAAAGAACAGACATCTCTCTTCCTGTTCAAAGATAACAACAGTTCCACTTGTAACCTCACTTCATTCCCTTCCATTTCCCCTTTCTATGAATTGTACTTTTTCCGTTAACCTCTACCTTGCTCCTGACCCCTCTCATTTGCCTTCAAACCTGTTCAATTCTCCCTAAATAAATAAATAAATCAAAAGTTCTCAAGGATTAGACCGAAATATCTTCTTTGTTCATGCACTCACCCCTAATTCTTTATAATTTGGCTTCTGTCTTCAGCTATTTTATTGGCATTGCACACCTAGACATCAAAAATTACCTCGGAGTCACCAAATCCAATGCTCTTCTCCTTTGTGCCACCTCCACACCTAAGCAGTTACCAATTCCTATGCCTTCTCTCTCTTCAAAGTATCTAATGCTTATTTCCTCCTTCCTGCTCCAGCTACAACTATCCTACAACCAGTCAAATATACACCATTCTCTCCAACCTGGAGTTTACTTTTCCTGTTTCTAATTATTGAAATGCAATCCCATGCTTTAAAACCTTTCAAGAATGCCCACAGACTGAAGGTCAGCGTTCTATATTCCTCATCCTTGAATTTTGCATATACACCTATTTCTACCACCATAAATGCCTCATACATAAGGCATTTAATCAAGGTCCGGAGACTGATTGACTTGTATAAGGGGAGGGCTTCTCGGAAATACTGTTCTTAGCAAGGAAAAGCTCTCCTGAGATAAGAGGTCTGTTGTGGGACAGCCACACAGTGGATAACCCACCTGCAGATTGTTAAGAATCATGTGAATTCCAGCATCTGCCTATTTTATTGCCCTCATGCCCAGAACATTCTTTCATTCCAATATGTAGCCAAGTTTGAAAAATAGTTCTGAGTTTCGAATACTCCAAAAGATTTCCAAGTAATGCAAAAGGTAAGTTTTTGCTAATGTTACATCTTAAAAGCTGAAGACATTACTAACTAGCCCAGCACAGCACCATAGGCGCCTGGAATAAATACAGTTAAGCATTGATTACAACATGGAAAAAGACTCCTTAAGAGTCAGATTATTTCTGTATACTATTTCTGTTTTGGCCACTGATTTGCCTCATGACTATTCTTTAAAGTGAGTGGAACCAAAGTGACAAAAACATTGGAATTGGCAATTCTTCTGTATAAACAGGTTTATACAATCTAGCTTTGCAAGCCTAAGGCTGCCCTGATTTAAAAAAAAAAAAGGTGGTCCTTAACTGAAAACATGTTTTTGTTATTGAGGACTTTCTTTATGTTATGGCAATGAATTATTCAATACCCAAAATAGCATAATGAAAAAAAGGTGAACATTTTTTAAAGACACCTACCTTCAGCATATACTATAACCATGACCCTTTAGGTATCATGTAATTCTGTAAAGCACAAAGTCATTAGAAGACATCATCATAATATCAATTTCTAATCATAATACTATTCTAAAAAGTATTTAAAAGCCTTTTAATAATAATCTGTAGATACTTAAATAAAAATTATTCCCCAAAAGCCACAATTACAATTACTTATTTTGTAAAACACTTAAGCTTAAGAAAAATCATAGGAGAATTGGAAATTTTTAAATTACATAGTGGAACTAAAAGAAATTAAATGAATGCTGCTCCTCCCCATTTCCCTTTTATTAGGCCATCTTGGGCAATCAGCTTATGAAACTAACTGTATCTATTATGCTCATTACAGAACAAAGACTAGGAAGGAAAGCTTTCTCTAAAAAGGGAAAGAGAATTAAACAATGGCATAAGTATTGATAAATTCTGAAAATGCAGTGTATACAGAGGTATTGGGTATTTCAAGTAGGCAAAAATGTGTGTTTCAAGGCTTAGCACCAAGGCCCAAGTCATTAGTGTCACCCACTGTGAAGGTCATTCATGAGCTGCAGTACTCTGGCACCTCCTCAGTCACATACACACAGCATTTTGGAGTCAACTAGTGTATGAAAGGAACGTGGGCTTTAGAGTCAGACATCCAGATTCCAATCTTGAGTCCATCACTGACTACCTTTGTGACCTTGAGCAGAGTTTAGCCTCTTAACCTGCACAGAGTAATTAAAACCAACTTCAGAAGGTAGTTGCTAGAATTCAGTGAGATCTTGTGTGAGACACCTAACACACTTTCCTCTCCTCTTTGGAAAAGTGGTGGAAATGCAGCCTGGGAAATGACAGCTCCCAACATTAGAGGGTTAATAAGGAGAAGTTATTCTAAGCTGTTGGTTCAGGGATAGGCATCCTGTCCCAGACAGCCCATCAGCCCCACTAATGGTATTTAAAACAGTTGCTGCCTCTTCCTCAGTCGTGTAATGATTTCTGGACAGCCTGAGAGGCCCATTATCTGCAGTCCCTACTTCTGCTCTGTCTGGTGATAATGACTTCTTTGCACAACAGCAGGGCCGTGGTTTCCCACTTCCTGCTGCATCAATGTGCAAAGGACCCTTGTTGAAGTCAAAGACAAATTGTCATCCCACCACAGAGGCCAATGGTCTGTGAAATGCTGCCCACCAAATACCCAAGAGCTCCTGGAGAGTTTTCCTCTAAGGTAATTTTGCCCTCTGAGGGGTTTCCTGGGAGAATGTGAATATGATAGATGAGTGCTTTCCAGTGAGAAAATGCCATCCCAGCATCCCCAGAGGGCCTCTGAGGTTGATGTTGAGGTGCCAGGAACCTCCCCAGCCTCTGACTTGCTGTCTCAACCCACTCAGTTCTTACAAATTGCCTGAAGAGCCCAAGGGCAAAAAATAAAACAAAACAAACAAACAAACAAAAAATCAGTGTGTAAAAAAATGCCACAAAACTCTGATTAAAAATCAATGCCCAGATGCGATCATTAACTTAGGTTCCTATTAGTACTTTTTCCCTTATTCTTTGTATTGTTTATCTTACTGTTTTTATCTTGTTATGTATGTTACCTCAAATCCAGTTTAGTAGTGGGCAAGATATAAATCCAAAATAAATAAAACAAATAGGATAATAAATTAAGGGCTTCTACCAGGCTTGTGCAGATCCCAAAAGAATTCTTGGCATTAATCATGGAAAGAAACTCTCACCCAAATTAAGGAAGATATAACGTGTTCATTCTACTGTGTGATTTGTCAAATTAATGCTAATGTAGGACTGCAAATGAAAGAAAAAGATGTACTTGGTTGTGGTTATAAAATGGGTGCAAATGAATGTTTTTAAATGATCTGAAAGTAGAATAAAAACTTTCTCCTACAGTTAGATAGCTTCCTAAAAAATGTTCTCAACTGACTAATCTAAGGTAAATATCATGTTTATTAAATAGTATCTCTTGCTTTAATAAACAAACTTGTATAGTTTAAAAACATTTACCTAGTGAAACTGAAAGTCATGTCAAATTCTGATTGAATTTAAATGTACATTGTTATAACCACTGTTTTTTCTTTATCTATCTCTCTCTCTCTCTCTTTTTTGTTTTTGTTTTTTTTGGCTGCACTGGGTCTTTGTTGTGGCACAGGCTCCAGAGTTCACAGACTCAGTAGTTGCGGGTGAGGGCTTAGTTGCCCCAAGGCATGTAGGACCTTAGTTCTCCGACCAGGGATTGAACCCACCTCCCCTGCATTGGAAGGGGATTCTTAACCACTGGACCACCAGGGAACTCCCTGGCATTATGTTTTAAGTGCCTAAGAAGGTTCATTCCTGTTGTTCTATTTCTGGGAATCTATCCTAAAGAAATAATCCCAAATTCAGGAAGAAATTATGTAGAAAGACATAACAGGAAAAAAAATGAAAACAAGCTAAAAATGTCCTAATATAGGGAAATAGTTACATAAATTATGGCATGCCTCTATGATGAAATAGCGGAAATCATTAAAATTTTTTAGTGATATAGGAAAAGATAACTGAAATCGAGCAGAATTTAAAGCATTTAAAGTGTGTATACAGTATAAGATCAACTATGCAAAACAAACAGACAGAAGCATAAAAAATGTTAGTAGTAGTTAGAGTTATTGGTAACTTTAACTTTGTTATAGATATTTTTCTAAAATTTATAAGTTGTCTGCATGGGCATGAATTATATCTATAATCTAGAAAAATAATAATACTTATTTGTGAAAAATAACTGTGGTTAATTTGCAAAATAAAAAAATATTATTTTTACTGACTGACATAGCCTGTGGAGCCTTGGTCACCAGGCATCCTGGATCCAGAAGAGGATTGACCAAGTAGGGGAGAGGGAAGTAAGCTAGGAATATGAGGGGTCTGGTGGGAAGGACCACCCAGCTAGAGGACTGGCCCCAAAGTGAATGGTCAGCTCCAAATCACTGGGTCCCACAGGGCAGGGTGAACTGAAGTGCAAGCTAGAGAGTCTGGTCTGATCAGTAGAGCTACAGCATTGCTCAGAGCCTGCTAAGACCAGAAAACAAATCAATTGAAACTGACCAGAAATGACACAGACAATAGAATTAGCAGCTAAACGTTAAAAATTATTATAACTATATTATTTGTGTTCCAGAAGCAAGAAGAAAGATTAAATATGTTACATAAAAATGTGGAAGGTATAAAAAGGTCCAACTCAAACTTCTAGAGATCAAAACTACAATGTCTAAAAAGAAAAATAATGGAATGGGATTAAAATTAACATTAGACATTGCAGGGGGGGAAAGATTAATGAACTTGAAGACATAGTAATAGAAACTACTCAACATGAAACAAAGAGAGAAAAAAGACAAAGGAAAGAAGGAAGGAAGGGAGGAAAGAAGGAAGGGAGGATAGAAAATGAACAGAACAATTTTAAGTAACCTTATATACTAATAATTGGAGTCCCTAAAAACAAGGAAAGAGAGGGGGAGACAGAAAAAATAACTGAAGAAATAATGACCAAAATGCTCTCAAATTTGATGAAAGCTATAAACCCTCAGATCCAAGTAGTTCAAATGCAGCTCAACAAACCTGGAGCACAAGAAAATTAAAGAAAAACATACCAAGGCACATCATATTTAAATTATCTTAAATCACTAATAAAAAGAAAAAAATTTAGGCAACCAGAAAAAAAAAAAAAGACAATATGTTATATACAGAGGAACAAAGATGAGGGAGATAGCAGATTTCTCATTGGAAGTAATGCAGATCAAAAGACAATGGAGCAATAATTTTGATGTATTTTTTAAGTCAACCTAGAGTTCTATACACAGCAAAAAGATCTTTAAATATGAAAAGAAAATAAAAACTTTTTCAGACGTGTAAAAGCTGAAAGAATTTATCACCATAAGTCCTTCAGGCAGAAGAAAAATGATACCAGATGGAAGTACGGATTTACACAAAGGAAAGAAGAGCACCAGATATACAAGGGTTAACAGATTTTTTTTTCTAAACCTGTTTAAAGGATAAGTGACTACTTAAAGCAGAAATGATAGCAAGGTATTGTTAGGTTTATAACTTATATAGAAATACATTGTAAGATATAAATAGCACAAAGCCCAGGAGGGGAGAAATGAAAGTATACTATTGCAAAGTTCTTATACTCTTGAGTCTGACATCAATATGTGAAGTGTGGCATCTCTAACTTATCACTATAAACCCTAAGGCAATTCTATAGCTAGTAAGCCATAACTAGTAAGTCATAAAAAATATTCAATCCAAATGGAGGCAAATAAAGACAATAAAGAAGAATAAAAAACAGATGAGAAAATAGAAAATCTACTGGAAAATAGAAATTTTTCATTGTTAAATGGTAAACTTAAACCCAACTATAATAATAATCACATTAAATATGAATGGTCTAAATATGCCAAATAAAAGCATCAATTGTTAGACTGAATTTTTAAAAAGACTCAAATACAAAGATTAAAAGTAAAAGGAGGAAGGAAGGGTTTCCCTGGTGGTGCAGTGGTTAAGAATCTGCCTGCCAATGCAGGGGACACAGGTTCGAGCTCTGGTCCAGGAAGATCCCACATGCCGCAGAGCAACTAAGCCCGTGCACAACAACTACTGAGCCTGCATTCTAGAGCCTGTGAGCCACAACTACTTAGCCCATGTGCCACAAGTATTGAAGCCCGCATACCTAGAGCCCATGCTCCACAGCAAGAGAAGCCACCACAATGAGAAGCCTGTGCATCACAAGGAAGAGTAGCCCCCACTTGCCACAACCAGAGAAAAGCCCACATGCAGCAACGAAGACCCAATGCAGCCAAAAATAAAATAAAATAAATTAATTAATTTTAAAAAAGGATGAAGGAAAATATACTATGCTAACAATGATTTTAAAATGTGGAGTAGCTATAATAATATCAGACATAGTAAATATTACTGCTTTTTAGAGAAAATAAATTACCAGTGATAAAGAAGTTTATCTCACACAGATAAAAGTGTCCATTCATCAAGAGAATATAACAAGCCTTAAATGCTTATGCACCTAATGACAAACTTCAAAATATGAAACAAAAACTGATAAAACTGCAAAGAGAATTAAAAGAACCAACGATTATAGGCAGAGATTTCAACATTCTCATTCAATAATTGATAGAACAAATAGAAAATCAGTAAGAATATAGAAGACTGAAACAGACTATCAACCATTTGATGTAACTTAAAATTATAGACCGCTTCACTCAACAGAATTATTTTCAAGTGCAAACAAAACATTTAGTGAGAGAGACCATAATCTGGGCCATAAATCAAGCTTCAATAATTAAAAGGACTCAAATTATACAAAGTATGTTCTCTGAACAAAATAGAATTAAATTAGAATTAAAACATAAAAATATCTAGAAAATCTCAACTATTTGAAAACTAAACAACATTTTCAAATAACCAATTCATCAAAGAAGAAATCAAAACGGAAGTTAGAAAATATTTTGAAGTGAATGAAAATGAAAACGCAATGTATCAAAATTTGTGAAATATGGCCAATAGCAGTTAGAGTGAAGTCTAGAACACTAAATGCCTATAATAGAAAAAAAGAAAAGCCTCAAATTGATGACCTCATTTTCTACCTTAAGAAAATAGTAAAAGGGAGTTCCCTGTTGGTCCAGTGGTTAGGAATCGGCACTTTCACTGCTCCGGCCCGGGTTCATTTCCTGGTGGGGGAACTAAGATCCCTCAAGTCATGCGGCTTGGTTTAATACTCAAAAAAATCAATTAATATAATTGGCCACATTAACAGATTTAAAAAAATGAAAGCCACATGAACCCCTTAATAGATGCAGAAAAATCATTTACAAAATCCAACATCCAGGACTTCCCTGGTGGCACAGTGGTTAAGAATCCACCTGCCAATGCAGGGGACATGGGTTCAACCCCTGGTCTGGGAAGATCCCACATGCCATGGAGCAACTAAGCCCGTGTGCCACGACTACTGAGCCCACGTTCCACAACTACTGAAGTCTGAATGCCTAGAGCCCATGCTCTGCAACAAGAGAAGCCACTGCAATGAGAAGCCTGCGCACCCCAATGAAGAGTAACCCCTGCTCACTACAACCAGAGAAACCCCACGCGCAGCAATGAAGACTCAATGCAGCCAAAAATAAAAAATAATTTCTTTAATTAAAAAAAAATCCAACATCCATGCATTATAAAATCTCCCAGGAAACACGGGATAGAAAGGAACTTTCTCAACCTGATAAAGGGCATCTAGAAAAAACCTACAGTAAACATCATACTTAATGGTGAATATCTGAATGCTTTCCCCCCTAAAATCAGGAACATGGCAAGGAAGTAAAACTGTCTTTATTAACAGGAACATGATAATGTATGTAGAATATCCTACAGCATCTATGAAAGAGCTATTAGAACAATAGGTGAGTCAAGGAAGATTGCAGGATGCAAGGTCAATGTACAAAAATCAACTGTATATCTATTACCTGCAACAGACTATTGGAAATAGAGATTTAAAAAAAAAAAACAGTAGCATTTACAATAGCACAAAAGTATGAAATACTAGGGAATAAATCTGACAAAAGATATGCAAAATTTGTATACTGAAAATCACAAAACATTGGCTTAACTATATGGACAGATATTCCATGTTCATGGATCAATATGACTCAATATCCTTAAGCTGTCAGTTCTACTCAAACTAATTTATAGATTCGATGCAATTCCAGTCAAAATCCCAGTAGGCTTTGTGTAAAATTAATAAGCTGATTTTAAAATTTATATGGAAATGGAGATGACCTGGAATAGCCACAGCAACATTTTAAAGAGGAGTAAGACCTGACTTCAAGTTTTGTGCTGGTGTATAAATTTTTAAAAATAGATAAATGCAGCAGAAGAGAGTCCAGAATTAGACCAACATAAATAACAAATTAATTTTTGACAAAGATGCAAAAGCAGTTCAGTGGGGAATAGATATTCTTTTCAACAAAAGGTAATAAACAATTGGATATTCATAGGCTGAAAAAAAAGATTCATACCACACCATGTATAAAAACCAACTCAAAGTGGATTGTAGACTTAGATATAAAATCTAAAAGTGTAAAACTTATAGAATAAGCTATAGAAGAGAACTTTTATGACCTTGGGTTAGGCAAAGATTTCTCAGCAACAATACCAAATACATGATCCATAAAAGAACAAATTAATAAGTTAGACTTTATCAAAATTAAGAATTTTGCTCTGAGAAAGACACTGTTAAGAGAATGAAAAGACAAACCTTGACCTAGGAGAACTCATTTGCAAATCACAAATCTGATAAAGAACTTATATCAAGAATATATAAAGGGCTTCCCTGGTGGCACAGTGGTTAAGAATCTGCCTGCCAATGCAGGGGACACGGGTTCAAGCCCTGAAGATCCCACATGCTGTGGAGCAACTAAGCCCATGAACCACAACTACTGAGCCCATGCTCTAGAGCCCGTGAACCACAACTACTGAAGTCCACGCACCTAGAGCCCCTGCTCCACAACAAGAGAAGCCACCACAATGAGAAGCCCACACACCACAACAAAGAGTAGCCCCTGTTCGCTGCAACTAAAGAATGTGTGCAGCAAGAAAGACCCAACACAGCCAAAAAAAAAAGGAATATATAAAGAAGCCTCAAATTTTCAGTAATAAAAAACCAATTTTTTAATAGACAAAAGATTTTAAGAGACTTCAAAAAATTTACATGGTTGGCAAATAGCACATGAAAAGATAATTAACATTGTTATTCATTAGAGAAATTAGCATTAAAAGCACAAAGAGATAACACTACATATCTATTAGAATTTCTAAAACTAAAACCAAAAATACCAAGGCTTGGCAAAGATGTTGAGCAAATGGAATTCTCATACACTAATGGCAGGAATATAAAATGGAAAAATTACTTTGGAAAGGAGTTTGACAGTTTCTTAAAAAGTTAAACATACATCTACCATGTGACCCAGCCATCTCTATATCCTAGATAAATACCTAAGAAATATGGAAACATATGTCCAGACAAAGACTTGTGCATATTGCTCATAGCAGTTTATTTGTATTAGCCTAAACTTAGAAACAACCCAAATACACACTAACAGGTGAAGAGATAAATTGTGGTATATCAGTACAATGGAATACTACTCAGTAATAAAAAGAGCAAATTACTGATGTGCAAAACAACAAGGATGAATCTCAAAATAATAATACTCAATGAAAAAAGCAAAACCACAAAAAAAGAATACTGTATATATAAATTTATATAAAATATTAGAAAATAAAAACGAATCTATGGCTACAGGAAACAGAGAGCTGTGTGGGGGGATAGAGTGGGGTTCAGGGAGAAAAAGGAGGAGGGATTACAAAGAAGCATGAAGAAACTTTGGTAGGTAGCTGGTATGTTCATTGCCTTGACTGTAGTGATCGTGGGGGTACATATATGTCAAAAATTATCAAATTGTACCCTTTAACTACGGGCAGTTCATTGTGTGGCAATTACACTTCAATTAAGGTTTTTATTGAAAACCCAAAACACGGAACATTACCCAAAAATACAACTAAGGGGAGGTGCTATAGGTGTGGGTGGGGAAAGTGGTGAGGAAACCTAAAAATGTTATAAAGGAAGTGAGGAAATCAGAGAGGATGCCTGTGGAGAGGATCTCTGAAGACAGACTTTATCTACTTAACAATTTTGCTTAAGGAGCACAGTATACCATCACTGAATGAATCCAAATGTCAACTTCAATTAAATGCCGTACTTAGCTACAGTCATCTTTTATGGCTGGTTTAATTTTTTTCAGCCTCTAAAACCATGCTGGAGAGAGCAGACAGCAGAAGGAAGAAGAACTACAATTCTGCAGCCTGAGGAAGGAAAATCACATTCACAGAAAGACAGACAAAATGAAAATGCAGAGGGCTATGTACCAGATGAAGGAACAAGATAAAACCCCAGAAAAACAACTACATGAAGTGGAGAGAGGCAACCTTCCAGAAAAAGAATTCAGAATAATGATAGTGAAGATGATCCAGGACCTCAGAAAAAGAATGGAGGCAAAGATCAAGAAGATGCAAGAAATGTTTAACAAAGACCTAGAAGAATTAAAGAACAAACACCTAGAAATATTAAAGAACAAACAAACAGAGATGAACAATACAATAACTGAAATGTAAAATACACTAAAAGGAATCAATAGCAGAATAACTAAGGCAGGAGAACGGATAAGTGACCTGGAAGACAGAATGTTGGAATTCACTGCCACGGAACAGAATAAAGAAAAAAGAATGAAAAGAAATGAAGACAGCCTAAGAGACCTCTGGGACAAGATTAAACACAACAACATTCACATTATAGGGGTCTCAGAAGGAGAAGAGAGAGAAAGGACCTGAGAAAATATTTGAAGAGATTATACTCAAAAACTTCCTAACATCGGAAAGTAAATAGCCACCCAAGTCCAGGAAGTGCAGAGTCCCATGCAGGATAAACGCAAGCAGAAAATTGCCGAGACACATAGTAATCAAAATTTTTTTTATTAGTTTCCGCTTCATAACAAAGTGAATCAGTCATACATATACATCTGTTCCCACATCCCTTCACTCTTGCGTCTCCCTCCCTCCCACCCTCCCTATCCCACTCCTCCAGGCGGTCACTAAGCACCGAGCTGATCTCCCTGTGCTCTGCGGCTGCTTCCCACTATCTATCTACCTTACGTTTGGTAGTGTATATATGTCCATGCCTCTCTTTCGCTTTGTCACAGCTTACCCTTCCCCCTCCCCATATCCTCAAGTCCATTCTCAAGTAGGTCTGTGTCTTTATTTCTGTTATACCCCTAGGTTCTTCATGACATTTTTTTTTAATACCAGATATATGTGTTAGCATACGGTATTTGTCTTTCTCTTTCTGACTTACTTCACTCTGTATGACAGACTCTAGGTCTATCCACCTCATTACAAATAGCTCAGTTTCGTTTCTTTTTATGGCAGAGTAGTATTCCATTGTATATATGTGCCACATCTTCTTTATCCATTCATCCGATGATGGGCACTTAGGTTGTTTCCATCTCCGGGCTATTGTGAATAGAGCTGCAATGAACATTTTGGTACATGTCTCTTTTTGAATTATGGTTTTCTCAGGGTATATGCCCAGTAGTGGGATTGCTGGGTCATATGGTAGTTCTATTTTTAGTTTTTTAAGGAACCTCCATACTGTTCTCCATAGCGGCTGTACCAATTCAAATTCCCACCGGCAGTGCAAGAGTGTTCCCTTTTCTCCACACCCTCTCCAGCATTTATTGTTTCTAGATTTCTTGATGATGGCCATTCTGACTGGTGTGAGGTGATATCTCATTGTAGTTTTGATTTGCACTTCTCTAATGATTAATGATGTTGAGCATTCTTTCATGTGTTTGTTGGCAGTCTGTATATCTTCTTTGGAGAAATGCCTATTTAAGTCTTCTGCCCATTTTTGGATTGGGTTGTTTGTTTTTTCGCTATTGAGCTGCATGAGCTGCTTATAAATTTTGGAGATTAATCCTTTGTCAGTTGCTTCATTTGCAAATATTTTCTCCCATTCTGAGGGTTATCTTTTGGTCTTGTTTATGGTTTCCTTTGCTGTGCAAAAGCTTTGAAGTTTCATTAGGTCCCATTTGTTTATCTTTGTTTTTATTTCCATTTCTCTAGGAGGTGGGTCCAAAAGGATCTTGCTGTGATTTATATCATAGAGTGTTCTGCCTATGTTTTCCTCTAAGAGTTTGATAGTTTCTGGCCTTACATTTAGGTCTTTAATCCATTTTGAGCTTATTTTTGTGTATGGTGTTAGGGATTGATCTAATCTCATACTTTTACATGTCCCTGTCCAGTTTTCCCAGCACCACTTATTGAAGAGGCTGTCCTTTCTCCACTGTACATTCCTGCCTCCTTTATCAAAGATAAGGTGACCATATGTGCGTGGGTTTATCTCTGGGCTTTCTATCCTGTTCCATTGATCTATCTTTCTGTTTTTGTGCCAGTACCACACTGTCTTGATTACTGTAGCTTTGTAGTATAGTCTGAAGTCAGGGAGCCTGATTCCTCCAGCTCCGTTTTTCGTTCTCAAGATTGCTTTGGCTATTTGGGGTCTTTTGTTTTTCCAAACAAATTTTGAAATTTTTTGCTCTAGTTCTGTGAAAAATGCCAGTGGTAGTTTGATAGGGATTGCATTGATTTGTAGATTGCTTTGGGTAGTAGAGTCATTTTCACAATATTGATTCTTCCAATCCAGGAGCATGGTATATCTCTCCATCTATTTGTATCATCTTTAACTTCTTTCATCAGTGTCTTAGAATTTTCTGCATACAGGTCTTTTGTCTCCTTAGGTAGGTTTATTCCTAGATATTTTATTCTTTTTGTTGCAATGGTAAATGGGAGTGTTTTCTTGATTTCACTTTCAGATTTTTCATCATTAGTGTACAGGAATGCAAGAGATTTCTGTGCATTAATTTTGTATCCTGCTACTTAACCAAATTCATTGATTAGCTCTAGTAGTTTTCTGGTAGCCTCTTTAGGATTCTCTATGTATAGTATCATGTCATCTGCAAACAGTGACAGCTTTACTTCTTCTTTTCCAATTTGGATTCCTTTTATTTCCTTTTCTTCGCTGATTGCTGTGGCTAAATCTTCCAAAACTAAGTTGAATAAGAGTGGTGAGAGTGGGCAGCCTTGTCTTGTTCCTGATCTTAGTGGAAATGGTTTCAGTTTTTCACCATTGAGGATGATGTTGGCTGTGGGTTTGTCATATATGGCCTTTATTATGTTGAGGAAACTTCCCTCTATGCCTACTTTCTGCAGGGTTTTTTTTTATCATAAATGGGTGTTGAATTTTGTCGAAAGCTTTCTCTGCATCTATTGAGATGATCATATGGTTTTTCTTCTTCAGTTGGTTAATATGGTGTATCACATTGAGTGATTTGCGTATATTGAAGAATCCTTGCATTCCTGGAATAAACCCCACTTGATCATGGTGTATGATCCTTTTAATGTGCTGTTGGATTCTGTTTGCTAGTATTTTGTTGAGGATTTTTGCATCTATGTTCATCAGTGATATTGGCCTGTAGCTTTCTTTCTTTGTGACATCCTTGCCTGGTTTTGGTATCAAGGTGATGGTGGCCTCGTAGAATGAGTTTGGGAGTGTTCCTCCCTCTGCTATATTTTGGAAGAGTTTGAGAAGGATAGGTGTTAGCTCTTCTCTAAATGTTTGATAGAATTCGCCTGTGAAGCCATCTGGTCCTGGGCTTTTGTTTGTTGGAAGGTTTTTCATCACAGTTTCAATTTCAGTGCTTGTGATTGGTCTATTCATATTTTCTATTTCTTCCTGATTCAGTCTCGGCAGGTTGTGCATTTCTAAGAATTTGTCCATTTCTTCCAGGTTGTCCATTTTATTGGCATAGAGTTGCTTGTAGTAATCTCTCATGATCTTTTGTATTTCTGCAGTGTCAGTTGTTACTTCTTTTTCAATTCTAATTCTATTGATTTGAGTCTTCTCCCTTTTTTTCTTGATGAGTCTGACTAATGGTTTATCAATTTTATCTTCTCAAAGAACCAGCTTTTAGTTTTATTGATCTTTGCTATCGTTTCCTTCATTTCTTTTTCACTTATTTCTGATCTGATCTTTATGATTTCTTTCCTTCTGCTAACTTTGGGGAGTTTTTGTTCTTCTTCCTCTAATTGCTTTAGGTGCAGGGTCAGGTTGTTTACTCGAGATGTTTCCTGTTTCCTAAGGTGGGATTGTATTGCTATAAACTTCCCCCTTAGAACTGCTTTTGCAGCATCCCATAGGTTTTGGGTCATAGTGTCTCCATTGTCATTTGTTTCTATGTATTTTTTTATTTCCTCTTTGATTTCTTCAGTGATCACTTCGTTACTGAGTAGTGTATTGTTTAGCCTCCATGTGTTTGTATTTTTTACAGATCTTTTCCTGTAATTGATATCTAGTCTCATAGTATTGTGGTCGGAAAAGATACTTGATACAATTTCAATTTTTTAAAATTTACCAAGGCTTGATTTGTGACCCAAGATATGATCTATCCTGGAGAATGTTCCATGAGCACTTGAGAAAAATGTGTATTCTGTTGTTCTTGGATGGAATGTCCTATAAATATCAAATAAGTCCATCTTGTTTAACGTATCATTTAAAGCTTGTGTCTCCTTATTTATTTTCAGTTTGGATGATCTGTCCATTGGTGAAAGTGGGGTGTTGAAGTCCCCTACTATGAGTGTGTTACTGTCGATTTCCCCTTTTATGGCTGTTAGTATTTGCCTTATGTATTGAGGTGCTCCTATGTTGGGTGCATAAATAATAACAATTGTTATATCTTCTTCTTGGATGGATCCCTTGATCATTATGTTTTGTCCTTCTTTGTCTCTTCTAATAGTCTTTATTTTAAAGTCTATTTAGTCTGATATAAGAATTGCTACTCCAGCTTTCTTTTGATTTCCATTTGCATGGAATATCTTTTTTCATCCCCTTACTTTCAGTCTGTATGTGTCTCTAGGTCTGAAGTGGGTCTCTTGTAGACAGCATATATATGGGTCTTGTTTTTGTATCCATTCAGCCAATCTGTGTCTTTTGGTGGGAGCATTTAGTCCATTTACATTTAAGGTAATTATTGATATGTATGTTCCTATTCCCATTTCCTTAATTGCTTTGGGTTCGTTATTGTAGGTCTTTTCCTTCTGTTGTGTTTCTTGCCTAGAGAAGTTCCTTTAGCATTTGTTGTAAAGCTGGTTTGGTGGTGCTGAGCTCTCTCAGCTTTTGCTTCTCTGTAAAGCTTTTAATTTCTCTATCAAATCTGAATGAGATCCTTGCTGGGTAGAGTAATCTTGGTTGCAGGTTTTTCTCCTTCATCACTTTAATTATGTCCTTCCACTCCCTTCTGGCTTGTAGAGTTTCTGCTGAGAGATCAGCTGTTAACCTGATGGGGATTCCCTTGTGTGTTGTTTGTTGTTTTTCCCTTGCTGCTTTTAATATGATTTCTTTGTGTTTAATTTTTGACAGTTTGATTAGTATGTGTCTTGGCGTATTTCGCCTTGGATTTAATCTGTATGGGACTCTCTGTGCCTCCTGGACTTGATTAACTATTTCCTTTCCTATATTAGGAAAGTTTTCAACTATAATTTCTTCAAATATTTTCTCAGTCCCTTTCTTTTTCTCTTCTTCTTCTGGAACCCCTATAATTTGAATGTTGGTGCATTTAATGTTGTCCCAGAGGTCTCTGAGACTGTCCTCTGTTCTTTTCATTCTTTTTTCTTTACTTTGCTCTGCAGCAGTTATTTCCACTCTTTTATCTTCCACCTCACTTATCCGTTCTTCTGCCTCAGTTATTCTGCTATTGATTCCATCTAGAGTATTTTTCATTTCATTTACTGTGTTTTTAATCGATGCTTGATTCATCTTTAGTTCTTCTAGGTCCTTGTTAACTGTTTCTTGCATTTTGTTTATTCTACTTCCAAGATTTTGGATCTTGGAAATAGAATCTTGGATCATCTTTACTATCATTATTCTGAATTCTTTTTCAGGTAGACTGCCTATTACCTCTTCATTTGTTAGGTCTGGTGGGTTTTTATCTTGCTCCTTCACCTGCTGTGTGTTTTTCTGTCTTCTCATTTTGCTTATGTTACTGTGTTTGGCGTCTCCTTTTTGCAGGCTACAGATTCATAGTTCCCATTGTTTTTGGTGTCTGTCCCCAGTGGCTAAGGTTGTTTCAGTAGGTTGTGTAGCCTTCCTGGTGGGGGGGACTAGTGCCTGTGTTCTGGTGGTTGAGGCTCGATCTTGTCTTTCTGGTGGACAGGTGCACGTCTGGTGGTGTGTTTTGGGGTGCCTGTGACCTTATTATGTTTTTAGGCAGCCTCTCTGCTAATGGGTGGGGTTGTGTTCCTGTCTTGCTAGTTGCTTGGCATAGGGTGACCAGCACTGTAGCTTGCTGGTCGTTGACTGAAGCTGGGTGCTAGTGTTGAGATGGAGATCTCTGGGAGATTTTCGCCACTTGATATTATGTGGAGCTGGGAGTTCTCTTGTGGACCCGTGTCCTGAAGTTGGCTCTCCCACTTCAGAGGCACAGCACTGACTCCTGGCTGAAGCACCAAGAGCCTTTCATCTACCTGGCTCAGAATAAAAGGGAGAAAAAGTAGAAAGAAAGAATTAGTAGAAGAAAGAAAGAGAGAGAGAAAGAAAGGAAGAAGGAAAGAAAGGCAGGCAGGAAGGAAGGAAGAAAGAAAGAAAGAAAGGAGGGAGGGAGGGAGGAAGGATGGAAAGCAAGAAAGAAAGAAAGAAAGAAAGAAAGAAAGAAAGGAGGGAGGGAGGGAGGAAGGAAAGAAAAAGAAAGAGTGAAAGGAAGAAGGGATGGAGGGAGAGAGGAAGGAAAGAAAGAAAGAAAGAAGGAAAGAAAGACAGGAGGGCGGGATGAAGGAAAGAAAGAGAGAAAGAAAGGAGGGGCAGAGGGAGGGAGGGAGGAAGGGAAGGTAGGAAAAAAAGAGAGCAGATAAAGTAAAATAGAATAAAGTATAAAATATAGTAGCGTTATTAAAATTAAAAAGTAATTATTGAAAAAAAAATGGACAGATAGAACCCTGGGACATATGGTGGAAGCAAAGCTATACAGAGAAAATCTCACACAGAAGCATACACATACACATTCAAAAAAAAGAGAATGGGGGAAAAAATCGAAAATCTTGCTCTCAAAGTCCACCTCCTCAATTTGGGATAATTCGTTGTAAAAAGAGGGAAAAGTCTGAAATCTTGCTCTCAAAGTCCACCTCCTTAATTTGGGATAATTCATTGTAAAAAGAGGAAAAGGGGAAAAAATCTTAAATCTTGTCCTCAAAATCCACCTCCTCAATTTGGGATGATTCGCTGTCCATTCATGCACTCCACAGACGCAGGGCACATCAAGTGGACTGTGGAGCTTTAATCCGCTGCCTCCGAGGCTGCACAGAAAGATTTCCCTGTCTCTTCTCTGCTCTCACAGCTCCCGGGTCTCAGCCTTGGACCTGGCCCCGCCTCTGCGCGTAGGTCGCCGGAGGGCGTCCGTTCTTCGCTCGGACAGGACGGGTTTAAAGGAGCCGCTGATTCGGGGGCTCTGGCTCACTCAGGCAGAGGGGAGGGAGGGGTACACAGTGCGGGGCGGGCCTGCGGCTGCAAAGGCCAGCGTAACGTTGCACCAGCCCGAGGCGCTCCGTGCGCTTTCCCGGGGAAGCCGTCCCTGGGTCCCAGGACCCCAGCAGTGGCGGGCTGCACAGGCTCCCCGGAAGGGGGGATGGACAGTGACCTGTGCTCGCACACAGGTCTTGTGGCGGCGGCAGCAGCAGCCCCAGCGTCCCACGCCCGTCTCCGGCGTCTGTGCCTTTAGCCGCGGCTCGCGCCCGTCTCTGGAGTTTCTTTAAGCAGCGCTCTTAATGCCCTCTCCTTGCGCACCAGGAAACAAAAGGGAAGAAAAAGTCTTTTGCCTCTTCGGCAGCTCCAAACTTTTTCCCTGGACTCCCTCCGGGCTAGCCGAGGTGCACTAACCCCTTCAGGCTCTCTTCCTGCCGCCAGCCCCAGTCCTCTCCCTGCGCTCCGCCTGAAACCCGATACCCGAGCCTCAGCTCCCAGCCCCGCCCGCCCCGGTGGCCGAGCAGACAAGCCTCTCAGGCTGGTGTGTGCCTGAGGGCACCGATCCTCTGTGCCGGAATCTCTCCGCTTTGCCCTCCACACCCCTGTTGCTGTGCTCTCCTCCACCACTCCGAAGCTTTCCCCCTCCGCCACCTGCAGTCTCCGCCCTCAAAGGGGCTTCTAGTGTGTGGAAACCTTTCCTCCTTCACGGCTCCCTCCCACTGGTGCAGGTCCCGTCCCTATCCTTTTGTCTCTGTTTATTCTTTTTTCTTTTGCCCTACCCAGGTATGTGGGGAGCTTCTTGCCTTTTGGGGTGTCTGAGGTCTTCTGTCAGCGTTCAGTAGGTGTTCTGTAGGAGTTGTTCCACGTGTAGATGAATTTCTGATGTATCTGTGGGGAGGAAGGTGATATCCGCGTCTTACTCTTCCGCCATCTTCCTCCCCATAGTAATCAAATTGACAAAAATTAAAGACAAAGAAAAATTATTGAAAGCAACAAGGGAAAAATGACAAATAATATACAAGGGAACCCCCATAAGGTTAACAGCTGATTTCTCAGCAGAAACTCTACAAGCCAGAAGGGATGGGCACTATATATTTAAAGTGATGAAAGGGAAGACACTACAACCAAGATTACTCTACCCGGTAAGGATCTCATTCAGATTCAATGGAGAAATCAAAAGCTTTACAGACAAGCAAAAGCTAAGAAAATTCAGCACCATCAAATCAGCTCTACAACAAATGCTAAAAGAACTTCTCTAAGTGGGAAACACAAGAGAAGAAAAGGACCTACAAAAACAGACCTATAAAGAAAATGGTAATAGGAACATACATATCGATAATTACCTTAAACATGAATGGATTAAATGCCCCAACCAAAAGACACAGGCTTGCTGAATGGATACAAAAACAAGACCCATATATATGCTGTCTACAAGAGACCCACTTCAGACCTAGAGACACATACAGACTGAAAGTGAGGGGATGGAAAAAGAGGCTCCAAGCAAATGGAAATCAAAAGAAAGCTGAAGTAGCAATATTCATATCAGATAAAATAGACTTCAAAATAAAGAATGTTACAAGAGACTAGGAAGGACACTACATAATGATCAAGGGATCAATCCAAGAAAAAGATATAAAAATTATAAATATATAGGCACCCAACATAGGAGCACCTCAATACATAAGGCAACTGATAACAGCTCTAAAAGAGGAAATCAACAGTAACACAATAATAGTGAGGGACTTTAACACCTCATTTACACCAAAGGACAGATGATCCAGACAGAAAATTAATAAGGAAACAGAAACTTTAAATGACACAATAGACCAGATAGATTTAATTGATATTTATAGGACATTCCATCCAAAAACAGCAGATTGCACTTTCTTCTCAAGAGCACATGGAACATTCTCCAGAATAGATCACATCTTGGGTCACAAATCAAGCCTCAGTAAATTCAAGAAAATTGAAATCGTATCAAGGAGCTTTTCCAACCACTATGCTATGAGATCAGAAATCAATTACAGGGAAAAAAATGTAAAAAACACAAACACATGGAGGCTAAATAATACGTTACTAAATAACCAAGAGATCACTGAAGAAATCAAAGAGAAAATCAAAATATACCTAGAGACAAATGACAATGAAAACACGACGATCCAAAACCTATGGGATGCATCAAAAGCAGTTCTAAGAGGGAAGTTTATAGCAATACAAGCCTACCTCAAGAAAAATGAAAACTCTCAAATAAACAATCTAAATGTATACCTAAAGGAACTAGAGAAAGAAGAACAAACAAAACTCAAAGTTAGTAGAAGGAAAGAAATCATAAAGATCAGAGCAGAAATAAATGAAACAGAAACAAAGAAAACCATAGAAAGATCAATAAAACTAAAAGCTGGTTATTTGAGAAGATAAACAAAATTGATAAACCTTTAGCCAGACTCATCAAGAAAAAAAGGGAGAGGACTCAAATCAATAAAATTAGAAATGGAAAAGGAGAAGTAACAACTGACACTACAGAAATACACAGCATCATAAGAAATTACTACAAGCAACTCTCTGCCAATAAAATGGACAACCTGGAAGAAATGGACAAATTCTTAGAAAGGTATAAACTTCCAAGACTGAACCAGGAAGTAATAGAAAATATGAACAGACCAATCACAAGTAATGAAATTGAAACTGTGATTAAAACTCTTCTACAAACAAAAGTCCAGGGCCAGATGACTTCACAGGTGACTTCTATCAAACATTTAGAGAAGAGCTAACACCCATCCATCTCAAACTCTTCCAAAAAATTGCAGAGGAAGGAACACTCCTAAACTCATTCTATGTGGCCACAATCACCCTGATACCAAAACCAGACAAAGATACTTCAAAAAAAGAAAATTACAGACCAATATCACTGATGAATATAGATGCAAAAATCCTCAACAAAATACTAGCAAACAGAATCCAACAACACATTAAAAGGACCATACTCCATGATCAAGTGGCATTTATCCCAGGGATGCAAGGATTCTTCAATATACACAAATCAATCAATGTGATACACCATATTAACAAACTGAAGAATAAAAACCATATGATCGGGCTTCCCTGGTGGCGCATTGGTTGAGAGTCCGCCTGCCGATGCAGGGGACGCGGGTTCGTGCCCTGGTCCAGGAGGATCCCACATGCCACAGAGTGGCTGGGCCCATGAGCCGTGGCCACCGAGCCTGTGCGTCCAGAGCCTGTGCTCTGCAACGGGAGAGGCCACAGCAGTGAGAGGCCCACGTACCGCAAAAACAAACAAAACAAACAAAACATATGATCATCTCAATAGATGCAGAAGAAGCTTTTGACAAAATTCAATACACATTTATGATAAAAACTCTCCAGAAAGTGGGCATAGAGGGAACCTAACTCAACATAATGAAGACCATATATGACAAATCCACAGCAAACATCATTCTCAATGGTGAAAAACTGAAAGCATTTCCTCTAAGATCAGGAACAAGACAAGGACGTCCACTCTCACCACTATTATTCAACCTAGTTTTGGAAGTCCTATCCACAGCAATCAGAGAAGAAAAAGATTAAAAGGAATACAAATTGGAAAAGAAGTAAAAGTGTCACTGTTTGCAGATGACATGATACTATACATAGAGAATCCTAAAAATGCCACCAGAAAACTACTAGAGCTAATCAATGAATTTGGTAAAGTTGCATGATACAAAATTAATGCACAGAAATCTCTTGCATTCCTATACACTAATGATGCAAAATCTAAAAGAGAAATTAAAGAAACACTCCCGTTTACCATTACAACAAAAAGAATAGAATACCTAGGAATAAACCTACCTAGGGAGACAAAAGACCTGTATGCAGAAAACTGTAAGACACTGATGAAAGAAATTAAAGATGATACCTACAGATGGAAAGATATATCATGTTCTTGGGTTGGAAGAATCAATATTGTGAAAATGACTATAGTACCCAAAGCAATCTACAGATTCAATGCAATCTCTATCAAATTACCAGTGGCATTTTTTACAGAACTAGAACAAAAAGTCTTAAAATTTGTATGGAGACACAAAAGACCCTGAATAGCCAAAGCAATCTTGAGGGAAAAAAACAGAGCTGGAGGAATCAGACTTCTTGACTTCAGACTATACTACAAAGCTACAGTAATCGAGACAGTATGGTACTGGCACAAAAACAGAAATATAGATCAATGGAACAAGATAGAAAGTCCAGAGATAAACCCACGCACCTATGGCCAACTAATCTATGATAAAGGAGGCAAGAATATACAATGGAGAAAAGACAGCCTCTTCAGTATTGGTGCTGGGAAAACTGGACAGCTACATGTAAAAGAATGAAATTAGAACACTTCCTAACACCATACACAAAAATAAACTCAAAATGGCTTAGCTACCATTAGGACACTTTACAACTCTTAGAGGAAAACATAGGAAGAACACTCTTTGACATAAATCACAGCAAGATCTTTTTTGATCCACCTCCTAGAGTAATGGAAATAAAAACAAAAATAAACAAATGGGACCTAATGAAACTTAAAAGCTTTTGCAAAGCAACGGAAACTACAAACAGGACGAAAAGACAACCCTCAGAATGGGAGAAAATATTTGCAAACGAATCAACAGAAAAAAAGATTAATCTCCAGAATATAGAAACAGCGCATGCAGCTCAATACTAAAAAAACAGATAACCCAATTCAAAAATGTGCAGAAGACCTAAATAGACATTTCTCCAAAGAGGACATACAGATGGCCAAGAAGCACATGAAAAGCTGCTCAACCTCACTAATTATTAGAGAAATGCAAATCAAAACTACAATGAAGTATCACCGCACACCAGTCAGAATGGCATCATCAAAAAATCTACCAACAATAAATGCTGGAGAGGGTGTGGAGAAAAGGGAACCCTCTTGCACTGTTGGTGGGAATGTAAATTGATACAGCCACTATGGAGAACAGTATGGACGTTCCTTAAAAAACTGAAAATAGAATTACCATCTGACCCAGCAATCCCACTACTGGGTATATACCCAGAGAAAACCATAATTCAAAAAGACACATGCACCCCAATGTTCATTGCAGCACTCTTTACATTAGCGAGGTCATGGAAGCAACCACATGCCCATCAACAGGTGAATGGATAAGGAAGATGTGGTACATATATACAATGGAACATTACTCAGCCATAAAAAAGAACGAAATTGGGTCATTTGTAGAGATGTGAATGTATCTAGAGACTGTCATACAGAGTGAAGTAAGTCAGAAAGAGAAAAACAAATATCGTATATTATCCCATATATGTGGAACCTAGAAAAATGGTAGAGATGAAATGGTTTGCAGGGCAGAAATACAGACATAGATGTAGAGAACAAATGTATGGACACCAAGGGGGGAAAGTGGCAGGGCGATGGTGGTGGTGGAATGAATTGTAAGCTGGGATTGACATATATACACTAATATGTATAAAATTGATAACTATAAGAACCTGCTGTATAAAAAACAAATAAAATAAAATTCAAAAGAAAAAGAAAAACTGTGCTGACTTGCCTGGTTGTTAAATCACACAGAAAATGTAGAATGATGACACTGACCAAAGGGAAGACTTTGCGACAACGCACAGATTAAAACATGATTACATACACATTTGCCTCCTTGGGTTCAGGACGAACAAGTGGTGACCAGCTTTTCCACTCACTTTTCAAAGGTATAAAATTATTGACACTCATATAAATATGGAAGAAATAAAGGAATAGAAAGTGTACACAATGAATATGATTGGAAAGTTGACTTTATTTTATAGCAGGAGGACTAGAAATCACATGCTGTCTAAAAGATAACCACAAGAACATAACGTAAAATTTAAACTTTCAACTATGTCTGAAATCTATAAAGCTTCAATCAGACCTACTATTGGCAAGCCACAAGTACTTTGTGTGACACAGGGACAAAGGCAAAACAATCCTTCAAAATTGGAATACTAGGCCTGGCTAGTGATGTAATAGGGAACAATGATTAAACTATCAATCAAACAGATTTTTAAAATATGTTGCATGTCATAGCCAGAGATCTCAAACCCAGTACAAAATCTGGTGTTAGTTACAACAGAGATGAATTGGGTGGTCTCTTAGTACACAGATGATCACAAAATCAGCATAATGTGGAAATCAATTCAAGGACTGCTCTCTTCATCTCAGCTCATGAAGATTCCAAATTAATAAAAACAATGTTATAAACTTATGAGCCATGGCCCTGCAAAGTGTGTTGTGCTATTTTCCAAGTTACTTACCATGTTTCAAAGCAAAATCATTTAATGTGAACTCCATTTTCTAACTATACCTAAATATCTTTACTTTTTAAACAATTGAATTTGTGGTTATTTTTTCCAGATGCACAGCACTTCCAAAATAAAAAAAGTAAATAAAAATTTTAAACTGGGTAAATTTCATCCATGGACCATCTGGAGAGCCAGAAGAAATGGGGCTGGTCTCAGTGCCAATTCTCTCTAGAGCCTATTTTATGCTCACTCACATCCAATTGAATATCCCTCCCTACATGGGAAGGTTTAATTGAAATATTACAAGCTCCCATGTGATCATTTCCTTCTCAATTTGTTTCCAGGGAAAACTCTTTCTCTGCAGTTGAATGTTGTAGGCTGCTTATCAGGAAATGAAAGCACAGTGTGATTCTCTTTAAGTTACAACTGCCAGAAACAAAATCCAAATTTCTTGCTGGAGTATCATAATCTGCTTGGCCTTGGTGCCTAAAAGGAGGGAAACTTTCTCCTTCTGAAATATGATTTCTATTTCTTAACAAGTATTCTATTTCAATGTGCAAGCCACTATAAGACCTTTTAGAAGTAGATAAAATGTGCAACCAAAATAAATGTAATTGAGAGACAAATATTAAATGTCCTTTCATGTTTATAACCTACAGCAGCTTTCATCCATTCCACAAGTACTTTGTGTTCATCATTATGTGTCACGTACCTCATTAAGGGCTCATATATAGAGATGAACTAAACGTGGTTCCCACCTCAAAGGACTCATAGGCTAGCAAAAGAAACAGACAAGAAAAATGAAATATCTTTGGATGGCTGCAGATCCTCACAAGAAGGAAAGCATTTTAGGGAATCAAATATCTCATTTTATCTAAAGCCGTGAACGCTTAGAAAGATAGTTATTACAAGTGACAGCATCCTTCTGCTTTGTCCTCCAGTTATTTCTCCAACCTTAACACTCTCTTTTAGTCAACATCCACTCACCTCTCTTTAGACAAAGACAATGGCCCCAAATTCAAATATTCTGGCACAATCCTCAAAACGTATACCAGATCATATGCTCCAAGTCTCAGAAATACAATCACCAGATGCATTCACTCTTACCTTCACACCCCGGCTCAGGCTGTCCCCCGCCACCCAAAAAGCACTCTTGCCTCTCCAACATTTCCTCATTCATCCAAATCTTGTTACCCTCAAGGCCCAAAGTAAGTACAATTTTTTTTCCTTGTCATGCCTTCTGTTGCTACAATGATTTACCTTCTCTGTTCTCTGAACTCCTGATGCACCTGAGAATTTACACCCACTTTTACCTCTAGTTGTTCCTATACATTAGTTTTACCTCTGCAACTAAAGTTCCTTCAGGAACCATGTGCTTCAATAATACTCAGAACACAGAAAATGCTCCAAAAAAAGATAGGTTAATCCTAATTTATGCAGAAATTGAGGTAAAGTGAGACTATAATTTTCCCAAGGTAACAGAGTTAAATAATAAATACATGTTAATTGCTACCATTTATCAAGTACCAATATGCCAAGTGCTATGTTAGTCAAGATTAGAGCAAAAAATAGATTATGAGTTCCCTAGCTTTCAAGCAAACATATATATCACATGTTTCACTCAAATCTACCATATTATTATGACAATAAGTTTTATTTGTTGAGTATCTACTTTGTGCCAAGAGCAGTATATCAGCTATTTCACATAATCTTCATAAAACCATATGTAGTAAATATAATTATATTCCTTCAAAAAGGTCAAAGAACTTGGATATGTGCTCATTGCATGGGGTTGATTCTAACCCAGTTCTCTCTGACTACAAATCCTGTTCTTCCCCACTGTACACCACCTCGGAATTACCAAAAAAGTCCATTCTTACATCAATTCATTAATTAATAAAAAGTGTATGAGATGTGTTCATCCAATTCATACTATACCGAGCTCATACCTAGGTCCACATGGTGTAGCACAAACTGGAAAGTCTGCAACTTTCCATAACGTTTTAGTTCTGGAGATGTTAAACTCCCAATTACCTAGCATTTGTAAAAATTGTGTAGTCAGTCACCTGAATGATCCAGGTTCTCTGGACATTGAGCGCTAAGAACTGTACTTTGTGTAGTTCCTGATCCCACACCTGGTGGTCCAGACTTTAGATTGTTTTGCTACAATGTTATTTGTGTGGGGGTGTTGGTGTTGTTTAAGTAAACTGATTGCAGATCCTCTAGATTTCATCCTGAAGAGCTCATTCCTTTGTCTTTTTCCTCTGGTCAAATCATTGTCTCTAATTAATTGTGCATGTTAGGAAGTGGGTTTTTCCCCCCCAATCCATTGCTAGTTTCACAAATGATAATTACCATTGGATCAGGAAAATTTATTATAGAATGCATTTCTTCTACACATGCACACATTTTATTAATGCAATTGGTAATTATTTACTTATTTATGATCAATAGTGCCTCAAAGTCAGTGAGACCTTAATTACTTCCTAATTATCCAGACCCCTATTTTTTGTGTAAGGTAGACTTGAAAAAAGCAGTTCAATAGCTCAGACATTTTACAACTAATATCGATTTCTCCTCCCTCCTCATTTATTGATGGGCCATTCTCTCTCTTGTATTCCTTTTTCCCTGATAAAGCTGTAAATGACTCTGCTTATTCTTTTTAATTCCTTCAGTTTGCACTAGCTCACTTGGCCTCTATTTTCATTGTCCCTTCTGACCGTACTAGTTCTATTGAAATTCTCTTGTTTGAATCCTTCCCTGTGATCCATTTTCAGTAAATGCTCCTTTTGCCTTTAAACTTGACTGTTTCACATCCTAAAAATCCTGTGCCCACTTCCACAAAATTATGCTGCAGAATAATCACCCACACCTCATGCCAACATACACTATTTTTTAATTGTCTCTTTTTTCTTTTTTAGCTTTAATATACCTAAAAGTTGCAGATACTCTGTAACTTATATTTCCATAGAAAAAAACAGATTCATCAATGAATAGCATATGTATTTACCTCCAGTAGCCTGGGGAAAACAGAAACAATCAGAATAACTCTATAAATAGAAGCTTCATCAGTTTAATCTTTTAGAAATTTCCACAAACACAGCCATTCTGCCCAAGGTAAGATTCCCTTCCATGATTCGCTCTGTCTATAGCTCAAGACCCTTATTTATCCTCCATTCTCATTTCAGCCTCTAACATGTGCTTCAAACTGCAAGTAATCTCTGCCCAGTGAAATGGAAAGGAAGATAACCTTTCCACTTAAATAGCAGAGAACATTTCTTTACTAACATCTACACCTTGGGTGGTACAGTACTGTTTTAGTTTCCTATTGCTGCTATAACAAATTACCATAAATTTGGTGGTTTAAAGCAACACAGGTTTGTTATCATACAGTTCTGGAGGTCAGAAGTCTGAAATGGGTCTCACTGGGCTAAAATCAAGGTGGTGGCAGGGCTGCATTCCTTCTGGAGGCTCTAGATGAAAGAGAATTCATTTCTTTACCTTCTCCAGCATCTACAGGCTGCCTGCAGATTTGGGTCCTGGCCACCTTCCATCTTCAAAGCAAACAGTGGAGGACGAGTCTTTGTCATGCTGCATTACTCTGATACTGACTCACCTGTTTCTGTCTTTCACCTATAAGAAACCCTGGGCCCAACTGGATAATCCAGGATACTCTCCTCATCCCAAAGGTAGCTAATTAGCAACCTTAATTCCTGCTTACCATGTAACATAACATATTCACAAGTTCAGGGGGTTAAGTTGTGGACATCTTTGGGGGACCATTCATTATTCTCCCTATTACAGTATTATGAATGAATTTGGGTATGTTATTTTTTAAAAAAAGAACTTGCATTTTCAAATGAATGTTATTCCCTTCAAAGGCAACCCCTGTTGAGACCTCACACTTATTCTAATCATGTTACAAATGCTAGGTAGTCCTTTCTGGGTGCTGTCTTCAAGCTCAATGGAACATTCTTAGAATATCCACAATCATAGCAAATTTTTATGCATTTAAATATGAATTTGTGAAAATAGCCAAAAGTCAAAGGAAAGCAAATGTATTGGCTATGACAAATAATCAAATGAGAAAGTATCACTTTTCACAAAGTGAAACCAATAAAATAATGAGATTAGTTTTCCCAGTAGACTAATTTTTCTATGAATAATAATAATAATATGTTATAACAATAATAAAAATAAGTAGCTCACTGAGCACTCACTAGATGCCCAGTACTGTTCTAGGAGCTTTACATGAATTATCTTAACAGCCCTGAGAGGTAGTTACCATTATTAACCCCATTTTACAGGTGAGTTTAACTGAGAACCAGAGAGTTTAAATAACTTCTTTAAGGTTACCGGGCTAGGAAGTAGAAGAGCTGGGATTCCAGCCCAAGTAATCTTCTCTTAACCCTGTCACAAGCACCAGTTCCACATAATTCTCTCTATTTTACTCCCCACCCACATCTCCCATTTACTTTATTAGCAAAACTGTCTGCTAAAAAGCAGGAAAATTATTAAGTATAATATTAAAAATAATAAAAATCAAAAAAGTCAGATGACATGTTTATTTGGTTTGTGCTTTGTGACATTTAATTTTTGAGTAGTATTATAACCACAAAATTAGACAGAAATGGGACAAAGACCAAGGGATGACTCCAAGAAGATTCATAAAAACATTCATCTGAAACAATGTAGTGCCTCAGATTTTCTTCCCCATGTTTCTGGGAGTAGACATTAAGCACTTAAAATTTTTAAATGTTATTCTGCCATAGAAAAATCATCTCTAGCTGTCATCTTTATTGACAAGTGGCAGGGGAGGTGAGGCTTTCAGTCTTACCTCAGTCCTGGAGGTAAGTCAGAAAGACACAGATATCCACAGTGTGACATCTCCGGATGGGTGAAAGGCTGAGAAACCAAACCAGTCTGGCAGGCAAATTAACTCCTCTGAGGCTCCTACATGGGCAGCAACATCAAGAAGCCATTGAGGCAGCTTAGGCCTAGAGGGCATATAATACTAAAAGAAGCAGATATATTTAGTCACCTCTTATCCCTACTAAAATAAGTGTGTAAAGTCAACTTTATCCCTATAAATATTCAGCCAATCACCCTATTCCTTAAGATCATAATAAGGGTAACTCAAACCCACACCCAGTGACTTGTAGGAAGTCCATGTTCTCCTTGGGATTTCTGCAAATTCCCAGAATCCTAGTGTCATGAACACCTTTGACATTCAGCTCCCTCCTCTGCTCATTTAGTTCAGCTTAAGGATCATTTTGTCTTCCCAGGCAAAAGTTGTTTTCCATACCACATCAACCCAAGTGTAGATCTTAGTCCCTTTCCATAACTTAAACACAAACACACCCACACACACACAATAAGACAGTCACTCATGGTAGCATGGTATCTGTGCTGGAATGTCTGAGAATACCGAAAAAAAAATACATCACACAAAAACTTACATTTAATATTAGAAATCTCCATTCATAAATGTTCTTGGTATCCTTTATGTCTCCTCTAGCCTTCTCACATCTTCCCTCCTATATCAGCTCAATCAGGAGAAAAAAAATAAAAAGATACACACACACCTATACACACATTCCTGCCACTTCCTTGTGCAGAGTCATTTATCTCCCTGCAGTTCCTCAGCACCTGGATTCCCTTGGAGTAACCAAAATCCAGAACTCTATTACAGTTGTAAAAGCCCTGATTAAGTTCCTAGACAAAGCTCATCTCCTCCACTGGGATGGAATGGGAGGTTCTATTTACATCCAAGGAAGCAGATAAAGTAATAACAGAAGGTATTATCAACTGCACTAGTTTAGTTCCCACCTTGAGTGTGTTACCAAGCTGTGCCATATCCAAGCTGCCTCCTGAAATTTCTCTCTTGCATTCCAATTCCACGGGTGTAGTACCTGGATCATAAACACCCTCGACAGACTCCATTATTTCCTCATCCAACACAGAAACTACTCCTGGAATCACCTTCACAAAGGTCGGTTTTATTATCTCATTCTTTGGTTTTAGAACCCAGAAGTCCCCTATCTCCAAATAGATTTTTTCACATGTGAGCTAACATTCATTTGATCATTTACCTAACCAACCTCATCATTTCTTACTTTGCTATACAAATCCACATCAGGGCAAACAAATGTATTTCCAAACTCCAATCAGCATGACTTATTTAGCTTCAAAAGCATGTTTGTTTTTACTTGCATGTCAGTTTCAATACTTGAAATATTCCTTCTCCTTCTTCATCCACACATTGGCATTTCAAAAATAGGGTCAAATTTCCTTTCCTATAGGATGTTGCCTCTGATTGAAGCCACCTAACTGGGACCACTGCTCTGCCTTCAGCCCCTTTAACAGTTAAGGACTCTGTCATCCACAAGCATCAATCTAACCAAAATAGCTAAGAGTCTTGAGCAATCATTGTATGCTAAGCACTTTGCCTGAGGTTTAGCTTGTGTAATTCTCATTAAAAAAAAAAAAAAAAACAACTTTAAACGTGTACTATGATCCCCATTTAATAGACAAGAAAGCTGATGTTTAAAGAGATTAAACAGTTGTCCAAATCCACCTAGCTGGAACATGTCAGAACAAGATTTTCATCCTAGACTCTCTGAGTCTATCACCTATACCTTAACCACAATACTACAAAACTTCCAGGAAAGTTATGTTATTCAATAACAGAGTCGTTTATGTTTGTTTAATCTGTTAATCCATCTAAACCACGAGCTATCGAAGACAATAGATGGTTTCTTCTGCCTTATTTGTGTTCCTTCTCTCTCTCTCTCTCTCTCTCTTTATATTTGACTTAAAAATATCGGAGTGCAGGGAGAGGTAATCAAAGAGGAATGATGTAATATTTATTCTTCTTATAAGGGAAATTTAGTTACTGATTTTGGCCAGTCTATCAGTACCAGGCATCCTTTAGTTAAACTGATTTCAGGAGTTATCAATCACTTAAAGGTGATTGATTTATACCTAAAATCACCACAAGTTGGATTCCTGAAGTCCTCATCTGTCAGAATTGTTAGAAATTCTGCAAAATCAAATTCTTTCCAGACAACAGGAATATCATCTGCTCTGTTCCCTTATTTTCAAGGAGTAAAATATAATAAATGTAGCATTTCTGTTAAATCAAAGTTCTTCAGAAAAATATTGAAGAAAAGTATATATTTCTAAACTAAAATATGTAAAAATCAGTATTTGTTTGCAAAAGTCCTAGGCAGAAGTAATCCATCTTTCCTCCCAGAACAAAATTAAGAGTATTTAACAACATTCTTGACGATATACCTGAGTAACCACTGCCATAATTCATTATTTAAAGGGTCAAATATCCCATTTCTTGTGACCATTACTCTTAGTAAGCCTTTAGATGTTGAATAGCCTTGCAGGAATAAAATTAATCAAAGCAAACAAAATCATATTTCTTCCTCAAAATTGTAATAGGAGAAAATTTGTGAAAGGGATAGAATAAGCAAGTAGTACAAGATTTATTTTATACTCACCACCCTCCAAAAGCCCACTTCCACTAAAGCAAATCTTAAAACCCTCTGTAGAAAATGGATATTTGATAGATGTAGACTTTGTTCTACTTGTTCTTATTGGTTACATAAAGATACCTACATTCAATTTTCAACTACCAAGTAGCAGAGCTAGGTTTGGAGATTTACATTGGTGAACTTGTGATCTCCCCACCTGTCAATTAGTCTACTCAGAAAATGCAAAATAATTTTTATATTACTCTTTTTTAAAGAACATAAAGAAATAAGTCCAGGAAAAACAACTGTGTAATACAGTCTAAGGTATCTTGCAAAATTTTTCTAAATATATGTTACTTTGGGTTATCCATTTTTCAGCTCTCCTCTATAAACAGAAAAGAGAATTGGTATATTTGGACACGGATTTCTTTTTTTCAAAAACTGGGTAAAATAAAATGAACTGAAATACTTTCATAGGAATTACATTTATTTTAGATTAATGTATTTTAGATTAATGTAGAAGCTGGCTTATTCACTCAAAATTATGAAAACACTTTTTACTATTAGACCCTCTTAACTCATTTAAAGACTTTAAAGTTAAAGATATTTTGCCATTTTTATGTACCTACAGGTTTTTGCATTCATTATGAAAACAGAGTTTAAAGATAAAGACCAACCCTTGATATTTTGACAAAACTCACTTAAATGGATAGAATAGTCAATGGGACTTCAGACTGCATTAAACCCGTACAGAAAAGAGAGCGTTATTAATTCTCAAAATTCTCATACCTTAAAAGATATTTAACATTACGTAAATGTGATAAGGACTATCCAATTCATTTCATGGCGATTTGAGCAGAAAGTAATCAGCAAGCAAGAGAGAAAGAGAGCATATTGATCCAAATAAGCATTTGATCATGTAGAAGAAGGAGGAAAAAGAAGAGGAGGAGGGGCAGGGGAGAAGGAGGGCAGCTAGTGCTTCTTGAGCACATCTGATTTGCTAGATATTACTCTAACTCTCTTTGATATGAATTACTGCATTTAAGTCTCATGAGCTTCATGAAGTAGGTAATAGAATTATCCCCATTACACAGATAAGGAAACTAAATAGTAGGCAGCTCCTGTTTACTTTTCCTATTTTTTCTAATTCTTTTGAGCAAATAGCTTGATTGAGGAGCAGGGGAAAAAAGAAAAGGGATGGTCAACTGAGTAAAGTTGAATATATCTCCTTTCTAAGGGAAAAAAATAATTTGCTCTCCACATGTGTTATCTACTTGGGTTCTATACTTGTTTTCTATCCAGGGACTCTTAGACTGAAATCAGCGGGGAAATCTTCCTTTTCTGAGAGAACAGGAATTTCTAAACACTAATAAGTAGGGTAGCAATCTGTCAAACTGAGCCTCTGTGCAAAGTAAGAAAAAGTGTTCTCTCCTCCTGGAGGAAGACTCATATAAAGAGAACTCTTCTTAGAACACAGACTGGAAAAAGAACCCTCTCCTGGTGGATCAGGTACAAAAGACTATACTTCCTCTAGGCTAGGGTCCACAGCCGCGCCAGCAGGTGTTTAGCTGCCACCTGCGGTGTTCTTGTGCAGGGCGCTGAGTCCTGGGCCCAAGTGGCTTGGTTGGTTTTGTTAAAAACACTTCATACTGTAACTCTAACAACCTTGGGAGCCTCGTTTCCTGCCCTCACCAGCACTCTTTTGAACCCAAGATCTAGCAATACCTTTCGGGTCTTGGCCCATCCTGTTCCTTTGCCCAGAACACCTTCCTGGCCCTTGTCTACCTGGATAACCACCACTCAATCCAGTTCAAATGTCACTTCCGGGAAGCTTTCCCCAAAGGAAAAGTTAAGAAAGAGAAATAAGACTCGTGTCAGGCAGGCCACTGTGGCTGCCTGAAGGAAACATCCAGTAGCCAAGAAGAGCCAAATCTTAGTCTGAGAGTCAGACTGGAAAAGAGAAAGGTCTCAGGTTTAATCTCTCTTCTTTCCTCAATTTACTACGATTTAAATGGTGAGTAATCCAGTGCTCATGCGCTCCCAATGTTTACCCACTCTACATATGTTTCTGGAATCCTTGTTTCCAAATGAGAAAGACTGGGTTTGGAGTCAGAAAGACCTAAGTCCTGGCACTTGATAAATTTCTTGAAACTTCAGTTTCCTCGGCAAAAAAATGATCATAATAATACTTACCTTAGCAAAGTGTCACAGTAGATACTCCCTAAAAGTTTGTCCCTCCCATTCCCTTAGACAGTATGAAAAGTAGGCTTACCTTTCCCTAACCCCACTAATTTATAAACTTCTAGGGCCAAAACCATGTCTTATTGATATAGACGCTCTTTGTATTTTTCTTCTCACCCCACCCCAACTCCATCACAAACCCTTTCACATAAATAACTGCTCAATAAATATTTGATAAATGCATACAAAGAAGACATATAGTACCTGCCCTGAAGGACTTTTACAATGTATAGGAGAGATGCCAAAATTTCCCATAAAAGCTATAGTACACAACAAAGGCAGAACTGAGATATTAAGTATGATGGAAATTATTCCTTTCCTCATCTCTGATACTCATTTATTCATGACAAATGTTTAAAGAACATATGTGTTTTTAAAGAAGAAGAGAATGTGTTAAGTAGAAGGCACGGTGTGTAGTTGGAGCTATGGGGGGATGAGGGCAAAAATAAAGGGCAGCCTCTGCCTTCAAGTCTAAATGAGGACAAGAGACACATGTCTAAATAATTAGAAGCCAGGACAGACTGTGACAACTGCCATAGGAAGAATCAAGGCAAAGCTCCAGAGCCGTAGGGAAGGAAGCAATGTGAGAGAATAAGCCTGTGGTTTTCCTTGCTGTCGTGAATAACTGGTGAGTTAAGAGAACACTGTAAATACCCTAGCAAGCATAAAGCTAAGGAAGCTTGGGCCAAAGATATTGGCTTTATTATTTTGATGATCAATACATACTGTATTGCAAAACAAAAATGACTAGACGCTAAATACCAAAATGCTAATAGATGTGAATTCAGTGGGGTTATAATTTTTTTCCTAGACACGTGTTTTTTTTTCTTCTTTCTACATTTAGTTATTCACTCTAAATTAGTTGTTGGTTCTATAACTAGAAGATTTTTAAAATAGCCTTTCTTGTTTATCTAATCTTTTTCTGATTACATGCTACCAAATAATCATATAAATGAAAGAGGCACCTTTAATATGCCTACCCTTGGCTTTTAACCATAAGGATTCCTGTGGTTAACTGACATTTCCTTGTTTCTCTTGGAATCATTTAAAATAGTATATTTCTCAAATTTGGGTAATATGTTGATTATATGTGTTCTTTACAAAAATCTGAGACCTGTGTCCTTCTAAGCTAGTTTGTTAAGTTATCCAGCCAAAAAGATTAAAACTAAGATGATCATCCCAGTTGCTTTTAAGTATGACAATATGTTACTAAGAATACGAAGGAATTGGAATTCCCAGGCTAGCATGAAATGGCTTCTAAAATTGAAAATGTATATATTTTGTGGACCAGGAATTTTCTTTCTATGTATCACACCCAAGTAGATATGTACAAGGAGTTTACTACAACATTGCTTGTAATAGCAAAAACCAGAAACAATCTAAATGTCTATAAAATGGGGATTGGATAAATAAAATATTGTGTTTGGTGACTGTATAGTATAGTAAAATGTAGTATTTGATTGAGTCCATCTGTGATGGAATACTATACAACTGCTAAGAAGAATAGACAAGTTCTACACAATATCTGTGTGAATACATCTCAGAACATAAAGTTAAGTGCAAAAAGCAAATTGCAGAAAAATAGAAACAGTGCTCCATTTATGTAAACTTAAAAAGTATACAAAGCAATACTTACAGAGTTGTGTTGTCCAATAGGGACATGTGGCTATTGAGCATTTGAAATGTAGAAAGTGTGACTAAGAAACTCAAATTTTTATTTTGTTTATTTTAATTAATTTAAAATTTAAAACTAAAGCAATGTAAAATATGTTTTTCCATTTAGCATTAATGTTTTGTTGATACTGCGTTTCACTTCATCTATTGTCACATAACATATTGTTGTACTGTTGTGAATGAGGACTTTTTATTTAAGTGTAGCTGTTAGAAAAGTTTAAATTATACATGTGGCTTGCATTATATTTCTACTAGACATGATTGTTATAGATTCTTCTTAAACAAGCATAAGTGTATTTAAAGCTATTTTTGAGATAGACTGAAAGGACCCACACTAAATTCATGATATTGGCTGCTTCTGGTCGGGGGTGGTGGGCAGAGAATGGGAATAGATATGGGAATTAAAATAAAAGGAAATTCCACTCTCTGTGGTTTTGTTTCCTTTATTCAAAACTGATCAAGCAAAGGGGTAGATGAAGCAAATACAGCAAAATCTGGGGTTACATGGAGGTACATGTATAAAAATTCATCAAGCTGTGCACTTAAGATTGTGCCCTTGACTGTAAGTTATCCTTCAGTAAGAAAGTAAAAACATAAAATAAAATTGTTATTTAGGGTCTTTGCATGTATGTTCACAGGTGAAAGAGGCTATAATTTTCTTTTCTTGTGTTATCTTGCCTGGTTTTAGCATCAAGATTACACAAGCCTCAGAACACAAGCTTGACATCTTTCACCCTTTAGATGTATTTTGAACCATGGAAGAACCTCACGGAGTCATCATAAGGAGCAATTAAATAATATATTAGTGCATGTTGAAAAACACAAAGCTCTGAAACATATAAGGAATCATTCTCTTATCATTAACATTGTATTTCAATTCTTCTCATATATGAATTGTTCACTTCACATTGGAAATCATTTTTGTTTGGCTTCAACAAGGACAACCCTGAAGATTCCAAATTAGTTTTGTTTGGAAAAAGAGAGTGCAAGAGCAGGGTTTATGGATATGAATATCAAATACAGATAATCAGAGTTAACATAGAGATAAGAATCAAGTTCTGAATGTGGTTTGGATAAAAATAAATGAGCACTCACTTGTACTTGATATTACATAAGTTATGTTCCATTTCAATTTTCTTTAATTATGGCACATTTGCTGCTCTCCAAGTTGCCTTTACTATGAAAGATGAAATCATTTCAAAACACTAGTATTGAACACTGAAATGATGATATAGATGCCTTGCTTTAATAATTCTGACATACTTTCCTAAGCCCTAAAAAAATAAATTGTGGTGTTTAAATATAATTATAATGAGTGAACAAATCACCACATTTTTATAAATTTTAGCTACTCTCAGGCTTGAGACTTGAGTGGCAAACATCCAGGGACAGTGTTAGAAGAATTGGCAAGGAGAGCTAGGGTAGGGCCAGGGGCTTTCACATTACATTTAAACACAAGAAAACCCCAGTGAGGAAAATATTATCCCCATTTAATTATAAAGAAACTGAGGTCAGAGGTTAAGTAACATGTGACCAATCATAAGGCCAGAAGACTCTCCCATCAGGCCTCAAATCAAGGTCTCTCCTCCTCCAAGGCACACCCCCTTTCCACTTGTATCAACCAGAGAGGCCGAGGTCCCCAGACCATTTGAAAGTGAACTGGTGAAAATTGAAAAGTGACTCACAGTAATCACAGATGAACAACGTTTGCTGCAACAAGCACATTTGAATGTCATCGGAACATCTTGTGGTTTTGAAGAATTATCCCTTTTCCCAGGAGGAAGAAAGTCCAAGCCCATTACATGCCATATATCTTCAGAAGACATAAATATTTTCCCTTGTTTCTTCATTTCTCTGACTTGTCAGACATAATGAAAACAGAACAGCTTCCCAGCAAGCATTGGCTTCTCTTTTTTCAATAGACTCTATTAAAGTTTTATTAAGGGACAGTCATAAGACAAGGAAAAAGTAATTGTCACAGAACGGTAAAAGTTAAATGTTTTCAATACATTCAGAAAAACCACAGGTCAATGTAAATCAGAGAGAGAGGCAGGGAGAGGGACAATTGTTTAAACAACAATAAATCACCAAGTGTACCATTTTTAGAGACTTCCCAATTAGGCAGTTCCACGAGGTCACTTCCACTGTGTTCACACCGGCATTGTGGGGCTGGTTTGTCCAGAGCAGTCGGAGTTCCTGGCTGGAGATCTATGTAAGTGCAGTCATGGTACAGCCCTAGGCAAATCACAGAGTTGGAGCTGAGGAGGGCTACTTGGGAACTCAGCCCTGGGCACTTCTAGCCTGATCAGCACACAAATCATTTAGCAATCATTATCATAATTACTGCTAAATTATTGTTGTGCTGGGGGACAGGGAGAAGGCCTATTTTTGCACGCTGATTTCACTGAAGCTTCCAAGATGACTATTTAAATTTCCAGAATAAATAATTTCCTTTCCCACGATTGTCTCAGAGAAGCCAAGCCTTCCCCTGTGACTTTCAATTCTAGTTCTTTAACCTTAATTTTTCAGTGGCCTTGGGCAAGGCACTGAAGTGCTCAATGCCTTAATTCCTCTAGTCACTAAATAGCAATAATGATACTTGCTCTTTTTGGGTCATAGACTGATTGCTTAACTATTGCTAACCACTTTGAAAAAGAAATCGCTGTGGGGGAAAAAAATTATCCTCTTTAGGGGAAGGCACAGTGTAAACAGCATCTTTGAGTCTTCATCGGCCCGTTTCAATTTATTCTGAACTTCTCTCAGGTCTTCAAAGTCACTCAACTTCCCACCTCAGCACCTGCCCACACTTGGATCCCTATGCATGAAAAATGATTCCCTCATCTCATTGCTGCTCCACATCCCCTGATTAACTCCTACATATCCTCCTGTCTCAGCTTAAGCAACCCTTCCTCAGGAAAGCTTCATAAAGGCAGGGACAGTGTCTGTCTTGGTCACCACTGAATGGCTAGTGCCTAGCAAAGCACCTGGCATAGGGAAAAGGCTCAATCGATATTTCTTTTATTTATTTATTTATTTAATGTATGTGAGATCTTGGGCAATTCATTCAATCACTCTGGGCCTTGGTTTCCTCATTTGCAAAATAAACAGCTGAAATGAATCATCTCCAGTGTCCTTTCAGCACTAACATTCTGGGATTATGATTTGGGGGTCAGCATCCTCTCATTGATCTTAAACCCTTTTTAAATTTTATTCTGCCTGATGGAATCCACTTAACTACCAAGCTCACTGTGATAGTTAATTTCATGTGTCAACTTGGCTGGACCACAGGGTGTCTAGACATTTAGTCAAACATTATTCTGGATGTTTCTGTTGAGGGAGAGATTAACATTTGAATTGGTGGACTTTGAGTAAAGCAGCTTTCCCTCCATAATGTAGGTGGGCCTCATCCAATCAGTAGAAAGCCTGAATAGAGCAAGAAAATCAGCCAATGCCAAGCCAGAGAGAATTTTCCAGCACTCTGGGCTTCATCTGCAACATCAGCTCTTCCTTGTTCCACACTAGACTGCTTTCAGATTCAAATTACAATATTGGTTTTGCTGGGTCTCCAGCCTGCCAGCGTGCCCTGCAGATTCTGGACTTAGCCTCCATGATCGTGTGAGCCAATTCCTTATAACAAATATCTATCTCTTACCTATCTGTCTATACATTCTATTGTGTATGTACATATCTATATACATGACCACATTCTGTTGGTTCTGTTTCTCTGCAGAACACTAATAAGACCACATTAGCCCTTTCTTTCCCTAGAGAGCAGCATAGTTCTACTCCAAACTTAGAAGGGTGGATTCAGACTCCAGATTTGAAGACCTGGATCAAACTGGTACTGGGTACTGGTCAGAGTTGCAGGAACTTTCCCAAGACTGGTGCCAGGTATTGGCCTATTTGTCTCTCCTCTATCCACCAGTCTCCCAGGCCTGCACTGACCAAGGTAGAAGTGATGTGAGCAGCTCCAGTGCAGTCCAGTGGGTAAGATCCAGCTTTTCTTTCTTACTTCTTGGTGGTTCACTGCATTCTGAGATGGTCTTAGTTCTACAAAAGAAACCAGACTGAGCCTCAGCCCCTTGTCCTCTTGTTCTTGCCAGTCTCCTTCCCAGGACCAAAACTACTGCCCCTGAGCCTAAGGCCAGACCAGCAGTCCCTGCTACCTGCAGGAAAATTTCCCTGATGACAGGCTCCTCCAAGATCCTGGAGTGTAGCTTCTTATTGCTATGATTCTCTGGTTGCTGTATTCTTTCCCTATGCAGGTCTCCTTGGATGCCAACTGAGTTGCATGAATTCGAGTTGCTTTCCATTATCTTCTACATCAGAATTTGTCTGGCTCTCTAGTTGTAGAGAGAAGAGTATAGGTTTTGAAATTAATTCAGACCCAGGTTTAAGTCCTTATTCCTTTCTCTTACTGTGAGACTTTCAGCATGTTTCTTAATCTCTCCAAATTTATTTCCACATCTGTGAAATAGGAATAATACTGCATCAAAAGGATATGGGCTTCCCTGGTGACACAGTGTTTGAGGGTCCGCCTGCCACTGCAGGGGACACGGGTTCAAGCCCTGGTCCAGGAAGATCCCACATGGCACGGAGCAGCTGAGCCCGTGTGCCGCAACTACTGAAGCCCACACGACTGGAGCCTACACACTGCAACAGGAGAAGCCACTGCAATGAGTAGCCCACACACCACAGCGAGGTGTGGCCCCCTCTTGCCACAACTAGAGAAAGCCCGAGCACAGCAACAAAGACACAATGCAGCCAAAAATAAATAAATAAATTTATTTTTTAAAAAAAGAATATGATGAGGATTACATAAAATAAGCATGTGAATGTATACAGAACAACAGTTGACTTATAGGTAGCACCCAATACAAAATTTCCCTTCCTTTCCCCCACATCTCCTCTGCCTCCATACAATGGAGTACTATGAAGCAATAAAAAGGATTGAGAAATATCTATATAAATTGCTATGTATAGGATCTCAATGATACAAGGTTAAGTGAAAAACACAGAGTATAAAACAGTGTTTGCAGAATATGGCTAGTTTACAGTAAAAAGGTGTAAGTACCTATATAGATAGCTATTTCCTTATATCTTCAAAAAAAAACTGGTAGAATAAACCAAAAACTAATGTAATTAATATAATGGTTATATCTATAGGGACCAAGGGAACACAGTGAAGGAGATGAGCATTAAAGCTAGAGCTATCTCTCTGAAAGAAACTTGCTTGATAACTTTTTCTTTGAAATATGTGTTTTATATAATAAAACATAATCGAAAAGAGAAAAACAAAATCCCAAAACTTGAAACAAACTGAAAAAGAATGAAGCTAGCTTTTTTATTGTGGTAAAATATGCATAACATAAAATTTACCATTTTTAAGTGTACAGTTCAGTGGCATTAGTACCTACATATTGTTTTGCAGCCATCACCACTATTCATCTCCAGAACCTTTTCATCATCCAAACTGAAACTCTGTACCAATTAAATAATACCTCCCCAATCCCTCTCCCCCAGCCACTGGTAACCACTATTATACTCTCTGTCTCTCTGAATTTGACTACTCTAAATACCTCATATAAGTGGAATCATATAGTATTTGTCCTTTTGTAGCTAACTTATTCCACTTAACATATTGTCCTCAAGGTTCATCCATGTTGTAGCATATGTCAGAATTCCATTCCTTTTTAAGATTGAATATTATTCCATTGTAGGTATATACTACATTTTGTCTATCTCTATTCATCTGTTAATAGACACCTGAGGGACTTCTCTGGTGATCCAGTGGTAAAGAATCCACCTTACAATGCAGGGCAGGTGGGTTCGATCCCTGGTCGGGGAAATAAGATCCCACATGCCGCGGGGCAACTAAGCCTGCATGCCACAACTACTGAGCTCATGCATCTCAACTAGAGCCCGTGTGCCACAAAACTACAGAGCCCACGAGCTCTGCAACCCGTGTGTCACAACTACAGAGCCCACATGCCCTGGAGCCTGTGTGCCACAACTAGAGAAGAGAAAACCCGCATGCCACAACTAGAGAGAAGCCCACGTGCTGCAACGAAAGATTCTGCATGCCTCAACGAGGATCCCGCGTGCTGCAACTAAGATTCAATGCAGCCAGAAATAAATAATAAATAAATAAATCTTAAAAAAATAGACATTTGAGTTGTTTCCACCTTTTGGCTATTGTGCATAATACTCTATGAACATGAGTATACAAATATCTGTTCAATTCTGTTTTCAGTTCTTTTCAATATAGACCCAGAAGTGGAATTGCTGGAATTGAAGCTAATTCTTAATCAAGCTGGTAGCATAGCCACTGAGAGAATAATTACTTCAAGTAACTTGAAAACAAAATCACTATATTTTGACGGTATCTCCCTATTAGAGATATATCCTAAGAACAAAATAATAGCAAAAATGAAATAAGAAATTATATTAAATATAAATCAAATAAAGAAATCAAAAATAAAATAATTAATTTTATCTATGTCATCAGGAACCAAAATCTTCATCGTAAAACAAAAAGAAATAGCAACATAAAATCAAAGAATGTAAGTGAAAACCCAGTCATCCTGAAATTTTTCTTTTAATATAAAGAATACATATTCCTGTCTACCAAGAGACCTAGAACCAATGACAACCCAGAAGTAATGAGCATTCCTAGTGTCCAGCTTGTGGTCTCTAAATACAATTTTTGTCTAAAAGGAATCAGGGCTCCTTGGAAAGATGGCTGATTCCAGGTCTGCGGCAGAAAATATACAAAATGATCCTGTTGTACCAGGAAACAAGGAAGTTATCACAGAGCACTGAAGTCATACCAAAAGAACAAAAGAAACAATTTGAAGGGAATAGCACTGGCCAAGGACGAGAAAATTTGAGCACCTAAAAGAATAAGAACTACAGTAGATTGGAACACATCAATATATAAAATTCATGACTTCATAATTATACCCAGAAAGAAAGAAACCTCACTGGTCATCTTTGGAAATTGCAAGGGTACCAACTTATTATTCTGAAAGTTAGTAAAGGAAAATAATTAAGCATATAGTCTACCTTTCATCAACAAACCCTGTTTTTAGGGTAACCAAACAATTAATAAGGGGCAATTCTTATTTATTTATTTATTTATTTATTTAGGCCGCACTGGGATCTTAGTTCCCCAACCAGAGAACGAACCCTTGCCCCCTGCAGCAGAAGTGCGGAGTCTTAACCACTGGACCACCAGGGAAGTCAAAATGGGCAATTATTTATTATTAAAAAATTCTAAATAGTAAAAAATGAAAGAAATGATAGAATTTTTAAATGGAACATTTTATAATTTATGATGAAATAGTGGATTTAGGCTGTGTTCATCAACCATTATTAAGTGAATGGTTGATGAGAAATTTTATAATGGCTGTAGCAGGCTGACAACACCTGAACCTACTAATCAATCTTATAATCTATAGTGGGGCCTCCTGATACCATGCAAGAGAAAACACATAGCACCAACTATGAAGTATTCTTTCAAAACAACTGAACAATAGTCAAACTCAGTTTCAGCAGATAAATGACATTTAGAGAGGGGTGTGTAAAACTATAGAATAGAGACATAAAAGAACTATCAGCTAAATGCAAGGTGTGAGCCCTTTTGGATCTTGACTAAAACATACCAATTATAATAGGAACTTTTTGAGGAAACTGGTAAAATTTAAACATGGATATTAGATGATGGTAGTTTGGCTAGATGTAACAATGCTACTGTTAAGTTGAGGGTGGTATTCTTATCCATTAGTGACACTAAAATATTTACAGATGAAATGATGTAATGTCTGGGATTTGCTTTAAAATACTGCAACCAAACATAAAGTCATAAGGTATGGAGTATGAGGAAATAGGTGAAAAGAATTGTCAAAATATTAGATAATTACTGAAACTTGTGATGGGCTATTTATATTCATTTCATCATACAATTCTCTCTACTTTCACATGGGGTTGAAATTTTTATAATAAAAGTCAAAAATAAAATAATGAAAATAAATAAAAGCATTTTGTTTGTTTGTGGAGACAAAAAACAGAAGTTTAAAGAAATGAAGTTGGTTAATTAAAATCATTGGAGAGTTTCAAAATTCTAACTTCAGCGTACAGTGTGTTGGCAGCAAAAATGGCAAACCAACTTGACTTTTTTCAGGATAGAAAACGTGGCTGTGTCTAGGTCGTGTCACCAGGATCCAGCCTTCAGTCTTCACGTTCAAGAACTCTATTTCATCAGTTCACCAAAAATGGCTATCATATACTGTCCAGGGACTGGGGACTCAAAAATGCAACCAAGGCTTCCCTTTTTACTGGACTTAGCCTTCATGGAAAGCTAATTGGTAAAATTATAGTGCATATTAACAGCAAAAACCTTCAGTATTTAGACTATAGACTACTGTAAATCCTGATGAACTGTTCCTATTGCCCTGGAGAGTGTCCCTTTGTAGGAAAACAGACCTTCACAGCCCACACATAGTCTGCCAGTTCAGCACTGAAGAAACCTTGATGTATTTTCTACCCTGTATAAGGATCACTTCCCTTCCATTTGCATCCTCATCTTTACAGCACTTTTTTTATTTAACAAATTTTTTAATGCATTACAATTCCCAAATTTATAACTTATTTTGTATTGCTTATATTGTATATTGGTTTCCCTCTGTGATGTAATTTAGTTTTATTCAAATATTAATGCATGTTTTTTCTATTTAAGATATTTTCATGCAAAATTTTTATTTTTCTTTAACATCTTTATTGGCGTATAATTGCTTTACAATGGTGTGTTAGTTTCTGCTTTATAACAAAGTGAATCAGTTATACATATACATATGTCCCCACATCTCTTCCCTTTTGCATCTCCCTCCCTCCCACCCTCCCTATCCCACCCCTCTAGGTGGTCACAAAGCACCGAGCTCATTTCCCTGTGCTATGCAGCTGCTTCCCACTAGCTATCTATTTTACGTTTGGTAGTGTATATATGTCCATGCCACTCTCTCACTTTGTCCCAGCTTACCTTTCCCCCTCCCCGTATCCTCAAGTCCATTCTCTAGTAGGGCTGCGTCTTTATTCCGTCTTGCCCCTAGGTTCTTCATGACCACTTATTTTTTTTTAGATTCCATATATATGTGTTATTAATATGGCACCACCATTTTGCCTGAAGACTCAATAAAAATTTGAGTACAGCCATATCAATTTCTGCCTGTGCAGTAGCTTTTAAGCGCTGCATAGGTATAAGCACATAAAGATGGCCCCCCTGCTAGTAATATAAGTATTTCATGAATCTAGCTGTAGTAAAATTTCTACTCCATTCTGGCTCATCCCTAAAGGTTCTAGAATAAAAGGCTAGAAATCAGTCTCATAAGAAAGTCTAACATTTTTCTTGCCAAAAAAAATTTCACATTTTCCTTATGTGAAAAATATCCTAAATGAAAACAATCAACTCAAACTCCAGGTAACCAGTTGGGTATTGTTATATAAACACACTATCAAATAAATTTACTTCATATGGTTTCTCACTAAAATCAGTAAGAAGTTCTCTTCTCTGTCTCCTTCTTCTCTTGAGTCTTCAAAAATAACAGCCAGATATCAACAGAGAACTCAGAGTAGATCATCAAAAACAAGAGAAGCATGACAATTCCTCCATGATGGAACCTTTAGCAGAATAAAACTAGGATAAAAAATAGTAGCTCTTGTGACATTTGTTACATTACACAGTTTAAAAGAAAGGACTTAATTTTATGTTACACTTTAATCTACTGCAAAATTTAAAATCCAAAGGAAGAAAGAAAGAAAGAAAGAACTTTCACTCAAAAGTTATTTTTAGTTCAAATGGAATAAGGACCTAAATGTAAGACCTGAAACCATAAAACTCCTAGAAGAGAACTTTTAGGCAGAATATTCTTTGACCTAAATCGTAGCAACAGTTTTTTTTTTTTATCTGTCTCCTAAGGCAAAATAAATAAAAGCAAAAATAAACAAATGAGACCTAATTAAACTTCAAAACTTCTTCACAGCAAAGGAAACCACTGCAAAACAAAAAGACAACCTATGGAATGGAAGAAAATATTTGCAAATGATATAACTAACAAGGAATTAATATCCAAAACATACAAAGAGCGCATACAACTCAATATCAAAAAAACAGACAACCCGGGCTTCCCTGGTGGCACAGTGGTTGAGAGTCCGCCTGCTGATGCAGGGGACGTGGGTTCGTGCCCCGGTCCGGGAAGATCCCACATGCCGTGGAGCGGCTGGGCCTGTGAGCTGTGGCCACTGGGCCTGCGCGTCCAGAGCCTGTGCTCCACAGCGGGAGGGGCCGCAACGGTGAGAGGCCCGTGTACCGCAAAAAAACAAAAAACAGACAACCCAATCAAAAAATGGGCAGAAGACATGAATAGACATTTTTCCAAAAAAGACATACAGATGGCTAACAGGCACATGAAAAGATGCTCAACGTCACTAATCACCAGAGAAATGCAAATCAAAACCACAATAGATATCACCTCACACCTGTCAGAAGGGCTACCATAAAAAAAAGTCTATAAATAACAAATGTTGACGAGGATGTGGAGAAAAGGGAACACTTGTACGCTGTTGGTGGGAATGTAAATTTGTGCAACCACTATGGAAAGCAGTATAGAGGTTCCTCAAAAAACTAAAAATAGGGCTTCCCTTGTGGCGCAGTGGTTGAGAGTCCGCCTGCCGATGCAGGGGACACAGGTTCGTGCCCCGGTCTGGGAAGATCCCACATGCCGTGGAGTGGCTAGACCCGTGAGCCATGGCCGCTGAGCCTGTGCATCCAGAGCCTGTGCTCCACAACGAGAGAGGCCACAACAGTGGGAGGCCCATGCACTGCAAAAAAAAAAAAACTATAAATAGAACTACCATATGATCCAGCTATCCCACTCCTGGGTACATATCCAGGAAAAATGCAAACACTAATCAAAAAGATATGTACGGGGCTTCCCTGGTGGCGCAGTGGTTGAGAGTCCGCCTGCCGATGCAGGGGACACGGGTTCGTGCCCCGATCCCGGAAGATCCCACACGCCGCGGAGCGGCTGGGCCCGCGAGCCATGGCCGCGGAGCCTGTGTGTCCGGAGCCTGTGCTCCGCAACGGGAGAGGCCACAGCAGTGAGAGGCCCGCGTACAGAAAAAAAAAAAAAAAAAAAAAAAGATATGTACATTTCAATGTTCATAGCAACACTATTTACAAAAGCTAAGATATGGAAGCAACTCAAGTGTTCATCAGCAGATGAATGGATAAGGAAGATTTGATATGTACATATATATACAATGAAATATTACTCAGCCATAAAAAAAGAATGAAATTCTACCATTTGCAGCAACATGGATGGACCTACAGAATATTATTCTTAGTGAAATAAGTCAGACAGAGAAAGACATCACTTAAGTGTATGATATCATTTATATGCGGAATCTAAAAAATAAAACAAATGAATGTATATAGCAAAATAGAAACAAACTCACAGATATAGAAAACAAACTAGTGTTTACCAAAGGGAGAAGGAAAAAAGGAGGGGTAAGACAGGGGTATGAGATTAAGAGACACAAACTACTATGTATAAAATAGATAAGCAAAAATGATATATTATACAGCACAGGGAATTATAGCCATAATTTTGTAATAACTTTTAATGGAGCATAATCTATAAAAATACTGAATCACTATGCTGTACTCCTGAAACCAATGTAATATCATAAATAAACCATACTTCAATTTTTACAAATGATCCAAAGAAGCATTTTGAGTTTGTTGCAGCACTGTTAGTAACTGCAAAATACTGGAAACAACCTGATCACTCACAAGTAGGAAAACAGTTGAATAAGCTATGGTACATCCTCACAATGGAATACTAAAAAGAATGAGGAAAATCTCTACAGAATGATGTGGTGGAATTTCTAGGACATACTGTTAAGTGAAAAAACAAAATGTTAAAGAATACCTATAAAATGACACCTTTTATAAAAAGGCAGGAGCGATATGAAAATATACCCGTGTCTGCTCATTCATTCAAAAAGAAACACATAGAGGACAAGCCAGAGACAGTTGGGATTGGTTAACCACAAGGAGGAGGAGAGAATAGGGGAAAATAATAGAAGAAATTGGTGGGGTGAAACGTTACTACTCTGAGAATAACTTTTTGTACAGTTTCATCTTTTGGAGCCACATTGATGTTTCATATGTTCCCCCCAAAGAAGAAAGAAAATGAATTAAATTAAGAAATATGGGAATGGGAAGCTAAAAACTGTATCCATTGTTTTAATTTTTTTGCCAAGAACAATATTAAGTGCATATATTCAAGATACAGCTTGCTTTTGGTTGTAGAAATGTTTTCTTTAGCCTTTATAGTCTATTTCTTTATCTCTACCACCATGAAAACATAGATTAGTAACAGTCTGGCTTCCAAAATCTTATTAGAATAAAAAGTAGTACTTATATATAACACGGAATCTAATTTTTAATGTGCATAACACTTCCACAGGTGACATTTGATATCATACTTTGGTGGGCCTAAATTTTCAGATTCAAAGTAAATACCATGTTTTTGCCCCCTTAGAGATATTGCACTCCTTCCGTTCTGCTTTATTTAGTGTAGCATCCTTCATGACAACCCTCATGATGGTCCCTTAGCTTACTCAAAAGAAATGAGAAATTGTCAAAAGGTACCCCTTATATCTTAGGTAAAATTTAGGATAAACTATATAAGATGGCACTAGCCTGTTTTTCTTCTAATAGATCACTACTCATTCTTTCTCTTGTCACTCTGTTGCCTGTCTGTAAAATAATAATCCTTTTTCCAGTTTCATATTTTACAAGGGATTTCATTCAGCTTAAATTTGAAAAATTCAACTTTTAGTTCCAGAATCTATATGGTGAATTTTCCCATTTAAATCACATTTTTTCCCTAAATAGACAAATGAATATGCCTGAACTACAAAATTATACACAGCACATGCTGGAATTTAACCCTGACATTAAGGATCACTTTGAGACAATTTGATCCTTAGTACATGATTCTCTTTTCCTAGCAAAACATTATCACTGATATTTCTTTAGCTATAGTGAAACAAAATCACAACATCTACAAATTCAGCTCTCTGTGGTAAAATAAGAAGATGATCACCTATTACAATATCAGTTTGCAAAAAACAAACCTCTAAAATCCATCTCAGCTGTAAAATGTACAGTTTATGAATTATATCATAAATCAGAAGCGAAAGCAACTTACTGATTCCGTTTTAAAACCATGAACTAAGAATTTACACAGAACAAACATGCAAGTATTTTCTGCAGCACATGAGCCCTCTATATATACAGTAAGTAGTGTATCTTTCAAAGGATGAAGTAATAAACATCACTCACCAGAGAGCAAGGTAGTCAAGTGGGTATGGGAGCCTGACCTGAGAGGGAACCGTTCACACATTACACAGCTCAGGGCCTTCCCTCTGGGACCGTGTCTTTCTCAATGTCACTTCCATTAGAGAAGGGAAATGGCCAGCTCTGTTGCAAAAACAAGAGCCATAGATTTTCCTGCTGCCATTACAGCAACCAGTAACACAACCTCATCTCTTAACTCACTGGAATTTTGGCTTTGTACTGGACATATTGTTCATGCATTCCTTGTCAGGGTCTCATTTTCTATACGTATTTTGCTTGAAAAATGCTATGTATGTATCTTCATTGCTGTAAATGAGTAGTTGTCTTTTCTCTTTTCCCTTAATGATCCTGATCAGTGTATTAATGTTGATAGGACCATATTAAGCAAGAGTATCAATTTGAAATTTCCACCAGGAAACAAAAATTACTAGCATGAAAACTAAATACTTTTAATCTAAAACGTATTAATTTTATCCTTGTAATCACTACCCAATAAGATACAGCCATCCATATGCACACAACTCACATTTAATGCACAACATGCGGCTTAGCATTTGTAAATTTACTACAAAAATAACTTCATTAAATCAATCATGTTTCCCTGTTGATTTACTGGAAGATTAAAACTAGTCAGTGACTGTCATGAAATCATAACTGGAGAATTAGTAAATATTATTTATCACAGTTATTAATGGAAAATAAAGCTTTGGAAAATATTAACATAAAATATTCTAATAGTACTAATATAATTAATGTGCTACGTTAAAATGATTCCCTTAAAAACCTTTGGAAGTGAAATAATTGTATCACGAGCTTAAATACCATGATTGTCTTTCTCATCCATTTGCATTTATTTATTTATTCTTATAAATTTATTTATTTACTTTTGGCGGCATTGGGTCTTCGTTGCTGCACACGGGCTTTCTCTAGTTGTGGCGAGCAGGGGCTACTCTTCGTCGCGGTGCACAGGCTTCTCATTGCAGTGGCTTCTCTTGTTATGGAGCACGGGCTCTAGGCGTGTGGGCTTTGGTAGTTGTGGCTCACGGGCTTAGTTGCTCTGCGGCATGTGGGATCTTCCCAGATGAGGGCTCAAACCCGTGTCCCCTGCATTGGCAGGCGGATTCTTAGCCACTGCGTCAACAGGG